>NC_069395.1:7118750-7817500 GCF_027475565.1 Acinonyx jubatus | reverse complement strand
CCTAGAATTATAAGAATGTTATATTGGAATGTCTACAACTATTTTTTTTCCAGCAAATCAATTCATTAAAAGAGAAATACAATTATTTCAAGGGAAGCAACATAAAGATTTAACAACTGTTTATTAAAAGAAGTAAAAACAAAATACATACAACTGAAGTATAGAAGTAACCTTTCTTTTAAATTATTTTTTAAGTGTATTTATTTTAAGAGAGAGAGTGAGTAGGAGAGGGCCAGAGAGAGAGAGAGGAGGAGAGAATCTCAAGCAGGCTCCGCACTGTCAGCACAAAGCCTGATGCGGGGCTTGAACTCACGAACCAAGAGATCATGACCTGGGCTAAAATGAAGAGTTGGGTGCTTAGCAGACTGAGCCACCCAGGTGCCCCAAGAAGTAAACTTTCTTAACCCGGTAAAGGATGTTTACAAAAGCCTTACAAAATGTCCTTATTTTTAAGGCTGAAGAATTAGAAGCCTTCTCTAAAAGATCAGGAACAAAATATGGGTCAGTATTTTACTACAAATCCTAGCCAGCAAAATAAGACAAGAATAAATAAATGAAGCAAATAAATATTTGAAATAGAAAATTGTCAGTATCCACAGATGGTAAGACATAGAAGATCCAAAACAACGTACAGATAAGTTGTGAGAATCAAGTAAAGAACTTATCACATTGGTGGTTGTAAAATTAGTATACAAAGTAACATTGCATCTCTGTATTCTAAAAACAAGCAGACAGAAAAGTCACCATTTACATTATATTAACGTGCAGTTTGACAAATAGACCAATGTAACATAGAAAGCCTAGAAATGGAGCACACATGACATTTATTGACAAAGTCAGCGCTTTAAAACAGTGAAGAAAGGACCATCTTTTCAATAAACGGCATCATGTTGAGACAAAGATGTGAATTATTGGGAACCGTTATATGCTGTTGGCGAGACTATAAACCATTTAAACTATATCTGAAAACTATGTGTACCATCTTTAGAGTTAATTAAAAAATAATAATTGAACCTCTATCATATGTTAGATACTATTGTCATGTTAAACAGTTACTAATATAACTGAACAAACAGGAAAAATATCTGCCTTTATGTAAATTACATTCTAGTGAATATTCCCATATTCTATGTCCCAGAAATTCCATTTTGGGATAGTCTTTTACCATGGAGATTTCTCTAAGAATCAAGCTCCCGTGCCCTAAAGCATCCAAAGAGTGTAATTAACTTTTTCTCTATGCATCTAGAGTGACACTAGTTATTTACCATCCTTGGGGAAATTCGGAAAATAATAATTCCCATTATGTTGTGGTTCTGTGGTACATATAAAGAATCCCAGTTGAGAAAGCCTACAAGAAATTATTACATTTGTGCGTTAGAATAAAACTCTGAGAATGTTCATAGCACAGTTGCCAGACTTGAGCAAATAAAAATGTAGAATGCCCATTTAAATTTGAACTTAACATAAAGAATATTTTTTAGTATAAGTGTATTTTCTATGAAACATCTGGTAATCTTATTCATAGGAACATGGTTATTTACACCTACACTCTCCCCAACAAGAAGGATGCCAACAATGAAAACATTGCATCTCACCATATTGCCAGAAAAGGTGCTCATCAGCTAGCAACCTCTTCCACAAAAAGTCTAGGAGTAGGAAAAATAAGACCAATTTCATGCAGAATTCCTACAAGGAAAAGAAATGAATGTCAAAATATTTCAGCAGATGAAGCTTCACCTAAGAATCAACCACGAAACAGAAGAAAACCATAAGAAATTAATTGAATTAAACA
Organism: Acinonyx jubatus; assembly: GCF_027475565.1. Lineage (NCBI taxonomy): Eukaryota > Metazoa > Chordata > Mammalia > Carnivora > Felidae > Acinonyx > Acinonyx jubatus. The sequence continues at coordinate 7,815,708 of NC_069395.1, read as the reverse complement.
TCATCAAGTAAACATTGCGAGATGTAAAAATCATGCTCAGTGTATCAGTCAGGGTTAAATCTGAAAAGCAGAGTGTATACATATAAAATAATGAATTAGCTTATCAGGGCTCACTGTATCAGTCAGGGTTCTCCAGAGCAACAATCAATTGTAGAAGAACAGAGAGAGAAAAAGAGAGAGAGAGAAAGGGAGGGAGAGAGATGCATTTATTACGAGGAATGGTTCATGTGATTAAGAAGGCTGAGAACTTCTACAATCTGCTGACTACAAGCCAGAGACCCAGAGAAGACAGTGTAACTCAGTCTGAATCCAACAGTCTAGGAGTCAGAGGAGCTGATAGTGTAAATGCCAGTCCCAGGACTGGAGAAGATGAGATTAGATGCCCCACCTTAAACAGCGAGACAAGAATATATTGGATGGTGATTCAGAGTATATATTTCATCTGAGAGGACACTGTCTGAGTTCTGCAAAGTATTGCCATCTAGTTGGCCCCATAGCTGAATGTTCAAAGACCGTTCTACCATTCTATCACCCTAGCTTCCTCAAGATGATGAAGACGCTGGTAAGAATAGCAAAGTTCATAAACATGTGTACTCTGCCATGCTTCATTTGATCAGATTCAATGCTGTGTGGAATGCCATGATGGTAGATCTGTAAGTCGAGAGAAGGTGGTTTGGGCAGGCAGGGACCACAAATCTATTTCAATAGCAAGTGTCTGTTCCAGTAAAAGTGAAATGCCTTCCATGATGGAAGTGGTTCAGTACAATCAACCTTCCATCAGGCTGAGCACTCTGGAAAAGGGTACCATGTTAGGGTTCAGTGTTGGTCTCTACTGCTCAGCACCAGCTCTAGGCAAGTGGCTTTCATAAGTGAGAGTCCATTTTGTTGAACTCAACCATAACCTCCCTTGCTTCCACCATGACAGCTTGGTTCATGAGCATGTTGGACAATTATCGGAGTGACTAGGAAAAGAGACAGCCTGGAATCCATAGAACAGGTCATTCTATTCATTTGATTATTGGAATCATTGCTTGGTGAACATTCCCGTGGGACACAAATAACTGCATGTTATTTGCCCACTCTGAGAGGTTCATCTACATACCTCATTCCCGAACCTTCTTGCCATTAACTTTCCAACTGTGTTCCTTCCAAGGCCCTGATCAACCATCTAACCACTGGACACAGTCCATTAAATGGTACATAGTCATCATTCTGGCCATTTCTTCTTCCAAGCAAAATGAACAATCAAGTGCACTGCATGAAATTATGCCCAATGAGAAGATTTCTTTTTATCACCATCCTTCAATGGAGTCTTAGTAAAGGGCCATGGTGCTATTGCTGTCCACTCCTGGGTGGCACTTGCAATATCATACAGAGTCACCAATAAACCAGGGCCAGGTGTTTCTTTTCCTTCCTTATAAAATTTATTATAGGGGACTCTCCATGAGGACATAGATGTGAGATGACAGAGAAGGCACAATAGTGGGAGTTGAGCATAGGCATTTGGGCCACGTCCTCATGAAATTTTCTTATGTGTTCAGGGCCTGCCCCAGCCTCATATCATATATACTAACTCAATTTCATACTAGCGTCTAGTGCTGCACACCCAACTTTATAGTTTGATGAATCAGACAACATCCAGTTCATGATGAGCAGCCTAGGTTGTATGACAACTTGGTGGCCTGTGGTTATTAAGTATTCAGTCTCTCCTAGGGGCCAATAACAATTTAAAAAGCTGTTTTGCAAAAGGGAGTAGTTATTCACAGATGGCATGGCTTTGCTCCAAAATCCTAAGGATCTGTATTGCAATTTACTTATATGTAGCTGCCAAAGCCTCCAAGCAGCATCTCTATCCACCATTGACCCTTCAGGCACCATTATATCTGCTGGATCATATGGCCCAAGTGTCAAGGTGGCTTGCATGGCAGGCCAGACCTGTTGAAGAGTCTTCTCTTGTTCCAGACCACTCTCAAAACTAGCAGCTTTCAAGTCACTTAATAAATGGGTGAGAGGAAGTACATCCATATGAGGTATATCCCAAATCCAAAGAGACCTGCTGCAGGAGGGGCCAAATGTAACAATTCATCTGTCATCTTGGAAGGAATACTTTGACATGCCTCAGATCGCTAAATACCTAGAAATTTCACTGGCATGGAATATCCCTAATTTTCATGTGAATGGATGTTAAGGGAATGAAATCAAGATAAGTTATTGTGCAGCATAGAAAACTAATACACCTAGAACTAGAACTTCAAAAACTAAGAGAAATCGACAAAAATAGAATGCAATGCAATGAGATTAGTTCCAAGTCAATTAAAAAAAACAGGAAAAATATACATAACATATTTTTACTTGGATTTCCTGAAGAGGGAACATAATGCAATACAAGAAAACAGGTATTTATGGTTAACATCCAAGAAAATGTTCTTGAGATAAGACAAAAATCACAGCACACATATTAACAAAGGTCAACTAAGTACCTGAGAAAACTGACACCGAATGGTCAACTCTGGGACATATTTTAGTAAACTGCTACACAAAAGTAAAACCGTCTAGGTGTCCAAGAACCAAAGTAGAAAAGTACTTCAAAGGGTAAGAAAATATGATTGGCACTAGACTCGTCAATAGTAGCATATGGTATAAAGTGACCGTGGAAAACGTTTTCAAGAAACTCAAAGAAAAAAAAAATAGTATGAGTCAAAACTTTATATCCAGTCAATTTACCCTTCAGGGATCAAAGATATAAACGATTTTAAACACAGGGCTCAAGAGATTCCATATTCATGAACACTTCACCCCACCCAACCACTAAAGGATGAGCTTCACCCAACCAAGAAATCAATGGCGAAACAAATGTGATGGTGAGCATTTACCCTATGTAATTAGAGATCTAACATCCAAGCCAGGGTGAAGACAGGGTTCAAGAGTAGTATGTAGGGGCGCCTGGGTGGCTCAGTCGGTTAAGCAGCTGACTTCAGCTCAGGTCATGATCTCGTGGTCTGTGAGTTCGAGCCCCATGTTGGGCTCTGTGCTGACAGCTCAGAGCCTGGAGCCTACTTCAGATTCTGTGTCTCCCTCTCTCCCTCTGACCTTCCCCTGTTCATGTTCTGTCTTTCTCTGTCTCAAAAATAAATAAACATTAAAAAAAAATTAAAAAAAAAAGAGTAGTATGTAGACATTGTATATCCCGACACTCTAGAAATAATACAACCAGAAATGGGAGGAGAGGAGAAAGAAGAAAGGAGAATAAAATCATTTATTAGTTTAAAAGCAGTAAGTGGGCATCCAAGAATGCTATGTAAAAACTGACAAGCTGGTTAGTAAAAGATTAATAAGGAAAAGAAGGGTGGTGGGTAGGGACATTGTAAAATGTGCAAATGTAACCACTAGAATCGAAATGCAAGCTTTAAATACAAAGAAAAAACAAGAAGAAGAAAAGAGAGTGGAGACAACACATGACTTAGAGACACAGTTAATATGATATCATATAATGCAATATACACAGTAATTATAATATAAGATAATATGAGCAGAATTGAGACCAAACATGTTAACTTCATCAATAAAACTAAATGAGCTTAACTAGCATAGTAAAAAGAAAATGATTTTCAAATTGGCACATAGAGCGAAACCAGATTTTATGTCGTGTAGAGGCACACCTAAAATCAAGTGGTTCACAAAGACTAAATTTAAGGGGATGTGTGAAGATACATCTGGCAAAGGACAGAAAAAAAAATGAAAGCAAATTTCATGTAATACTATTATCAGACAAGGTAGACTTCCAATCAGAAAGTATGACTTGAGATAAAATCGAACATTTTAACTGCTAAAATCCATACTTCCCGGTGAAGATATAATAGTTGTGAATATTTCTGCACCATATAACATCGCAGCAACCTAAAGCAGGAAGCACACAAGATTAAAGGAGAGAACAAGAGAGACACGTGAATAAAAGTGGACTTGAACACCACTGGCCATATAACACAGTCAAATGGGCAAAACTCGAATTAAGGATACTGAAGATATACATGACGTCATCAATCAGATTAACCTTATGGATGTGCGAGTTTGTGGTATAAAACACTGAAAACAAGGGATTCGCTTTTTCCACTTGCCCACGGAGCAATCATGAAGATTGACCACAAAGATAATATCAGTAATTCTCATGAAATAAAACTATTGTTGAAGACAATTTCTGATCACAATGCAACAAAACTGGAAATGGAAAACATTAAGTTGAAGAAGACCACCTCCATCTGGAAAGTTAAAAATCTTTTAATATTGAGGAGGGCACCTTTTGGGATGAGCACTGGGTGTTGTATGGAAACCAATTTGACAATAAACTTCATATATTGAAAAAATAAAAAAATAAAAAAATAAAAATCTTTTAAAAGTACAAACAGAAATTAAGTGGAAAGTACAAACAAATTAAAAAGTGTTTGAAAAATAACAATGATGCAGACACTATAAGTCAGAATTTATAATATTTCAAACCATGATCAGAGGAAAGTTTATAGACTCGAGTACCTGTATCAGTACGAATAAAACAATAGAAATTAAAAATTAACTTGTCAATTCATAAATCTAGAAAAAAGAACAGCAAAGGGGAATTACTTCCGACATTTAGAGACCAGATTGTCTTAATGCTGCCTAAATTGTTTCAAAACATAAAAAATGGAGAAAACGTTTCAATGTCTTTTTATGAAGCAAATATAACATTGACACACCTAACTGGATAAACATGGCTAAGTAAAAGAAAATTATAGAACAATAGCACTCAGAGAAATGATGCAAAATCTAAATAAAAGTGTTAGTGAACCAACCCCAACACCAAATTAAGAAAATAATATACCATGGCTAAATAGAATTTATACCAGAAATGTAAACCTGGTTCAGCATTCGGAAATCAGAATTCGGAAATTCAGAAATTATATAATATATCATTTTAACATCTAAGGAAAACAAAACAAAACAAAATCATGACTATCTCCTACAAACACTGAAAAAACCTTGGAATAATTCAACATATTCCTTATAAAAACACTTGAGGTAAAAGGCATGGATAGATAACTTCTTTAATCCAAAAGCTGGCATCTTACTTAATGAAAAAAAAATACAAGAATATTACCACTAAGGTCAGGAAGAAGGCAAAGATATCTACTATCTCTGTCACTAGTTAGCAGCATATTGGAGGACTTAGCTAATATACCAGGGAAAGAGAGAGCCATTAGAGGCGTAAGGATTGCAAAAGAAGAGAAACGATCTCTATTTGCAGGTGACTTCATATTAGCTGGAAAAAAAAAAAAACAACAGACCTTGAGGATCAGCGGTTAAAAATTAAATTCCAATAAACAAATAAACAAACAATCGAGCAAGAGATGAGGGTATTTTTACATGTAAAAATCATTTGCCATCCGCAAGATGTAATCGAAGAGAAAACCTGGTATACGGTAGTAACAACAACAAAAAGTTAACATGCTTAAGAATATACTTAACAAAAAAATGTTCAAAGCCTGTATTAAGAAAATTTAAACCACTCCTGAATGCATAAATGGAAAAGCATTGGTTCTCCTTGGGATGAAGAGCAGGATCAGGATGTTAGTTCCCTGTAAATTGATATGTAAGATTAAGATGACCCCAATATGAAATTTCACAGCTGACCTGATGAAGCTAGGGAACAGATATGAAAGTCCTGGTGGAAAAATAGACACAAAAAAAGCTGGAAAAACACTGGGAAAAAAGAGGTATCAGAATATTAAAACATGCTGCAAAGTCTTAATAATTAAAACAGTATGGTACTCAGCAGCTCAATGAACAACCAGTAGAATAGAACACAGAGGGTCCATAAGTAGACCCAAGTACTTAAGGACCATTGATGTACCATAAAGATGGCGTCTTGAATCACTGGGGTAATGCTGGAATCTTTTCTTAAGTGTTTTGGGACAACTGGATAGCCATTTGGGAGAGATAAGAGAGAGCTGTGTTTATGAAACTAAACACAGAAATAAGCTTTAAAAAGATCAGAGATCTTGATTTATAAAATGCAACTATAAATGTACTAAAAGATAATGTGCCTGAGTTCCTTTATAACTTGGGTGAAGGAGAGGGCATTTTAACCAGGATTCAGGATTTAGGTGCAATATGAGAAAAGGCTGATAAATTTGACTCCACAAAAATAAATAGCTGTGCAGGGCAGATGACACTGTAAGTAATGTCAGGTGATTGCTTGGGAGAACATATTTACAACACGTACTATGGATATAGGTCTAATACCCATTATATAATACCCATTACAAATATATACACACTGATAAGTATATGCATCTGTGTGTGTGTGTGTATGTGTGTGTATATATTAATCTGTCTTGTAGACCAAATTTCATGGAGTACTTTTTGGTGTTTACATGTGACTTTTGGTATAAACGATACTCAAATGTGTATTTGCCTTTTCTTCTAAAAAGAATGTTTTCTGTTGGACATATACCACTTCAAAAATAACTAGAAGTAATTAATGGAATAGAGTATGCTACTCGATTTCACACAAAAAGTAATCAGACAGCCAATGTGTACTTTGCACCACCCTTGTTATCCATTTTACTCCCACCCTAAATTCCCAAACTCCTTTTAAGGCAACTGAATTTTAACTCTTTCCATTCACTAACTAACTGCTCACCCAATAATGATTTCTGTCTTCAGCACGAGAAATTAAAACAGAGGCAGAAAGGGATGAAAATTAAAGAAAATAATATCTCAGTAGGTGGCATGCCAACCTTGAGACAATATAATGTTATAATTGACTGTTTTGTGATGCAACCCCTATTTACCTTTCCTTCCTCCCCCTCCCAATCCGTAATACCTCACACATCTAATATCCGGCCATATTCAATTCTATAGGAGTCCACAGGGCACCATGAATGAGGCATTGTCTCCTGTCAGCACTTCTTGCGATCATAATAGCGATGGGTAACCTGGCTATATGCAGTCCTAAGTCCCACTTTTATCTGGCTGGAAGGCGCTGGTCTACTCTAGATCCCGCCGAACATCAATTTCTCCAGCCTCCTTTCCTTTCTCTGGTCTACTAAGCCTCATTCACGCCTTTATATTTCAGTCATCTTATTGTTACAATTACTTACAAATCCAGCTCCTCCTGGACTTGTCCAGAACACAGCCTCTTCCTCTCCCAATGCTTGACCCAAGTGATCACTTAATAAATGCTTGTTGAATAGTTATTGTAAATGTTTGTAGATTGCTCTACAATCACCTACAAAATCTTACAATCGTGGAAGCTTCCTTATGAGAAAAAGATCCTACCTGCAAAAGTGTAGCCTTTTTCCAACCAGATGCTGCCATCCCATTCACACATCCCCTTACCCTGTTCTCCCTTGTCCCTCTCAGTGCTGTAGTGGTACAGAATCAATTGGGTTGGAAGAGGATGTTCAGTGAACGTGTAATTGTCAATCACTAATACTAATCATAGCTAACATAGCTTCCATGTTTCAGGCCACATTTTAAGTGTCTTATGTATATTAACTCATTTACTCTCACATCAGCTGTGTAAAGGTCATACCCTTATACCGTATATTCATTTTGATGGAGAAGGAAACCAAGGCCAAGGAAGACTAAGGAACTCGCCCAAGGACACAGGCAGCGAATGGTAGAGCCAGGAATCATAGCCAGGCTCCCTGGTTTTAGAGCCCACGGTTTTAAACCCTTTGCAACGTTTTCCGAATTTCACGTAGTGACTGTAGTGAGTTGCCAAATAGTTCAGGGTCATACCTTACATTTAAGAAGGTAGAAAATATTAGGATGCATTCCACAGAGTAACAGGGATTTTGGGGGGGTCAAACATTTATTTCCGAAACGTATAGATGTCACGGAGTTTCCCTGGTTTGCTTGTACAGTTTGGGCACTTCACAGAGGCACCCAGCTCTGGGGTCAGGGAGGATACACGCAGCTACCTTCGCATGGGCCAAATATGTGCCCCAGGGACCAAGTCTGCAAAAGACAGCATCTGTTCCTAATTTACCCACCCAGAGGGAGCACCTTTGTCTAATTTTCACAAAGTCACCATAAAAACTAGCAGTGCCTCTGTGCACACGCATGTGTCTGTGTGACAGATCACGATGTGAAATATATGCCTTATTGGGGGCTCTAGTCTAAAGAGAGTTTTTTAAATTTTTAACGTCTATTTTATTTTTGAGGGGGGGAGGGAGAAAGAGAGGGAGAGAGAGACACACACGCAGAATCTGAAGCAGGCTCCAAGCTCTGAGGCTTCAACACAGATCCTACTGTGGGGCTCAAACCCACCAACCGTGAGATCATGACCTGAGCGGAAGTCGGATGCTTAACCGACTGAGCCACCCAGGCGCCCCTAAAGAGATTTTTTTAAAAAGCCTCCCCAAACCCTATCATCAACAGGAAGTTATATGTTTTAAAATAATAAAGGGGGCACCTGGGTGGCTCAGTCAGTTAAGCATCCGACTTTGGCTCAAGTCCTGGTCTCACGGTTCGTGAGTTCAAGCCCCAGGTCGGGCTCCGTGCGGACAGCTCAGAGCCTGGAGCCTGCTTCGGATTCTGTCTCCCTCTCTGTCTGTCCCACCCCTGCTCACGCTCTGTCTCTCTCTGTCTCTCAAAAATCAACAAAAACGTTAAAAAAAACAAAAAATAAATAAAATGTACCTGAAATTCCTGAAGTAATAGTAATAATAAATAGCAGTAATGAGAAGGAGGAGGACCAGGAGGAGAAGAGCAAGAGAGATGATGAATAGCTAACAGGAATTGAGCATTTATATATGTTCAAGACATGATTCAAAGTACTTTGCATTTACTCTCACAACGACATTATGAATGGGTCCCGCCATCGTCCTCACTGTGCACAGAGCCGTTCCCCAAGGTCACCTAGGGAGTGAGGGTTGGACTTCGGAGTTTAATCCAGCCACTCTGGCTTCAGGCTCTAGGTGCCAACTACTCTTCTATTCTGCCTCTCAAACCTAATTAGAAAGTCATTTTGATCTCACGGCAACTGGCTTGGATCGGTAAGTACCTTTCCAACTCTTGGACTAGATTTCCACGAGCTATTTGTCCTTCCGTGGCAGAATGTTCTAAATAATCCCATCAGTGACGGCATATCATAGAAGGGTGATTCCACTCTCTTGCTCTCAAGAATACCATGAAGAAAACAGGATGTGTTCGTTAAATAATTAATAATTTCAGACTGCTTGTCAAGCACAAAGTCAGGCATTGCCCTTGGGGATGTGACATCATCATGCTTGCTACCTCCGTTAAGTACAAGATTGCACTTTCAACAGAGCGAGTCTTTAAGAGCCCAGGCAAAGAGGGCTAAGACCTCATGATCTCATCTCAACACGTATGCCAGCAAGTGATAAAAACCTGAGGAGTGAAATAGAGAACTATCAGTTGATAAAAAAATAAAATTGTCTCTAAATGCTGTGTCTTTCAAAGTTTTCCAGGATACATCCCCGCGTCTGTAAAGACAGCCTTCCCTTCTTTAAAGACAGGGTCAGCCAAGGGCAGCCAGTCATTTATCTCGGAGGTAGCAGAAGTCTATAACTTAAGAACACCCCACTTGAAAATGACAGTCATCTGGAGGCCCCTTTTATGATATCTTCTTCTTTCAAGCTGATAACAGAACAGAACTTGGTAAGGGCCACTCCGTGCCATGAATCAAATCATACTTCACAAAAGTCATTTCCTATTGATGTTGATGTGTCTGTTCCTCATTTATATTGATCAGTGGACATTTGTTTGCCAAGATAAAACTAAAAGAGATTTCCTGGATGCCCTGTGACATTTTCAAAAGGGAAAATTCATTCTTTGCAGCATTCTGCGTGTGACTGGGCTTCAGAAAGAGGGAGTTACAAATCTTCTGCTTTAGAGATGTCTAGGATGAAATGAAGAAGATAATGTTTCTGGGTCACTTCCTGTTTCCCAAGGGCCATCTTTCCAAGCTGGAGTGTGTATCATTTTTTAAATGAAATTGGGACCGTCTCTTCATCCAATTCACTCAGGTTCCAGAATTTGGATGCTTGTAATCAAACCTGGGCACTTGGATCACACACAATGAGAATAGTCGCGTTCCAGAAAACCGGAAGCTGTGTAGATTTGTGGGTGAAACAATGGCTCGTAATACACACTGAACTAAAGCTCCTCATGTGTATTATGTGTGTGTGCATGGGTCCACTGCCCCCTGAAGTTGACTAGAAAGGCTGAATGCTGATTCGAGCGGCGTATTTATTTATATCCAGTTAATAAAAATGAGTGATCAAATCTGTTGCATTCAGAACATTGGTATCTTTACAACGGTTATATCACAACAAAATTATGTGCATAAGTGGTTTATCAAAATCAAATATCTGCCTTAATTAAAAAGAAGCTACTTTGAGAAAGAAGCTAAAAGTCATGGATTAATGCATTCAGAAATGGAGACTCAAACCAAATGCCCATTAAGCAACAGTTACTGTATTTCATCTTGACAATAAAATGTCTAAGGGCATTGAGGAATTGACCCTTTGTGGTAATACTCTATGACAACACTTTTCTCCAATTGATCTTGGTGATACTTCGGGTCACATACAAATCTTTTACAGCCACCTGAAGAGGCTAGCAATCAAACTCAATCACCAAGTTGAGAAGTACAAGATGCTTTCTTGAAGGTCATCACTAATCCTCTGGTTAACAAAAATCTGTGACGTTTCCTCAGTTTTCACGGTTGCTACATTTCCTCAGCTTCTGAAACAAAAGTCTTGTTTTTTTTTTTTTTAATGTTCCATGAAAATGTGCTCTCCATGCTTTCTTCTTCTTTTTAAAATTTATTTATTTAAATTCAAGTGAATTCATATACACAGTAGTATTGGTTCCAGGAATCGAACCCAGTGATTCGTCACTTATCTATGACATCCAGTGTTCATCCCAAGAAGTTCCCTTCTTAGTGTCCGCCACCCATTTAGGCCACCTCCCCACCTGCCTTCCCTCCAACGACCCTCAGTTTGTTCTCTGTATTTAAGAGTCCATTATGGTTTGCCTCCCTGCCTATTTTTCTCTTATTTTTCCTTCCTTTCCCTTATGTTCATCTGTTGGGTTTCTTAAATTCCACATATGAGTGAAATCATATGATGTTTGTCTTGCTCTGACTTATTTTGCTTGGCATGATACACTCTAGTTCCAAGCTTTCTTCTTAATAGTGCAGCTCTTCCTTGGGTCGTCTCCCAGTTGAGATTGGGATTTTTCTGACACTTTGTCCATAAAACACCTCAACTGGTTTATTCCAGATTAAGCCCAATCCTCCTACCCCCATACACCCATGCTACCTGGGTGGGCACTGTCCTCCTGGGCCCTTAAAAACCCTTGTGATGTGACCTGACCACCAGCCCCTCTCTGGTGATGATGACTCTTAGGCTGTACCTCCCACTTCTCTTTCTGTAAAATCCCATGGGGTGAATTGGGTTTTCTTCCTTTGAATAAATGCCATTGTGCCATTTGCGCCCTGTTAGGCTTCGCCATATGTGGTCTTTATGCAGGTCTTGGGAAAGATGAAATACCGAACTCTACCGAGCTGGAGTAGATCCACAGAGCCAAGCAGTGACAATATTTTAGAATATTTAGCAAGATGATTAGGTGGGGATTCAGGACATGAGAAAAATCGATGAGAGTCTGAAGGCAAATGCGAGACTGTGAAGAACAGTCTTAGCAATAAAAGAGAGATTGGACAGGTACCAATTCTATGCCTATGGGAAAGAATATCAAACTTACATCACCAGCCCTGCCCACTTCCCTGAAAGCTGATTATGAATTTCCAAATGTTTTCCTTGACATCCTGTTATCATAGCAAACCCTACATACTACAAACAAAATTTACACTATTCATTACTGGATTTGCTGCCATCCTTGATTTCTCTTTGTGTGAAAGGCACCACAATTGTAAAAAAGGAAACTACATGCCTATTCCTGCTTTGAATAGGCTCCTCGTATCTTAGATTGGATGAAATTATTTGGCCAATGATAGATTTATCTGTCCAGCTTTCCTTTACCACCAAGACTCTTTTTCCAGACTTGCATTTGTCTTTAAGCCATTATCCCTATTAAAAAATTTTTTAATGTTTATTTATTTTTTTGAGGGGGGGTGGAGAGAGAGTGCATGAGCGGAGGAGGGGCAGAGAGAGAGGGAGACACAGAATTTGAAGCAGGCTCCAGGCTCCATCAAGCTGTAAGCACAGAGCACAATACAGGGCTCAAACCCACAGACTGGACTGCAAGATCATGGCCTGAGCTGAAGTCAGACACTCAATTGACTGAGCCACCCCGGAGCTCCATCCTTATTTTTAGATATTTCTCAAATAGCCAACACATGATCTTGTTTAAATATTCTCAAATCTAATCTTTTCCAGGCTCTCCAGTTCTATTTGGATGTCATGTTTTAGCTTTCCCACCATTATCTAGAGCTCAGTTGTGACGGGTCTAATGGAACAACATTGAGATATTCTCCCATTTTGCAAATACTACGAATAATGTTATTCATCAGCTCCATCTTTGGATCCAAAATACTTCATTCATGTTTGTATATTCATTCATTCATTCATTCACAAGACTTCATTGCCTACCTACTTTTTGCCAGGAACCATGTTAGGCACTCGGAATACGAATCCAGGGAAAACTCTGGATTTCAGTCTTATGGGGCAGACAGACAAATAAAGGGTTAAATCAAAATATGCCTGGAAGTGTACCTAAGGCCAGAGGAGTAGAGTTGCATCCTTTAAATGAACAGGGTATCAGTAAGGTTAGGAAACTGTCCTAGATGAGGTGACATTGGAGTATGGGGGGAGTCGGCTGAGGCAGAAAATGCAGGGCCACAAAATTCTGAATGACTGGAGCAGAAATTATATGTTGAAAATACATAGGAGATGAGCCCATAGAAGTCGGTTTAAACTCGACTGTGAAAGAACCCTGCTTGGGTGTAGTTTTAAAGAATTGGAACATAATCCTGGAAACTGTGGGGACCACTGAGTGATTTTAGCAGACAAGTGGCATGAATACACAGGCATCGAAGAAAGATCACTTCGGTAGAAATATAGAGAATGGGTTCTAAGCAGGCAAGACTGAGAAAGTCATTAGAATGTAATAGCAATCTAGGACAAATATGTCAAGAGCCTGAACTAAGGCCTTGATTGTACAAATAGAGAAGTAACAACAGATTTGAAAGACATTTACCTGGCGGAATTACAGGTGCTGGAGAGTAACCACATTTGTGGGTAGAGTGAGTGGGAGGAAGAGAGAAGTCTATGATGAATTCCCAGGTTTCTGATTTCCATGATTGGATGTATGGTGATGTCTTCCACCAAGAAAAGACATAGACGAGGAGAAACGGGTTTGAAGGAAGCACAATGAAGTAAGTTTTATACCTGAGGAAGTTGAAATGTCCACAGAATATTTAAATGGAAGTGTTTGGTAGCACATAGATTTCTGAAGCTTAACAGGGAGATCTAGGCTATAGGTAGAAGTTTGGAAGTCATCACACACATATGGTACCTCAAGCCATGAGAGTAGATAAAGTCAACCAGGGAATGTATGTAGAACATGATCAGGTCCAGAATTGGATTTCAGAGAAACTACAGTTTCTAAGTGCTATTTGAAGGAACATAAGCCATGACAGGAAGGAAGGAAGGAAGGAAGGAAGGAAGGAAGGAAGGAAGGAAGGAGGAAGGAAGGAAGGAAGGAAGGAAGGAAGGAAGGAAGGAAGGAAGATGTAAGGAAGGAAGGAGGAAGGAGGAAGGAAGGGATATAAATAAAGGTAAGTATTTTTCTTACCATAGAATGTCAGCTAATAAATACATAAGAAATGAAATAAAAGTAATGGGTAAAGTTTGATGAGGAACAAGATATTACATAGCCCCCAAGTACCTCTCAACAATTTACTTATTTACCACAAAGAGAAAACAGTAACCACACAGTGGCAAATCTGGTGAACCCTAACTTAACCAGGTCATCTGAGTTTGGAACACCAATATTGGGACCAACCAACATTGAATGCCTCTTGATATGATGCAGTGACACAGACATCACAGCACGTCCCTAACGTTCTTGTAGAAAATGCACAACCTGAGTCTAATCATAAAGAAGCTTCAGAAAAACCCCAGTGAGGGAATTCTATAAAATATTTAGCCTGTACTGTTTAAATGTTAAGATCAATAAAAACAAAAGAACAAAAACCTCAGGGACCATTCCATAATACGGGAGACTACAGAGGCATGACAACTATGAAAATGCTTAATCTTGCATTGGATCCCGGACCAGAAGGAAAAAAAAAAAGCCTCTCAAAGTGACAACTGATGAAACTTGAAGATAGACAGTGAATTAGACAATAATTCACAATAGTATTTAGGGACAAAGAAGCATGTTGTTTCTGATGTATCCTTAAATGGTTCAGAAAAATAAGGAGATTAGATAGACAGATAGATAATGATACAGCAAATTGTCCATAATGTAAATAATTGGTTTAACTCTTTATAATTTTTTAAATGTGTTATTTAGTTTTGAGAGACAGAGAGACAGTGCGAGCAGGGGAGGGACAGAGAGAGAAGGAGACACAGAATCCGAAGCAGGCTCCAGGCTCTGAGCTGTCCGCACAGAGCCCGACACGGGGCTTGAACACACGAACCATGAGATCATGACCTGAGCCGAAGTTGGACACTCAACCGACTGAGTCACCCAGGCACCCCGGTTTAACTCTTCAGAGAGTATACAGGATTCCTTTTGTTAATCTTGCTCCCTTGATACTTCTCTTAAAGTCTGAAATTATATCAAAATGAAAATAGCTTGAAATGTAAAATATGATATGGACAAAACAGTACATTGATAGTCAAATATCTTCATTTAGCTTAGTAATAATGTCCCTTTGGTGGTCCTTTCCAATTTTCCTAGGCTTAGTTCATTCTCTTAACATCTTCCTTCTATTCTGTCACATTATGGGTCAATCTTTTGTAGAACAAGGCCACATGGGGCAGTGGTAGAGTGAGGGCTCTAGAGGGGTCTGGTGTGACAGTGTGACCTCAGACAAGATACTTAATATCTTGGTCCACTGGTTGTTGGTTTTGTTGTTTAATCTATAAAATAAAATGAGGAAGAGCACCTGTGTGAGAGGGCTATGATGAGATCCCTAAGACATTGCCTAACATACACAAATTAGTCAATAATTTGGGTCCTTGACATGTGGTTTCTCCTCCCAAGTCTTTTTACTTTCTTTTTAAACAACTAATTTCAAGAAAGTGCATGTCTTGGGGAACTGTATTATTTCCAACTTTATATGATGTGATGTGGTTTTGAAACTCTTTATTCCTGAGTTGTTCTATGTCATACTGTCATTTTTTTTATTTCAGGTGATACCACAATTATCTAAGCTGTTAAATATGCTGACTGAGGTCAATGCATTGGGTCCAGAATATTTTCCCTATCATGCCAATAAGCTATAGAATGCTTCAATTTGTTAATATAGTTTCAACTCTGAAATTTTCATTATTTAATTTATTTAAATAAATAAATGTTTGTTTATCTCGAGAGAGAGAGCATGCACACAAGTGAGTGGGGGCAGGGCAGAGAGAGAGAGAGAGAGAGGGGGGGAGAGAGAGAATCCCAAGCAGTCTCCACGGTCTCAGTGCAGAACCAGATGCCTGATCCCATGAACCATAAGATCATGGTCTGAGCTGAAACCAAGTGTTGGACCGAGCCACCCAGGAGCCCCTGAAAATTTCTTTATTTTAAACAGGCCAAGAGAGTATCAATAAAGATCCTTCAGTAAGATCCAAAGTAGAATGATTTCTACTTTTGATTTTTTCTATTAGTTAACAAAGAAATCTAAGCTTACATGAGCATAAATATGACTAAAAATGTACACTGTTTTTTTTTAAATTGTTTTAATGTTTATTTGCTTTTGAGAAAGAGAGAGGCAGAGCATGAGTGGTGGAGGGGCAGAGCGAGAGAGGGAAACACAGAATCCGAAGCAGGCTCCAGGCTGTGAGGTGTCAGCACAGAGCTTGACGTGGGGCTTGAACTCACAAACCGCGACATCATGACCTGAGCTGAAGTCGGACCTGAGCTTAACTGACTGAGCCACCCAGGCACCCCCAAAATACACATTGTTTAAATAGAAACAACAGCTAGTGATGAAAAGCGGACAAATATGTGTGAGCCATGTTCACAGAGGAATTGCAGACTCAACCATTCTCAGACTGGATATTCATGATGGGGGAATTTCTTGAATAAGGCAAGTTTTGACACTCTGATGTCAGAGTCGGCCCATCAAATGGGTCAGTCCAAACTTTCTTCTTTATTTAAATTCCAGAACAATGTGAACAAGAGACTCTCAAGTGCTCTCCCTTAACTCATTCTCATAGTCAAGACACCTTATCATATTGGGGGAAGGGATAAATTTGGACTTTATTCTAATGGATATCTTTATAAGATTTTTTGATGCCTTCTGATCGGTGTGTTTAAGGAGAATACTTTGGCTTTTATGTCAAACAAACAAAAAGGGTAGCGTGCAGGACCAAGTTAAGAGGCTATTTCGTAGCCTCGGGTAAACAATGGAAATTGACTTTTTATTCATTGGGACACCCCAAATTTCTCTCACCATCCCAGTAAATGATAGGCAGTACTTTGGAAGTACATCTATGGGATGTTTCCGGCTGTCATCGTATGGCCTGGGCTTTGAGTAGGTTGGAGTAGGCTGGCGTCTCAGAGATCGAGCCATACCCCGCTCTGTAAGGTCCGGCCAAGACCAACACCATATAAGCTCTGAGAGGAATCAAGGCCACAAATCACTGCCGTTAACACAGGACATCTATCAAGAAGTTATCCTTATCTGCAGCATAACGAATTTGTGACACTGTTGAATCGAGGGCCCAGAGCCACCCTAACTGCTGAGACAGCTGGCTTCCCTAGGCTGTCACGCCATTCCACCTTGAGCTCAGCTTCAATGCCAGAGGACAGGCAGTCTCAGGCTGTGTCAGCTTCGTAGAGTGGCCATATCAGTAAGCTCTACTGTTTTATTAGGTTTATCAAACAGCAGTCTATCTGCTCTGCTGGCCAGGATGTGCCTATCTGTTATCGTAACTCTGTCCCACTTTATCTCACACAGTGGTCTGTGAATCGCATCTCACATTCATGCTTAAAATATGACTGGCATTCCATTAAAGCTGTAGAGAGTCCATTCAAAGCGCCAGAGAAGCAGGGCAGTGACTTGTACATAGGAAAGGAAATAGATCAGGCTTTCGTCCTCTGTTGGCGGTAATAAAATTAAGTTCTAAGGGCTTTGCCTCTTTTCTAGAGAAACAGCTACTATATTTCCTGGCTGCAGTAGAGGAACAGGACCCACCTGCATTTGTGTATTGTCTTATATTTTACAAACAATTTTCATATTTTTCATTTTACTTGATTTTACCAACAGCTTAAGTTTGCCCCAGTGTTAAGCTACTTTTACAGGAGAACCGTTCAAGGTGTTAACCAATTCATTTGCTAAAATGAGAGCAGTTAGCTATCATCTTAGTAGCAGTATTATACTTAGGGGCATAACTCACAGCAACAATTGTAGCATACTGTTCATCCATTTGCTCTCCTTTCTAATGCAACACAATTCTTCCCTGAATATGTGGCATGGCTATTGGTGGATGCCGTCTCACCTTGACATTCAGCTTCAACAAATGCCAACATGAAGGCCGTTTTTGTTCCACTGGATCACTGGGGAGAAAGAAGAGGAATAGAAAAAAGACACGTGGTCCTAAACCACTACCTTTTCTCCAGTTACGTATTTTCCCTAATTGTATGTGAAAAGCCGGAAACACCAACTAGTCATCAGCTTTACCTACCCGTTGCTGACATTTGTGTTTGACGCAACTTCTAACCATATCACCTCAACTTTATGCCCGGAAATCACAAAATATTTTGTCTAGCCTGACAAACGACAGCTTTTTCCTAGAGAAGGCTTCCATATTGCTCCCAGTCTAATCCCTTCTCTCGTGTTAACATCACCTCTTCTAGAGCCCTGCATCATTGCAGGCATCACACTGTTGTGCAAGAAATTATTGTGAGTGGGATTTTTTTCTTCTTCCATTAGACTCTGAAATTCTTGATGACTTTCTTATTTATGATTAAATCCTAGATATTTAAACGCCTGGTGACTTGGCACAAAGTATCTTTCAGATACAGCCTAAACATGGTTAGCCCAGTGTAATGGAATGTTAACATGGAATTCCTAACCCAACTTTGTCCCCAGAAACAAAATGGTAGAAGTAACGTACTACAGTGATTGTGAGAAAGGTCCTTCCCACCGCCTTCCCACCAATCCTGCATAGAATTTACAAGGAAGTTTCTGTAAATCAGGTCATCTGCAATTCATTTTGCCCTGCAACAGATCAAGAAAATAGACTGGAGAAAAAGATTTTGAAGGGGATTTCTCCCAGAAGTCCACACACTTTGACTGCCAAACATTGGGATACGGTAGGGGAATGCTTTTTGCCTGAAAACCAGAGTACATGTGGGATTTCAGCAGAAGTAAAAGGTGGCTAGCAAAGGGCCGAGAAGTAAGGAACCATATGTCTCAGATTTTCCAGGAGAGCGCCGATATCAAATAGCCTGTCCTGTTGTCCCCCATAAGTATACTCATGCTGTCAAACCACATGCTCCAATTTTTGTGGTTAAATATAGTCACTCCGTCTAAAGACAGCTCCGAAATTTGGAAACAGTCCGAAGGTTTTCAGATATTATACCTGAAGAGCTTGAAAGAGATGATGAGGAGAAAAATGGTTTGGCAGTTCAGAAAAAGCAGATTATCTTTCCCTAATAGTCACAAAACAGGACCACCACTAGTCAACAGTTACTGAGCATTCGCTCAGTGCTGCGTGCAGCGAATTTCAGGCCCACTACAATTTTATGACATAATCCCATTTTGCAAATGAAGGGATTAAGGCTCAGAGAAGTTAGGTTACTTTTCCAAACGCTTAATTTATAAAACCAAGTACTGAAAATAAGTTTGACTCCAGGACTAACTAAGAACCGCTATGGCACATTTCTTGTGGTAGTTGGCGCTCTTTATAGATCTCAGATTTACACGTTAGAGGCCAAGATACTGGAAAGGTATAACTCTGGTTCCTCAGGCCCAGTGATGAGTCCTTGAGGGACCGTATCTTCTTGGTGTACATTGAGGAAATGGGCATTTCTGATGGGGATGGTCATGCTTTATAAACTTGCCAGCTGAAGATGCAATCCCTATAACCAAAGGATCTTGGTCCAAGAAATGGCCCGCTTCCGGAAAACAGAGATTCACACCCCAAAATGTATCTGTTATGCTCTTCTGCGAATGGCACCGCAAACCTCTGATTATAAGTCACGTTGATGCTATGCAACAAATGTTGATTGAGCGCCTGTTATTGCCCCAACTTAGCAAATTAAAATACGGGACAGCCAGCTAAATGCCAATTTCGGATGGGCATTTTGAAAAGTGTAAGTGTGTCCCAAATACTGCATGGGCATCCTGTATTTTCCATGGCAACCGTAGGCATTCTCTGGTACCTGTGGGGTTGTAGCATCATGAAGAATAAGGAAACTGGTCGCCGCTCTTACCTAGTCATTTATAACTCAACCCAGCCAGTTTAATTTGATGGGGACAGCCTTGAAGAGTAGTATTCTCTCTCCCAATTTCAGTTTGGACCCACTCCTGATATCAGAAATCACTCGCTTTTCTAGACAGAAGAGATTATTACCCAGGCTATTACCTGTGGGGTTATTTTGGTAGGTATAAAAAAGGAATTAGCCCATTGAAGAGCCCTCCAGCCAAATATCATTAAAATCACAGATCTTTGGATTCAGCATAGGCACCTAAGATTCTGAATCCGTTCCCATGTCTTATTTGGGAAATTAATTATTTAGAAATATTAAATGAGTTGGGAATGGCTAATTTAAAATGATTAAGTGGTCACTAATTAAAATCAACTTTATGTCCAGAAGAGACTTCTGTCCAGGTGTGTGTTATGACAACTTGGCTGTCCAAATACCAACTCATTAAAGTGTCTCCACATCGCTCCTTTTACCTCACCGTGTCCACTCCCTGCCTCCCCTTCACACACACACACACACACACACACACACACACACACACAGGTGAGGGCTGAGCTGGAAGGACTGCCCAGTGGTTGCTTAGAGAAAGGTGTGCGTAACTCAGCGGTGCACGCTTCCAGGAGCGCGGTCCCCTGCAAAACTCCCCCTCCTCTCACGTCTGGCTCCAGCCCACATCCAGTGTACCTGAGGCACCGGCTGTGCTTTATGAAGTCTAAAATTTTCAACTGGTTGTATCTCTCCGTGCAAACTCATTAGGCACTATTTACACCCGCTGCAGCTGCGAAGAGAGAGGTTCTGAACTCTGGCATTCTACAGTAGGCTTTGTTTCTCATTTACATTTGCATATTAAAGTGTTTGCCTGAAATAGGCTATTGAAATTAATTCAGGATTAATTGGTGTCTTTATCTCATTAGGACAATCTAATTTAAGGATGATGAAATTGTTTAGCCTCCCGTTTGCATAATTAGATTGCTTTGAATTGCTGTCATTATTGGCTCTTTAGCATCATCTGTAGGCCTCAAACAGACAAGAGCTTCAACCTCATAAAGACCAATCATGTGTTACAGCAGAGGGCTGTTAACCCCTTTTAACCCAAACCCACTTGGATTAGCAGTCACCATAGACAGGCCTTGGTCTCTGAGAGACTTCAGCGCCTTCCTTTCTGAATTCTTGACGTTCAGATTGATACACTTTCCTGCATTTTAGTGATCGGTTGTGGCACCTGCTACGGCATCCCTTCTGGGATCCAAAGCGTTCTCAAGACTCGCTCCGCTCCTCTGAGCACCACCCTCAGTGTTGTGCTGACCTCCCTTCGCTGTACGTTTCTGTCTTCTTACCTCCTTAGCTAACTGAAAATTCGTCCGTGACCTCACCCTGTGACAATGTTCCATATGAGAGGCTGCTGGAATTCACCAAGTCGGGACACTCTTTCCTTGCCTGAACGTTCAGCAGCAAGTATCGTTATTGTTTCGGTGAAGTTACACAATATATTTCACGCAGGGAGCTATCGGACCCTCATTCGATAATCTATTCATTCAACACTTAGCAAATGTCTTCCTGAATACTTTTAATGTGCCGATACTGTGCAAGGCACAGGGAGGCGTTGAGAAATGTTGCAGGTTCTGTGTCGCAGGTTCTGTCGCAGGTTCTGTGTCGCAGGTTCTGGAATAAGTGACAGGAGTGCTGAGCTCTAGAGCCAGCTTGGTCACTGAGCGCTTTGGGAAATCACAGAACCTCAATGAACTTGAGTTTCCTTGAGAAAAAGTTGCACTGTATTAACTGAGCTCAGCCCTGGCCACACGTGACAATCACCTGTGTCCTTCGAAAAACACCACAGGCGCCCAATCCTCAAAGAATTTAGTCAAAATCACTAGAAATAGGCACAGGCTCGCAAATTCTTTCAAATTAGTTTCATCTAATGCGCCGAAAGCCAGTTTCCTAAATGATTTTGAAAGTTGCTTGCGGCAATAGAAACAAACAAAAAGAGTATTTTTTTTTTACTTTATGCTAAACTGCTATTAAGAATAATTCCTGATTTGACTTTAATTTCTTCACATGTTAAGAACTAAAATTACAGAATACAGAGTATTTTTAGATTTCAAACTGAAAAAAAGGAAATTAAAAAAAATCAATGCGTTAGCTGAAGAAGGCACACTTGAAGTAATTAAAGCCACATAAATTAAGAATAACACAAGCAATATTAAAAACAACAACAACATAGACAGCATATGTAAACATTTGGTAGTATCTCTTTCCCCAAAAACTGAAGGGGCTTATAGAATTTTTTATGCACTAAAAGTTGCTTGATTCTCAAGTTAGCTGTATTTCTTATGTTTCTCTGGCTTTACCGGTCATAGAAGAATACCATTTGCCCCATAATATCAGCTAACAAAACAATCAGAATCAAGAGCAAACAGGAAAGAAAAAACTTGAGACATAAAACTGTGATGACATAGATTACATTGTGGAACTTTTTCATGAGGACCCTTAGTCAATATTCTTTACCAACAATATCATGAGAGCATGGTATAGTCTTACTATTGCCCAAGTTTTGTAAAAGAGAAAAGCAGAATTCTGTAAAGGGATGGCCTTTCATGGAGGATTTTGGTATCTGATACTTAAAATCGGTTTTTATTTCCATTGACTTTTGCTTTGAATTTAGCCTGGCTTCAAGTCTAAAGGGCTCAGATTCTGGTGCTGTATTCACATTATGTCCAGATAATAAACCCTTGATTTCCTGAGAAGTGCAGCAGTGTGCCCAAACAGGAGGCTGGAACCTTGGGTTTGAATAAGACTGTGTAATATTGGATAATTTGCTTAACTTCCTTGTCTTCCATTGCTTTAACTGGAGTAAAGAGAATGTTCCAAAGCCCAAAGGACCTCAAAACTTTACTGCATATAGGACTACACTTTGGAGCATTTATTACACTCGACTAAATCCTGGGCATTGAACAAATCCTAACACATTTGAAAGAATTGGAATCGTGTATGAAATCAGACTGTAGTTCCAGGGGTGGGAGTATGGACTATAGAAATCGTGACATTTCCTCTCATTACTATATACAGGGGACAATATCACAACATAACACAGCACAACAACGGCTACCCTCCCCCACAACAACTAAAAGGAAAAACAGAAGTGTGTCCAAAGAATGGCAATAAACCCCGCACAGCAGCATCATCTAACAGAACGTATCTGTGGAGTCGATGATAATGACCACTCTGTTATTCAGCTTGAAAAATATAATTGCTCTAGAAAACGATTGGCTTCAATCTGGACAAGCAAGTCTCTCAGCTTAGAATGAAGAGCTACATGGCCCACCAGCTTCTATGAGCTGGGAAGCAAGACAGAGCAGGAAATAGACTGCTTTGAGAGTCAGTTCACGTTTGGCAACATCTGGTTATGTCTCATCACATTGCAAATTTATGACCCTGGAAACAACAAGTTGATGTTGATGATCCTTGGCGAAGAGAAGCCTGAACTCTAAACTTCTGACCAGGGCAGTGGTGAGAGGTGGTGGCGGCTTTCTCTGATCTGACAACTCCCTGGCTTGGGTCAAACAGATAAAGATTTGGGCTGGTGACCCTTCTGCACCAACGTCATGGATGAATACTGACTGAAGAGAAGTAGCTGACAAAAGAACAGAAGGTCATGAGGAAATAAGGCCTGACGCCTGCCCCCCCCCCCCCAACTCCGGGAAAGCCTGTGAGAGTTAGTGGTGGCCAAACCTCACAGAAGTCAAGAAGTGAAGACCTACCACAAACCAAGCCTGGAATATTAAGCTCACACGATGGCAGATGAATCAAATTATAAAGCAGATCTATTCTCAGAACAGATTGGGGTTTGCTTTTGATAAGGCTGGAACCCAGAGGGTCAAGGGCAAGCTGCGTCCCTGCATGTGTATTATAACTACCCCAGACTTCTCATCAAAGCCATCTTACAAGATGAGGTATATACCAGCTCTCAAACACTAGGTTTTCATTTGCAAGGGATGGGAGGGGGGAGTGGGGGGGCAAAAAATCCAGTCTGTGAAGGATTCTCCTTGGAGAAATTCCTTCTCTCCAATGAAATGGAAAACTCTTAAAATTTCTCATTTAAAATACATTCCAATATATATCTCAATTTTTGCTTGACAATTGAGGTAATGGAAGAATGATTTTATTTCTGTGTGATATTATATTAAAATGTTCTGTTTTTAAGATTGCCGGTAAAAGACAGTGGAGTAAAATGTTGATTCCATACCATCCTCTGGAGATGCCTTTGCTCCACAAAAGCAAAGACATTTTTTTAAGAGAAAAATCCCACTTTCAAGATAGCAAGAATATCTGTCAAATAGAGTGAAGATTATAAAATTAAGGCGTATTGCAAACTTACACTTACTACTACCTATCTCAGAGTGCATAGTTTTCTGTAATAAGTTAGAGTCACGAAAGATCCAAGCAATGAGGGTTTACTTGGAGTGATGAGAGACAGGTGTATGTGTGGTGAAGGAAGGTGGGTCGAAGAGGGACAGAAGGTATTCTTAGAGCAACTAAGTTCTACTCAGAGAAATGTAGGGCGGCAAGATATTAATAGAAGGATTTGTCCACGTTTGCCAACTTCATTCACCCCACTCTCCCTGTGAAAAACATAATGGGTGAAACTTGTAGAGAGAACTATGCAGTAAGCAACCCAGAAGTTGCCAGCAAAGAGTCAAGTAAACAGAGATTGATAAAAACTAATAGAACAAAGAAAATTTCCTCCGGGTGGTCATGCAGTGTTCTTGTCAAGGTAAATCTATTCATATCAAGAAGCAAACATGCCATATTCAGAATCGTTCACCCAGATTGGAGAATTCAGCAGATCTGATGAAAGAGCGTTTGAAGGCAACATACTTGAACTAAAGAGACGCTGATTTCCCCAACTCGTTTTCTCAACTCATTTCTATGAGTGGGCTTAGAAAGAATTCTCCCTTTTGAAGACAATTAATATGCAGGGAAAAAAAGTATCTGGTAGTTTTCCTCTACAAAGCAAATATTTTAAACAAGGAAAAGCATAATAGATGAGTCGAAGTCACATTTTATAAGATGAATTATGGGAGAAAATATATGAGTTTCTTTTACACCCATGAATTATAGAGAATACTGTCTCATTCAAAAAAGAAATGTAAGCACTTAAGAAAAAATAGGTTAACAATAGGAGTTGTTTAAAGGTGACTTGGCTGAGCTCAAGAAACAGATACAATTGACCTTTCAACAATGCAGGAGTCAGGCCACCAACCCCCTGCACAGTCACCAATTTGTCTTTTGGTTCCACAAAACTTAACTACTAACAGCCTTACCAATAATATAAACAGTCAGTTCATACATATTTTGTATGGTATATGTATTATATGCTATATTCTTATAATTAAGTAAGCGGGAGAAAAGAAAATCTTACTAAGAAAATCATAAAGAAAAGAAAATATATTTGCAGTACTGTATTATGTTTAGAAAAAAAAGCCACATATAAGTGGACCACTGCAGCCCAAGCTCATGTTGCTAAAAGCCCACTATTCAGAATTAGAGTATTCATAATTAAAATAGATACTGCTTGGGGCGCCTGGGTGGCTCAGTTGGGTAAGCATCCGACTTCGGCTCAGGTCATGATCTCACGGTCCGTGAGTTCGAGCCCCGCGTCGGGCTCTGTGCTGACAGCTCAGAGCCTGGAGCCTGCTTCAGATTCTGTGTCTCCCTCTCTCTCTGACCCTCCCCTGTTCATGCTCTGTCTCTCTCTGTCTCAAAAATAAATAAACATTAAAAAAAAATTTTAAATAGACACTGCTTAAAACAGAGTTGGTGCTGGCGCGCCTGGAAGGCTCAGTCGGCTAAGCGGCTGACTCTTAATTTTGGCCCAGGTCATGATCTCATGGTTCATGAGATCAGGCCCTGCATCGGGCTCTGTGCTGACAGCACAGAACCTGCTTGGGAATCTCTCTCTCTCTCTGTCTCTCCCCCTACCTTGCTCACACTCCCTCCCTCTCAAAATAGATAAACTTAAAAAAAAAAAGTCAGTGTTATGAAATATGGCCTGGTAAATAATGTGAAACAAAACTGAGAAAAGCAAAAAGTCATGAGATGATATTATCAGAAGAGAGAAAATGGAGATCCAATATTTTCATAATCTGCATTCCTGAAGAAAAGAATTAAATGGAAAAGTAAGATACTCAAAGATGTAATAAAATAATAATTTCCTGGAAGAAAGCATAGATCAAAGGGATATGAGTTAAATTAAGACAAATTGTTGAAAATTTCAAGGGGAAGTCACTGAATGACATTCAAAGACCAAGAAGGAACTCCTGCAATACCAAAGCAAAACTAGGTCGTCAAAAAAAAAAAAATACCCTTCCCCCCACAAAAAAATCCTTGACAATATATCAAACCAAAATCTAATACCATGTTTAATGGTAACACCGCAGAAGCAATCCCATTGAAGACAGTAACAAAAAAAAATGTTCATTACCACCATGATTATTTAACACTCCACAGAAAATAAGCGATGGGACCAGTTTTTAAAGTCCGATATTCTGATCCACAGAATTTATAGGAAGTCTATCTGAAATTCAAATTGGAATTATTTTATGCCTGAACTCTAATTGCCTACAGTTCACCACAATTCTTCAATAAAATCTGTATAATTAGCAGCATTGATTTAGTGTTGTTATAAAGAAAGAAGCAAAAAGGGTTATAGTCTCAGAATTTCAAGCATGAGAAGCATAAAAATGAGCAGAGTCTTCATGGGATGGAGGGAAGAGTAAGATGCAGAGTAGACCCATCTCTGGAGCTAATATGGAAAAAAAATACTCATCTCAAATATAACAGGAAAAAATACATAAGCATATGGGGAAAAAGCAGTTGACCTACCATTACTATATGGCATGGATGCTTGAGAAATTTGTTTAAACTTTTGAGGAATGGGAAACCCATGAAGGTTAAAGAATATGGAGCGTATGTGGTTACAAAAAATAACTATGTAGAAAGATAGTGAAATGGAAGATTCCATTCATAATAAGGGAAAAACGCAGCTAAGTAAACTAAGGAATGGTGAAGGACTTAAAAGAAGAAAAGTTAAAACTAGTGAGAGCATTAAAAAATGTACAATTTGGAAAGCAGTATCTTTTTGGGGGGGTAGGAACACCCATTGTTGAATAATGGTGATTTTCCCCCAGTTGACCCATAAATTCAATATGATCCTGATCAAAACCTCAACAGGATTTTTTTTAACTTGTCAAAATTATTCTAGTGCTCCCTGAAAGAATAAAACTTGCTAGAATAGCTTTTAAAAATATGAAAACAAAGATTATAAAAGAAGGATTACTCCTACCAGGCATTAAAAATCATTTTCAGGTATAATAGTTAAAAAACAGTATGCCCCTAGTGCAGAAAAAGACAGAGCATTGGGACAAAAATAAATATAAATTCAGGGGTGCCTGGGTGGCTCTGTCAGTTGAGTGAGCATTGGACTCTTGATTTTGGCTTAGGTCATGATCTCATGGCTCTTGAGATTGAACCCTACTTTGGAGCTCTGTGCTAACAGCGTGGAGTCTGTTTGGGATTCTCTTTCTCTCTCTCTCTCTGCCCCTCCCCTGCTCTCTGTCTCTCTCAAAATAAATAAACATTTAAAAATATATAAGTTCATATGTGAATGTAGTATGAGAAAAATTCTTTTCAAATAAATGAGGGAAAAGGTATTCAACATTTTTTTTTTAATGGGATAACTGGCTAGCCATTTGAAAGAACTACACAAATCATAGATTTAAATTTTTTTTTAACATTTATTTATTTTTGAGATAGAGAGAGAAACAGAGCATGAATGGGGGAGGGTCAGAGAGAGGGAGACACAGAATCCGAAACAGGCACCAGGCTCTGAGCTGTCAGCACAGAGCCCGACGCGGGGCTCGAACTCACGGACTGCGAGATCATGACCTGAGCCGAAGTCGGCCGCCCAACCGACTAAGCCACCCAGGCGCCCCGACAAATCATAGATTTATATGTAAAAATGAAATAATAAAAGTAGCACGAAGATAGTTAAAAGTATTGTTATATTTGACTATAAAACACTTAAAGAGAAAATTCTTAGTGGTAAAAAAATTCCTATCAATAAAATCAAAAGACAATGATGCATTTGGAAAAAAAATATTTTTAATATATGAATGACAAAAGGCTGATTTCCTTCAGATGAAAAGAGTAGTTAAAAACCATTAAGTGGAGTAGCAGAGTGAGATCTTCCATGGGCTTGTTCTCCTGGTAAAACAATGAAAATGTGAGCAAAGAATAAGTCAACCCTTTCGAACTCTGGCTATTAACCAAAGCCGTAGAATAAACTGAAAATCATATCTCTGAGAGACATTATTAAATCTCAGTAATACATCAGAGCATAGGATGTTTTATCTTGGGGCTATTTATCTCTTTCCTCTCTTCCTAGCTTGGTGGCATGGCAGCGAAAGGCTGGGTGCACTGCAGACAACGGAAAGATCTAATGGTTCTTAGAACTCTGTTGAAAGCATTATCTCTAGTGGAAGAGTGGGGAAATGCCCACTTCCAAGACTTACTTGAAATGACTGCAAACTGTTGGTGACCTCTCAGGGGAATTTCATTTGGGACAAACAATATCCTGGCCAGGTGTATCACTCGAAAATACAGTAAAAGCAACAATAAGGTGACTAAAAGGGCACTCTCTTAGTTTCCTAGGGCTTCCATAACGCTCATAAACTGAGTGGCTTAAAAGAATAAATAAAGATTTATTTTCTCACAGTTCAGGATTCCAGAAGCCCCAAATCAAGACAGTGAGAGAGTCAACTACCTCTGGAAGCTCTAGAGGCAAATCATTTCTCGCCTTCCCCAGCCTGGTGGCTCCTGGTGTTTTCTGGCATGTAGTAGCATACCTCCAATTTCTACCTAAGTCTTCACATAATATTCTTACTAATCTACTGATCCACCAG
Source organism: Acinonyx jubatus (assembly GCF_027475565.1). NCBI lineage: Eukaryota > Metazoa > Chordata > Mammalia > Carnivora > Felidae > Acinonyx > Acinonyx jubatus. Next base: position 7,787,128 of record NC_069395.1, on the reverse strand, counting down.
GATCTTACCTTGAATCCTTCCTTGATTACACCTGCAAAGATCCTATATCTAAATAAGATCACATTGTGAGGTTGCAGGCAGATGTGAACTTTGGGGGGGGGTCACTAGTCTAACCCCTATAGATACACGAGAATATATCTATTTAGCACCAAAGAAGACACAAATTAAGGAACAAAAAAGATTAAAAAACATATTGAAAAAAGTGACAAAATGGTAGATATAAATCCTACTTCATGAGGAGCCATAGTACATATAAATGAATAAAAATTCAAAAGGCAGAGATTGGCAAAACAAAGTTTAAAAATATTATAATTCAGCTATACATAGAGATGTATTTACAAGAGATATTCTTCAAAATTAAAAAAAGGTAAAAGAATGCAAAAAGAAAGTAAAAGAATGTAAAAAGATATACCATGAAAACCCTAACAAAAAGAGAGCCAGAGTGGTTGTACTAATATCAGACAAAATAGATTTTAAAACAAAAATCGTTACTAGAGACAATGGAGAATGTTTTATATTGAAATGAAGGTTAATTCATCAGGAAGATAGGATGATTATAAACATACACACACCTAACAACAGAGCCCAAAATGCATGATGCAAAAACTGACCAAATTAAAGGGAGAAATAGACAATTTAACAGCTGAAGTTGGATACTTCAGTGTCCATTTAGTGAAAAACAAATTCCAGGTAGGTCTAAGCCACATCTATAGAACACTCCAGCTAATAACAGCAGAAGATACATTCACTTCAAGAGCCATGGGGCATTCTCCAGAATAAACAATATGGTAGGCCACTAAACAAACCTCAATAAGTTCATAAAGTTTAAAATCATACGAAGTATGTTACTTTAAGTCCAATGGATTCAATTCCAAATCAACAGAAGAAAATTTGAGAATTCATAAATACGACAAAACTAACCAACACGCTTTTAAATAACCAATAGTTCAAAAAGGAAATCATAAAGGAAACTGAAAATACACTAAGACAAAAGAACAACAACGACAACTTATGGGGTACATAGATAGCGGAAACAGTGTACTGAGGAAAAGTATCGCTGGAAATGCTTGCATTAAAAACAAGAAAAACCAATGGGAACCTGGCTGGCTCAGTCGGAAAAGCATGTGACTCTTGACCTAGGAGTCATGAGTCATGGTGGGTGTAGAGATTAGTACAAATAAATATATAAACTTAAAAAAAAAAGGGAGGTCTCAAGTCCATAATCTAAACTCCCACCTTACAAAACTAGAAAAAGAAGAGCAAAGTAAAACCAATGAAATAAAAGGTAAGATGGTTGAAAAATAATAGATGCCAGAGTGCAAATAAATGAGATTCATGAAATAGAGATTAGAGAAACAACAGAGAAAATTACTAAAGTTATGTTGTTGTTTTTTAAGATCAACAAATTCGACAAACCTTTAAGTTGACTGATCAAGAATAAAAAAAAGACACGAGTTACCAAGTTCAAGGGTGGCAGTGGATAACTCACCACTGACCTCACAGAAGTAAGCAAGAATAACAAGAAAATACTGTGAACAACTGTATGCCAGTCAGTTAAATAACATGGACAATTTTTAGACAGACTACCAAAACTGACTCAAGAAAAAACTGATACCCTAATTAGATCTACAACAAGTAAAGAGAATGAGTAATAATTTAAAAGCTTACGAGAAAATCCCAGGTGAAGATGGCTGTAATCATGAATTCTGCTTACCAAATACTTAAAGAAAAAATATGTCAACCCTTCACAAAGTTGTCCAAAAAATAGAAGAGGATGGGGGCACCTGGGTGGCTCAGTCGGTTGAGCGTCCGACTTCAGCTCAGGTCACAATATCACGGTCCGTGAGTTCGAGCCCCACGTCGGGCTCTGGGCTGATGGCTCAGAGCCTGGAGCCTACTTCTGATTCTGTGTCTCCCTCTCTCTCTGCCCCTCCCCCGTTCATGCTCTGTCTCTCTCTGTCTCAAAGATAAATAAATGTTAAAAAAAATTTATTTTTAAATTAAAAAAAAATAGAAGAGGATGGGACAGTTCTCAGTTCACTCTATGTGACCAGGATCACCCAGACAACAAAACCAGACAAAGATATCACTATAGAATTCTATATCATTACCCCTCATGAATACACATTGCCACAAACTTTAATAAATTATTGGTAAACTAAATACAGTAGCACACAAAAAGTGAGACATATCCCAGATGTGCAAGATTGGTTTAATATCCAAAAATCAGTGTAATATCATGTTAATAATATAAAGGTCAAACTCTACACAATCATTTCAATAGATGTGGACAAAGCTTTTGACAAAATTTAGCAGAGTTTCATGATTAAAAGAACAAAATAGGAATAGAAGGTAACCTGATAAGGAGCATCTATAAAAGCCACACAGCTAACATAATTAATGGAGAATAATTGAATGCTTTCTCCCTAAAATCAAAGACCAACAATGGTGTTTGTTTTGAAGCTTCTACTCAACATTGTACTGGAGTTTCTAGGCTATAAGCTAAATAAATGAATGAATGGACGGATGGATGAATAAATGAATGACATCTGATTGGAAAGGAAGAAGTAAACTTATTCACACATGACATGCTCTTTTATAGAGAAAAGCATGAGGCTTGAGAATTCCACAAAAACTCTATTAGAATGAATAAATAAGGTTATCAGTGTGGTAGGATACAAGAGCAACGTACAAAAAGTCCATTATATTTGTAAAAACAAGCAATAAACAATCCAAAAACAAAGTGAAGAAAAGAATTCCTTTTACGATAACATCCCAAACAATAAAATAGTAATAAATTTAACCCAAGTAGTGAAGAATGTGTACATTGAAAACTACAAAGCATTTTGACATAAACTAGGAAAGATAGCTAAATCAATGGGAAGATTATCCACGTTTATGAGATATTGTTAAGATGGCAGTAGTCCCAAAATGGATTTGTAGATTCAGTGAAATCCTTCTAAAAATCCTAGACTTTGTTTGGCGACATCGACCAACTGATGCTAAAATTGATATGGAAATGCAAAGGACCCAAGAAGAAGAAATAAAGAAAAAGAATAAAGTGTCATATTTCTCAATTTTAAGCATACTACAAAGCTACAGTAATTAATACAGTAGAGTACTGTCATAAGGAAAGACATACACAAATGGTTTGGAATTGAATGTAGAAATAAACCCTTATATTTAAAATCAGTCAACTTTCAACAAGTTTGTCAAGAAGACAATTTGATAGGGAAATATAGTCTTCGCAACAAATGGTTTGAGACAGCTGGAAATCTGTATGTTAAAGAAAGGATCTTGTTTCTTACCTCCCGTCATAACCGATAATTAACGCAAATGGATCATAGATCTAAATGTAAGAAAACTATGAAATTCTTTGAAGCAAACACAGGAATGACATTTGGTTAGTCCATAGTTTTTAAGACATGACACCAAAAGCATTAGTGACAAAAAGCAAATTGGTAAAAATTGATCTTCCACAAAATCAAAAACTTTTCTGTGTGTAAGGATCCCATCAAGAGTGTGAAAAGACAGCCCACAGAATGGGAGCATATATTTGCAAATCATGTATCTGATGAAGAACTTTGTTCATATATGTGAACACTTATGACTCAATATTAAAAAGATAAATAATTCAATTAAAAATGATTAACGATTTGAATAGCCATTTATTTAATGGAGATCTACAAATGACCAATAAACACATGAAAATATGCTCATCTTCCTTAGTCTTTAGGGAAAGGTAAATAAAAACCACTCTAAACCCACTACCATAGTTAAAATAAAAAAATAGACAAGAACTAGTCTTGATACAAATGTGGAAATATTGGAACCTTCATACATCGCTGGTGGCAATGAAAAATGTTGAAGTCACTTTGGAAAAGCAGTTTGGTAGTTTGTCATAATGTTAAACATAGAGTAACCTTGTGACTGGGTAATTCTTAGTAGGGATACTGAAGAAAAAGGAAAACATATGTCCATACAGAACTTGTACACGATTGTTTGCAGCAACATTATTCACAACAGCCTAAGAGTACAACCATCTAAATGTGCATCAGTAGATATCTATGGTGGATGTCTACCATGAAAAATCATGGGTGATAAATCATGAACCATAATGAATAAATAACCAAAAATCACATATCCGTGCAATGAAATTTTATTCAGCTATAAAAAAGAAATGAAGTATTGATTCATGCTAATGTATTAATCTTTTTAAAATTTATTTATTTAAATTCAAGTTAGTTAATATACAGGGTAATATTGGTTTCAGGAATAGAACCCAGTGATTCATCACTTACCTATGACACCCAGTGCTCATCCCAGTAAGTTCCCTCCTTTGTGTCCATCACCCATTTAGCCCATCCCCCCAACCACCTCCTCTCCAGCAACCCTCAGTTTGTTCTCTGTATTTAAGAGTCTGTTATGGTTTGCCTCCCTCTCTGTTTTTATCTTATTTTGTTTCCTTCCCTTCCCCAATGTTCGTGTGTTTTGTCTCTTAAATTCCACATGTGAGTGAAATCATGTGATATTTGCCTTTTTCTGACTGGCTTGTTTTGCTTAGCATAATACAGTCTAGTTCCATCTATGTTGTTGCAAATGGCAAGACTTCATACTTTTTGACCACTGTGTAATATTCCATTGTATATATATACCACATCTTCTTTATCCATTCATCAGCCTTTAGACATTTGGGCTCTTTCCATAATTTGGCTATTGTTTGTAGTGCTGCAATCCCACCAACAGTGCAAGAGGGTTCCCCTTTCTCCACATCCTCACCAACATCTGTTGTTTCTTGAGTTGTTAATTTTAGCCACTCTGACAGGTGTGAGATGATATCTCATTGTCGTTTTGATTTGTGTTTATCTGATGATGAGTTATGTTCAGCATCTTTTCATGGGTCTGTTCGCCATCTGGATGTCTTCTTTGGAAAAGTGTCTATTCATGTCTTCTGCCCATTTCTTCACTGGATTATTGGGTTTTTTTGAAGGAGGGTGTTGAGTTTGATAAGTTTTATATAGATTTTGGATACTAACCCTTTATCCGTCATGTCATTTGCAAATATCTTCTCCCATTCCTTCAGTTGCCTTTCAGTTTTGCTGATTGTATCCTTCACTGTGAGGAAGCTAATGTGTTAATCTTGAACATCTCATGCTAAGTGAAAAAAAAAGTCATAAAGACTTCCTATGGTGTGATTCCATTTATGTGAAATATCCAGAACATGCAATCCACAGATACAGAAAGTAAATTTATGTTTACCTGTTACTGGGGCTGGGGTGGGGGAAGAGGGAACAAGAAATGGCTGTTAATGGGTGTGTGGTTCTTTTGGGGGTGCTAAAAATTTTCTAACATTAAATTGTGGTGATATTAACATAGCTCTGTGAATTTACTAAAAACCATTGAACTGCATGTCTTAAATAGGAGAATTTTATGAGGTGAAATATATATCAGTAAAGCTGTTAAAAGGAGACAGGTATCATCTATTCAATAGGAGACATTTTTTGTACAAATTTAAGAATAGGGATAAAGAAATATCAATTGCTAATAACTGTTAACAGAGATGATGAACTATCTTTATGATTAAAAAATAAATTAAAATAAAATGCCATTTCCATTTATTTTTACAAGAACTTAAAAGTTCATTAATGCTCTGTTACATAGTAATGAGAATGTAAATTGAAGCAAACATTTTGGAAGGATTTGAATAGTTAGATAAGATGTAGATTTATGTTTACATATAAAAATATCTCAACATTTGCGAATTCATAAGTATATTAACCCAGCAAGTCTGTTTCTAGGAATTTATCCTAAATATCTACAAATAGACAAATATGCAAGAATATTTAATGCTCTGTTGTTTTGGATAGTGACAAAATAGATATAAGATAAATACTGATAATAGTATATAGTTTAAATACGTAATATTTGTTCATAGAATAAATATACTATGCAGGCATTACATATAAAAGATCTATAATAATGACACAAAATATGATGTAAAAGTGGCAACAAAATCAAGTTGCAACAGAACGGTCTATCATTTGTGATATAAAGTGAATGTTATGTATTAAACGAATGCTTTTATATGCATAGAAAATGTCTGAAAAAATACACATGTATCAGTTAAAGGCTGGTACTTCTGGGGGTGGGATGGAAACCTTATTTACTGTATACACATGTAGGCTTATAATTTTATAGAAAATATTTTATTAAAATATTTGAAATTTGTATTGGATTGGTGCCACCTAGTCGAAATATAAATGATTTCCCATAGCTATTGATGTCTACAAAGTGAAAATTCTTTTCTCTTGATATTCCCAATATTTGATCATATAATTTGCATTTGATAAGCTTATGGCAGTGGAATGGTAACTCCACAGTTATTGCTGACTCAGGCTCCTTATGTCTTTTGGGATTACCACCCTTGCAGATCCCAGGCTTAAGGTCACTGGCATGACCCAAGATGGAGCCTGGAGCCCTAGGCATCACATGTTTTCTTCTTAATTCCAGAGTCTTCTGTTAAAACATGTGCATTCAGAGTGGAGTGTTAATAATCACTATCACAAGAAGATTACAACCATCCAATTTCTATTATAACTGTAATGTCAAGGGTTAATAGTGATGTTCACATTGGCCTTTTCCGCCAATGGTTTGGCAACGCTTTTGACTTACGAAAAATGCATTTATACATTTTTCTGTTATTCAGCAATATTCCTTGTCTATCGGTCCCCTCAAAATTCCTATTCACTAAACACATTGCTCCTGTAATTCCCCATACTTTCATATCTAAAATCTGGGTGTTCCATAGCAGAACATTGGGTTTTGACAGTTGGTACATCATCTCTGATATTCGCATCTGGTGGCATTATGAAGTGACAGGTCTTTCATAATTTCTTTTGAATTCATTCTGGTAATGTTAATCATAAGTGATGAACTTTGTGTATTCTATGGACATAATGGGCAATTCTATATGACTGAGACTCTAATTTTACTCTATACTAATGGGCACTAATTGTAACAATCCGTGATTATGTCAGTTAAAGGCAGTGCTGATGGCGACTGATGACAGCAGAGAAAGCCCTAACACCTTTTTGGAACAGAACTTGGAGCAGCCATTTGCAAAGATGGGAGATCAAACCGGGTTATTAGTCAATTATTTTCCTGCACTCTTTATATTATAATTTTCTTATATTTTTGAATACCACATAGCCTGTTGTTCTTAAATCCCGAAGGCTTTCTCAACTCCCTTTTTTGTCTATTAAAACATTATTTCTATTATAGTAGGCACATCCTTCTCAAAACATCAAAGTGACTGATTTAATGGATTTTTAAGAGAAAAATATATCTGAAAACGATAACTTTGAATGCAATTGTCTTTCAAATTAGGGGCAAGTTATGGCAAAGGGAAGTGAAAGATGACTATATAACCACCGTGGAACATCTCGATTGTGTGACATGCTAGTCTTCTTGTCTACTTACCTATCAATATTCCGTGGACATTTCAGGGATAAATAAATTTGTGTCCTATCAAAAGGTAGGATCCAGCTCCAAAGTTATAAGATATTTTCAGGATGGAACATTACTTATCAATTAGGTGCAGAACAAATAGTATTCTTAGGCACAAAACGACATGGGGAAGCAACACAAGTCAAGAGTAAAAAAAAGAACAAACTTTTACAGAATATTTACTATTGATAGGCATCGTGGTCAGTAATTTTGGCACATAGTCTATGGTAACTCCAATAACAAACTTATATGGAAGTTGAGACTAAGAGAGCTTAAGTATTACGCAAAAGTATTCAAGGTCACACAGACCACCAGTAAGGGCACACTTCCTAGACACTCAGGGAGATTCAGTTAACTTTGATGTCGTATTGTTCAAGAATACTTCGTTGACTGCTTCGGCCCTGAATGTGGATCTCTGTTTCTAGAGTGTCTTGTGTGTGCCCTTCCCTGTGTTGTCGTGCTAATCACAGTGCACTGAAACTTTCTCTTGTTGACCTTGGCTCAATTCTAACCTCTCAAAACAATGATGCGATCTTAGTAGTTTTAGTAGCTACAGACCCTTCAGCATATCATTGGACGTGTAGTGGGATCTCATTCAACATTAAAGAAGGCAAATGAACAACAAATGAATGAATGAATTAATGAGTACAGCAAAGATTAATAAGACACGGTGACTATCTTAAGGAACCAAACCCACTAGAGGTGGTCAGGAAAGAGTCCAAGAACCACCAAACTACACAACCTCTTAGCCCTCATCGCTGCCTTGTGTAGTGTGGTTTCCTAGATAGAGACATTTAATTTTAGTGGTTCTTGGATTAGCGTGATTTTACATTACAGTAGATTCACCGTGCTATATACTGTACCACGGATCTCTTTGAAAGGTTAATGAGACATTGCAATTATAAAATTCTTGAAAATCTTTACAACAAGTACAATTTAAAGGTAAATGAGTATTGCTCAGTTTATTATCTTCTGCATTACTGTCAGCCTGAAGTTGATAACAAAATCCACCAAGCTTGAGGCGCTTGTATTCATTTTTAGATTTTTGGGATGAAGGTACCACTAGAAACTATCAAGTTTAGAATGACTTGCAAAAAATTTTGTGATTAGCAAGTCAATTCCATTCTATTTTGTGACTTCAATGGCATAAATAGTAATATAATATACTAAAATATATATACAAAAATATATGTTTGCACTTAAAAGTACGTGTGGTATTTTCTCTCCGTGTGTGTGTGTGTGTGTGTGTGTGTGTATTAACAGTGGTTATCTGGAGTGCCTGGGTGGCTCAGTCGGTTGAGCGTCTGACTTCGGCTCGGGTCATGATCTCACGGTTCGTGAGTTCGAGCCCCACGTCGGGCTCTGTGCAGACAGCTCGGAACCTGGAGCCTGTTCGGATTCTGTGTCTCCCTCTCTCTCTCTGCCCCTCCCCAACTTGCACTCTTGTCTCTCCCTCTCTGAAAAATAAATAAACATTAAAAAAAGAAAAAAAATAACAGTGGTTATCTTTAAATTAAGTGATTACTGGCTATTTTAAAATTCTCCCTTATCTTTTCTAGCCTTTCCATATTTTTGTTAAGTGTGAATTACTTAAAGTAATGTTTAACATTCTTTGAGCACTTATGAGTGACACTGTGCTGAAATCATTACATAAAATATCCCATCTCGTGAAATATCACCACGACCCTCTAATTTGGATATTATCCCTACTTGGTAAATTAGGAAGCTATAGTTTAAAGAAATGTATTAACATTCCTGAGGTTAATACAGGAGGGACAGGATTCGATCTGTGAGTCCATGTGAACCCCGAACCCATTCTTTTACCACTACCTACCATATTCAATGAAAAAGAAAAAGGGAGAAATTGAAAGAGGGAGACAGACAGACAGACAGACACGGTCAGCCACTTTGTAGCTGTTTTACACTTGTGAGGCAAATACGGCATAGCAAAAAGGTTGGTAAACTGAAGATATGGAGTATGGATCCCTCTGGATAGATCTTTTCCCCTAACGTTAACTAATGTGGACGTGAACCAGACGAGGTCTAATATAATATCTTCCAATCTTAAATTGTGACATTTCAACCTCAACTAACTTGGGTCTATTCAGAATCTCTCTAATCTGATAATAATACAGGGAAGACATTATTCTCACTTAGTAATAATCATATAATGGAACATCATTATATCTGTCAACTGAATGCGGCGTTTTGGACTCACGACCACATGTCTCAATACTTTTATAGACTGCTTCTGATTGTCCAAAAGACAATTTTGAAAGAGCTGTTTTCGGCATACTGCAGACAAAGTGAAGGAGATAAAGGCTGGGGGTTTTATCAGGATGGGTGGGGGAGAGGTGGAGGAGGAAAACAGTGAACCATGTGATAACCACTCTGAGGTATCCAGAGGCTGCGTTTCAGTTGCCATCCCGATGTGTTCACCATTTTCCAATTTCTACTTGGGAAGACTCAAGTGCAAATAGGTTTTTTTTCCCCCACTCCATTGTACTGTCTTCTCGCTTAAGCAGCAAATCTTGACTGCCATTGACAATTTTGTCCTTTTATTTCAAAGAGCTCTTTTCAAGAGGCAAAACTATAGCAGTTCTCAAAGGTGTTCTTTTATTGGGACTCAGTATGAAAAGATCATCTTAAAAAAGAATAAGTTGGAGAGAATGGAAGCTTTTTTAAATGTACTGTATACAGTTTATTATACAGATAGTATAATAAAAGAGAGTATTTAACTAAACTTAATTAATATAGTTACGCACCTGTAACGTGGTTCTATAGTTGTTTTACAGACATCCCAGCTTTTAACTTCTTTTCTTTTTCTTTCACACACTGGTTCTCTGCTGTTTGCCAGACCATTTGGATATCCTAATCTCTATCTTATGCTATGAAAACTCAGATTCTGGGGCGCCTGGGTGGCGCGGTTGGTTAAGCGTCCGACTTCAGCCAGGTCACGATCTCGCGGTCCGTGAGTTCGAGCCCCGCGTCAGGCTCTGGGCTGATGGCTCGGAGCCTGGAGCCTGTTTCCGATTCTGTGTCTCCCTCCCTCTCTGCCCCTCCCCCGTTCATGCTCTGTCTCTCTCTGTCCCAAAAATAAATAAAAATTTAAAAAAAATTAAAAAAATTAAAAAAAAAAAAGAAAACTCAGATTCTTGTTTACTTTGCCAGTCATTGACCATGGCTCAGTATCTAATGGTCTAAATTCTTCATAAGTTGAGTGGCTCTAAATCTACTTATTTTAGTTCTGATTTACAACACTATCATGAATGGCACATCAGACTTCTTTCTACTTCCCTCTAGAGTGTACTTGTTAAATATGCCTAACGTAAATGCCTGGGAACAGCTAGCTTATTTCTTTGTCCATCTGCTATGCAAAGCAGCCCTCATATGCTACTCCAATATTTCGCAAGAAGAGAAAGCCTTAAGAATAAATATTGCTGTAGAAAGTCTTCTGTTGGTCAAGAGATTGCTCATCTACAGTTACTTTTTGCTCATACTCGGTAGATCTCACAATCGCTCTGGAGTGACCTGCATTTTATATGCCCATGAATTTGTTGGCTCCAACTATAGAACCTTTTTGTGTTGCCCAGTTTTGCGAAGACCAGGTATAAGACTGTGTGGTTAACTTGTTCCGTAGATGGTTTGGATTTATGACTAAGCAAAGAGGTTCTTACCAATAAAAAAAAAATCCATACAGTTTTGGACTTAGACCTTATCAAAGGAGAACAAAGCATCTTAAGGCTCCCTTCCTCCACTGCGAGCCAATGAGAGATGGTGAATGCCAAGACTTGGCTCCTTGAGAAGGGCAGTGGTGTGTGTGTGTGTGGGGGGGGGGGCGGTCCTCCAAGCCGTTTCACAGTCCAGGGCTCCGTTCGGGAGTGATCTAAAAACGCTGAAGCTCAAAGTCATCAGAGGAAACTCTGGTAAAAACAACTTGATAAATGTTTTGACACTGTATAGACTCCTTGTAACCATCCAGACAGGAGAACAGCTCCTGGCAACTTGACTATCACAAGAAAGTGACTATCATGCACTGCTTCTGCTAAAATCGAGGGGCCACAAATCAGGGAGATCTTCAGAGGTCTCATTTAGCAGCCACCCACATAACGTGAGACTGGTTTTTGTGACTCTCCACACTTACAGGAAGAGACGCTGTGTTTTCATAACGCTTTAAAAACTGAGATGAGAGGGGAATTGTATATCTCAGCACAAGCAGAAGGACTTTGTGTTAATGATTTATTAAACATCAAACTGAAGGCATATTTATATTTATCTCTTAAAATTTGAATAGAAATTCAGCTGCTTAAATGGTTTAATGCATAGGATTAGGACCTTCAATCCATTTTTTTAGCTTTCTGGTTCTAAATGTGCTACTTTATACTAAATTTATACACACAGCATTTTCTCTACATCTGTATTTATTTTTACATATTTATCATAGTTTCGCTTCAAAGATATTTTTGTCACTATAAATAGAACTATTTAAATCTCCTATGTATTTGATTTAAGAATAAAGTTTAAAACTTAAAAAAAAAAATCTCTTTTCTTTTTTTATCTTTTAATAGAGAGAGGGAGCGAGAGAACTACTTATTTGTGTGTGTGAAAGTGGGGAGGGGCAGAGGAATAGAGAGAGAATCTTAAGCAGGCTCCACACTCAGCACAGGGCCCCATGTGGGCTCCATCCCACGATCCTGGGATCATGACCTGAGCTGAAATCAAGAGTCCGACATTTAACTGACTGGGCCACCCAGGCACCCCTTTGGTTCTTTTCTTCAAGCGTGTGGTGGGCACCAAGAAGTTCTGGATAAGATTAGGGCGGGAAAGGGGCACCTGGGTGGCTCAGTCTGTTGAGCATGTAACTTTGACTCAGGTCACGATCTCTCGGTCCGTGAGTTTGAGCCCCGCGTCGGGCTCTGTGCTGACAGCTCAGAGCCTGGAGCCTGCTTCGGATTCTGTGTCTCCCTCTCTCTCTGCCCTCGCCCCCTGCCCCTGGTACTCTGTGTCTCTCTCTCAAAAATAAAATAAACATTAAAAAAATTTTTTTTAAAGATTAGGACTGCAAAGAAGAAAAGTGAAAGAAATGGTACTTAAATTTGAAGAACGTTCAATCTACTTGCACAAATAAATGGGAACACATTGGAAACGTGTTTGGGCACTCTCCAGGGTAACCTAGTCTGAAAGGTCACCCACCACCTCTTACTCAGGGCAGTGGAGGGAATTGTTTAGAATGGAAGTTAAGGCTATGGGGTTGGCCATTAAGCATGAGAACAATGAATGAAGTTTTTCCATCTTAAAGTCTTGTCAGATAGAAGAGAGTGAAAAGTTTTAGTCCAGAACAGGAAGCAAATTGAGAAAAGAATTTACAAATGGATGAAAGGGAAAGTATTGACTCTGATAACAGAAGAAATATGCCTCTGATTTCCCAATCGTTTATTCTTCAGAAATTGGACATCGACTGGAAGAAACAGAGATAATGAGTCTGGGGAAAGGGACAAACAGAGGAATACAGCATCTACTTCAAATATGAAAAAGTCCCATAAGGTAGAAATGGGTGTAGCTTTGGCCAGACGATATAACTAGGACCAATGGGTAGAAGAGATAGGGAGGCGAATTTTAATTTAATAGCAGGAAGACTTTCCGTTAGAAATCTCCAACACCACAATAGGCTGCTGAATGAATTCAAGAAGATGTGTAGAAGCAAATCTCTTACCATCTGTATAAGTGCTGATAAAAGGATTGGTAAATTACTTGGAAGCTTGTTCCAAAATATGTTCTCTGTGGGTCTTTTGATTTTAAGACTCCCAACCTAGTAAGAGCAATCGTCTGAGATTGCATTGACAACAATGTGTAATCATAGGAGAAACTACACTCTTCACAATTTCTTACCCTGCCCAGAGCCAGTGTTTATGGGGGAGGTGGGGAAGAGTGAAATGATCCAGGGGACACCAGGAAGGGTTACAGTGAACGGTGATAGCAACACATGAGGGATTTGAATAAATAGACAAATTGTAATCATTAGCATACATCAACCATCTGCGTATCCAAATTCTACACATTTTTTAAGGTCTAGTTCAAAGCCTAGATGAAATATTCCCTTAAGGAATACCTGCCTAACCTTTAGCAGCTCCTAGGAACAAGCACCATCCCAGGCAATGCTATTTCAGTTGCAGTCTGATTTTCCCTGAAAACCTGAAGATTATTTAATAAAGATGTAAAATACTCAAGTACTGTTGTTTTAAAAGCTCTGCAGCTGATTTTTCTGATCACCAGATAGCATTTTGTTTTAATTTTTACTTTTCCTGCCCTCGATAATCTCAGTTCTTAGATGCTTGATGATAGTGATTCCACTTAATCTTCTTCCTCTAAACACTTGTCCTTGTTGTTTGGGTATAATTAAGTTTCCAGGTTGCTTAGGAAACTAAACCTAGGCAGCAGCTGCCAAGGCTTAACAATGAGGTCCCAATCCAATTCAGCATCCTTTGTCAGAGGTTAAATGGACAACCGTTACTCTTTCAGAAGAACTATTTTTTTTTAACAGCGTATTTAACTTCAATTTAAAATATATATTTTGCAATGTAATAGTGCAGCAAATCCTTTTGAATTTCCCTGAGACTTGCTAAAGGAAGAGATGCCACAACCTCCGATTCTGGGATGTAACGAGCCATTGTATCAGATGCAAACAGCACTGGGAACCTGGCTGGGAGCGGGTGAGATCGGAGCTATGTTTCCAGGAGTTCCAGCATCTCTGGACAGGCAAATGAAAACCACCTGCCAGAGCGATGATACCCAGGAGCCTTCTGCGGGCCAGGCAACCAGAGTCAATTGTTTCTAGAAAATGAAGGAAAAAAAAGAGTTCAGCCTCATGGAAATTAAAATGGTTCAAGAGATGAACGACATAAGGATAATGGCTTCAGCTGTGGCTTTAGCGGAGTTATCAAGCTTTCACAGGCACTTTTTCTGCATGTTTTATCATCATAATTTTGAGTTGTTTATTAAGCAGTTACTTGTTTGTATCACTTCCTAGACACAATATGAAAAAGTGCACAGATTCCCCTTCAAGTAGCTCAACATTATCGACTCTTATTTGTTCCATTTGTGTGTGCGCACGTTAATTTACTCATTCTGTGTGTGTTTGCCGGATGCCAAGTGTGTAATAAGAACTGTGCCAGGTACAGAGTGACACAGAGAGAAGCGAAGCATGGCCGTCATCTCGGGGCCCTTGAAGACCGCCAAGCGGACAAGTAATAAGGCCACAGTGGGCCCATGATACACCCTTTGGGGCCCAGCAATGTGAGGTCACTGATGACTTTGGAAAAGCAACCTCAGTGGAATGATGAGAGCAGCCATCGTATCGCATTGGTTTGAAGAGAGGACAGGAGGTAAGGTGTGGAGTCAACATACGCAAATAACTCTCAAGAAGGTCTGATATGAAGGCTGTGAGAGGAAGAAGAAACATAGCCGAAGGAGGTGGGGGAGGGGTTTGGAAAGGAAGTGTTGTTATTGTTTAAATATAAACCCTATAAATGAATAAATTCATCCCCGTTGGCACTGTGGCACTAAATACATTGAATTATAATCATTGCTTCAAAGCCTACTATCTACACTCCATTGTGAGCTCATCAAAGTTAAGGAACACATTTTATTCAACTTTGTACCCCAAATAGCTATCACAATGGGACACAGAAGCATTAAAATACCCTTTTTGAATTTATTTCGATGTCAAACTGTGTTTTGGAAAAATAGAGAGATTCATGAGATTAAAATAAAACAAAAGGAAAGATAGTTTAAACAATGGTTTGTGTTACCTAGTGGCAGCAGTTTAATCTTTGAGATATTGTTTGACAGGGAAATATATAGCCAGAAAGAAATGTAGCCTGGATTGACTGTATGTGTGGGTGTGTGTGAGGCGGGGGGGGGGGGGGGGGGGGGCAGGTAGGGGGTGAGGGTCACTGGTAGGATGGTAAGTTTAGAAATTATTAGATGAGGGGTGCCTGGGTGGTTTAGTCAGTTAAGCATCCAACTTCAGCTCAGGTCATGATCTCGAGGTTCATGAGTTTGAGCCCCGCGTCGGGCTCTATGCTGACAGCTCAGAGCCTGAAGCCTGTTTCAGATTCTGTGTCTCCCTCTCTCTCTGCCCCTCCCTTGCTCATGTGCCGTCTCTCTCTCTCTCTCTCTCTCTCTCTTTCTCAAAAATAAATAAAACACCAACAAAAAAAATTAAAGAAATTATTAGATGAAAGGACAGGTTATCTTGAAGAGAAAATGGTAAGATTTCTCACAGAATGGAGGAATGGGGGATGTGGTAAACCCTTCCTCAGCAAATAGCCATTTAACTGGACAAAATTATTTCAAAAAAAAAGATGCTATCATTTAACATCTCTAGAAATTGTCCTGAGAGCATATAGCAAATGGAGGCCTATTCTTAAGAAAATCTGTTAAATCTCCCAGACAGCAGCAAGAGTCCATGGCATTTGAGCCATGACCGTCTTCCCTCCTACACCGAGCTAGCATTTATGGAAACTTCTTGGAGAACTCCAATCCAGATGAGTGTGGTCAACAAAAAGGGAACTCCCCGTCATTCCAGCTCCCAGTCTGGGACTACAGATTTGCTCTGGGAGGGGCAACGCCAGTAGCATTGCCATCTCTCCCAGTCCCACTGTTGCAGAAGCTCTATTCCACATAAGCAGGAAGACAGGGCTCTCTTCTTCCACCCAGTCTCCACTAGTAGGGCAGAAGCTTAATCCAGGTGCAGCAGGTTGAGAGCACTGGGCTCTGATCCTACCTCCTCCAGGTCACTCATATGGCAGACGTTCCATGTTGAGAGGGGCAAGCCAAGAACACCACTGCCATCAGCCCCCCGAGTGCCTGTCCGTAGAGCAAGGGTGAATGTGGTACCAGCACAGGAATAGACACATTGATCCATGGACTAGAATTGAGAGTGCAAAAATATATCTTTACATTTATAGTCAATTGAGTTTTGATGTAGGAACCAAGGCATTTCAATGGGGGAAAGACAGTCTTTATAGTGACAAATGATGATGGGACAAATGGGTATGCACATGCAAAAGAAGCAATTTTGTCCCCCACTTTACACCGGATACAAAAATTAACTCAACATGGGTCATAGACTTAAATGTAAAAGCTAAAATTATAAAATCCTGGGAAGAAAATATAGGAGAAAATCTTTGTGGCTTTGAATTAGGCAATGCCCGCTTAGATATAGTGAGGCTATATCCAAGAGAACAAGTGAAAAAAGAAAAAAGTGTAAAAATTGGACTACACCAAAACAAAAAATTGTGTGGTGCAAATAATATCTTCAAGAAAGTGAAAAGAGTGTGGGAAATATTTGGAAATCACATATCTGATAGGGGATTCACCTACAAAAGGTATCTAAAACTCATACAACTCAATAAAAAATTAAATAAGCTAATTTAGAAATGGGCAAAGGATTTGCGTAGACATTTCTCCAAGAAGACATACACAAATGGCCAATAAGTATATGAAAAAATGCTCAACACAGTTAGCTATTAGGAAAATGCAAATCAAAAACACAATAGATACCAGATAGTACTACACCCATTAGAATGGTTACTATTACACACACACACACACACACACACACACACACACACAGAAAATAACAAATATTGGCAAGGATGTAGAGAAATCGGTAACTTTGTATTAGTGCTCTTGAAATGTAAAACTATTTTGGAATATAGTTTGGCATTTCTTTAAAATGTTAAACATAGTTACCATATGATCCAGGAATTCCACAACTAAGCATATACTCATGAAAATTGAAAACATACGTCCACACAAAGACTTGTGTACCAATGTTTATAGCAGCATCATTCATAATAGCCGTAAAGTAGAAACAACCCAAAAGTCCATCACCTGAGGACTGGTAACTAAAATGTGGTGTATACATAAAATGCAACATTATTCGGTAATAAAAAGGAACCAGATCCACGTGAACACATTCACGAAAACATGTCGCATAAAGACACCCAGTCACAAAAGGCCATATATGTTCTGATTCTGTTTATATAAAAAGTTCTGAAGAGGCAAATTTGCAGACTGGGAGTAGATTAGCAGTTGTTTAAGGCAGGGGTGGGGAAGGATAGGAATGGGGAGTGATTGCTACTGTCTAGGAGTTTCTGGGGGGCGGGGAGCGGGGGGTGAGGCAAATATTCTAAACAGATTATGGTGATGGTCACATGACTCCCTGAATATACTAAAACTACTGCCTTATACGTGTTAGACGCGTGGTTTCTGTGCAATGCGAATTATACCGCCAAGATGGTGAAAAAAAGAAAATAGGTTAGTGGAAAATCATAAAGGTAAGCAGAGAGCTGGGATTGTATAAAACGATTTCAGAGAATGGCAGCTTGTGCAACCGGCTGGAGAAGATGATGAGTGTGTGCTGGGGGCGGGCGATGCCTAGTGAGAAAGTAAATTAGAAATGCGGAACGCAGACAAATGTCTGCCCGTGGAGCGCACTCTGATGACGTCACTCTGCTTAATGAATAATGGGAATCAATGAAAACTTCTGAGCAGGAGAGTAATGCGATCCCAACAGTGCTGTAAGAAGATTCATTTTGGCATGGTGGGATTTTTAGTTTAGACACACATCATTCCTGCATTTTAAAACACCATCATTATATGCCAACATTATTTCTCTCTCTCTCTCTCTCTTCTTTTTTTTTTTTTTTTTTTTTTTGGTCAATACATCCCTTCTACAGGAAACAAGCTTACTGCTTTGCCATTTTTCATATTTAAACTGTGTATATCTTTCCTTATTCAATTCACCCCAATTGGAACTTGCTCTTGCCTGCCCTCTACTATATTTTGAGGCCCAGTTTGAAACACATTTCTCTGGGAACCTTCCACAATTACTCCTCTTGAGCTCAGATCACTACATCTCTCATTCAGCTTACGTGCATTCAACGTGAGCTCTGCGATTGACGTATCACTGTGCATAACAACTGTTATTCACTTACAGATAATGTATCTATCACAAATATAACTAATATTTATCATATGTACGTATAATTATGTCATTTTAAGTATACATTTTCCTAACATAAATTGAAGGCTAGCATTGCTATTTTTAATTTCTGCGGACTGTATCCTGGGCAGTCATAATACAGGATTCAGTGTCTAAGAGGTTACTCAAAAATGTTCTAGCTAGCAAAATCCTCAGGGAGGGTCACATTTCCTTGGTATCCTGTTCCTTCAGATCATTTGACCAAATCTAATTTTCTCTGTGTGACATTTAATGGCTATATTCTCCATTTTCAGAATGTGCTATCCATAATATACACTTCCCAGATGGTCCTATTGTTACAATAATATTACATACCACTAACATCTTTCTAACTAACTTTCTTTCCTTCTGACACCTTCTGACTGGTGCTGCATCCCAATCGCCATGGCCTGGTAATGACACGAGTTTCTTGGAAAACTAAATGCTATGTTATTGTGACTCCGTTGCAGGTGCTGAGAACAACTACATTAGGCACAAAGGGACCACTCCTTCCATGTCATGTTCAGGAAGTAGAGACTGCAGCCTGTTGGTTGCCACTTGGCTTTACTAATAAACACTTCTAGTTAGGGAGACGAATGGCTATCATAATCTTTCCTGGTGCATGAGACCTATTAACAGGTGGAGCTTCTTGGGAGGAAAGAGTACCTCACACATTTAACCAAGACCCAGGGCACGTCACTGAGGTCCTAGCTTTGCTCTGCCTAAATGAAGTCCATATCATAAGAAACTCCTGAATGGACCCAAAATATCATTTTGTTCATTTTGACCAAATAACAAAGAATAAAGTGATTTTTACGTTCATTTCTGTGTCTATCACAACTTAATGCCTGGGACAGAATTTGATTTCTCTAACAAAGAGCTCACCTTAAATTGAGGAGACTTTGACTAGTTTCAAATTCTTTATATGTATTTATACACAAATACACACACACACACACACACACACGCATACAATATACAGTAAAACCTTGGTTTGCGAGCATAATTCTTTCCAGAAACATGCTTGTAATCCAACGCACTTGTATCTCAAAGCGAATTTCTCCCTATGAAATAATGAAAACTCAGATGATTTGTTCCACAACCCAAAAATATTCATACAAAAATGATCACAATACTGCAGTCTAATGTAATACAGAATAATAAAGAAAATACAAAATATAAAGAAAAGTAAACAAATTAACCTACCCTTACCTTTGAAAACATTCATGGCTGGTGGGAGGGAGACAAGAGAGAGGAGGGTTATTGTGTAGGACGACTTCTACTCTCACTAGCAGAATCCCCGCAATCTATAGACTCAATGGAATCTTTTTCTTTTCATGCAACTTTAACAAGGAACCTATCCAATGACGCTTGCTTTTGCCTCCTTTTGAGAATTTTGCAGAAATGTGAACATTTCACTGATGATCACCCACAATCCTTCAGTGAGCGAGAGAGAGAGAGAGACAGAGACAAACCATTGGCTCAGTCATGATCACATGACATTCGGCATCATGTACTACTCGTATTGCAAAGACATCGCTCGTTTATCAAGTTTAAATTTATTAGAAAAGTTTGCATGTCTTGTGGGACACTTGTAGAACAGGTTACTCACAACCAAGGTTTTATTTTATATATATATATATAATATATATATAATATATATTATATATATAAATATATTTTATATATATAAAATATAAATAAAAAATTATTTATTTAAATAAAATTTATTTATATAAATATATATAATATATATTATATATATTAAAAATATATTTTTATATATATATAAATATAAATAAAAACTTATATATTTTTATATATATATAAAATATAATTTATATATATAAATATATATGTCAGTAAGTTTATACAACTTGTGTGTGTGTATATATATATATACACACACGCAAGTTCAAATTTTTTAAAGGCTGGTTATGAAAATGAAATGAACTAAGGCTAGAAAATTGACTGACAAATTAAAATATTCCACAGATAAAAGTTAACATTATTTTATAAGATGAACAATGTCAAGTATGTATTTTAGAGTAAAAAAAGAGTCCAAAGTAAATGCTGAAAGATTGTCTTAAAAGAGGCCTTGAGTCATTTAATCTTTGTTTTCTTCATGAGGTAAACCAACACACAAGCACTTAAATATGAATTCTGTAGCCATGACATTTATCAAAAAATATGGGAAGCCATGTTCTTTTTAAGTGCAATGAGGTAAGTTCAAAGAGGCCACACCTTGGAATCAGAAGTCAGTGCAGATGCTGGGGAACAGATCTATCGGAGCTAGAAGGAAGTCTTGTCAAAGGTCATGGTGGTACATAACAGGAGGCACTCCTACCGAACCATTGGCATGAGGAAGATTCAGCTGGTGTGCCAGGGTGTATCCCCTGGCATCTGATCCATGGAGATGGGTTAACAAAGAGGAGACAGGATCTGTAAAGTCAAGTCAGTTATGTCTACGGTAGTTGACAAGGTCTCAGAAACCTAGTTGGGATACATACGTAATTTTGTGACCTTTCTAGTAAATCCCTAGAGGTGAGTCTTATTATCACCACTATTTTATAGATGAGGAAATTGAGGCACAGATACATCAAACAACATGGTCAAGGTAAGAAAAAAATTCGTATCCAGGCATTGGGTTCCAGAGCCCTCGCTTTTAACCACTGCATTATACTCTCAGTCCCACGAACAACCCCAGAGCGAGACTATCAAAAAAGATAACTTCATGCTGTCTGATGTCCACTATCATAGAAACGGACTCCCAGTAGCTAGAGACAGTGACCTTAAATCGGAGGTTTATTATTGATTTTAGTGAAGTTCAGGTGTGAGCTATGAAAAACATTTTCAGGATCAGCTCTAAACTATAATGAGGAGGCAGAATCCGAAAATAAGGAGAGAGTGGTGTGCAAGATAAGCGAAGCTCCAGAAACGGGTTCGGGCGCGATGTCAGGAAATGGGCGTTAGTTGATGAGGCCAAGACCTAAGGGGGAGGCATAGAACGGGACGAGGCTGGAGAGTACTTGATCCAAAAGATGTGATTTGCGTTTGTAAAATACCTCCTGCCTGAGGTAAGCACTGGATGGGCGGGGCTGGCCTCACTGGCAGGGAGAGCAGGTAAGCAAGACCATTATTCTCTTTCCTTGGTCGAATAGTACCCCTCTGTTTTCAGATCTCCTGTTCTGGTTTCATTAACATTATTCTCTTTCAGAGACAGTTATGATTCAATGAATATAGGCCCCCAAATCTTCACGTGTGTGCAAGGATCAGACACAACCCCCAAGTTCAGCCATTCAACCTTATTGTGGCACACATTCCGGGGGGAACTGACTGGTAATTTTGTAATTGTACAGAAGTATCCTGGAGAGGTGGTGAGCTCAGGAATTTTCCAATATTCAACAATATACAATAAATCATGCTTTGAAAGCTTCCCTTCCTGATGGCACATTCAGCAGATTTCCACATTTCCTCAAAGGGGCTCTGAATTACTCCCCCAACTTTCAAAGAAAAGAACTAAACTGGAAATATACAAAATAGATCATAATGAAAGGGACTCTTTTTCTGCACACCAGTGCAAGCTTATGTGTACTGCACATAGAGATATTTTAATAATCTGGGTGAGATGGCTCAGGGCACCGCTCCGGGGCTTCTGGATTAGGTTGAACCCAATGAGTCACCTAATTCAGAAATATGTTAGGGGGTCCTCTGTATATAAATGTTCATTTTAATTCAGCAAATATTTCTTTTGCTCCTCATACTAGGTATTAAGAAAACAAGATGATTAAGACATGACTTTTTCTGTATTTGCCATGATTGGCTAATTATTTTTACAAAGAAACTGCAAGTTTAATTTTCTCTCATGTGAAAGTAGGGTAAGGAGTGTTGAGCTACTATGTAGTTTGAGATTTCAGAGACTCAGGCCCCTTTTACTTGTTCACATTGACATATTTTTTCCCTTATTGGCATGTGCTTTGCACATAGGAAAATGCACCGATCTGAAATGTATGGTCCAATAATGAGTTTTGACAAATTTACACATGCTTGAAATCAATACCCAAATCAACATATTATTTCCATCATTCCAGAAACTTCCTACGTTATTTTCCTGTTAACATTTCACTCCAGACTCACAGAAATAAACATTGTGCTGCTTTTTTAGCCATAGACATCAGTTTTCCCTGATTTTTGGCTTCATATAAATGGCATAATATATTATCCTTTTCTATCTGGCTTCCTTACTTCAATATAATGCTTTAGAAGTTAATTCATGTTGTTGCAAATAAGAAACATGCAACATACAGTTCATTACTCTTTATTGCTGAATAGCGTCCCACTGTATGAAAACAAACCACAATTTGTTTATCCATTTTCCTATAGATTGCACATCTGGGATTTCAGTTTGGGGCTACTATGAATGAAGATCCTCGTGTGGACCTGGGCTTTCATTTATCTTGGCTAAATTACCTAGAAGAACTGATTATAACATAGGTGATGCTTACGTTTATAAGAAACTACCAAAAGATTTTAAGATGGTTCTACCATTTAGGGTTTTAACAGCAGTGTATGGAAATTTCGGTAGCTGCACATTCGCATTAATATTTGATATTGTTAGAGTTAAATTTTGGCCTTTCTAGTGAGTGTGCAGTGATATGTCATTGTGGCTTTAACTAGCATTTCCTCTATGGCTAATGATGTTAAACTCTTTTCTATGTGATTTCGGACCATTCATATATTTTCTTTTATGAAGTGTCTTTCAAACTGGGTGTCTTTTCTTTTTTAATTGATTTGTTGGAATTTTTTATGTATTCTGGATACAAATCCTTTATCAGATACGTGTACTGTGAATATTTTCTTCAAGCCCGTGACTTGTGGTTTTTTTTTTTCATTTTCTTATTGTATTTTTGGATGAACGGAAGTTTTCAAATTAGATGAAGTTCTGTTCATCAACTTTTTATTTAATCTATTATGTCCTTCAAAGGATATTTTCATACTTCGAGATTTTGAGGGTATAATCCTATGTTTTCTTCCATAAGCTTTAAATTTTTAGCATTACGCTTCTCTTATCTATCTCAAATAAATTTTATATATGCTGCGAAGCAGGAGTCAAGTTTATTTTCTTTCTGTATGGATATACTCTCTATGTGTGTGTGTGTGTGTGTGTACATATATATACATTATATTCTTGTATGTAAATCTATGTATTATATATCCATATAAAGATGCATTTATGTCTATAGGTGTTTGGATATATAGGTATATCTCCAGTTGGCCCTACAACCATGATTGAAACACTCAACTTTTCTCCACTACTATATGGGGCCATCTTTATGGGTATGTGTGTGGATTCTCTTTCTTGTTCTGTTGATTTGCTTATTCTCATGCCAATATCACACCATCTGAATTATTGTAAGTTCTCCCATTTTGTTCTTCCTCATGATTGCTTGAGTTGTCTTGGTCCTTTTCATTTTCAGTTGGAATTTGATTGATACGATACTGAATGTATAGATCAACTTGAAGCGAAATGATATTTTTATAAAATTGAAATTTCTAATATAAGAACTTTATACACACCTTTATGTCTTTATTTTTCTCAGTAACATTTCATAGTTTTCTCCATAGAGGTTTCACATAACCTCTTGTAATTATCTCTAAGGATTCAATTTGGGGTGTTATCTTCAATTGTAATTTTTTTGGGAATTTAAAAAATGTGTTATTGAAGTATAATCGACATACAACATCATCAGTTTCAGGGGTGCAACGTATTGATGCGACATTTCTATACATTACTCAGTGCTTGCCACAATACGTGTAGTCACCACCTGTCACCATATAATGTTAACACAACATTATTGATTATATTCCCTCTGCTGTGCTTTTCATCTCTATGACTTTTATTTTATAACTTGAAGTTTGGACCTCTTCACCTATTTTACCCATCCTCCCTCCCCTGACAACTACCATTTGGTCCTCTGTGTGATGGGGGGTGGGAGGGAGGGGAGGGTGGGTGATGGGTAGTGAGGAGGGCACCTTTTGGGATGAGCACTGGGTGTTGTATGGAAACCAATTTGACAATAAATTTCATATTAAAAAAATAATAAATAAAAAAGAGTCTGCCTTTTTGTTTATTTGTTCAGTTTTAAAAATATGTCACTTTTGTATTGTCTCTTCCCCGCTTTAATTTTACCCTGGAACACACTATGTTGTCATTTTCTATGCCCTTTCATATTTGAAGATGCTTGACTAAGGAAAGGGAGAGAGATAGGGTGGTAGTTAGGAGATTAAGATTTTTGGTTTTATTTATGTTGCAGTCATTCTTGATGAATATGCGAATAGTCTGAGGTGATAGAACTATTATTTCAAGAGAGGTTGAAGATATACGACAGGGTGGGTAATAATTGGTGTCTATAGGGAGGCAGAAGAACTTTGGAAGAGTGACACATTTAAAAAAATTTTTTTTAATGTTTACTATTTTTGAGATAGAGACAGAGAGCAATCAGGGAAGGGGCAGAGAGAGAGAGAGAGAGAGAGAGAGAGAGAGAATCCAAAGCAGGCTTCAGGTTCCAAGCTGCCAGCACAGAGCCTGACGCAGGGCTCAAACTCATGGACTGCGAGATCATGACCTGAGCTGGAGTTGGCCGCCCAACCGATTGAGCCACCCAGGTGCCCCAAAGTGGCACATTTTGTTTTAAGAGGTAGGATGAGAAGACTGTTAACTAGACTTATTGGGGTGCTCATTTCACAATATAAACAAATGTCAAATCGTTATGTTATACACCTGAAACTAATAGCATGCTGTATGTCAATTATACCGCAATTAAAAATAAAAAGAAGACTGCAAGGAGGGAATATGTAGGTGTGCTTATTTTGGTAATTTGCAGGTAACTGCTCAGAAGTCAGAGCTGTTCATTTAAGATGGCTTCAAGTCTCTGGATGACGTTGCGCAAGAACCCATCTCCTGAAAGTGAAGAGAGTGATGGATGAGCAAAGACTGGAGGAAAGAGGTGAAGGTGGGGAGCGGTCACTGAGGAAAACGGGCAAGGAGATGGGTCAAGGACAAGTGGGCAGAATGCAGCTAAGTTTGGAGACCATGGACTGGTTGCAGCCCCAAACCACATGATTTCTGGTTTTTCTTAGCAGTGCGCATTGCTAAAAGAAAGGCACAGAGACTCCAGGTGGGATGGAGAATTTGGGCTCTTCTGGGAAGGAGCTCAGGAAAAAAGCCACGGGGGGTTGAAAGTATTAGTGAGAGAGAGGTTCCAGTGACCCAACTCGGAATCCCAGTTGACGGAGACAACTTTCTTGAGTGACCAAGAAAATGGAGAGCGTTTGGTGTTGAAAAGTCGATTCGGTAGTGGAGAGCTCATTGAACCTCTGGGAAGAGCGAGTTGCCACCATTGTTGTCGTAGTTTGAGGGGAGGGGACAAAGAGTTTCCCTTCACACCAGATCTTCTTCACCGACCAATCAGCTCTCCGAAAATCGTCACACTGTTGCCACCCTTAATAACATACGAAAATCAGGTCACATGACAATCTGTCAACTATATCCATGCCCCTGGAGGCAGAGTATTTGAAACTAGGTCTGTCCCAGAACATCTGGGAAGCTACACTTTCTCTGGCTATGGGACTCTGTCCCCCCAAAGATGTCGAAGACTGTTTCGATGCCCCGAGGCCCAATGCTGTTCATCCACAGAACGAGGGGAATCACGTGTGCATGAACTCACCAGGGGGAGAGGTAAAAAGTGGATGGATGGGGGTGCTCTGGTTTGCCTTTCAAGGAGGGTTTACCCAAAGCTCACAGATCTGCCCACCCCCACTAGCTACAGCTCAACCTGGCTCTAATTAGCAAAACCCTGGGGTTTCCCTAGCAACTGTGAGGGGCTTTGAGGGATACACCAGGCTCTGCTTGGTTGCTAGGGAAACAACAGCAGGGGGCACTGGGGAAGCTAGGCAGGGCTGGTAGCTGCTGCTGGTGAGGTACACATCCTATGGGAGGAAATTTCCAACTACTGAGATCTCAGTCTGGCACATTTCACTCTCCCTAGAATCACCAGTTTCGAGCAATTACAAGCCAAAGATTCTTGATTTTAGAATGAAGCCTGAAAGCATTTTCTCTCCAGTCACCTTTCCTCCGTCAGATTGTGTGTGTGTGTGTTTGTGTGTGTGTGCACGTACGTGTGTGTGTGTGTAAGTGATTGGCAGACAATAATGATAAGATAACTAAACAAACGGGATTTACCGCTGAAAAGATGAAGGTTGCCTCTTGAGATGTGGGACACCGGAGCAGCATCTGATGGGAGATGCTATTGGGGAAGGGCTCCGCAAAGTTTGAGAGATGTCTCCCATTATTGCAGAACAACGTAGGAAAACTTCTCAGACTCAAACAAGAAAGGCAATTAGTTTCCTGTTTGGAAACAAAGAGACATCTGTGCAAAGTATGCTAGCATATTCACAAGGGGCAGGTACTGTACATGAGCAATGCATTCCAGCTGTACACCCTCTCCCCTTCTTCACCCCAGTCCAAAAGCTCCAGTTAGTTTCAAGTGGAATTATTCACCACCATCTAAGGAAAGGACAGATGCATTAATAACCGATTCCAAACCTGCTCAAGGGCGCGGGAAAAAGATGTGCTGTAGACCCTAATTACCATATTTGTATTGAATTTGAAAAGATTTGGGGGATTCCTGGAACCTCACACATGGACAGGATCCTCATTACACTGAAAAGAGAACTGACGTCTATGGACATTAGTAACTTACACAAGTCACAAAAAAGGTAACTGAAAGAGAAGTTGGATACGTTCTGTATGACAATACTAATTACACTACGTACTGAACAATTAATCTGTTGGCCGCCCTTTACAAATACAGCCTCATTTAATGCCTGTGATCATCCGGAAAAGGATGTCTTACTATCTCTCTTTCATAGAAAAGAGAACAGGCTCGGAGAAGTATTATGTAAATTACTCCTGGTCACACAACTAGTAAGGGCTAGAAACTGGATTCAGCGCCAGGTGTATGTGACTCAAAGATCCAACCATTTTTCACTATGACTCAGCACCTCTGACCTCAGAGTCTGGGTGTCTTTCATCGCCTGGTATGAAGGGCCCTGCATGGTTACATATTTGCTATGGAGAAGTCAAAGCTAAAATTATAAACATTTGAATAGTGTCCTAAAGACACAACTCTCTCTGGTTTTCTGCCTTTACTTGAGGGGTGATGGGAAGTAAATTTCTACCATCTACCTCTTGTGGCACAAATTTCCCACCTTATTCCTGATCTTGATCCTGAACTGTGGCCCCTGACCTTGTCATGCTTGGCCCTCCCTGTGAATGCCATCCCTTTCCATATGTTAAGCCCAACTTTGACATCCCAACACCCTCACCGTATTACAGATTATTTACCATCTATGTGTCCTCTCATTTTACTCTAAGACTTTGAACTGTTAGAACCTTTTTCTCTGCACATTTTTTTTTTGGAAAAATTCGAATCCACGGAGCCAGCTAATATAACCTGTTCTCCCTCTTGCCTTGGCTTGTCCTCATCCTTTCCTGGGTTAGTAAGGAGGGTTTACGCAATGACCGGTCCGGAAAAAGGAGATTTTTGTTTATATAAGCCTTGACCAAAACATAATGTGAAGTAGAATTGAGATGCATTCTTTGTTCCCTGATGCTGCTGCTGCATGAAGTCAGTTACATTTATATAAAAAAAATTCTCTACCAACAGTCCTTATCCCCTGTCTTGGGAAACAACTATTGCCAGGTGTTTGTGTGTTTCTCCTTCCTAAGTTCAGTAAGTGATATTACGATCAATACTGTGCCACCCATCCCCATCTCTGATATTGATGGTAACAAGTCACAGCTTCTGTAGGCACCTGGCTGCTTTCTGTTGGACTCACTCATAGCTCTCTAGTCCGCTAGTCGTCTCAGTTTACCTCCATCTCAGAAGGATAAAAAACTAATATGCAGAACATCTATTGCGTATTCAGACATTTTCCTAACATCTATGAAGGAAAGGTCTGAATTAGGTGATGTTTCTATATGTGCTGCCCTGTACATAGAATGGGTGCTGGGATCTCTCGCTTGTCTATTTCGTCCATTTGGTTTCTCCGTACAACATACATTACATTTCATAGCTTGGCTTAGTTTGGTCAAGGGCACAGTGGCAAAGGTGAACAAGCAGAGGCTTGAACCGCCCTTCTGTTTTGGGCACCAGCCCTTTCTAGGGTGCTCAGAGCCCTGAGACCATTACCATGTGGAAAAGCCCAAGGAGAGTGGGAGGCTAGTATGGAGAAGAACTGAAATGCCCTGGCCAACATCCTGCCAATAGGCAAATATACTAGTGGGGGTATCTCGGATCATCCAGCCTCCGTCTGACCTGCTAGCTGACTGCCGATGCTTGAGCAAACCCAGCAGAAAAGCGCCGAGCTGACCTAGACGAAGACCTGTCCAGCCAGCGCACAGAACCATGAGTTACGTGAATGGACATTGCTTCAAGCCTCCAAATCGTGGGGGGTGTTTCTTATCCAGCAAAAGCTAACTGATACCGTGGGGCAAGGGACAGTGACACCGGGGGAGATCACAACGAGCATTCACCAGGCTCAGTGTCCATGTCTGTAAAACATACATAATTTTATATTCCCAGATTTGTTGTTAAGCAGGATGAGAACGATTCGGGATGGAGGCAATAGGTGTGATGCTGAATGGTCAGTGGGGAATTGCCGGAGGGATATCCTCGGGCAGGCAAAAGGGGGTGCAGCCTTGCTCACAAGTGGAGGGGAGTCCGACGTGAAAATAAATTCGGTTTGATAGTAACAGGCAAAAGATACCAACAAATAAATACCTGCGTGCGTATGGTAGAAGGAGCTGCTGGATTCTTATCTGATAATGTTTATACTTTTAATGAAATAAAAAGCAAGGTCATCAATTGAGAGTGAGGAGCGGGGAAAAAGTGTTGAAGGTTTCAGGAGAGAGGAGACAATACTAGATGTCTATCTGAAAAAGCATAAGAGCAAACAGAAAACAAAGACTGGCAAGATCCCCTTCCTTACAATCAAAAGCAATATGTGTTAAACAAAAGTGGATTTGTTAAAAAAAAAAAAAAAAGGTTGTGATATAGCCATACACTAAAATAAAATCACATTTTAAAAGATGGTTTGAAGTCAAAAGATAACACTTGAAAATACTTGAAAGTCAAAGTGAGGAGAAAAAAGCAGGATACAAAACTATATATAGAATATGACCACATTTAAAAATATTTTCTCACAAGGATGTAAAAATAAACCTGGAAATAAATATGCCAACAAGTTAACAGTAGTGCTCTCTGGGTGTATAAATTCTAGTAACTTTTATAGCTTTTTAACTTTTTTGCATTTTCTTACTTTCTTACAAGAACACATTTACAAAAAATAGGAAAAGAAACAACTGATGCTGTTTTGAGAGCAAACTAACAATGGGAACAACAATTTCTTCCTTCCCTTCCCTTGCCTTTGACAGGCAGAGTTGAAATACTGGAAATTTCCAATAGCGGACAAAGTGCAATGGGAAAATAACAGAGAACATAGAAAATAAAAGAATCACAGAAATACAGACCAGTTAATAAAGTATAGGGGCTTTGCTCTTAGGGCTGGTAGGCCCTTTCTCGTTTGTTACTGTTCTGAGATATTTATGTTCTATCCTCAAATAGTCGGTATACCTTATATTTCCCTCCTCGATTTTATATTTGCCAGCCGGAAGCCTGCCTCCACATGAAGGATGCAGGTTGTGAATTTCCAGTCCAGGAGCCCAGCTGGGAAGCCTTGGATTCCTTCAAGGTCAATATCATGGGAAGAAAGCCTCAGTCCCTAGCACTCTCGGGCTTCTCCTTCACTTTTACTTCCCGGTCAGGAGACACATTTCATTTTTTTTTTCTTTTAGAGACAGAGAGAGAGAGAGAGAGAGAGAGCAGGGGGGGTGGGGAGAGAGAGAGAGAGAGAGAGAGAGAGAGAGGGAGATTCCCAAGCAGGTACCACACTCATTACAGAGGCCGACGTGGGGCTCAATTCCACGACCCTGGGATCATGACCTAAGTCAAAATCAAGAGTCAGACGCTCAACTGACTGAGTCACCCAGGTACCTATTTATTTATTTATTTATTTATTTATTATTTATCTTTTTGGAAGACACATTTCATAACTGCCACTTCACCATTCAGATGAGACCCTGCCCCAACCCACAAATTTAATAGTAGAATAGTGTTTTGAATATGAAATAGCCATAGCCAACAACAACAACAAAATACTTACTTACCATCAGCTATAAGAATGAGCTACAGTAGTTGACAAGACTGAATCCCTCCCTCAAGGTGTTAATACAATGTAGAAAAAGCATAATATAACACAGTGGCTTTCCTTTTGACTGAAAAATACAGTTTACACTGTATCCTAGCACTCACATGCACACACACACACACACACACACACACACACAATTATGAAAACCAGAAGTTTCACAAGACAGTACTATATTTAATACTCTCTGAATTTTTAAAATTAATTTTGTGAGTCACGAATAAGTCACAAACCAAGTGTTGAAAGACTCTGTTATAATAATAATAAAACACACACACACACACACACACACACACACAGAGGATTTGGAGTCAGACACCTGCATTATGTGCCCAAATCCATGGTTAATTGGCTTTTTGATGATGGAAGATTATATAACCCTTCTTAGTCTCAGTTTCTTTAACTAAAATTGAGATACTTGCACCCATTTCAAAGGCTAGTTGTAAGGATTAAATGTTATAATACCTGTGAAGTTCTCAGCACAGTCCGGGTACGTGGAAAATGTTTGCCAAAGGGCAGCTATTATTATGAGTAGTAGTAATGGCATTGTTATTGTTTAGACATGATTATGGTGTGCAGTTGAGGAATGCATTCCCTTACTTGTGGTATAACACAAGATCAAGTGCTCAGTAAACACGCAGGGATGGTCCAGTTACGTAGATGTTGGTCGTTACGCTATGTCTACGTTACTTACACAGGGGAAAGAGGAAACGGGTTATGAGAATAAGCACTGACCCTGCCTTGGGGAGTATATGACATAGAAGCGGTCACACACCTCATCTGCAGAGATAGTCTGTCCCTCTTTCCTTTTTTCTGTTAAAGAAAAGTGTGGACAATCTAGCACAACCTTATGATTTAAAAAGCTCATTATCAAGGGAAAAGGAAAAGAATGTGTATTCAGTGAGGAGGGTTCAATTTCACTAGTTTGAGGATGGTCATATGTTTTTGAATACTCTTTGAAGGAAAAAGTTGGCTGATTTTTTTAAAGACACTGGACCCCCAGTGTTTTAAAAACCTTATCATGTGAGGGTCATGATGACTCAGGTACCCATGAATACTATTTTAAGGGGGAAAACAAAGTCCTGTTAAAGAAACTATCTGGAAACATACAGGAAATGTTATTTGGAGAATTTCCTGTCTCATATTGAGGGACCAGACTGCTCTGACTCCTACTACTTGGTGAATCTTGTCTGCTTGCTGAACCGCCCTGTAATTCATCTCTCTCCAGTAAGTGATGGTAGAGATTGGCTCTGTGTCTGTTAATTGACGGTCTAATAATTCAATATGAAAGTGATCATTAGAAATCCTTTTAAATGACTTACAATTCAAGATGAACATGAACATATACATTTTCTCTGTTCAACAAAAACTTATTAACAAAAAAAAAAAGGAGAAGAAAAAGAAAAAGAAGAAGAAAGAACATAGAGGCTAGAATAAAGAATACCCCCACCTCCTTTGGAGTTATCCAAAGCATTTACATTAGCCTGAGTGTGATAAATGGATGTGTCACCTCTCTGAGAGATAAGAATCTCTGACCTTTCACTGCTTGGGTGAGCCATTAGGGCAAATTATGAAGAAGCAAACTTCCGTCCTGAAACAGGGATTATCCCTTTTTGGATCTCAAATTCTCTACCACCTATCTCCCTTCTCTTTCTTCCCCACCCCCCCCATCCCCTTTGCCCTTTAGCCAGCTTTTCAAAACTGTAATCCAGATGAGTGGGAATTCACGCTTGGTGATTTACAGGGTTTGCTTATGTAAGCTGGTAAATGATCCAAAAATTATTTAAGTCTCTTATAATGGCCAGACTTGGTGTTTTGTGATCTGGATGAACAGGGACATGCCTTGGAAAGTCAGTGGTTAAGTGTGCTTTGGGGACCTACTGAATCAACTGGCAGTTTCAGGGAAGTGTACTCAGTAGCTAAAAATCTGACAAATAAAGAAACCCGAGGAAAGTTACTGTCCTTGCGTTTTGAAGTTAGTGTAAGAACAGTTAGGTGGAATGAAATCCAGAACCTTCATTTTCAGTGAAGATAACGTGTCAGGAAGACTGAAGCACCTCGTCAACTGTCACAAATCTAGTTGGTGGCAGACCAGGTCTCCCGATACTTGGTTTACTGCTCCTCTCAGGATACCATAATGCCACACCAGAAGACAAATCGCTCTTATTTCCCTGATTCAAAGGAATCTGGATGGACTTTTCCCCAGCACTCTTAGGATGATCATGACACACACACAAACAAAAACACAGAAACAACTCATAAATAAACAGTAAACTAGTTGCTACCAGAGGAGAGGGCATGGGGGCACGGGTGAAATAGGGGAAGGGGATTCAGAGCTACAAACTTCTAGTTATAAAATAAATAAGTTGCAGAGCTAAAAAGTATAGCAGATGGAACATAGTCAATAAAATTGTAATAACGTTGATTAGAAGTGTCCCTCAAAAAAGAGATCACTGGTTGTTTAGATGTTTAGGTGCGTAGTATCCTTTGCTACTGACAATTGAATAGCCAAAACAATAAAAAAAAAATAGAACAAACCAAAATCAGAATTTCTTCAACCCAGAAAACTACCTTGGAAAGGAACAAAAAGTTAAAAAAAAGTAATGAGGGCCTATAAATTTCACCTCTGGGGAGGAGAAACACAGTTCCAGAGGCATTAGTTTTCAAGGAAATTAACTGATATTTTCAAGTGACTAGATTAAAATGCAAACAAATCATTTGGTTTATAGATTGCATCTCAAATCAGAGAAACATTTTAGTGTCACTCCATTTGTTTGTGGAGACCTAATTCTTACATGCCTATCAAATAGGCATGTGGATCAAACACGCAGAAGGGATATTTTCTAGTTTTTTGTATTCAATAATTTATTAGTTTTATTGATGCCCACCGTATATTTATTTTCATCTGGGTAGGAGAGCATAGAGAAAAATGTGGAGAGAGCTGTAAGAAAGAAAATCAAGAGTGGTGTGTAGAATAAACAGAAGGAAGTAAGAAAAAGCAAAACGGGGCATCTGGATGGTTCAGTGGGTTAAGCATCCGACTATTGATTTTAGCTCAGGTTATGATCTCATGGTTGGGGGATCAGGCCCTATATTGGGGTCTGCACTGGGATTCTCTCTTTCCCTCTCTCTCGACTCCTCCCTCCCTCCCTCTCTCTCTCTCTCTCTCTCAAAAATAAAAAGTAAACATTTTAAAAGAGGAAAAAGAAAAATGAAGAGATAGGAGTAAGAGAAGAGTCAATTTCAAGTTCAGATTTTGAAGACATTTATGCCCCATTTTGTAAAATCATCATTTTACTCTCCTGATAAAGAGGAAACAAGGAATATTTTATGGGCTTCTATTTCCTACCCAATAAAGTAGCTATTTACAACCTGTTTACAACCTACATTTCCAAATCTCTAGGCACTCTGCCCCACGTACTATTTTCTGGTTAAAACCTTTTATTCGTATTTTGCCAAATATGGTACCTATTTTCATACCTCTTCATGTATGCTTGTAAGTGCGTTTTCAACTTGGAATGTCTTTCTTTCTCTTGTCCAGTGAGAAACTCTTCCTTTTTCTTCAAAACATAGGACGTTGTTGACTTCCTCTTGCTAGCCTTAGTCCACCCCAATCTGTGTCCCCACTACAGGTTTTCCATACATTTGCAAACAATATTTGCCTTTTTAAACGTTATGCCTTCATTTCCTCGGGCATAACATGGACTTTTTGAAGTTAGGGATGTGTGTTATGTATCACCTCCATCTATGCCAGACACAGTGTTAATATACATTTATTAAAACGAACTTCTGTTATATTCTCATCTTGTTTTTGCAAGAGAGTAGAGAACAGATTTTAGACCTCCTGATTGATGCTGGAGCCTGGTTCTCTTTATTGAACTGCACAGATTCCTTAAGTCTCCAGCTCTCTTCAGAGTGCTTCCTCACCCACCCCAGCTGGAGCAGTCATGCTCCAGTGACACCAGATGGTTGGCATGGGCTTTGGGCAGCTGGATGGGGAACGCACCTTCCATCTGATTGCACTCACCATGGGTGGGCAGGTGCCCTCTGTCAAGATGGCTGCAACCAGAAGCCAAATGGGTGACTCACTGAGGTACAGGCAGCAAACAGGGGCTGCCATAATTCCAACGCCAAGGTTGACCCAGCTTAGGGGGGTATTACGTTGTTGACCTGAAATAACTGGTCCCTCCTTCTACAGGTCATTTCCATTATCGGCGCCTAAGGGCTTGGCTTCTTCCTCAGATACCTTTCCCTTCCGTCCCATATCCAGCTTGAGAAATAAGTCATCAAGAACCACAGTGCCTTACTGAGTCAGTTGTCTGGAGTGCTACCAACTTCTCCTTAGGTGGTGGAGGCTGATAACGCCACGGTCCGTGTCCAGATGGGCAATTACAGGTAAACAAAGGAGGTAGACAGGCCAGCTTCTCCAGCTCAGGAGAGCTCTCAGAGGGGCTGATCAAGCTCTTCCCAATCTGGAGTTTTCTCTGACGTATCTGACCATTCTCAATGCTTCCAAGCCACCAGTATTGTTTCCTGGGTATCGCAATAGCCTCTCAACTGGTTTCCCAGTTTCTGCCTTCGTATCTCTTTGTATTTTCCCCATGATAATGTGGTGTGTGTGTGTGTGTGTGTGTGTGTGTGTGTGTGTTCTTTTTAATAGTAGAAGACAGTTCAAGTCATTCTATTGCACAGAACTCCCCAGGGGCTTCCCATTTCCTTCCTAGTAGGTGCCAAAGTTCTTACAAGTACCTATAAGGCCCCATGCAGCTTAGCTCCCATTGTCTCTCTGATCTCATTTTTATTATTCTGTTCCTCCTTCCAGGCAGCCAGCCTCCCTATGGAGCCTCAAACATTCCAGGGCCTTTGCGCTGACTCGTCCAGTTTTGCCTGGATGGTTCTTACCCCAGCCCTATCTTAGATAACCGCGTAACTAACATTGCACTTCCTTCAAGCCTGATCTGACCACCTTACATAAAATCACAGCACCCTTCTCCAGGTTGCTGCCTATCACTCTGCCTGTGTTTGTTTCTTGTTTTTTGTTTTGCTTTTGTTTTTGTTTTTGTTTTTGTTTTTGCCTGTAATACCTGTTACTATCTGGCATACCTATTTTACTGATTTATTGTTTTCTTGTTTATGTCTTCTTTGGAGAATGCATGCTCCAGGAGGGCAGGATAATTTGTGTTTTATTCCCTCCCATATCCTCAGTGCCCAGAGCAGGGCCTGATTATCCAGTAAGCAATATGTTTTGAATGAACACAAGTTATCGGACAGATTAATCACAGTGCCTGCCATATACACAATCCTCTTTTTAGCATAAAAAGTGTTATCCCCAGTTCTTGCTGCAAGAAGACTGTTTTTTTTCTCTTCAGCAGGGGTCATGATCTGTACCATAGAATTCTGTGTTTTACCCTCTTGTAATTCTGCATTAGCTGATTGAACCCGGGGTGGGCACATGACTCAAGGGCAATCAGCCCAGAGACTGCTTCATGGTCTGGAAGAAAGAGCTCTAACCTAACAGGAATGGCAATGATTAGCTAGGTTGCTAAGAGTTTCTCTCTTAGGAATCTGAAGTAGGAACTAAGAGTTTCAAGGGAGTACGAAGTGGGGTGGGGGGGGGGAAGAAAGCAACCAGATCCTGTGAATGGAAATGCCCCAGGAATGAGGGCAAGAATTTCTCGGGAGTACGAAGCGGGATGGGGGGGGAAAAAGAAAGCAACCAGATCCTGTGAATGGAAATGCCCCAGGAATGAGGCTGTGCGAAGTTTCTAGAGTTCCTTGAGACTCCCATCTTTCCCACTATTATGTGTGACCTCATAATTACATCCTTCTACATTGCAGAAGGTGTAAAGTCCCTGCTCCTTGCCTAAATGAAGCAACCTAAGTAAGATGAAGCAGATCATTTTTGTCTGATTGTTAAAATATTGCTCCAGCTTAGGTAGAAGGACCTTCCAGCACTTACTATACATCAAGCACGATGCTAATCACTTATATACGTCAGCTAACAACACTAGGAGATGTGTGTGTGTGTGTGTATATATATATATATATATATATATATATATATATGTATTCTGAAACCCATAAAATGTTATATAAATATTCAAATCATTGTTTTCTTACAAATGGACCACCCAAACAGCCTTCTACTTGGTTTCCCTGTCTGCATTCTTGTCCTACTATACACTGTAGAGAAGTCACATCAAGGAGAGAAATGTTTAAAGAGAATTACCAAGTTTCACTAATCTTCTGCTCAAAACCATCCAATGGGTGCCCATCCATTTAGAATTAGTTTCAGGCTGCCTGGATATCCATAATGCCCCGGGGCTCTAGTCCCTGCTTACCTTTCTACCTCATTTTCTCCCAGTGTCGCCTTATTCTAAAACTTCAGCCCCTCCCTCTCCTTGAATCTTCAAATTTGGTTTACTCCTCTTGCACTGGCTGATCCCCCCGTCTGGCTGCCTTCTTCTCATGACTCAGGTGTTAGATCAAATGTCACCTTCATCAGAGAAGCTTCTCCAGTCATTCTCTAGACCCACACTGTCCAACACAGTAGACATCAGCCATGTGTGGCTACTGAGCATTTGAAATGCGGCTGGTCTGAATTGAAATGGGCTGCAAATATAAGTGTGAAAAAGAAACCGAATTTCAAAGACCTAGTATGAAAAAAAGAATACAAAATATCTCATTAATATTACCTGTTGATGTGGTGACATTTGGTCTCTATGGAACCAAATAAAACATAGTACAAAAATTTATTTCACTTTTTAAGCATTTGAATAGGGTTCCTTAAAATCACATATGTGGCATGTGTTATATATTTCTACTGGACACGACTGATCTCCACCATTACTCTTTAATTTTCTTAGTAAGCATTTGTGACTCTCTGAAATTATGTTACTTTTGCATTTGGTTCCAGACTCTACCACAAAAATGAAAGCTCCAGGAGGATTGGGACCTTGTTGTGCTCTCTGCTGTATTTCAGGCATTAGAATA
Organism: Acinonyx jubatus; assembly: GCF_027475565.1. Lineage (NCBI taxonomy): Eukaryota > Metazoa > Chordata > Mammalia > Carnivora > Felidae > Acinonyx > Acinonyx jubatus. The sequence continues at coordinate 7,749,270 of NC_069395.1, read as the reverse complement.
GTGACTGACAAATACTGAATGCCAGGCAAGATTCGTGGATGATTAATGAATAAAGTGATGGCGACTTGTTTTCAACTCTGCTCGCCTTTCAATGGATTCTGTTCAGTTGGGTCCAGGTGTCTTCAGGCTAATGATAATTCTTTTATATTATGGCACCACAATTTATATAGACCAGGGATCAGCAAACTTTTTCTGTAAAGGACTAACTAGTGAATATTATAGGCTTGCAGGATAGACTACCATCACCCTATCTACTCAAACCTGCAGCTAGAGGGGAGCACAGTCATAGACGGCATGCAGACAAACAAGTACAGGTGTCTTCCCAATAAAAGTTTACAAAAACAGATGGGGGGCCGGATTCAGCCCATGGGCAGTAGTTTGCTGTCTCCTGATTTAGACAGTCCAACATAACATTTAACCACAAGGACTTTGAAATCAATTAACATATACACATTGAGCACTTGCAAAATACAGCACCATGGGGAGCTCAGGAATGAGTGGAATAAAATATGTTCCCAACCTTCAAGGGCTTATCTGTTATCTATGGAAACTAGACATGTAAATATTCCCATAAATTTCTTAATAACTGTATAGATATTAAGGCCATCTCCAAAAAGCCCTGCATTAAGAATGATGACTCTTTCCACATTGGGGATATTGAGTTGGATGTGGAGAAGGTAGAGGACAGGAACATTCAACTAGCAACATAAAGACATTCGTCCTTTCAACCTAAGTACTATGGAGAAGCAGGCATTTTACTCCCCTGGGCAATAGCAGATAAGGGCTTGCTGGAGTTCCGTGCAATCCTTCTGAAGAGACTGCACCTCTGCATAGACTGATTACACAGATAGAAATTCTCCAAGATGTTTGGCATGAAATGTTACGTCTTCAGGTGAAATCCTTTCCTAACACATTTAAGTCTGCCCTTTTCTAGTTTCCGTAAGGCCAGTTTAATATTTACTTACAAGACTGGAGTAGGGAAGATGAGACTGAAGCCATTGGCACTCGACTGACCCAACGGGCTGGGTTAAGCAAGTGTCAAGATTGCGATTTCAGTATTTTAAGCTCGGATCTCAGGGAAGCATGGTATATCTGCAGATTCTCTAGCGTGTAAAGTTACACTGAATCTTCGAATGGGTCTTCGTGGGAATGAGCACTTTCTAGATACAGCTACAAATTCTCTGGAGAACAGGTAAGACCTCAGGTAAGATAGTTTAGAACCCGTAGCTCATTTCCTCACCTCATTGAGTGAGTCACCTAATGATTGACTATGGCCACCTGTCCCCCAGGTAAGATCTTGTTTGACCTGATGGCTTCCCTTGTCCTGGAGACACTGCCGCCCTCAGTTAGGAGGGTGAGCGGAGAGTAGACAGCTGATCTACAGCTCGAAGCCAACCGTACCGTGAGCCAAATTTGCTTTCATTGTCCATTAATGTGCAGGGCCCGCTCTCTCTCCTTTCGTCTCCAAGTTGCTCTCTTTTATTATCCATCTCGCTGCTGATGCAGCACCACTCTGCGGTTTGTCCAGGAAAGAAAGGTGATTACCAGCTGAATGACAATTGGGTTAAACAAGTCTGCATTGGAGAGCCAGCTGCTGAAATTTGACATTATAACTACCACTTGCAGTGGCATTTCTGGAGAGGAACTTACACGTAATCATGGAAGTCACATCCTCTAGGGCGTGTCTGTGCACGAAGGACAAGGGGAGAAAAAGCAGGGAGGAGGGAGAGATGAATGAATAATAACGTGTGTAGGGCTTTACGGTTTTCAAAGTACTTAATGCACATTATCACACGTGATTTGGATAAAATACTGTGAGGGGGGACCCCCGCCCATACGTAAGCCACTTCCATATATAATCATCCAGTTACCCTGAACGTTCTCTGTTAGAATAACCAAAATGGGAGGCTAAGGTAGAAACTCAATGGACAAAAGACGGGGAGTAGTAATTATGACTTCCGGCAGGTGACTTGCACCGAAACCACAGGAATAGCCTGTGGGGAGCTGGGACCAGAACCAAGGACTACACTTCGGAGTTTCTGTCCCGTAAACTTTCCCTCTAGAATTTAGAATAAAATACTGGGGGTGGAGGAAAGTAGGTAGATTTGCATGGGTCGAATGTAGAAGCAGGGGATAGATAGCAATAGCTTTGAGGGGAATACCTCTTATGCAGTTATCCTGTTCATACAAGAGGACCTCATTCTCTATGTGACATTGTTCCTGACCATATAGCCTTTTTAAAAAATTTTAATGTTTGTTTGTTTTTGAGAGAGACACAGAGTGCAAGTGGGGGAGGGGCAGAGAGAGAGAGGGAGACACAATCCCAAGCGGGCTCCAGGCTCTGAGCTGTCAGCACAGAGCCTGACGCGGGGCTTGAACTCACGAACCTTGAGATCATGACCTGAGCTGAAGTCAGCCGCTCAACCGACTGAGCCACCCAGGCGCCCCGTGACCATATATTCTCTTTTAAAAAATGAAGTTTGGAGTTGAAAGCCACGAGGATTCAAGAATGCCCTGCCCCTCTCACTGATGCCTCATCACTGCTTTGGACTTGGGCAGAGAGGAGGGAAAGAAAAGTAGAGAAACCGGGAGGAGGAGGGAAAAGGAGAGGCGCAAACCAAAGTGGACCCTTTGTAGTTGTTAAAACCTGCTCAGGGCTCAGAGAGTGGAATTACCCTTTGTTGACCTTTAAAAGTAAAACAGCCACTTATGTTACCAGCAAAATGGGTTTGTGCGGGAATATCAGAGGAATTGCAATTTAGGACCTGCTGGCTGACCACAGGCAAGTCCGGAGGTCAAAAAGAAGGAACCTGAGAGCGAGAAGGAGGAAGTTGGGAGGGGCTGCTTTGAAGTCCTTTGGAGGAAAGTGAGAGTTCCAGGTGGTTGAGGGTTTGTCACTGGCTGAATTGCGGTGTTTTCTTACTGCTCCTTGCTGGGCAAAGAGAAATTCTTTCTTCTCCCTGCTGGAATAGTCACACAGTAGCCCAAGCAGCGTCCGTCCTGCTGGGTCTGCAACTGACCAGGAGTGGTGGGGCGTGAAGCTCCCCTTCTGGCCTTGATTCATTTAAATGATGTTTCCTTTGTTCAGCTTGACAAATTCCAAGGTGACCTAGGTTCCTCTTCTGTCTCAAACCCTTTCCTTTTGTTTTTTTCTTTTGCACCCTCCACCCACATTCCTCATCTCAGTTTTCTTCTTCGTTTGTATCTTTTGCTTGCGTCCTGAGACCCGCCAAGGACTGCGAAACCCCATCAATTCCGTTCCCAAACTGCCCCTCTCCCCACCTCCCCGGTTCTCCTCCCCTCCCCCCTCCCAAGGCCGTGGGGGCGGGGCTGATGCAATCAGCTTTGGTCTTCCTGATTTCCACTAATTTCATCCCTAATTTCTAAATCACAGGATTTGACTGGGCGAGACTTCTGACGACCATTTTTGCACTTGGGGAGAAGATAGAGGGGACCGGAGAGAGGGCTCGGCAGCCTCGGTTTAAAGTAACAGAGAAGCGAAACAGTCCCCCTCTTCCGGGTTATTTGCTCCCTCTTGCCCTGCAACCTACAAAGTCCTGCCCCAGAAAGTAATCAGGCCCTTACAAGAAGTAATTCCAAGGCTTCGGTGGGGTCTCTGTGTAGCCGGGTGAACAGCCGTTAAGAGGTGCATGGTCTGGCAGAGCCCTATTCCTCACTTGGGCACTCAAGGGGGCACAACACAGAGCCGGAAGGGCATGAATGAACGCAATTACCCGCGCTTTATTTGGGAATGGAAAACACCAGCCTGGCAGGTGAGCGGCAAAGCCTTGCAAGCTGTCGGTTCATTGGCAAGATTATTTCTTTTCTACTCTCAGCATCAGGTGAGCGCTTCCGAGGCGCGGGGTCCCCAGGACTACCTGTCTGGTACGCACGCAGAGTAACAATTTGAGAAAATGCTTTTTAAAATGGTTCAAGACAACTTTTTAAATTAATGAAAACGGTACTTCGACTTTTCATTTGATTCCACACGAGCGTTAAGTATTTATTTCACGAGAAAATTTACTGAGAACTTACAATGTGCCTGACACAGTTCCCTGTGCTGGAGATCCAGCTGGAAACTATACGGTGCCTGCTTCATGGTGCTTGGGGGAGGGGGTGGGGGGCTCACCGATGGACAGAGTGCAGATGCAAGATAGGAAGATCTAAGTCAGGTTGGTCATGTGCATTACTGAGGTTATTCTCGGGAAGTAATTTAGCCACTGAAGAAGTCTGACATTGGGAGGGAAGAGCTATTTCCTCCCAGCCTCCCAACAAAATATCTGGTTATAATGAGCACAGACCTCAGACCAAATTCTGCCACACACTATGTCCTGGCCGGACGCTCTTTGCCAAGAGGCACAAAATATTCCTCAGATTCACCTAGACCCATTCAGTTTGCAAGCTCTCACATGCTGGAAGAATAATGAACTCTAGGTAGAAGTGGCAACTTTTCCGAGGCAGGCGGCGAGATTCTATGCGCGATAGTCGGAATCTTGTGATCAGAAATCCACCATTCGTGGCTGGACAGGGGCTACTTAGCAATCCCACCCCAGGGACCCATTCCTAAGAGCTGCAGAATATAGGCCTCCTAGGAATATTTGCATGCATCTCCAAGCTGCTTAAGCCAATCTTTGTATGTTAAATGCCTTCATTTCACAAAAGACAGCCCATTTCTAACATTACCATGCTAATTAATAGGGTGCTAGTTTCACCAATAAAGATCAGATCTGACATCCAGTATGCTAATCAGCAAATGTTGGGTGTCCGGTGAGACAGGGAGAATGGAAGCACTTGCCATGGCCAGATCTGGAGTGAGATCCGCCAGACCTCCGACTGATGAGGTGCCAGGTAGTGGGGGTTCTTGACAGCAAGCCAGCTGACCTCCCCCGACCTTCACACGTAACCTAACTAGAACACTGATACTATCCTACTGACTACCCTATACATTCTAAAGTCAATTATAGATGGAGAGGCCACAAAGAAGAGGTCAAAGTTTCGGCCTGAGTGATGGAACAGGGTCGTATTTAAGGGAGAAGTTACAACTCATGGGAGTTTTAGGTTTAGGAGCAAAAATCAGAAATTTGCTTGAAATAACTACTGAACATCCAATGAAGACAGCAAGAAGTTAAATATGGGAGTCTAGAGCTCAGGGTAGAAATAAGACTGGGGATACGAACTTGGGTTTTATAGGACCCTTCATGGTGGTTCAGCATATAGAAGTGAGGAAGTCGCTACAGGAATGATGTAAAGAGAAAAAAAGGAGTGGTTTCGGGAACCGAGCCCTGGGGGCATCACGACATTAAGTGGTCAGGGTGATGATGATGGTAATGGTAGCGATGGGGACAAATGCTAACACCCATGTAGTGTGTCCTTTGTACCAAACACTATTTATATTAGTTCATTTAATCACCCAAACAATCTTGAGTCAGCCATGACTATTAATTCTGTTTCACAAACGCGGAAACTCAGAAAGGTTAAGTAACTTGCACAAGGTCACAGTTAATAAGACCAGGAGGAGCCGACGGAGGAGACGCAGAAGGAACCGCCAGTGAGCGAGGAGAGCCCAGGCAGAGTGATGTCACGGGGCCGAGTGAGGAGAGTGATTCATGAAGACAGGAAACGTCTGGTGTCAAATGCTCTCAGGTCAAGTTAAAATAATTTACAGGCATGGCCGTGGGTGACCTTTCTGAGATCGGTTTTATTGGAGTGGGGTGCTAAAAGCCTAATTGGAGTTGATTCAAGAGAGAACGGGAGGAACAAAAGTACAGATAGGCAGCGAAGAAAAACATTCTTAAGGAGGGTTGCTGTAAAGGGGAATAAAAAATAGGGCAGTGCAGAAGGATGTAAGTAGCACGTTTGTATATTGGTAAGAATGACTAAATTAAGTGGGAAATTTGGATGGCACGGGAGTGGGGGTAAGAAATGGAGGAGGAGTGTCGTTGTAGAAGGAGACAGGTGGATGTCCAGGTAGTAAGCACAGGGATCGGTGTCAGGTAAGGGCGGGGAAAGTGCATGCATTCACTGGGGGGGGGGGGGGGGGGGGAGAAGAAGTGACGTCTAGGTCTAGAAGAATGTCTGCTACAGATTTGGCGGTGGGAATGTAGAAGTTTGCGTACGGTTGTTTCTAGTTTCTCGGTGACAAGGGAAGTGTCCTCGGTTGAGAATGAGGTGGAGAGAAATTCGAGGGGTTGGAGATGTGTGCCGGGGGTCTGAAATATTAATTTGGAAGACTGAGGAGTGAGGTGGACAGAGAAATGTAGAAGGAGAGCCAGGCAGCCCTGACAGTCTGCTTGAGGCCAGGGGTCATGAATTGAAGGAGAGGTATTGTGGGAAATTGTAGGAGGTGGTAAAAGGGAAGCTTTGCCAAGAAGCCAGGATGTGAGAGATGCAGACAACCAAAGTGAGGGGCCAGAAGAAAATGCAAACCTTCAAAATAAGTGGCTGTAATGCATGAGTGTTTTCGGTGGGACAGATGCGGCCCACAGTGGAAGGAAAGGCCAGCTTGGAGACTTTATGTCCCACTCAAAATCGCCTGCGAATGACAATGAAGTTTCACCCGAGAGACCGTGGGTGTGGAGTGAACCAGGGGATGAGGGGAGAATGGCCACCTCAAGGGATGTCCTATCAATGTTAAGGGAGCTACAGACAAAAAGCCCCATCCCAGAGGCGCCTGGGTGGCTCAGTTGGTTTAAGCGTCCAACTTCAGCTCAGGTCATGATCTCAAGGCTCATGAATTTGAGCCCCACGTCGGGCTCCGTGCTGACAGCTCAGAGCCTGGAGCCTGCTTCCGATTCTGTGTCTCCCTCTCTCTCTCTCTGCCCCTCCCCCACTCATTCTCTCTCTCTCTCTCTTTCTCTCTCGCTCTCACTCTCTCTCTCTCCTTCACAACAGATAAACATTAAAAATAAAAATCCAGCATCAGGGAGAGCTTTTCCTTGCACAGTACATCTTACAGTCATGGGGGTAGATCAAGACAGACATATGGCTTCTTCAATATATTAGTTTATACAGTTTTCACATCTTTTAACTTCTTTTCATCCTCTTTTATTAATGTAAAAAGTGCTAATCCGCACATAGAAATCATTGTGAAGAGTAAGCAAGGATTGATGTTTCCTTCAGAGAGTTCTGGACGTTCGGATCAAACAAAGACCCAGAAATTGACAGACTTTTTTACAGCACTTGAAAAACATGGCGGGGAAGGAGAAAGACCCATCACACTCAAGGTAGAGAAGCAGGACGCCGATAGGCTGGCAGGTTTAATGTTTCAGCCTTTTCATTGACCTCTTCAACCTTCCTTTTCATTGACCTCTTCAGCCTTCCTTTTCATTGACCTCTGGAAAGTGTTTCTTCATATTATTATTGCAGTATTTCGATGTGGCTCTAAAATATTACAAATAAGGGCTGACTGACCTCTTCTTTAAGTGGTGACCATAAAGCAAAGACGCAAATAAAATTGTGGTGAGTTAAGTGTTTGCACATAGATTGGATGTCTAAAATACTTGAGGTTCATAGTTTAACCTCAACGCTTCAAAAAACTAGAACGTTGTCCCCCAAAGTGACAGACACACAGCGGATCACCAAGTTAGGTCAAGCCACATGCAATCTTAGAAATGGTCTGGGCCGGCATGCGGGGAAAACAGAAGTGTGGATGATTGGATCATGGTTCATAATTCACTGTCATTACAGAGCCCAACGTGGGGCGCGAACTCACAAACCTGAGATGATGGCCTGAGCCAAAATCCAGAGTCGGACGCTTAACCGACTGAGCCACCCAGCCTCCCCCATGGTGTATCATTTTTAGTTTATATTGTATCTCCCAAAGGGATTAAAACTATTGTAATTCCTGCATCATGGCTCCTTAGTGCTTCACAGAATTGTCTTCATATCCTTCTCCCTCACTACGTTTGTGTCAGGAGCTGTTTCAGACTCTGCACACCTGTCATTGCGTCTCCATATAAAAGCTAGACACCTGCCCCTAGACTTAAATGATAGCATTTGCCTTTTTTTCACTTGGTGCCGTGGATGTTTCATAATGTCCAGACCTTGTCTTTCCATTTCAAGATTGCTAGTGTCCTATTCAGAGCCATCTCTAAAAAATCCCTTTGTTGTGGGGCACCTGAGTGGCTCAGTCGGTTGAGCATCTGACCCTTGATTTTGGCTCAAGTCATGATCCCAGGGTTGTGGGATCAAGCCCTGTGTTGGGCTCCATGCTGAGCATGGAACCTGCTTAAGATTCTCTCTCTCTCTCTCTCTCTCTCTCTGTCTTTCTGTCTCTCTCTCCCTCTGCCCCTCTCACTTGTGTTCTCCCTCTCTCTCTCCAAAAAAAAATAAAAATAAAAAAATAATAATATTCCCTTTGTCCCTAATGTCATACAGGTTTCACAGGAAGAACATGACCTGGGCCCACAGCAGGTGTGTGGATATGCATTCATCCAGATGGTGTAACTTTGATTCATACCTGTGGAATTTTTTCTTTTCCCTATTTTTGATAATAAAAAAATTATTTCTCTTCTCTTCTTTTCTTTTCTTTTCTTTTCTTTTCTTTTCTTTTCTTTCTTCTCTCTCTTTTTTTAACAGACAAAGCATTATTTTAATTTCATCAGGGGGAAACAATCAATTACTAACTCGAAATGTTGCTATGCTTCGTTCCGTAACAATGCAGAACCTTCAGTGAATTCACGCTGTGGTTTGAGAATAACATACCAGTCATCAGAGACTAAAGGTGAATGTTTCCGCAGTCATGTGAAATCCGGTTCGCAGAAATTCATCTCCATGCTTTTTATTAGCTCTTTTATTTGGAAGCTCTTTGGTCAAATCACTGACAGATGTTATTTGCAGTCCTGTTCAAGTTCTTATGGTTTTTATTGTTCTGGTGTTAGTATGATTTTGGTTTCTGGTATTTATTGTTACTTTAAAATTTTTTTAATGTTTATTTATTTTTGGAGAGAGAGACTGAGAGACAGAGAGACAGAGAGAGAGAGAGAGAGAAACAGACAGAGTGTGAGCAGGGGAGGGGCAGAGACAGAGGGAGACACAGAATCTGAAACAGGCTCCAGGTTCTGAGCTGTCAGCCCAGAGCCCACTGCAGGGCTTGAACCCGTGAACCATGGCATCATGACCTGAGCCAAAGTCAGACGCTTAACTGACAGAGCCGCCCAGGTGCCCCTATGGTCACTTTTTCTTTAAATCAAAGTCTCATGTTTTCAAAAGCCACTTTTGAGGCTTTTGTCCACTTTTGAGAATTTTGGCCATAGTGCACCACAGAAGAATTGCAAATTTAACAGAAATAAGCCTTCACACAGAAACACAAAGAGAGTATGTTGGCTGAAATGAACTTGTACTCTGATAACTGAATGTCAGTGTGATCAAACTTTCCCAAACAGACCCTGAATGCACATTCAGACCCTTAAAAATCCGTCCGTTTTAAGAATGCTACCACATTTCTTTGAAAATCACGGTATCACATTTGCAAAATGGAAATGAGGAAAATTATGTAGCTGCTTTTTTCATCTGCATCTGTCAAACTGCAGGCCACATTCTGGAGGCCATCAGTGACCAGCGGCCACATTTTGTGAAGCACTAGTTTATAGTAAATATCTCTAAGTGGTATTGTTTGTCCTCCCGCAGTGTGTGCGTGTACGGGTGTATTTGTGGTGCAAGCAGGTCAGTAGATCGGTGTGTAGGTAAGAGAGAGATCCACCTTTTATGTCTTGGACCATGAGAAGACTAAAGAGATGTATTCTTAACTCCCGCTGGTGAGATGCCTTCAAGGGCGAGTAGTAAGAAATACCGTCTCTCACCCTTCTAGAACTTGGATAAGCAGGTCAAAATAAACTGTTGTGCCTAAACCACTGAGACACAATTTAGGTATAATAATACAGGTTGAGAAAGCCATCAGAAAATCCTGTAATCTATGTCTTAAATATAGAAGTGTAGACAAACATACAGGTAGGAAAAAATGGCCACATTCTCACTTCCCTGCCATGTTTATCCGGCCACCACTGGTCTCTCTCCTTGATTATTGCAATGGTTTGCAAATTAAGATCTCCGCCATTTTTTAAAATGTTTTTTAAATGTTTATTTTTGAAGGAGAGAGAGACAGAGTGTGAGTAGGGGAGGGGCAGAGAGAGAGAGAGAGAGACAGAATCTGAAGCAGGCTCCAGGCTCTGAGCTGTCAGCACAGAGCCCGATGCAGGGCTTGAACTCACAAACCGCGAGATCATGACCTGAGCCGAAGTCGGATGCTCAACCGACTGAGCCACCCAGGCGCCCCAAGATGTCCACTTTCTGCCTCTCTATGGTGTATTCTCAACAGAGAAGTCAAAACTGTCCTATTATGATGTAGATCAGATCACAGTATTCCTCTTTATAAAACCAAAATCCATACAGTGGCATATATAAACCTTCATGATGGCATACACACACACACACACACACACACACACACACACACACTCAACAAGAGTTGAGTATGAATATATAAAATAGTGCTTCACATGATATGAATATATAATCTTCCCCCATCCCATTACCTACTCTTTTTCCCTTTGCTCCCGGGGCTCTAGCCACACTGGCATTCCAGAACATTCTGGAAATTCTCCTGTCTCAGCACCCTTGCAATTTCATTCGTTCGAGCTAGAATAGCCATCTCTCCCTATATTTATGTGCTTTATCTCCTTGTCTTCTTTGAATCTTCACTCAAATGTCACCTTCTCGCTATGGTCTTTCTTAAATAGCCTAAAATTTGTATCCCTCCTGCATCACCCCTATATTCACCAGCCTTCTTTATGCTTTATTTTACTTCAGAGAACTTGCCATCTGCCATCTGGCAGACTACATATTTGTTGTTTTTTTTTTATTGTCCATTTGCCCCCATTATCACATAAGCTCTATGAGGCCTGGATTTTATCTTGTCCTCGCTCCTATATCACCAAGGTGTGGATCACGATTTGGCACATGGTAAGCACTTAATAAATGTTTATTGAATGAATCATGAAGCGTATTGTTGGAGGCAGGAACATGGATCTTGGAATGAGTCCAGCCTTGGTGAGTAGGAGGTAGAGGTCTCCAAAGTAGCTGGAGAAGTTCTAAGACAAGGGCTAAAGGAAGGTGCTTTTTTTCAGAGTGAATTACTGACCAAACGGCAAGTTTTGTAACTGAACTGTACACATGAAGCTTTTAACCTCGGGCACTTTCCCTTTGGACTATAAATGTTATATATGACTTGTGAGTTTTATCGTCTCGCTTCATATGATGTAATTCCCTTAAGTTTTACGCAAACACAGTAAAGTCTGTAAAACCAAACTTAACGTGGTAACTGTTTGAGGGAAAACACCCGGCCTGCCTCCACAGAGCTCCACGTTGAGGGGGCAGACTTGTGTCAGGCGAGAGTGTGTGCTGTGATGTGCAGGCCACGAGTGTGGCCAAGGCAATGGAGTCCAGGGCAGAGCTCTGGAGTCGTGATCAAGGTCAGAGCCTGAGAGCAGACAGAAGACCGTCTTCCCTCAATCCTAAATGTACTCGTTGGCAGTGATTCTCATGGGGAGGGAAACGCTGATATTCAAGATATGCGTAGGTGCAGAAACAAATCCTCAAGAAATAGAATGACTTGTTAAGTTTCCTTAGTGCTTTTTCTATAATTCCAAGCCACTCTGTGTATTCAGCTCATCTTTAACTCAAACATTTATGGACCCCAATTCCCTCATCTACAATATAGGCACAAAAATTCTTACACTTTAACTTATCTCAATTTATGTGTCAATTTATCTGTCTTCCGATACTCTCGGCTTACTGGATTTTACATGAATCGTGGAGCTTTCTGAATCTAAATTCTAGTAATTGTTAGCATGGCTCTGCTCTCATCTACTTGGAGTTTACCAACATCCCTAGTAAAAGACAATTAAGAGGAGAGAAGCTATATAAAACAATTGCTACGATCCATGCAGGTTGTTCTTTTTTTTTTTTTCTATCCACAATTCCACAGCCAAGAAGAAAATATGCCCCTAAAGAAAACCAGATTGATATGGGTATTTTTTTCCTCCTCCCTAATGTCTATATTTTCCAAGCCCACTTGATGTTTTAAGAAATGAGAAAAGGAAAAAAAAAAGTTTATGTTGGTTTGAAATCATGTGTGTGGTTTTGTCATTTAGAAGCGAAAGCAGCCCTGGTTGTTCCGAGGACGCTTCACCCAACCCTTGCTCAGTCCCAACTAGCCCGGCCCAAAGGCTGGACAGGGCGAGCCCTGGAAATATTGTTCGGCTCCGTGAAGTCACCCGCTATTGCAAATGTTCCATTGGCGTGTTGTTTCTTTCCTCTACAATAATTGCCTTTCTTTTAGATTTCAGTGTTTCCCTTTTGTGTTTACGATAACAGAGGGATGCTTTATTGCATTTCACCAGGCCGGTTGCCATGGTGATCAGCGGTGGCTGTATGCTGTAAAAATAACCCTCCTTCCTTGATAGATTTCACTTGAGTGAAAATAACCCTTAAAAATAGGTTGAAATTTACATACTAACTCTTCCAGCAGGTTCAAGGAGGAAAAAAAAGAATGAATTACATTGTGATTTGACAAGCTATTAGGCAAGGGGCTACTGGATGGGATTTGAACAGAGAAGTCTGCTACAGGCCGGTGTGAGGCCCACTGAATTTTAGTACAAAACCATCAAATTTTACTGTGTCTTTCCTCATTAGCGTCATATATGATGGCTTAAAAAGTATATAAGGGAGAATAAAAATTTCTGTGGGCATTACGGGTTACAAGAGGTGGTGGTTCACGTGACAGGTTGGTCTCGACCAGAACATCCTTTCTCCAGCTGTGTTCCAGAGGAGGACACTATTCCAGAAAACGTGAATTGGGTTCTATTCCAGAAGATGTTAATAACGTGTGCTGTTATCAAACATATTTGAGAAGCATAACATGTTCATAATACATATTTTCATGTTGATGTACCTGAGACGTTCTAAAGTAAAAACCTACTTACCTCTATTTAATCGACGCTCCCAATTTATTTAAGCATGAATAAATAACAATTACAAGAATCCCATTTGGGGAAACTTGGCAGATTTTTAAAATTCCTTATTTGTAGGGTTCTTAGTAATTTCGGGAAGATGGCTTAACAGGCTGGAGGATCTCCTACCAACTTACTTGCCATGTTTTTGCCCAAGAAAATAAAGAAAAAAAAAACAATAAGGCATGGGGTAGTGGTAAAGTTGTTACAGATAACCTGGGTAAAAGTTGACATGCAGGGAAAATGTATATCATGGCATAGTCTCACAGGAATTAACACATTGTGTAGTAAAATTTGTTTAGAACAAAAGCGAATTGCCCTGGACACCTACTTTAGCAGTCTGAGGTGAATTAATATATTAAATGTCAATAAAATATGCCCGTAGTTGATTCTTGATTTGGAAAGAAGTCTATCTAGAGGACTTTTAGCTCTAATTAATACCTCATAATTGTATCTCTTTCCAAGATATTGATACTATCACCAATATGTTGTTGTTTTTCCTGGTTACATTTTCTTTTTTTTAATTTTTAAAAAAATTTAGAGAGAGAGAGAGAGAGAAAGAGAGAGAAGGGAGTGGGGGAGGGGCAGAGAGAGAAAGGGAGACACGGAATCCGAAGCAGGCTCCAGGCTCTGAGCTGTCAGCACAGAGCCCGACGCGGGGCTCAAACTCACCAAAGGTGAGATCGCGACCTGAGCTGAAGGATGTTAGTATCTCTGATTTTTACAGGGAGAGTTTCTCTATGATTCTCCCTGGAGAATTCCCACCGGTCTTGTTCCTAGTACCTCCACTGGTATAAGGTGTGGTGTCACTACAAATTACCCTGGGCCTCTGCTTTGTGCAAGTGCAATGTGTTCACATTCCTATCTGGAGCGCCGTGAAGTCTAATGAATGAATGGTGACAAAGAATTGACACGTGCTAAAGCACTGGTCATCTCTGCTGTTGAATTGGGGGGGGGGGTGCGGGAAGGATCATCTAAAAAGCAGTATTTTTAACTGAATGGCTGTTAACAGAAAAGCTATTTGACCGTGCATTTCCATTTATGTTTGAGGCTTTCCCTTGCCTCTCTCCCTTAACTATTTCTATTTCCTTGGTTTTGATTCTCCCTCCAGAAAGAAAGAGATAATGAACGAAGACAACAGGACTTGTATTTTTGTAGAGTGAGTACTTTGCTTTCTTTTGAGTGAAGATTGTCTGGTGTACTTTGAGGTTGTGCTTGGAGAGAAACAAAGGCTTTGTAATCAAAGGCAAAGACAGCACATTTAAGCATTTAATGCTTGCATCTTGATGATTTCATTATTGACTTCTATTAAGCTCTCTCTGGGCTAAGAACCAAACTCCCCCACAGCTCTACAAAGCTGCATCGCTGGATCTATTTGCTATTAAGTTTAAATCCTCATTTCTCCCCATGACACGCTTATTGGCTTGAGATAACTTCCTCCTGGTCCCACGGAGCCATCTGCAGACGCTGCGTTCACCCTCCATCCCCTCTACCAACCCAAGGTACTTTGCTGAGTCTCTCCACTCACATATCCTTGTGTGTCTCTCTTACCTCTGTCGATATCTCTCTTTCTTTGCTCTCTCCTCTCCCTCTTTCCATGTCTCCCTTTTTTCCCGTTACTTTAGTCACTTTCTCCCTGGCCTTGAAGGCCAGTCTAGTTTGGAAACACAACCAAAGTCTTCTCGCAAGGTGAGTCCAACCATCAGAAGTGAAGTAATGAGATTATGATTAAAAGTACACCTTGATAGTGGAGTATCCATCAACCTGTCATAGAAATCTTATCTCTGGAGCCAGTCTCATCAATCTGACCCTTCAATTACTATCCCCAGTTCATGACTCTAAGTATATATATCTCAGAGATGGAGTGTGAGATACACAACTCTTTGTTGGATACCGACAACAGTCAGTACAATTGGATGTCTCTTTTGTAGAATTGTAGTCTCCTTTTAAAGTAAATTTTGTTAGGATCAAACCTGGTCATTTTTACTTTGACCTGTGGATTAAGCTGACTTTGGCTGCTGTAATATATAGAGTCTTCAATATCAGCGGCTAACACAGTCAACGTTTATTGCTACTTGGGTAATAATCAAAGATGGTACCCCTGGTTTGCCAGTGGCTGTCATCCACATGGAGATTCAGGAACTCTGAACTCTGGTGCCTCCATCTTGCAGACCTGCCCCCCCACCCCCAGGGCCTGGGAGTGTTCTGAATTCAGTTAGTAGACTCAGAAAGAAAATGAGAGATAGTTAAGCTGCTTCTCAAAGGTGCTTGCCCTGATGTGACACACATCACTCCCCCCTCACATTCATGAGAATTAGTCATGTGATCTCAGCTGGGGGTAAAGGGAGCAGCAGGTAGAGGGATCAGTGGGGGTCCCTGTATCTCATTCACAATTCATTACCATAGAAGGATGAGCAAGAATTTTGGGGGGACTGCTGACCACAGCGCTTTTCAGTAATTCAAATAAATTTTTAAAATATTTATTTAATGACTACTTTCATCCTAGGTTCCTAGGATTTTTTTTAAGTTTCAATTTATACCTGTACTCTGTTTCTTCAGATACACACCCCAGAAGAAAATCTTTTTTGAATTATATTTGTGATGACGATACCATATACATTGAGGACATTTTACAACATGTTAATATGGAACATGATTATATGTTATAGATATTCCAGTTTGTAAGCTGTTGGCTCAGTTTGATTGTTAAGAAGCGCCCATGCCTGACTTAAACTCAATCTCATAGCATTTATTAAGCGATTTTCTGTGCATAAATAAAGCAGAGTCAGCTGTAGTGTGGAAGATCCATTAATGATCTTTCAAAAGGATCCGAATCTCCCTCTATGCAAAGTAGATTGTATGCCACTCACACATCTCAGTGACCTTCTGCGTTAGCCTTGGTAAAAATCTCCAGAGGCAACAAAGAGCCATGGTAAGTACTGGCTGGACATTAGCCCCTAGGCCTGGCCTCCCTCACCCATGCTCACTCACCCGTCAAGATGTTTCTGGGCCGTGTTTCCCTTCTTTCTCAGAGTTGAATGAGATGAGGTCTCAGCTTTCCTCTACTGCTAATTTCCACTCCTTCCTTATCCCTCTGATGACAAAACGCATTCTTCCAAAATCAGGGAGCGAGGAGTAAAAAGACTTTCGTAGCTAATGAATCATCTGTCTAACTCAATGATCTTCAGAAGTAGCAGACCAGACCCCTTTCCCTCGGAGACAGATAGTACAAATACTACATATAGTAAATTGAGAGCTCTACGCTTTTGAAGGGTTGAGTGAGAAGAGACACAAAAGCAACCTATCACTTCACAAGCCATCGCATACTTCATATTCAGGGTTAGGCGCCGACAGGATGGACTGATACCCCTACGAAGAGATTCAGCATATTTGTGATCTGAAGCTCGGTCTTCAGGTCCACCTGGGTAAAGCAATGGTTGACGACCACTGCTTCGACTTCAGTGTGCAAACGCCCACGCAGACCTTCTGCCTATGGGTGGGGTGTGCCGCCAATGGATCAACCCTACCGTTGCATCTGACCACCAGCTGCCTGACACGGTAATTACTCCTACAAAATGCCTAATTTTCCAGAGGGCATTAAACTTGGTAACAGCTCTTGGCCAGATGTGTATCTGTCTTAAAGCAGTAGTTGCTCAAGTGAGAAGAGGCCAAACATTACCATTGGAAAATGCATGCGTAAGGGTTTCAAAGAGGGCGCCATTTTTGCATTAGATGGCAGGATGCAAGGCTCAGGAGACTTTGAAATAAAAGCTCTAGAAGTGGATGGGCCTTCTGTTTTGACTAACGTAGGAGGTTGCCAATCCAAAAGCCAACAAATTCCTATGTGGCTGGCTCCATCATTCCTACTGGCTTTATCTTACATTCTGAATGGTACACACTGGGAAAGTTCTTTAGAAGACTGCAGATTAATTACTTCTCTACCTTGATTAATGCGCATTGGGATATCCTGAGAAAAGGGAGGAGACACATAAGACATCCAAATATTTAGGAGGTTTGAAATATAAAGAAGCTTGCTTTATAATTTGAAAGCCTGTTTAACTGTAACAATAACCATCATTAAAGAGGTGCCCAATTTGTGCACATTCTATAATGGCTCTCTCTCTACTTATCCATTGAGTTCCTGCAATATCCCTAGGGCAGATATTTATACAAAGAAATTGAGGCTCACAACATCATAACATTTCCCAGGGTAAATCATTTGAACCCATCTTTAAAACCCACACTTTTATCGTAATGCCCAGTGCTTTTCCTAGAACCCGTTTCCACTTTGTTTTGTTCATTCAAGGAAACTGCTTTTTCTTTGCGTAAAGAAGGATCAAAGAAAAAAATATATAGGGAACACCTAGAAAACGAATTCGAAATTTGAAGAAAGCTAAATTAATATCTGCTCACTAAAACTGGCTGTAAGATCTTTTGACCCTTAAACAATTAAGGCATCTCTGTAAAATTGAAGATCTGAGAGTTAAACCAGAACAGAAAGACTCTGGTTTTTGCAAGGAGAAACAGTGAGAAAAATAGTTGACCATGTTTTTGAAGAAGAATCGGAGCAAAGATTAAATGAAGCAATGCTTAGGCACCTGGGTGGCTTAGTGGGTTGAGCGTCGGTCGTTGGCTCAGATCGCAATCTCATGGTTCATGAGTTCGAACCCACATCAGGCTCACTGTTGTCAGCCTGTCAGCACAGAGCCCGCTTTGGATCCTCTGTCCCCCTCTCTATGTCCCTCCCACCTGTGCTCTCGCAAAAATACATAAACATTAAAAAAAGTGAAGCAGTGCTTGCTAAAAGTTGGAAACTTACAGTAGATACTGAATTCTAGATAATGGTTATTTACTTATATCTTGCTCTAAATTGCAGATGTTTTCTATTAATGATAGGTAAATACTTATGCTATTTTCACATGATCTTTCAATAGCAAAATCATAGTTTTCCAGAAAGTCCTGTTTTTCTAAGTTATTTGTGCCTGAAAATGATGTAACATAGGTATAGTTAGGTACGACTCTTTATCTTGTAACAGACACCGTTTATAAAGAAATAAACTCAGTTTCAATATTGCAAATCTAAACTTATGAGTACAGAAAATTGCTTTAATAAGTTCTTTTTCCATGTCTCATCATCTCATGGGGATTTCTGTATTTCATCAAATCCCCAAATTTTAGAATTTTAAAGACATTACAACCCATCTAGCACATTGTTTCTCAAACTTTTTCTATTATCATACCTCTGTGGATAAAAATTAAATTATACTTAAATTCTCCCTCACAAGAGAGGGTTCAATAGTAAAGAATATAAATTTATTGGGTTGGGTCGGGTTGAACTGTGAACGAATATCGACCAGTATAATAGTCAAGAATTTTTTCAGTGCTTCAAGAGCCAATTTTTGTCTGTCTGGGGATGGTAGGACCCTCACTGGGAACGTATGTTGCAGTCCAATATTCACAGGTTACAAGTGAGCAAGGGGAGGCTTAAGAGGAGAGCGGGAGGAAGGCACACCACGATTCCCTGGCAGGATTGAGGAACAGGGCCTGATTTGGGGGTTCTCATGTCACTGTTTTACCTATCTTGACTCTGCTTCCCTATCCCGAGCCTGAGGGGGCAAGTCTGAAAGGGCAGAATATGGCACATTGGGGCCCGAAGCCCTCCTGGCACACAGCCTCCGCGTTGAACACGATGGGATGGCATACAGGCACAGTGGCCCCTTCATTTTTGACCCGATTTTCACCCCCGGGCCTGCCAAACAGGAAGACATCATAGGGAGCAGGGTCGAGATCAACAGATGTGGTTGCCCAAACCACCACTCACTGAAATTCAGACCGGGTGACCGTTTTACTCTGGGTTTCTTCGACAAAGAACCTAAGAAATCAATATCTACTGTTGACGGCAAATGTAGTCCTTAAAACCAATTGCCTGTCTCTGGATAAACACTCAGAGGAGTCAAGCTGTAATAGGAAAAAAAAAATGAAATGAGTTCTCTTGGCTATGGGACTGGCCGCTGAAAACATCTCCTCCTTCAGAGACCTTGACTCTGGCTGGGTAACACTTCCAGCCGCATCCCTCCGCAGTAGAGCCACGAGGAGGCAAAGCGGGCCAGGAGCATCTCCTGCCCAGGAGCATTTCCTGCCCCTCTATTTATGTGTGCAAGTAGTCCAGTACGTTCTTAAGATAAAGCACTTAGAATCGGATTAAAGGCAAAAACAGGTAGCATTTCCCGGGGTGTGATAAACAAGGCTGGTACCGAAAGCATTATGGTTATGGCTGGGAATTATCATGAAGAGTGGTGGGTATTGAAAAATAAACTATTTGGATGTCAGGCTTAGTAATTTATTTAAATGTTATTGCTGCTCTGTGACTCCCAGTGGAGTTTCCCTCTCCCATATTTAATATCAAATAACTTTGAACAGCCCATATACAAATTTCATAAAATAAAATAACTCATTTTTGCAAAGCAATCTCAGGATTTTCATTTGCTAACTGATAGCGGGAGCTCCAGGGTAATGAAACATGGGTAAAGAGCCTTAGCCCTCGCCTAGCAGATTGTTCATTCGGTGTCGGTGAGCTGGAGGGCGTCTAGGCACTATTGTCTAAGTGTGAGATATTCAAGGTCTTCTCATCTATATTGCGGTGGGGGAGGAAAGCCACAAAGCAAAGGGAAAAGAGGAGAGGAGCCAGGTTTTCATCTCTGATGATCTGTTAGTGATGTCATCTGGGTCCAGTGGGATTTGGAAATGCAAGAGTTGCCCATACTGTTTTAACCAGGATGGGAACTTGGTTTTACCGACATGGCAGTCAAGAAAGAATGGCCGAACAGTACCTCCGGTTAAAATATCAGTTACTTCCTTTTTTTTTTAATAAGGGTTTGTCTTACAGTACCAAGGAACTATACCCTCTGATTTTCGATCTAGAACAGTTTTCAATGATACTGTGCTTAACACGTATGGTGAGCGATATGCTGGTTTGTTAAACTCTTGTGACCTCATTTTTTTTTTTTTAATGTTTATTTATTTTTGAGAGATAGAGACAGAGCATGAGCAGGGAAGGGGAAGAGAGAGAGGGAGACACAGAATCGGAAGCAGGCTCCAGGCTCTGAGCTGTCACCACAGAGCCCGACGCGGGGCTGGAACTCGTGAACCACGAGATCATGACCTGAGCCGAAGTCAGACGCTCAACGGACTGAGCCACCCAGGCGCCCCCTGTGACCTCGTTTTCCGAACAGCACTCCTCAAATGTCCATAGGATATTGTTCGGAATCCTAGATCGTGGCTTTCCATACTTCTAGGGTCGAGCATGCAGGTTTATTGATTTCTTCAGCCCCCCAGGGGGCCGGTGTGTATGTGGTTGGTGGGGGCAGGGGTAGGCAGAGAAGTTGGGCCACATTCCGACAGGCTCCCACGTGCCTTACAAATACTGTAAGTTTATATGTGTTTCACGAGATCTCAAGCGTCGTGAAACCCTCGTCTACGTTGCGGGCTACACGTTTTCCTGGTGCTGTACAAAGTTGAAGGATAGCAACTCAGTTTGTCCTGAGAACAAAATGACTGGTCCCAAGTAGGATTATGGCACTGGAGGTGATGGCCGTGTGTAAGTATCTTCAGTGCATCATCTAGCCCTGTGGTGGGAAGTGTGCGTTCAGTGTCTTAGGCGATCCTTAAAAACTATGACACATATATGATTATATCCATCTTAACATGGAAAATAGAGGCTCTAGAAGTTTAAAACCCTTGCTGTTCAAATTCACTCAATTACTGGAGGGAAGAGGATGTGTTCAAACCCAGTGCCATACTCGAACCATAGACCAGCAGGGCTGGAATGTAAGCATCTGGCAAGGCCCTTCCTCATCTAATTGCCAGTTTTCTGAGGGTGGGGCTAAGCTTCAGTCTTCTCTGAATCCCCCTCGACACCCAGGTCATCTGGTAACAAGTGATAAAATTGGAAAGGGAACCTAGACTTCAATATTTTATTTTTTATAAAAAGGAAGACTAGGGGCGCCTGGGTGGCGCAGTCGGTTAAGCGTCCGACTTCAGCCAGGTCACGATCTCGCGGTCCGTGAGTTCGAGCCCCGCGTCAGGCTCTGGGCTGATGGCTCGGAGCCTGGAGCCTGTTTCCGATTCTGTGTCTCCCTCTCTCTCTGCCCCTCCCCCCTTCATGCTCTGTCTCTCTCTGTCCCAAAAATAAATAAAAACGTTGAAAAAAGGAAGACTGATGCTTAGACTGGAGTTGATGAACTAGAAAAAAACAGAGCTGACTTTTAACAACACAAAAATATTCCAAAATTAGTTTTCAGTAAATTTAGAAATAGATTTAATTGATTTAAAATGCAACTGATTTGCAAATCCAGGAACCTATTTAATAAAATAAGGTGCATGCATGTTTCTACCTTTTGTCTTTGGAAGAACGCATGATTTCTGGGTTCTGTATATAAAATGCAAAGAAAGACACTGAGGGTAGAGCTGACGGAACATGGTAAGAGGACCCATGTGTAGCAGAAATGATGGGCTCCACTCTCTTTGAAGGTGAAACTCTACATACTCAGCCTTTGGCTGGGAAATTGAAGCTCTTTTGTAAATAGCACTGAAATCTAAAACAATGAAGAGAGCACACGAAGGAAAATATAAGTGTGCTCAATAAAAACCAGAAAACTTTGAACATTATTTTAATCTCCAGATGAGCTCATTTTAAAACAAACGAAGAAGCAGAACTTTGACCAATAGTGTATGTCAAAGGCTTATAAACCTCTGTTTTTCTTGAGGGAAAGAAACCTAAGGCTAAATCATGCTGATGATTCAGGTGCTGGAATTCATAGCCTGAGTCATAGAAGAAAGAAAAGTTAGAGACGTCTTTGCTCAGTTCTAACCTTTGGAAGTGATATCTCAGGGGAAATATTCTGTTCCTCTTTGTTCGACTACCAGAGTAGATAAATAATGCTGGATGGACCACTCGTGACCTGGAGGTCTTTTCTGAGGTTCAAAGCCGCCTTGATTTTTTTTTCCCCATATGCCAGCATGTACACACACACACACACACACACACACACACACACACTCTGACATATTCACAAAGAGCAGTAACTTGTCTTAACTATTTTAGTAAAGCTACTTGGGAAACTCTGATTTGATAGAAAATCAGGCCAGAGTCAACATAATCACTCAACATTCTCCCAAAGGCCAGAGAGGCAGCAGTGGGGGATTTTATGCTAATAGCACCCATAATCCCATGCTAATTTATTTTATCAAATTAAAGCAAATGCTGCTCTTTGACCCCAGGGACCTTCCATTCTTTCTCTGGGTCCCCATAGTAAGCTTGAATCCGTTTAGTAGAGGAGTTTGCCAAGAATATAAATTAATAAAACAGGATTAAAAGGAGACATGGTTATAACCGACTCCTTAATCCCAGTGAATAATTAATGATAGCAATTCATGATTTTGCTGAATTCTTCTTATATTTGAATAATAAGAAGCTTCAAAATAAACTTCCAGTAAAAACCAACTGAGGCAAATTTCTAGCCAGCGAAGACTTCCCTGTAGGAATTCACGTCACTGAGGCAGATTCTGAAGGGGTTTCCTTTTTCTACACGCTTTTCGATTCATAGTTCAGGGTGGAAGATTAATCCCACTACCCATGAAAATCTTTCATATTTCATTATAAAAATACATTTAAAATTTGTTTGTTTGTTTTTGTTTTTATATCTCACATGTAAGTGAAATCATATGGCATTTATCTTTGACCTATTGTACTAGCATAATCCTCTCTAGGTTCATCCATGCTGTTGCAAATGGCAGGATTTCATTTTTGTGGCTGAATAATATTCCAGTGTGTGTGTGTGTGTGTGTGTGTGTGTGTGCACATCTTCTTTATCCATTCATCCATCAGTAGACATTTAAGTTGCTGCCATATCTTGGCTATTGTAAATAATTCTGCCATGAATATAAGGGTGCATATTTCTTTTCAAACTAGTGTTTTTGTTTGCTTTGGATTAGTAGCCAGGAGTGGGATTGCTGGGTTATACAGCAGTTACCCACTTTTAATTTTTTGAGGAGACTCTCTACTGCTTTCCATAGTGGCTACACCAATCTATGTACCACCAGCAGTAGACAAGTGTTCCCTTTTCCCCATATTGTTTCTAATACTTGTTATTTCTTGTCTTTTTGACGATAGCCATTCTGACAGGTGTAAGCTGATATCTCAGGGTGATTTTGATTTGTATTTTGGTGATAATTAGTGACGTTGAGCATCTTTTCATGTGACTGTTGGCCAGCTGTATGCCTTTTGCCCATTTTTAATTGAATTTTTTTCTTTCATATTGAGTTGTGCGAGTTCTTTATATGTTTTGCCTAATAACCCCTGATTGGTCATATCACTTGCAAATATCATCTCCCATTCAATAGGTCGGCTTTTCATTTTGTGGATGGTTTTCTGAGCTGTGGTATCATTACAAGGTAGTCTTCCTGATGTCGGATTTAGGTGCTCGTCCTACAAAAATAATTAGTAATAATAACATAGTAGTGTCCAGAAAGCTAAGGTACCAAGGCTGGCGTTTCTTTACACATCCTTAGAACATAGAAAAATGTATGCAACGCCTACTTTGTTTAAGCATGGTTCTGGGAACTAGGGAAACGATATGTACACAAAATACGAAATCTCTCTCTTCATGGAGTTTCTGTTCCAGTCTTGCTAAAATGCATTTGTTTATTTGTCCTGAGATCTTTCTTTAAGAAAATATAATCTTTGCCTTGTGCTTAAAATGGTGCAAATAAACTCGGGTCAAGTAGAATTGTTCCATGACAACGGTACCGTTTCTGTCTTTTATTGACTAAACTTACTTGTATAGAACATCCGGTTGAGTTTTGGCTACTGGGTATAATTCTCATTTCCTCCATTTGTTCCCCCATTGGCTCTCAGAATATTGCCTTTATGTATGGTTTGTTTTTGCTCTGCTCTTCTCTTTGGATATCTATTATCTGGAAATAACATCAAAGGGATGCAAAGAATTTCAACTAAGACTGAATAGTTGAACATGAGACCCCGTCATTCTTCCATTGTACATCTAACTATTCCCAGTGCCCTCAATCTTTCTCATCGATACTCTAGTTCTGCAGAGAGAGGGCTGCATTGAAATGCCTTATACAAGTGGTTCTCAGAAATCATCTGTAATGCTCTGTTTTGTATCTTAAAATGAAGTTCCTTTTTTAACACAACCGACTCACAGACATGATTTTTAAAAATCAATGCAATTCCCTAATTTCAATATAAATGAGAAACCAAAGGCAATTAATTTATAATCAGACATACATTTCAATATAGAGATGCTTGGGAATGCTGTAGGAGAAGCCATAATTAAGTCGCTAGATGTTTGCCTCCGTCTGTAGATTTACTGGGAGTGTGACAGCTACCGATGCAAACTGTAACATATGTGTTGTGTTGGGTACTTAATACCACAAGTAGTTTTTCCCGCAGTTATATGATTTTCCAAAATTATTACCAGATTATGTAAAATTTCCAACCAAATGAAGTAGACTCTTTCTTCAATTGGCATGGAAGTTACAGTCCTGGAAAATACAGTGTATACTAAAATTATGTAAAAAGGATATAATATTTTACATGTAATGTGGATTTAGGTTTACAATTCAGATCATTTAAAGCAGATTTTTCAGTCACAGGATCATCCTTCTTTGTTATTGTGCTAGACTGTGCTACAGATTGCAGCCCCCTGCCCTCTAAATGTTCATCCTTCTCCACAATCATTGTGGCAGCTAAGAAAACTATTGCATATTTTTAAAACAAATTCTAAGAAGCAATATCACCCCCTGTTAATGGCCACTGCTGGGGATGTTTGCGACTAGTCTGTCTGCAACTGTGTAAAGAAAGAAACTTTTCTTAGAAAAAAAAAATTGATCAAAGGCTTGATGTTTGCGATTGGAAAATCAAATATAATATTTGAATCCAAATATGGTATTATTGCTAGGTTATGGCCAAACATGATGGCGAGATGGAATGTGATGAACAGGGAAACTTGGGTGGTGGGTCAGCTCAGTTCAGTTGCCATTTTATTCTATTTTCTCAACATAAGGTATCTGAATTCCAGAATGGGAATGGTGCTCTCTTGGAAACTTTCAGAAATGGAGTTATTCACTTATTCACTGGCCAGATATCGTGATTGCCTGCTATGTGTTCAATGCTGTAGATTAGAGAAGTAAAACAGTCACTTTCTGGCCTCATGGAGTGTCCTACTCAGTTGGGGAGATAAAGCATACGTAGAATGCTAAAAACTCTTGTCCTTCCAAAAATTCCATAAATTTCGGTATGAATCCGAAGCCAACAGGAGGTGCTCACACAATTGGCCAAATAATCCAGGAGGTGAATAAGACTGTTGTGTCTAAATTTCCAACGTTGGTCACGCTTTCCCCTTTCCGGAAACAGTACATAGAGATGTGTATCATCCAAGCCGCATATTTTCCTGTTCATTCTTTGTGTTCTTTATTGTCAAATATGCCATTCCTATTTTCGTATCTCCCACTATGAAGAAGAGGTGAGAGAAATGAATCCTTGAAATGTGTTTTTATTGAGACAATATGTGTCTCCTTGCCTATGCATTTCCCCCAATGCCATATACTTAAGGCCAGTTATCTCGTTATAGATGATGATGCATCCCTTGTCATGTCACCTGTGAATAGTGTCTTTCATTGATAACTACAATGCGAATCTTATTTAGGGTATGAAGGAAAATGTGCACAGTTTTCCTTAATTCACCGCTCAGCATTTTATAGTATAAAAACAGATCTGAACAACTGTGTCTTCTCTTGAACCCTTTTAGGTAGGCATCACAGCATTCTTGGAGATCTCTTGAAGTGTTGGTCGCACCTCAGCTCTCCAAATGTCACCACCATTGGAGAAGATAGGCAAAGGGAACAAAGAGAGTGGCATATTTCTTCATGGGATTTCCGTCCCTTGTCCACTGTAGTGGGCTGAATAATGGCCCATAAATAGATCAAGGTCCTAATCTTTAAACTTCGTGAATGGGAATTTTACCTTCTCTGGCAAAAGAAGTTTTACACATGGGATTAAAGTATGGGGTTTGAAATGAGAATATTACTCTAGATTAGCCAGGTTGGCCCTGGATGCCATTACACGTGTACTTATAACAAGAAAGCAGAGGGAGATTTGACTCCGAAGAGGGAAAGGTTATATGAGTTTGGAGGCAGAGATTGGGTGATGGAGCTGTAAGCCCAGGAATGTTGGCAGGCCACCAGTAGTTGGAAAATTCAAGGAATAGATTCTCTCCTGGAGCTTCTGTAGTTATCAGGTGTCTATAACTGCTGACACCTTGATTTCAGCCCAGGGAATCTGATTTTGGACTTTTGGCCTCCAAAAACCATAAAAGAATCAATTTATGTTGTTTCGTGCCATCAAGTTTGTGGTATTGTTAAAACAGTTTTAGCCAATACATCTAACACGGCTTAAGACTGACCCAGGAAAGGGGCACCTGGGTGGCTCTGTCCGTTAAGTGTCTGACTTTGGCTCAGGTCATGATCTCACGGTTCATGTGTTCGAGCCCTCTGTCGGGGTCTGTGCTGACAGCTCAGAGCCTGGAGCCTACTTCAGCTTCTGGGTCTCTCTCTGTCTCTGCTTCTCCCCTACTTGTGCTCTGTCTATCAGAAATAAATAAACATTAAAAAATTTTAAAACAAAAAGACTGACCCAGGAAAGCAGGATGTTACCACATTGGTTTGAGTTAAGATGGGTTATTGATTGAAAGAAACCACTGCATTATGGAGCAACCGTTTTGAAATCCCTGGGAGAGTACAGGCACGACCACCTACAGAGTATTCCTAACACGAAGCAAAGATACTGCAGGTAAGAAGTGAACAGGGTAAAAAAAATTCTGCCATCCTTCTCAGCTCCCTCTGGTTCTAGAGGCCGAGGCAGCACTATTGCCAAAATACAAAGGGGCCAGGACTGACACAAAGGTCTCCAGATTCAGGTAAAGCTCAGTGGTCAAAGAGGGACAACTGATAGCTCAGATCCCTGAACTCATGTTCCCGTGAGAGTGAGTGCTGCCCCAGACTGGTGTGTGAAGGCCATTCTTGTAGCCATTTCTTGCACAAAAGTTTGAAAAAAGTACCTCATGTGCCGAAAAAGTAACCTGCTTGGTAGACTATCCTTTGGAAACCAGCTCCTGGGCATGGCACCCAGAGACAACCCATTGAGATGAATCTTAAAGTTACTTGGGACACTTGGTCAACTCCACACATCAGATACAGGGTCAGAGGGGCCCGCAGGTGGGAGAAGAGGAGACCAGGGCCCAGGTGGTTTCTCGTCTGGCTTTGGGGCACCTTGTGAGGATGGCAGTTACAGTCCTAGCTTGTCCCAGGAACTGGAAGAGGACTTGGAGATTTTCAAGAAATGTACTCCAAAGTTCCAGAGGTTGGACACAGGGCCTGGGTCAAGGGCTCTGCGTATCTGGGTCTAAGGGCGGTATTCACGAACTGAAGTAGTAAAATATATTGCTATGGGGGAGGATATATTTTTAATTTCCAGTAAAATGTTCAGTGTTCAGTTGAAAGTTGAAAATGAATGTGACCACAGCATGATTCCTCCAAAACAGCCTAATTCAATTTGGATCTTCAGCGTGTGGATCAGCGTTAATTACTTGGGGTTTCATGTCTGAATAGATAGAATTTAGAGCTACTTGAAGGTTTTCATATATTGCAACAACAAATTAACTTCAATTCCTAATTATTTCATCAAGTGCTTGTTGAGAGTGTATCACATTTACAGCATGATTCTAAACTCCTTGATTAGAACCAGGAAAATATTAAACCCAGACCTTGCTTTCAAGGAACTTATAATCTATGTAGGAAAAACAAGACAGGAAAGACTAATAAAATAAGTAGAAGTCCAGGCTTGGCTACAAGAAAAGATTATTTTATACAGTTAATTCCAGTGTGTGTGTGTGTGTGTGTGTGTGTGCACGCGTGTGTGTGTGTAGGCAATTTAATTTTTCAAGTCATTCAGTCCAAAGGTGAAATTGCAAAGGAATCTACAACACTTCTTGTCTATTAACTCACATTTGCTTTGAATTAGCTGGAAACCCGGGCTAGCTTTGAAAATGAAATACAATATATATTTAATCAACAATTCTGTAAATTATACTAAAAAAAAATGCAGCACTTAAACCCACTTAACAATCATGCCAGGGGAAGCTGATGAGCTATTTTAGCATGTGAAAACTTGCTGTTGCCAAATCCCTTTCGGTTCCAGAAACGTACTGTCTATCTTAAAACTGCCAAACGCAGGAAGTAACCACTCAGTAGAATTTTTTATTTTATACACTCAAAAAGAAATGGGCTCTGAGTATCTTCCTTTACCTGGGAGATAAGACACTGATCATTTTGCTGACTCTCTCAGTTGGAAGGGAGCCAGGGTAATAATGGCTATCTGAGGATCTTCAAAGATTTAATCTTGGAGATGAGTTCTTTGCAGGGCTCAATTCCTTTTGCTTTGCCAACCTGTCTACTTTCTGAAATGGCCGTTAGGGTAAAGGTACCTGACAGAGGTATACACTCCCTGAAAGCCAAGTTGCTGAGCTACATTTCCAGAGAGCTCAGCTCTCCTTGTGGGAGGAGGGCCACTGGGCTGCTGCTGATTATGAACAGTGAGTGCAGCCTGGGGCCCCTGCAACTGAGCCCAGACACTGTGTTGACTCAGCCCCGGCACGTGTACAGCTCATGTACCCACGCTGTGGAGCACGTGTGGGAGGGCAGGGGGTGCAGAGTGGGGGGGCGGAAGAGCAGGTCTGGAAGCAGAGCCCCAGGTGAGGGTATAATCCATTCGACACTCGTTCACGTGCTCCTCGCTCGTGCACCGAAGTTTTCGAGTGCCTCCTCCGGCTCCCCTCATGAAGCAGCACATTAGTGAGGAAAACAGACAATAAGCCAGAGAAAACCAAAGAAAAACACAAGTAAGCCAAAGCCAAGTGGTGGTAAGCGCGTTGAGGAGAAATGTCGAAGGGTCAGTTGGGGCCAGACTAAGCTGCTGTAACAAAGAAATCTAATACAAAGCCAGTGGCTTCAAGAGAACAGAAGTTTGCTTCTCTCCCTCTTACAGTGTGAGATGAGCATTCTAGGTTGGACAACTGTGCTCCCTATGGGTCCGGTTTCTCCCTGGGTTGCTTTATAATTCTCTAGGGCCCTGTGGTTCTCTGCGTGACTGTGACTGGGTGGCCATTCAGCCTCAGACAGCAGACAGAGAAAAGGGAGCAAAAGGAAGGCAGGCCCAGGGCCTAAGGAGCTGGCCTGAAGGTGGGGGGTGGGGGTACTACCAACATGCATCTACGTTCCATGGGGAACAACTTAAGGAAAGGTCACTAACTGCAGGGAGAGGGAGAGGTTTTACAGTGTAGCTGGGCCCACTCTAATTCCTCAGGAAAAGGAAAGGCTTGAGTTTTGCAAAAAGAAGGAGGACAAAGGATTTTATTTAGAGATGGGGGCTGATTTTCAGATAGGACCATGAAGGACGCTAGCGTTGAGGGGCTGCATTTTCAAGTAAGGTCCAAATGAATTGAAGGAGTGAGGCATGTGACTCTCTGAGGGAAGCGTATTCTAGACAGAGGGAATCCAAAGTGCAAGTACCCAGAGACAAGAGAAAGCTCAAGAAGCTTGGCTTTTTTGAGGAAGGAGGTTTGTGTTGTTTTCACAGTTAATGGAAGGGAAGGGAAGTTGCTTGGGCATAGATCATGGAAGGCCTTGAAGGCCTTAATAAGGCTTTTGGAAGTAATTCTCTGAAGACATGATGCCCTGGAAGCATACAAAGTGCCTTGAAGTGTTGTTGACCGAAAGGGGAGTAGAGAGCAGCTGTGGAAACGTTAGCTCGCCTTTCTCCATGTAAAATGCGTTGGCCCTGTGGGCACCAGATGGGGAGAAGAAATTCGTTTTAAGATCCTACCTTCCAACTGTGGCTGTCATGTGCTTTCCAAGAAAAGAGATTTTCCTTCTTCGGGTTTATGTTGTTCATTACCAAGAACAAGTATTGAAATGTTCTTTTAACTGCCACCATCGTTCAAGAAAAAGATTACGGAAAGTACTTTAGCCTACAGTATTTACAGCAATTCCTTACTCTACTTTCCATTTTATTTATACTAATGAAAAAGCACTTAAATTCATTTGTATAGGCCGCTCTTTCTAAGAGATTGAGAATAACGAATATGTGCTATAAATATATGAAAATGACTTATTTCATTATTCTTCTAATAGTTGTTCCTGATAACAGGAATTTAAAATGCGGAGCGAAGTTTCACTTTAATGTACTACAAAAGTCACAATTTATATAGTTTTTCCTACTAGTGAATGGCTTTACTCATTATTATCTAAGCAGTTTACAAATGGTGGAAAATTAAAATCTTCATGTTTCTTTTCAACGGTGGACATGACATTAAGACAGAGGGCTCTTCCCACTTCTTTCTTTAACCAGCATACAAAAGTCAGACCTTCGGGGAATAAACTCTCCTACTCCTTTGTCCTTCCGTTACATCCATCTTGGCAAAAACCCTACACTAAGTGAACTTAATGATCTAGTTTATTTGAGTCTGTATCTAGGATGCCAAGTGCTACCGGAAAACACAAAATACATATAAGACCTGGAGACTGGAGACACTTTTGGATCTTGCAATGCTGGGAAAGTCTACCCCTGATCAATTTTCTTCGGTGGTCTAAACCCTTGTGGCTGTTTCCAACCTTCCCAGGCCCTTCAAATGTTTCTGCCTTACCGATGTTCCCTCACTCGCAACAAAGACCTCCCCTCCTTACCAACCTACAGGACCCCTATACTTCCTGATATCAGATTTACTATTCCACACACGTCCTCCAACTCTCCTATTCTCTTTCCCATCTGTTAGGGTGCTTCTTTTTGTCAAAGACAAATCCCTAACCTCTTCCTGGGGTTGCATCCTCTCTAGCACCCCCAGGAATTTTATTCATTGGCCAGTGCCTCTATTGCCACTAGTTTCAAGCTCTTACCTTGAGGCAAAACATCCAGTGTACTGATGTTTCTCCTCTGTTCTTGAGGCACACTTGCATGGGAGTTTGAAAGAAATGAAGAACTGTATCCTCAGCCTGAAACCAGTTTTAAGTGGTCCAGTCCACTCTTTGTGTGCCTGATGGCAGCATTGCCAGAAGATTTCTGCAACAGTATAATAAGTCCATTTGTAGGGATGACAACGTTGAAACCACGAGAGAACCCCGGACTAGCTCACTGCTGGTAAGTGAGGGAGCAAGGATCAGAGTCTGTGTGTCTGACCTCTGCTCTTTTCGGAGAACCAGGTAGTTGGAAAAAGGAAAGGGAATAGCACCGCGCAAGACCCAGGCTAAGAGCCAACTGGGAGAAGAAATAGAGTTCTAAGGTTTTAAGAACAGTACTTAAATTCTGTAGTTAAAAAGGAAAAAGAGACGAAGAAGTAATTTCAGGGAGTTTAGGAAAAGAGGATACAGTTTATAGACCTCTTAGCTTGAGGATTTGGAGAGTTGTTAGTAAATTTTATTGTTTTAATTTGAGAATGAATCCGCATCGCCTTGGGCTGCACAGCTGTCACTGTCAGCAAGAGAATCACACCGGATCAATCCAGCAGAGAACCTCTGAAACAGGATTTTATTCCTTCCCTCCTCCTCCTCCACTTCCTTATCCCCAACACTTCAGTGCCCTGAAGGAGGGAGTTTTTAAGGGATGGGAAAGCAGGGGCGGAATGGCTCAGAAAGCTGACCCTGTGCATTATCTGGAGTCTCAAGAGCAAAGTCACTTTACCAGGCACATGACTCACTGTTAGTCTTGACTCCTTTCATCTCAATTGGAATAGATATTATTTAAGGTCACCATGACCTGATCCAGACAAATGGAGAAAATGTAAATAGTCAACTGGGCTGTTCTTCATTTTCTCTATTTTCATCTTGTTAATTCCGTTTATTGGTAAAGAATGCTTTACCGTGTTACACCTGCTTTCGTATTCGAGTTTCCAGATGTTGCACGGGCAGATGCCAGGTATAGGGATGGCACAGAGGAGGGAACACTTGAGCTAGGTTCCAGAAGTAGAAGGAAGAGCGGGAGTACATCAAACCCCAAAGCTTCCACACAGCAAAAGAAACAATTAACAACATGAAAAGGCAACATAGAGGGTGGGAGAAAAAATTCGCAAACCATCTACCTAGGAAGGAATCAGTATTCAAAATGTATAAGGAACTCATATAATTCAATAGCAAAATACCAAATATTCCAAGTAAAAATGGACACAGGGCCCGAATAGATATTTTTCCAAAGAAGAATAGAAGTGGCCAACAGGTGCATGAGAATGTGCCCAACATCACTAACCATCGGGAAATGCGGATCCAAACCGCAGTGAGATATCACTTCACACTTGTTAGAATGGCTGTTTTCCAAAAGACCGGAGACAACAAATGTTGGTGTGGATGTGGAAAAAAGGAAAACCTGTTACACTGTTAGTAGAAATGTAAATGGGTACAGCCACTCTGGAAAGAAATTTGCAGGTTTTTCAAAAAATTAAAAATAGAACTACCATATGATTCAGCCAGCTTCTGGCTATATATCCGAAGAAAATGAAGTCAGTATTTTGAAGAGATGTCTGCTATCCCACATTCATTGCATCATTACTCAATTATATGTATTATTATACTTATGATATAATTATAATATATATCACATATATATAAACATTACCCATGTATAAATAAAATTATATGCAATACAAAATGGAATATGTTATATATGTTATATACTCCATTATATGTATTATATATTTGTATATATGTATTATATAGTCATACACATCTGAATATTATTCAGCCATGAAGAAAAAAGGAAACCTTGCCATTGGTGACAACACGGATGAAATGGAAGACAGCATACTAAGTGAAATAAGCCAGAAAAAGAAAGACAAATATTGTATGATCTCACCCATGTAAAGTCTCAAAAAAAAAAAAAAATGTCTAGCTCCCAGAGATAGAGAGTGGAATGGTGGTGATTGCCAGGGTTTGGGACAATGGCGGAAATAGGGAGATGTTGGTCCGATGGTACAAAGTTTCAGTGATAAGATGAATGACCTCTAGGGATCTAATGGACAGTCTGGTGACCATAGTTAAGTACCCTGTTGTCTATTTGAAATTTGTTAGGACAGTAGATCTTAATCATTCTCACTATCCACACACACAATGGTAACTTTGTGGTTTATGTGTGAATTAACTTACTTGGGGCAATCGTCTCACAACGTATACGTATACCAAATAATTATTTTGAATACTTTAAATATGTACAAATTTATTTGTTTCTTAAACTTCAATAAAGCTGGAAAAGCAAATAAGTGAATAAGTAAGTAAGTAGTTTAAAAAATAATAAAAAAAAGACAAGTCACAGACTGGAAGGAAGTATTTGCAGAAGACATACCTGATAAGGGACTATTATCCAAAATATAGAAACAAATCCTAAAACTCAACAAGGAAACAAACAAACTGACTTAAGAATGGTCCAAAGACCTTAACAGATACCACACCAAAGAAGACACACAGATGGCAAACAGGCATACGAAAAGATATTCACCGCCAAATGTTATTAGGAAATTGGACATTGAAACACTAACGAAACACAATCGCAAGCCCATTAGAATGGCCAGAATTCCTAACACCAATGACACCGAATACTGGGGATAACGAACAACACGAACTCTCCTTCTTTGTCAGTGGAAATGTGAAATGGTCCAGTCTTCTGCACCTTCTATTACAACTGCAGAGCTGGGGCACCTGGGTGGTTCAGTTGGTTAAGCGTCCGACTTCAGCTCAGGTCATGATCTCGTGGTCCATGGGTTTGAACCCCGCGTCGGGCTCTGTGCTGACAGCTCAGAGCCTGGATCCTGCTTCAGATTCTGTGTCTCCCTCTCTCTCTATGCCCCTCCCCTGCCTGCACTCTGTCTCTCTCCCTCAAAAATAAAATAAAAACATTAAAAAAAACCCAAAAAACTGCAGAGCCAATGAACAGTTAGAGAGAAACATGCTGGAATTTGGACTTCTGTGCTCTGACAGCTAGCTAGAGGTTGTTAACAGGATATATATCCTATATATCCTGTTAACAACCTCTAGGGTATATATAGGATATATAGGATATATATATATATATATATATATATATATATATATATATATATTATGTATTAGTGAAACCATCTGAGCCAAATGCTTTCTTTTTAAAATTATTTAATTAAAATAAATTCAATAAAAATTATTTATTTATTTTATTAAATTTATTTTTTTTAATTCAAGTTAGTCACCATACAGTATAGTATGGGTTTCAGGAGTGGAACTGAATGATTCATCACTTACATATGACAACTAGTGCTCATCCCAACAAGTGCCCTCCTTACTGCCCATCACTCATTTAGCCCATCCCCCATCCATCTCCCATCACCTAGCAACCTCCAGTCTGTTATCTATATTTAAGAGTCTCTTGTGGTTTGCCTCCCTCTCTGTTTTTATCTTATTTTTCCTTCCTTTCCCCTCTGTTCATCTGTTGTGTTTCTTAAATTCCACATGTGAGTGAAATCATGTGATATTTGTCTTTCTCTGCCTGACTTATTTCCCTTAGGATAATACCCTCCAGTTCCATCCGTGCCAGTGCAAATGGCAAGATTTCATTCTTTTTGATCACCAAGTAGTATTCCATTGTATATATATACCACATCTTTTTTATCTGTTCATCAGTCAATGGACATTTGGGTTCTTTCCATAATTTGGCTATTGTTAGTTAACAGGATATTCTTTTTTTTTTAATATATGAAGTTTATTGTCAAATTGGTTTCCATACAACACCCAGTGCTCATCCCAAAAGATGCCCTCTTCAATACCCATCACCCACCCTCCCCTCCCTCCCACCCCCCATCAGCCCTCAGTTTGTTCTCAGTTTTTAAGAGTCTCTTATGCTTTGGCTCTCTCCCACTCTAACCTCTTTTTTTTTCCTTCCCCTTCCCCATGGGTTCTTGTTAAGTTTCTCAGGATCCACATAAGAGTGAAAACATATGGTATCTGTCTTTCTCTGTATGGCTTATTTCACTTAGCATCACACTCTCCAGTTCCATCCACGTTGCTACAAAGGGCCATATTTCATTCTTTCTCATTGCCACGTAGTACTCCATTGTGTATATAAACCACAATTTCTTTATCCATGCATCAGTTGATGGACATTTAGGCTCTTTCCATAATTTGGCTATTGTTGAGAGTGCTGCTATAAACACTGGGGTACAAGTGCCCCTATGCATCAGCATTCCTGTATCCCTTGGGTAAATTCCTAGCAGTGCTATTGCTGGGTCATAGGGTAGGTCTATTTTTAATTTTTTGAGGAACATCCACACTGGTTAACAGGATATTCTTAAGAATGATGGAGATTGTTTTCCTAATGTTAGATGCAGACATATCAGAAGTTTGGGTTACCTTTGAAGTCTTTGACTTACTCTTAACAAGTACTGAGAATGTCTAGAATACTTATAATCAAATATAAAGATAAAAATATTGACCAAACCAAAGGAAAATTTTAAAATCTATCTGATAATTTGTGTTAGCCATATCTTTGCAATGATTCCTCCACTATTATATATGTACATAAAATTCTAGCTATTCTACTGGGTATGAAATGGTATCTTATTGTGGTATGGATTTGCATTCCCCTAATGACAAATGACATTGAACTTTTTCTTTTTCTTTTTAAATTTACTTTTGAGAGAGAGAGAGAGAGACTGAGTGCGAGCAGGGGGAGGGACACAGAGAGAGGGAGACACAGAATCTGAAGCAGGCTACAGGCTCCGAGCTGTCAGCACAGAGCCCAATGCAGGGCTCGAACTCACGGACCGTGAGATCATGACCTGAGCCAAAGTCAGATGCGCAATCAACTGAGGCACCCAAGCACCCCGGCATTGAACTTCTTTTCATGTGTTTATTAGCCATTTATATATCTTTCTTGGAGAAACATCTATTCACCTTGTTTGCCCATTTTTGTTTGAACTGTCTTTTTATTACTGAGTTGCAAGAGTTCTTTATATATTTTTGATATAAGGCCTTTATAAGAGTTGCAAATATTTTTTCTGATTCTGTGGGTTGTATTTTCACTTTCTTGATGGTGTCCTGTAAAACACCAAAGTTTTAAATTTTGATAGAATCCTATTTATCTATGTTTGTTGTTGTTGCTGCCTAAATTTTGGTGTCTTATCTAAGACTCCAAGGTCATGAACATTTACTCTTGTGTTTTCTTCTAAGAGTTTTAGTGTTAGCTCTTTCATTTAGGTCTGTATCCATATTTTGAATAAATTTTTGTATATGGTGTGAAGAAAGGATCCAACTTCATTGTTTTGCATGTGGCTACCCAGTTATCTCAGCATCATATGTAAAAAAGACTATGTTTTCCCATTGGAAGAATTGAGAACCCTTGTTTAAAAGTAGTTTTGGAAGTGTAAGGGTTTTTCTGGAATATCAATTCGATTTCATAGATAAATCTGTCAATCCTGTGTCAGTACCCCCCTGTTTTACTTACTGTATAAATTTTGAAATCAAGAAATGTGAGTTCTCCTGTATTTTTGTTTTTCAAGATTGTTTTGGCTATTCTGGATCCCTTCCAATTCCATATGTAGGGAGAGCCCAACTGTTGTTTTCTTAATTTTATTTTCAGATTGTACATTGCAAGTGAGAGACATAGAATTGATTTTGTAAGTTGATCTTGTATTTTACAACCTTGCGAGCTCATCTTTAGTTCTTACAGTCTTTTAGTGTATAACTTGACACTTTCTATGTACAATATTATATCATCAGTAAATAGAAATAGTTTTACTTCTTTTCCAATCTGGGTGCTGTTTATTTCTTCTGTCTCTTGCCTAATTGCAATGTTGAACTGAAATGATGAGGACATCCCTGTCTTATTCTTAATATTAGGGGGAATTTATCCAACCTTCCACTGTTGATTATGATGTTAGGTGTGGATTTTTCATTGGTGTCCTTTATCCAGTTGAGGAAGTTTCCTTCAATTCTTAGTTTGTTATTTCTATCATGAAAAATATATTGGATTTTGTCACATGAATTTTCTGCATATATTGAGATAATCATGTGATTTTTCGTTTTTCATCCCATTGTTAGGCTGTATTGTACTAATTTATTTTTGGATTTTTAAATAAAATATTTCCATTCCTGGGGTAAATCCCACTTATTTGTGATGTATAGTTCTTATTTTGATGGATTTCATTTGCTCATATTTTGCTGAAGATGTTTACACCCATATTCATAAGAGATATTGGTCAGTAATTTTCTGTGATGTTTTCGATTTTGATATCTGGATAATAATAGAATAGAATAATAGAATGAAACAAGAAATGTTCCCTCTCATTTTATTTTTGGGAAAGTTTACAAACGATTGGTATTAATTCTCTAAATGTTTGGTAGAACTTGGTGAAGTCATCTGTGCTTGGGCTGTTCTTTTTTTTTTTTTTAATTTAATTACAAATTCAATCTTTTTATTTATCTATTCATATTGTTTCTTTCTTCTTCAGTCACTTTTAGTAGTTCTATCTTTCTAGCAAGATCTGCACTGTTACATGTCACAAACCAGCTTCTTTGATGCCATTTGGGACAGTTTTTCACATTTATATGGGGAGAGCTGGTGTTCAGATGGTACAGGAAGTATAATGGAGTGATTGTTTCTGGCTAGTATCCACTCTAATTGTAATATATGTTGTTAAATAGTTTGAGTGTTACACGCATAAATTATAGATTTATTGTCGAACATACATCAGATAATCACCCACACCCATTCTCTTTCTCTATCGTGTTTCTTTTTAACCTCTTGCAACATACTGGAAAATGGGATTGAAGACTCCTTAGAAGTGATGATGTACCAATGATGGGATGCATTAGCTGGAAAAAAAAAAAAGGCTATTAACCAGAGTACAATGGATTCAGAAGTCCCTGTCCACATGGAAGGCACAATACCCTGACTGATATTTTTTCCTCCTGGACTTCATTCACTATTACTAACTACTCTTGATAAAGGAGATAAACCCACTCTCTTAGTAAATATAATGCTATATTAGTATGAAGTGTTAGCTAAATAAGAAACAGACTCTGAAACCTTCTCTTATGCAATAATTAGTGAATCTAATATATAATGCTAACTCGCAGTTCATCTCCATCCCCCAACTTTCCAATTTTCTGGCCCAACTGATTGAAGCCGAATTAAAGGAGGCCATCGTCTCAAATACAGCATTAATTCTTTATTAATTTTAATCATAAGCAACCTTTCTGCTGAAGCCATAATGCATTATGAATGTGTTCACAGAGAGGGGATAATATGATGGTGAGGCCATTTCTTGGGTCTTTTTTTTTTTTTTTGATGGTTTAGCATCAACTTGTTCAAACAAAAAGGAGCGGAGACTGATTAAATATCAGGGTTGGACTATAATGAAGGAAAAGTCCATAGCAAATATGTAGTGATTGTTTTAAATCAAATGTGTGAGAGGGTGGATTTCAGGTGATAGCTCAGCAGTTACTCTAATCCCGACTGAGGCTGCCATGTGGTTTTTCATTTGGCTTACAAAATGGAGCTGGATTTCAACAAGTCCCTGCTGGCTGGCCCATGAGCCAAGCGCCACATGCCTTCTTCTTTGGCATCTGACAATATTGTTATTAATATTACAAGCTGAGAGAAAGAAGCTGCTGATGGTAACCTCTGCTTTGGAAAACTGTGTTAACTCATGAAGGTCCTGAAATCTCCCAGGCTTCTTTACGTAATGTGGGCAGCGTGACGTGGGCTGAAAACACATTTTCCCTGAGTATTAAGAGGTGCCAGGATTCCAACTCACAACATTTGCAAAGTCAAGGGCAAGGTGTTTTATTTTGGAGGTTTCCATCTCCAGCCCACCCGTTAGAGCAAGTGAGAAACGTTGAATATTATCTCATTATGCCTGGGCACAACCGGCATGTGTTTGTGTTAGACTTTGTGCTTTAAACCCAGGCTGGTCTACCTCATACTAAGTGACAGGTATGCAATGAAAGGGAAATGTCAGGCAAACACACTTTTTGTGGTCAACGCCTGGGACTCTTTGCTTGGGCTTTGGCTCGCTTTTTACCTTTCATGTACACCATCCCAGATCTCTAGGCTTTTCTTATTTCCTGGCCTACATGTTTGAAGGAGCTCAGGCAAAGTCACTTAAAATATTAGAGGGAACCTGCATAGCTAAAATAGTATCTCTGAAAATCTAGCTAAAAGAGCTAAGTGAGTAAATAAACACCCACCAAAATCTGAACACTGCTGATTGAAAAATCTTATGATCAGGGGCAGCCGGTGATTCAGTTGATGGAGACTCCAAGTTTTGATTTTGGCTCAGGTCATGATCCCAGGGTCATGGGAGTGAGCCCCGTCTTGGGTTCTATGCTGAGTGTGTAGCCTGCTCAAGATTCTGTCTGTCTCTCTGTCTCTCCCCCTCTGCCCCTTTCCCCCACTCACATGTGCTTTCTCTCTCTAAAATTTAAAAAAAAAAATAAGTTAAAAAAAGAAAACTCTTATGATCAGTGAGTTTGTAATAAACTGGGGAGGGGGCAGAGAAGAAGAATGGAAAATAGTATGGATTTTGTTTCTCCTATATTCATGTAATTATGCTAGATCCTTTAATAAGCATTATCTTATCAAAATGCTGGGATTGTCCTTTACAGTTTCCAATCAGGTCACTAAGGTGGATAGACCTATGCACCAAAAATCAGATTTCAATATTCTTTTCTACTTCTTACACTGCTTTATTGCCAAGCTATTTTTCCTTTCTTAGCCTCCATTTTCCCATTTCAAAAATAAGAGCCATGATGTGAAACTGTCCAAAATCCTTCAGTTTCATTAATTCCATGAGTCTCTAATAAGGCACATTTCTTGATGTGATTCTATAGAGCTAATTTTTAAATGTCTTGTAATTGTGGACTCCTTTGGGAATCTGATAAGAGTTACTGTAGTAGACATTCTTTGATCTGTCTGCCCATTACCCTTTCCTTTGGGAATCTTCTCCCCAGTTCCACATGGTCCTAGTGGGAGAGAAGGAAGCATATGGCCTCGCCTAGGCTAATCATAATATTACAATTCTCTAGGGCCAGGAATTGGTCCAAGGGGTGGACATGTGTCACACAAAGACCAATCATAGTCTCTCCAAAAAATTTTATGAATCGGACAGAGAATTGCACCATTATTTTTTTGTAGGCTGCTTCAATCTTCCCAATGTGTGGAGAAGACGGAAGGCATGACTATAGCAAGAAACAATGAGATAATCACATAAAGAGTCACAAAATGAAAATGGGTACAGAGAGAGATAGGAAAGGGGGGGCAATAAGCTGATACTATTAAAGCAATAAATCCAACCAACTTCCCTCCTCAAAGGTCTAGTTATAGGAGTCTATAAACTGTCTCCATCCCCTTCCCCTCCACTTTTTTTTTTTTTTTGAAAGTTATATGCTTAGGCTAGTTTGAGTTGGTTTCCCTCACTTTCTTTTGGGCCTATTCTTTATATCCATGGTTATGAACCCATTCTTCAGAAAATGAACAATGCAAAATGTCATCCATACCACGTATTTCAAGATGAGGTAGGGACAGGTATTTTTCTCCCTTTAAAAGCCTCTGTCTTAGAAAATGATAGCGACATTTTACATTTGTTTAGTTCATTGTAAGCTGCAAAGCAGTTCCTGTAAAATCTTCTTTAGATCTTAGGAGAACACTGAAGGTTTTGTATTATTATTCCCATTTTGCAGATAAAGAATGGAGACTCGAAGACATTAAGGGATTTTCCCCACAACTACATAACTAGGAAATAATGACAAAGTTCAGGATGCCCTTTTTACAGTTTTGTTTCTCAGAAAGAACCTAGGAAGACGTGTGGACAGAAAATCCCTCTTTGTAAACTCTTTCATTTGTAGGACAGCAGGAATAAAATTCAAGGTTATGATGAAAATTTACAATAATTTCTCATATTACGCCAGCCAACTTCCCATTTCTAATTGATTTTTCTCATGTTGCTTCTCCAGCTTGTGAGCACTGCTCAAACCAAATGTTTAAAAAACTTTCCCCTTGAAGATTTAATGACTCCAAATCTGTATTTGATTACTTGGTTCCATTGGGGTTTGTGCTTGTGCAACGGCCAAGACAGAAGAGCAGAAAGAAATTTTGTTGGTCATGCATTATGTATCTGCTGTCACTGGATTTGGGCCGAGACTGAGACTGTGACGTCTTCACCGGGCTTAGCATTTACTTTGAGCTGTTTGCTTTGTTTGAACATACTCTCTTTAGACTGTGAAGGCTTTAACTCATGAGTCAACCACGCACAACTACTCACACTATAAATTCCAAAAAAAGTCAAGGAGATTTAGTTTCTGGGTTTGATCTTTAAATGACCAATAGATTTCACCTTCTTGTAAGGCAGTTAAAATCCTTCCCTTCGCCTTCCCTATTGACCTCATCATATATCAGCCCTTCAACTGTGAACTGGGAGGGCCAATGCCAAGGTGTTAATAAATGCTTTGGTAACCTAACTGGGGGAAAAGAATTTAAGCTAAGTGGGATAAGAGTAAATAAATCTGGATCTACCATTAATTAGTTGTGTGATCTGAGATCAGCCATTTCACTTCTCTATTCTCAGTCCTCCTAGAGGTGAGATGAAATACTGGTACCAGTGATTCAAGAGGCTCATCTCCTCTTCAAAATTCTATAAGATAGAAACAGCCAGCCAGTTCATTGCATATGTAATGTTATTTGTGTTCTACAACACAGTTTTGGTCTTTGGTTCTTACTTAATTTATTGACTTTTCATAAGCATGTGAAACAGAGCCCTAGACGTAAAGAAATATATATATTTTTTCATTTTGGATGAAAATGTAATACTCTGGGGATGATACAAATTCAAATTCTGGTTTAAACTGTTTGCTTTTAGGGGCGCCGGGGTGGCTCAGTCGGTTGAGCGTCCGACTTCGGCTCAGGTCACGATCTCACGGTCCGTGAGTTCGAGCTCCGTGAGTTCGAGCCCTGCGTAGGGCTCTGGGCTGATGGCTCGGAGCCTGGAGCCTGCTTCCGGTTCTGTGTCTCCCTCTCTCTCTGCCCCTCCCCCGTTCATGCTCTGTCTCTCTCTGTCTCAAAATAAATAAATGTTAAAAAAAGAAATTAAAAAAAAAATAAACTGTTTGCTTTTAATAATATGGGTCAAATTATATATGAGACTATTGATGTGAATGATGTGTATCTTTTGACTTTCTCGAGAGATCAAGCAATCTCTGAATAAAATTTGGAAGAATCATTGTAGATTTCAGTTAACAGTTTTATTTGAGGTCACCAGTTCTGTATCTTTATCTATATCTGTATTGGTGGATGGGTTATTTAGGTTAATTTCTGGTTTAGCTTAAAATGCTCCCACTTCTTATTCTCCAGAAAAAGGTCAAATACACAGCAAATGTAACTACCATTGTAAAAGAAAATTGAAACAGCATAATTAATTTGGAAATCAGAAAACATAGTTTCTTTATATATATCTCTCATACTATAACCGCATATGTAAATGGCCCATGGTATCATTCTCTAGAGTAAAACTAATTTTCACAAATCATCTGAAAAATATTCTTAGACGTAAAAACAATCATCAATTTATTGAATCCCAACCGTATCACTCATCTTTAATGAGTCTCTGCTGTCTATTAATTAAAGTGCAAATATCTCAGCTTGACATTCAAGATCCTTCATAATCTGACCACACCCAGTATATAAGTCATCCTTTACCCAGTAATTCTAGTAGTTTCCAGTCAAATACTGCTGTCATTCATTCAACACACTTCACACTTTCCCACTGACATGCCCTTTGCTCATTCTGTTTATCAAAAAAATCTACCAATTCTTAAAGTGGGAGCCAAATGCTACTTTCTTGGTGAATCTATCTCTTTTAATGTGAATTAATTCCTCCTTCCCTAACCTTACCTGTGTTTTTACAATATTTTGTTGGTACCTCTTTTGTGGCATTTAACACACTTGTCTTATAGAATAGCTGATATCAGAGGGCTGATAAATAGAATTGTCATCTGCTTAAAGGAAAGCCAACATATGAAAACTCAGAACTTATAAAACACATTCACAAGGAAATTATTATTTTCATAGCAAGAAGATTCTTAGGCTGACAAGATAATTTGCTGTGAAATTCCTTGAAATTTCAAATGCTTTTAATGCCCTGCATATTATTTGATTTATCACAGTTAAATTTAACTGAACTCTGTAGGGCACATACCTATTGCATAAATCGAGACAGTAAAAAATAAATGAAATTCATTTTAGTTCATAAAAATCTAAAACTTGGAATCAAAGTGATAGTATAGCTACTGGACCATTCATTTTAAATGTGCACAAGAATTTTGCCAACTTAACTCCAGGGAGTTCAGATTCTCTACTCTTGAGAAGGAAGCTCAGGCTCCTACTTCCTGCTTGACTTCTTGAAGAATCTTTGAGCAGGATCATATGAGACCTTAGTCATTTTATGAAACCACCAGTAAGTAGCCTTGCTGAGGATATATAAACAACTATGTTGGGCAGAGGTAGTTGTTTGCTTTGTACTGAAAGAAAATAAAGAAGCAAGAAAGACCTTCACCTGCTAGAAAAACACCATGGGTTATTTGGACGCTAAACTGACTTTTTTTATTTTCTCGCTTAAATTCATTCTTCCTTCATTTCTTGCTTCAAGTCCTAGGAAACTATAATCCCTAGACTCTTTTACCCTCTGGCTTCAAGGTGGGTTTGGCTAGTAGGCAGGACAGATAAGAGATTGGAGCCTGGGTGGAAGGGAAAATCCAGGACATCTTGTCTCTTCTCTCTTTACTTCATATGGTATCTCTGGCCAGAGCTGTGGTTCCACTATGCGTGCCCCAGAGAACTGCTTTCTCCACAATCGTAGCTTCGGCCAAGAAGGCATACCACAGTTGTAGCTTGGTCCAGTGACCCTGGAGACTGAGCTCTGGTTATACTCTACCTTAGATTTGAGACTTCATTCCCAGGGGTGGTAGTGATTTTTTGTTTCTGCTATCTCTGGGTTGCCCCCACTGTCTTTTGGTTTCTTTATTCTTTCACCACCTGCATAACTAATTTTCTGCATTAAAACACTTCTGTTTGAAATATCTAGAGTGGTGTCTGCTTTTCTCATTGGATCCTGACGGCCAAAACCCCTCGGTTCTCAAAATGATCTCTACAAAGAGA
The DNA here is from genome assembly GCF_027475565.1 of Acinonyx jubatus. NCBI lineage: Eukaryota > Metazoa > Chordata > Mammalia > Carnivora > Felidae > Acinonyx > Acinonyx jubatus. The sequence goes on along the minus strand of NC_069395.1, from coordinate 7,704,972 downwards.
TGAGGAAAAACGCCCTCAAAAAACGAAGTCAATTCCTTTCTAGGTACATTTGCATGTATCATGGTATGAGCCTTCCAGTGACCATATAAGACAGGTTTCATCATTTCCATCTTGCAGATGATGAGACTAGAAATCAAAAGGATACATAATTTGCCTGAGGACTGAAAGCTTCATAGTGTCAGAGATAGGATTCATATTTGGCTATCCTACCCTGACCTATTGCACAGATGGGCATATGACGCTTCTCTTCAGTGAGATAAGAAACTCACAGTAGATCCGTTGACTCTGTCCATTTCCAAGTGGGACTGTTCATAACTCTCAATCAATAGATGCTTGCACAATCTTCCCACCCTTCATCTTAGAATTGCCTTGTAGGGATTATGCGTCATTAGTCCTAGAAAGTTTTATTACAATAAAAGACAATGAAAATATAGTAGAAAAAGTACTTTGACATTCCAATAAGAGTCAAAGTCATCCTTTCTCTTCCCGAAAATGCTCTGTATGTAAGATGATGTGGATCAGGGTCAGATGAAATGCCATCATTGGGAATCCCAGGCTTCAGACTGAATCTTTGAAGTACAAGTGCACTAGAGGGAATTTAAAACCATCCAGGTCTGAAATCAGACTGTTTTCTTTCTTAGGATGTAGGAGATCTGTTATTTGCCCTAGAAGTTATAATTTTATGCATTCATTCAACAAATATGTTTTTTTAAAGACTCCCAGATATGAGTTATTCAGTCAGATGCTGCAAAGTTTCACTTAAAAAAAATGAGTATAACAATATCACACACACAAAAATGCCTCAAGGCCCTTCTCTTATTCCCAGAATCCAAAATCTATCTTTGCATTGGGCACGTGGTTTCTACCTCCTTCCCTCATTTTTAGAGCCCAACTGCCAAGATTATTCAGACATACTCTTATATTGTAGTTATTTCGTTCTGCAAGTATTATTTCCTTTTTAATACCTCAGTCCTTCTGTATGTGGTCCTACAGACTCTGACTTTCTCCTCTGCAAATTCTGCTTTTCCTCTAAAGTTCTCCATCTTCTGAAGACCCTTCCTCCCTCCTGGAACATATACATATGTGTGTCTGATTATTTATTACTTATAGCTCTGGAATTTAGCAATTTTGTGGCCAAGAAGCTTTTGGGGAATCTGGACAATGAGTAAGAAACTGGGAAATTAAAATGAATTCTTGAAACAAATAAGAAATAAACCAATTTTGACTTGTGGCTAGGACTGATTGAGAAGCCCAAAGTAACATAAAGATCCTGGACATCTCGGCAAGTACAAGAACTATCTGGAAGAAGCTGTAGATATATTCTCTATGGCTCTAGGTTGTGGGGAATGGGTGCAAGTTCAAACCAAGGAAAACCTTTAAAACACAGAACTTTACAACACAGGATGGGTACCCTCTTGATCTAGTGACTTTTCTATGCTGCAAGTTCATGGAAGCATGAATGAGATTCCACATGGTGTCGCTGTCCTAGAGCTGGTTGAACCTCTGGACATTCTGTTTGGATGAACAGTTGGACTTTATGATCCTCAAGGCCCCTTCCAACAGTGACATTACAATCTGAGGCCAACTACGTGCCTATCTGCTAGATAAGAGTTATATTTTCCTCACCAACTCCTTGTCTTCCATGTATATACTTTGCCTTTGTAATTCTAGACTATTCTTACTCTCAAAAGCTGACTTTTTGATGTGTCTTAAGTATCCATATGGGGCCAAGTATATGATAAGAAGGAGAAAAATGAGAAACAAAAGATAAATTCTGTTAAACTCAGCTTCATCTTTTTTCACAACCCAGCAAGGGATTCTCAAAGCAAAATGCCTACATTTCTCAAGTATATTTGTGCCAAGAGTCTTCGTGAAATTTTTTTGCAACAGAAGCAAAAAGGCCTGGTTCCTGAAGAAAATTATCAGAGCCTTGCCTGAGTTGCTGCGGGTGGGGTCTCATAGCCCAGGGCCAGCAGATAATATGGTTATCTGCTGGAGTGGAACCAGCTCATTTGCGTGTCATGAGGCTGGCAGCTCTGTGTGCCCAGGGCACATTAAACTTTTACCCTACACATGTCAGGAGTCCTTGGGCCACTGCCACCTTCTCCTCCCCTGTTCCCCAGTTTCTACTTTCTTTGGTGTTCACATCATGTCTACCAGAGTCAGTGAGGAATGGTTTCTGTCCTTTGCTCTTTCTAGGCTCCATTTGACTCTCTCTCTCTCTCTCTCTCTCTCTCTCTCTCTCTCTCTTTATCTATCTATCTATCTATCTATCTATCATCTATCTATCTATTTATTTACCTTTGCTACTCCCAACAAAACAAGTCCTTACTCATAAGCCCAACTTACAGGTCTCGTTTATCCTACAAATATACCTTGACCTCACTCTTCTCCTTCCTGTGTACTGTACTCCCCTGAGACCAATGAAATACCCCCCCCCAATTCTTTAGTCTTTTATTTTGCTTCTCGCTCCTGTGCCTGGAATGTTCTACACAATCCCAGCAGTCATTATGTGTCTCACTTCTATCTGTTCTTCAAGACTCAGCTCATGAAATCCTGGAAAACTCACGGTTTATCAAGGCAATAAGGGAACGTGCTGATGAGGCAAGCACCAGCATCATGGAGAGGCCACGGATGATGGTAGGAGATGTCATTTGAGAAACGGACCCTGGACACAAAAGAAATGGTAAAACTTCAAAGAGAGAATATGTGGTAGTTCTAAACCATCAAAAGCAAGATGGGAAGAATTACCAAGAGTGACAAGACTAGAATTGTAGTTGGGGGCCAATGAAAGTAATGTTGTGTCTATAAAACAAATGATATAAAAACAAGACTCTGAGGTCAGCTGTCCCAATAAAATTTCATAATCCCTTGCCTAGTTTCCAGATCTGAGACAGCACTCAAATCAGGAATCTACTGACTGGGGGATGGATGAGTTCCCCAAGAAAAAAGACTGGAATATCATGAAGAGTGATCAAGTAATGATTCCCTTAGTCCTTTCTGTGGCACTACCAACAAAGCAAGGGAGCTATGGCCATTTACTTAGGAGATTATACACAGGGGAATAGTCAAGTATTTAGAAAGCCCTTGAGCATAGGGTCCAGGATCACATTGGTACCTAGGAACTTGAAGCATGATTATACCCCCTTCCTTTAGACCAGGCAACATGGGAGCCAAGCAATAAATATGGTCCTGGCCCAAGCCTGAATCACAGTGGATCTACACACCTACCATTAGTCATTCCCCACCCCACCCCTTTCTTGGTATTTACCAGAACTCCCATATCGGTTTCCTTGCTATGGGATTTGAACTATCATCATGGGAAGACCAGTTGAAAGCCTCTGAAATTTCCTCCACCCCAGAGCAAGAGAGTAAGTAAAAACATATATTGAGAAAAGGTTTGCAGCATGTCCAGACTGTCCTGCTACTTGGGCCACGTGGCCTGCAGATCCCAGGATGTTAGAGGAATCTACAGTGATAAAAGGTGCTGCTTGGGATTTGTGGAAAGCCTATAGGAGCGGGCAAGCGTGACTATCTTTGAATCGTTTATGACATGCACTAGAAAGGGTTCACCACAAAAGGGACACTGAATAAAAAGCAAACAGAATGAGTCAGACAACTGAACTCAGCTAGCCTCTCTGTCTTTGGTCATTCCAGTGATAGCACAATAGGTACAAGAACGGGGTGGCCATGGTGGCAGGGATGGAGGTGATATATGGTCAAGAGCATGGGTTCCCACTTACAAGGCTGACTGAGGTATGGCTGCTGGGGATCGTCTAACATAACAGCAACAGAAATTACGCTTAGCCCTTCCTGCGGCATCATCTCTTAAGGGGACAAATAGCCACTTGGCAGGAAGTTGACTACAGTTCACTGCTTTTCCCAGAGAAGTGATTAGACGTATACTGAATGGAATCAACACATATTCTGGATGTGGGTGTGCTCATCCCACCTGCAGGGCCCCAGCCGATACCTAATGATCACGGACTTCTAGAATGTTTATTCTATCATTATGGAATCGTGAACAACACCACACTGGGCAAAGGCAAACACTTTAAAGCAAAGGAGATGTTCCAGTGGCTACCTGACCACAGTCTCTGCTTCTTCTATAATATATTTATTGTGGCACCTAGCAGCTACCCTCCATTAGAATAAAAAACATATCTTTCACTGAAACTCACTTCTAGTGCTTTGCAAAAGAAAGCTCGCACCTAAAAACCTGCTCCTGCTATTTGCTAAAGATAGATACTAAGGGCAAAGGACGTTATGCAAGGGCCTTTTACTTAGGGTGAAGGAAAGAGACTGGACTCTGGAATTTCATTTGATTCCTTGAAGCTAGACAAGACATTCCCCTCTTTTGATTCTCTCTGTGTCAATCAACATCTCCTGGGAACTATGCCTGTGTTATTTTTCGTAAGTTATGCAAGCCTGCTCCCTGTATGCTAGCTTTCTTCATGGCGTATTTCTGCACAATTACATGGGTAAGCTATGCGGTGAAGTTGATTCTTTAAGCGTACGATGGCCCATAGACCATGTCTGGTCCGCCACCTGTTTTTGCAAATAAAGTTTTATTGGAACACAGCCATGCTCATTCACTTACTTTCATCTACGGCTTCTTTCACACTGCAGTGGCACAGCTGAGAAGTTGTGACAGAGCATGGATGCCCCTGCAAAGCCTACAATATTTATCCTCTGGCCCTTAACAGAAAAAAGAAACCAACCACTTTTGGAATCCGTGTTTTTCACCAATATTTCCAGCCACAGATTTTTGTTTTAGGTAAAAGATACAGATCACCTTGCCCACCTGGAGCACCCCTAAGCCCAAATACCATTTTAATAACTCTCTCTATCAAAACTGAACATATTTTTCAGCAGGATTTGATCTGGCAACCTGGTCTTAGCTGGTTCAAGATTCTGTTCTGTCGTAGGCAGTGGTGGAAGAGAAGGGCCAGGCAGCCGGCTGAAATCACTCTATAAACAGCTCCTTTTCAGGGCGCCTGGGGGGCTCAGCCGGGTAACTGTCTGACGGTTGATTTTGGCTCGGGTCATGATCTCGTGGTTTGTGGGTTCGGGTCCCACATTGCACTGTCAGCACAGAGCCTGCTTGGGATTCTCTGTCTCCCTCTCTTTCTCCCTCTTTCAAAAGTAAATAAATAAATAAACATTTTTAAAAAAGAGCTTCTTTTCGAGAGCAGTGGTTTTCTTGAGGATCTATTTCTGGTGTTCAACGTACGGCTCTTCCCAACGTTCTATGACTTTCCCCCCGCCCAGTTTTATTGAGATATAATTGAGATATGACATATAATTGCATCGGTTTAACGTGTACAGCATAATGGCTTGCTATCTTGTGTGTGGCAGAATGGTAATAACCACAATAAATTTAGTTAACATCCACCTTCACACATACAATTCTTTCTTTTGATGACAACTTTGAAGATCTAATGGCACAAGTTTTACATGTGCAATACAGTCTTGCTAACTAGAGTCACCATGCTGTACGGTAAGCATGCCTCACGACTGCAAGTCTGAACCCTTTGACCGCCTTCACCCGCTTCCTCCTTCTCCCCACCCCCAGCCACGCCTCCGGCCGCCATCAATCTTTTCTCTGTTGGATTTTTGAAGATTCCATATATTCTTGCTTATCACTTTTCTTGCACTCAGGGTGCATCCTTTAAATTCGAAGCCGGCCACACCCCTCTTTGGGCTGTTGGGAAGGATTCACTGGCAAATGTTTGTCGATGAGCTCCGAAGACGGAATTTCATTATGTCTGTGTTAAGTATTATTGATTAAGCAAAACTTCTGCTCTCTCTTCACAGTCTTTCCACTAATTATGTCCATGTTTCATTTTTCTAAGTGAACATCAATGTCACAGAGAGGATTTCCTATAGAAGAGCCGAGAGCCCGGCACTATCTCCCCTAAAACAAATAGATTTTTCATTGAAATCAACATATCTTTCTGAATCGAATAGGTTTTCATGGGGCCAATAAATTTCTTCAAAACAATGCATTTTTATTACAACATATTTTTGTTCAAACCAATACTTTTTGACAACCAGATATTAATGACCTGGCCAGAACTATAAATTTACCCCAAACTATGTGTTTTCTCAGCAGAAAATAATTTTTCTTATACAAACACATTTTTATTTGAATCAATCCTTTTCTGAAATCAGATATATTTCTGCAGGGGACACTGGGAACCTCTTTACTAAGAAATGTCATTTTGTTTAAAGGAACATGGTCTGGATATCAAGCTTCCCCAGTGGCTTCCCTTAACCATCTTTATTCTAAAATGAGTGAAGTAAAGGCTATTAAAGAAAATATACTTTTTTTTTAACATATAGAAATGCAGAAAGGTATCAGCAGACACTTCTTACAGAGGCTCAAAGAAATAGATCTTCTGTCCCATCTATTGTCAGGGCAGATACCTAGCAGTATCCTGGTTCTGCAAGATGAGGCTCACGTCCATCTTTAAAAATGTTCTGCAAGCATAGAAACAAGAACACGCTTACCACAATATTACGGTCTCTCTTTGGCACTAGGCGGCAATGCCTGTGATGCTTTTTTTTAGGAAAGTTATCTTGCACTGTTGGATGTTCTCTGCATTCGACCAAAGACTAGGACAGACCTACTCTGGGGAAGAACAATATCGCTTCCAGTCATTTCTACACATCAGCCTCGTCCACAGAAGCAGGTCCCTATCTTCTTAGGTACTGAATTTATTTTTTGAAAATTATTTATGTGAATTCAAGTTCGTCAACATACAGTGTAAGATTGGCTTCAGGAGTAGAACCCAGTGATTCGCTGCTTACACAGAACACCCAGTGCTCTCGCCAACAAATGCCCTCCTTATATGGAATCTCTAACCTCTCTCACATGGAAATCAAACGTGAGAAATTCACACCATTGACTTAATGCTTATAAGGAGTTTCTGGTCCCTGAAAGGCAAACAGCATAAAAGCAATTCCTAAATAAACTTCGCCAGTTAGATGTGGTTATAAGAGGTGTATTTCCAGGCTTTCCTGTTCTTCTTTGCAAGTATATGCCCAGCTGATCTGCTTAAGGCCTCAACAAAGATTCATCAATTCTAGAATGCCTAGGGACTGCCATCTTTGTCTCAACTACAGCAAATTTATGGGACCTGTGTTTCCTGCGACCAGTAGGAGCACATTCATTTTTCCATTCCCCACTCATTTTCATAAAATAATAAAAGAAAAGCACAAAGGGAATGCTCAAATAATTACACGTTTTTCCAAACAAAGGTAGCCGTGCAGCTAAAGCTAGACCCTTGGCTGGCAGATTGTATAGTCATTCAAAACAGTCAATTCTCACCTAATGTAAAGAAGTTCTGTTTCAGTGAGACAATCTGGGTCTAACAATGTACGAGTGAAAATGTCTGTGCTGTAAAAAATTAAGGACCTCGCTGAATGCAAAAAAAGCATTGGACACGGAACACGTTCAGGTTTTCATTAATAAACATAATTGCTATTGTTAAGCATTTACTATGTGCAAAAGGCATTGTGATCAGCATTTCCCTTCCGTTTTCTTATTTCCATCTTAGGAAACATCTATGACATAGGTATTCTTCTTCCCACGTTGAGGAACAGAAACAAAACCAAAAACCAAAGAAGAATCCAGAGAAGCCATTCCCCCAAACTCACATAACACATGCGTAAGGAGTAAGAAGGACTTTGGACACAGGTCTGTGTGACTTCAGAGCCGGTGGTTTTCATACCAGGCACATCATCTGAGCCATCAACGTCCCCACCTTGCCTGCACAGGGCTGCCTTTTACCTGCTGGGTGGCCTGGAGCCACCTCTCCCATAAGCTTTGGTTTTCTCATTTCTTTATTTAAAAAAAAATCTTTTTAATATTTATTCGTTTTTGAGAGACAGAGAGAGACAGAGCATGAGCGGGGAAGGGGCAGAGAGAGGGAGACACAGAATCTGAAGCAGGCTCCAGGCTCCGAGCTGTCAGCACAGAGCCCGACGCGGGGCTCAAACTCACGAACTGCGAGATCATGACCTGAGCTGAAGTCAGATGCTCAACCAACTGAGCCACCCAGGCGCCCCTGGTTTTCTCACTTCACTTGCATTTTCAGATGCCCTCCCTACCTCTCTGGTCTGCAGGGACACTCATATGAAGACATGAATGGGAAAATATCCCCAAATAAGAGATGGTACTAGAAGCGTGTCAAGAAACACTCGGTAAATGCAAGTTCGTTTCTCAAACGTGGATTGTGTGAATGTCTTTTGGAGACCAAGATGGATTTTTTTTCACACTTTTTAATTAATTACTTCACTTCTCTGTGAAGATGTGTATGTGGGAGAGACAGGTTCTTATCAGCGGTGGAAGAACCTTGTGCGTCAGCCGGGGAATGTAGTCTAGATGCGGAAAATGCAGCTGAGGTTACATGATGCAGGTTGTAAGATCAAGTTTCAGGTTACGATGAGGTTATAAGGTAAGTAAGAGAGCAATAGGAATAACCATATCATACACTTGGGGAACTTTTTTCTTTACAATACAAAGCGTTTTTCCTTAAACTCTCCCCTCTGATATTCACAGTAGCCCTGAAGTAGGCAGGGCAAGAGGGTAATATCCCACAGGAGAACGAAGACACCCATGTCCCAGAACATGCAGCTTATGTGATTGACAAGGCCAGGGCCATTCTGCTTCACCATGCAGAGAAGTATTTAGTTCTCAAAAACAAAACTAGAGCGCCTGGGTGGCTCAATCGGTAAAGCATGCAACCTCGGCTCAGGTCGTGATCTCACAGTTCATGGGTTCGAGCCCTGCGTCAGGCTCTGTGCTGACAGCTTGGAGCCTGGAGCCTGCTTCCAATTCTCTGTGTGTGTGTGTGTGTGTGTGTGTGTGTGTGTGTGTCCCTCCTCCACTTGTGCTCTCTTGCTCTCACTCTCTGTCTCTCTCAAAAATAAATCAGTAAACATTTAAAAACAAAACCAAAACCACAGAACAGAATATCACAAGGAGCAGGATAAGAGGCAAATATGTGACACATTTGGTACATATGGCATTTTCAAGTCCTTTGCCTTCTTTTTTTCCTTTGAATCACCCTGAGTTTTAGTTACCTGCTTAAAGCTACCCAGATTGTTGCGACTGAGCCAGGATTGACATTTCCCGTTTTCTGATTTCAAGTTCAGGGCCACCTACGGGAGCCTATCTTGTGGACCTGGGACCTGGGGTGAGAGACAGAGCATGGGATTTGGAGGCATGTGGGAGGGTCTCTGGAGGCCTCCTTAATGTATGGACCATGCCAGGGCAAGATGGGGAGGTGATGGTTCCAATGACTCCCGGGCACCGGGGTGTCTCCAGGAAGACTCAGGAGGTGGAGGGTTACAGCAGGAGTCGCTGCAGGCATCCACAGCCATGCTTGGCTGAATCCAACAGCAGACGCTGCCATATGGGCAAGGCGTGGGGGCCGGCTCTCCGAACATAGGAAGACAAATTCTGGGACGAAGGAGAAACCAAAAATATCAGACTGGTTCCAACGAACCGTCTGATGCTTGTGAAAAATAAAGCCCATCCTTTGCAAATTCAATTTGGGAAGTGTCCTTATTTGCATGTTGTAGCACCTATGGTTTGCTAAATGCTGTGGGAACCAAAGAGGATGCACGAGACTCAACTGTTCTGGACCTCAGTTTTCTCATCTGTGGAATGAGTGGATTGAGATAGTTCATTTTCTGAGGCACTGAGTCTTCTGTGCTGTGACAGGTTCGCTCCCTGATGTTATTTGCAATCTGATGGTCACAAACGTGGAATGCCAGCAGTGGGCAAGGAACTCACTTGGTTGGAACACCGAGGAAGAGAGAAGCAGCCAATCTGGGCAGGGGTTGGAGCCTGGATCTTCTGAAGGCAAATCCTGGGTTCTTTGTCCCCCCAGCTGTGAAGCTCCCACTAACTTCACTACAGGTGGAATCCTTGAGGGAAGAGACCTTACTGGTCACTAAGTCTGGCTGCCCATCCAATGCTCATCTCGTTCTGGAACATTCTTACAACGTGAACAATGCAGCTGAGCTGACTCATACTTCCAGTGTAGAAAACTCACTCAATTCAGAAAGAAGCAGTTTTATTTTTGTAAAGCTACACATTTTAGTTTTTCCCTTAAATTGCGCTTTCACTTACTGCCCACCATTTAGAGCCACAGCAAACATATTCATGGCCTCTTTTAGATGTCTAACTCATTCATGATTCTTGGCACTGGTCTGCACAACAGGTTGCTCCAGATGGTTTCTGGGATTAATAAGAAGTCACAATTTGGAGAGAGCTATGACACTGTTCCTGAGAAAACATTTCATTTTATGCGAGCTAAGAAGAGGATGTTGCCCTTCACATGGGACAGAAGATGGTGGCCAAGGTCGCTCAGGATATTCCTCAGGTGCAGAACCACTTTTCCTCCTGTCTCTGCCTCTTCCCTCTTTTTTTCCTGGAGACACAACCCCACATCCTCACCCACTGTTTATAGCACCCTGACTCCTACCAAAGTAGGATCATTGAATGGGGTTTTTGTAAGGCCAAGAAAGGAGACAGACCTTCCTTGAGCACAAGAACACACCCTATTTTTATAGAAGGGTTGTTAAGGGTGCTTCTTTGCTGCAGGTCTGCTCTAGGAGGAGGCCTTTTCTTTTCCTACCCCATCTCTTGCACAGCGTCTCAGGCTCCCTTACTTCCTGTTGGCTCAATTGGGGGAAAATCTGGCCGGAGGCTGAGAGGCAGAAAAAGAAGACCCTAACGCAGCGAATGCAAAAGAAGCAGAGGAGTTCAAACAAACAAACAAACAAGGAAAAAGGAAAAACAAAGAGAGTTCTGAGGGGAAAACTGTGTGCGGTTGGAGAGGAGGGACTCTCGGATTCATGCCCTGAGTAGAGTCACTATGAACTGAAATTCTAATTGAAGGAGGAAGAAGTGGACCCTTCCGCATTATCTTCTAGACTTTGTTCATGCACTTGGCTGTCACAGTCAGGCACTGCAGTAATAGGCCTGGATAACAACAATCCTCCAAAGATTATGGGCATAGGAAATACTTGCATGGAGAGGGAGATGAAGAAAGGTCTTTCCATCAGTATCCAAAGTAAGACAGGTAGTCACTGTGCTATGTTAAGGCTAAATCATTGTTCATTCAGTAATTCATTCCTTTAAATAATAAATTTGAACACTTACTATGTTCAAGGAACTTTAGAGGGACAATATTTTCTCCCTGTACCAATAGCTTATGAGAGATTTGGGAAAATGAGACATTCAATTGCAGCATAAATTAAGAGAATTTCACAGAGGGGTTTAATCTTAAGTCCCCAATGAGTGGTATAAACAATAATTGCTATGAGTTCATGGAAAGAGTACACTTTGGAATGATTAGGGTAGGCTATATTGAAAAGGTGAGTGTTCAGTTGAGTTAGAAATGAATAAAGAAGCACGAGGCGTCTTAGAGGTGGGAAAACATGTCAAAAGTGCAGAGGAAGAATGAGTGTATCATCAGTGAGTTATGAACAGGCCCAACTTAATTGAAGCCAACCGTTTTCAAAAATAATCAGTGAAAGAATTAACATGGAAATATAGATTATGGAGGATATGAATATCATGCTAAAGAGAAACATTTTGATCAGGAAAATAACATGTTGGAAATTATGTTTAGAAAGAACACGGGAGGCACCTGGGTGGCTCAGCTGGTTGAGAGTCAGACTCTTGACTTCAGCTCAGGTCATGATCTCAAGGTTCGTAAAATCGAGCTCCATGATGGGCTCTGCGCTTATAGTGTGGAGACTGCTTGGGATCCTATCTCTCTCTCCCTCTCTCTCTGCCCCTTCCCTGCTCTCTCTCTCTCTAAAAATAAATAAATAAATATTAAAAAAAGAAAGAACATGGAATGGGAATGGCCAGCATTGGTGGAGGCAGATGGGTAGAGGGGAGATCCCCATCAACAGGATTTTGTAATAAGCCAGGTGGGAGGTTTAAGACTGTGGAATTAGAGAAATAGAAAAGAACTATTTTTGAGTGCATTGTGAAGAGGAAACCGGTGGGATTCAATGACTGATTCGGTATGAAGCCGGAAGAGAGTCAAAGACAATTCAGAGATTTTGAATTTGTGAGTTTTATCATTAACAGAAGATTTTGAAGGCTGAAGATCTAGAAGGGTCTACTGTTGTCTGAGGGAAGGAAGCAGTGATCAGAGAAGAGTGTTGTAATGGGTTTTGAACAGATTTGTGGAATCACCTCCTTGCTACTTAACGTGATAGTCAGAGACCTCTGATTTCTGGCCCGGCCTCACTGTGCTAATGTCCCACCCTACACTGCCCTTATAGCAGCTGCTGTCCACAGTGGCAGACTTTAGGGTCACCTGGGTTAGGGGACTCTAAAAATCCCTAGCCTGGATTGCACTCCAACCAATGAAATCAGAATCTCAGGGGTTGGGATCCTAGTACCCATATATATTTTTTAAAGCTTGTCAGATAATTCTATTATGCAGCCAATGTGGAGACCATTTATTGCCTTACACATATTTACTACCTACTCTTTTCCATATTTCTTCCTTGGAAATACTCCTTTGAATGGGCAAAAGGCACTGTGATAACCATTGTCCCGTCTCAGCGACCAATCAACCACCCAACTACCCAACTGCCTACCAAGGTGGGCACGTCCTTGGTTGTCTCTCTCCCCCTCACACCTGCACTAATTACCAAATCCAGCAATTCCACCTCTTAATTAGTTCTAGAATCTGACCTCTTCTTCCCTACCCATCACCACTTCTTAGCCCAGGTCATTTTTCCTTGCAATCCAGATGACTGCAGGATCCTCCTAAGTCTTCCAGTCTCGAGGCCTGTCAATCCCCTACCAATACTGTCGCTAAAAAACTTCTTATAAATGCAAATCTGGTTAGATCACTTCCCTGATTAAACCTCAGCAGTTCTATAAGGCCATTAGGGTGATTTAGAGGATATCCCATGATTTGTCCTTTGATTTCTTGTCTAATTTTACATTTTGCCATTTACCACCCCCCCACACACACACACACACTCTGTGATCTGGGTGTACTAGATGCCTTCTCTTGCTTCTGGATGCTTATTCATAGTGGTCTCTATGCCTGTAACACTTTTCCCCTCCCTTCCCATCCTTCTCTCCTAGTATACTGTTGCCCCTCCTCTTTATCATCCTTCTCCACTTTTCAGCTTAGATGGCAGACACTTTCGTATGAAAACCTCCAAAGGCCCACTAGGTGTGGATTAGATGTTCCTCCTGTGTGCTTTGGCCTTATTGTAATATTTATTACACTATTTATTTAACTTTGATGCTCACTAATCCATTTGTTTTGTAAATACAAGGACCGTGTCCATTTTGTGACTATTTTATACCCAGCAAAATGCCTAAAACATAGTAGATGTTCAATAAATAATTTTGGAGTCACTAAGAAATGGATTGCCTATTATTATATTACAAATAACACAGTGGCTGATGCACATCAGTTTCCCCACAGTGAACACCAAGCAAAGAAATAACTACAGAGAACATTTATTCATTCCTCATTCTGGTGTCCATACAGAAAACCAGTAGAAAAACAGAGCACTGCAGTTTTGATCAGTCCTGCCTAAGAGCAGAAAAACAGGGGAGTTGTCAAAATTAATCTGACTGTTTATCTCTTTAAAAGAACGTTACTAGTACAACAAACAGGAAGGTATTTGTATGAAGGACATTAGACAAAGTAGTAAAACTATTAAGATGGTGTTGGTAAAATACTAACCAAGAGAAGTTACGGGAACAAATTAAATCCTGAAATTGAACAACGACACGTTTGCTGAGCCCCCACTTTTGCCGTTCTAAGCGTTCCTGGAATTTAGATGCCCACCTAAGAGCCACTATATTTTCTTATAAAAGAAGATTGAGATGAAATTCGGTTGCTTCTATGGTTTGAGATTAAACTCCTTCAGGGATACGGGAGGGAAATTAAAATGGTTTGGATCTCTTATCTTTTGGTTTCCAGCTCCTTTGGCACCAGCATAAGATGCTTGACAATCAGGGCTAAGCCACCGCACACCATCAGAACTGAGCACGTTTGGTTTGTTCATTCTTCCGTGGGAGGACGTTTTAGGCATGTAGCCACGCCCTCCAAGACACAAGAGTGAATTAAAAGTGGATTTAGAGAGCACCCAGCAATGATAAACTGCAGTTCTGAGAGGAATAAATCCACCACCCAGATTCCCTTTAGCTGGCAAGGGAGGGGCTGAGGAAAGCAGCAAATTCTCCTTACGCTGATGTGCACACACACACACATACACAAACACACACACACACACAGAGCAACATGGCGCCCTCCTATTCCTGCTTTTCCACAAATAACCCATTAGAGTAAGAATAAAGACCTTGCTTATATATCTTAGGTTTTAAAATTAAACAAAAGTGAAGAATTAGAATCACACCACAAGGTGTTCTCTGGGAATTTGATTCTAACTCACTGCATGACAAGCTTTCTTAGAAGTGTGAGTAAAAAAAAAAAAAAAAAAAAACAAAAGGTGTGTGTGGAAGACAGAAGAGTCATTTAATCCAAGGAGCATCTGATCCTTGAATCTCCTCTTTTAACATTTTCCACTGAAGTATTCCGACAAGATAGAACCCCACCCCACCAAAATCTGGGGTCTTCTGCAGTACGGGATATATGTTTTAACTTTATAATTGATCTGAATTTTGCATTCTATAAACATGTAATAAAACCTATTTTATATGAATATTAAATAAAGTCAGTGTATCTGTGATTTTACATTTCTTCTAGCAGATGAAGAGGAAGCTAGGGAACAAATATCTTCCATATTAAAAAGAAAAAAAAAAGGTTGCAATCCTACTTTGGTATCCCCTCCTGACCTTTCATAGTATTTCCCTTACCTTCTCTGGTACAACCCCCAGCCCTGGATGTTCTGGGCTTTCTGATAATTACCAGGCTCAGGAGAACATCCTCCTCTCAAAAGCCCACCTGATGGTCAGCTATTTTTATCCATACATCCATCAAATAAATATTTATTAAGGGTTTACTGTGTCCCAGGACTTATATAGATACTCCCCAGTCCTCCTTTTCTGTCTCTAGTTCACCCCTCACCACACAAGCCTGTACTCTTGTGAATGTGGAACACCATAAAGGCTTTCAAAGAACAACCGACCTTGTATTGAGTGTCCCCAGTGGCTTAATGTTATAACTTCTTGTCTTGCTTTCTGTTAGTGAACTTGGACCAATCCTAATTTTTCCAATTGAATGTTCTTGAACCTCCTATATACCTTCTTCTTGACCCACTTTCCTATTTTCCCCATATGAGATAGATTATGGAGATTAAGGGTAATAGGTTTTATTAATTTTACTCTGTGGCTAACCAACTAACCAGTGATAGTGAGTAAGCCACTTAACTTCCTGAAGTTCCTTTTCTTCCCTGAAAATTGGAGGTAGTAACACTTACCATGTAAAGTTGCTATTAAAATGAAGATTAAATATGTCTAGTGATGTAAAACCCTGCATGGATCTGGATCGTAGTACCTCTTCAATATACAAATGTATTTCAGAACCCAGTTAGAAACAAGTTCTAGCTTCTTCTTACTGTGAGAATACCGTCATGCATGGTAGGCAGCATATACACGTAATTGAGGCACTGGCGAAGAAGGCACACCAACAAACAATGAGGGAAAGTTCTAGAAAAAATGTGTATATTTAAAATTTTTTGTATGTTTATTTATTTTTAAGTGAGAGGGAGAGACAGAGCGCGAGCAGGGGAGGGGCGGGGGGGGGGGGGACAGAATCTGAAGGAGGGTCCAGGCTCTGAGTTGTCAATACAGAGCCCCACACGGGGCTCACACTCATGAACCACCTGAGCCAAAGTCGAATGCTTAACCAACGGAGCCACCCAGGCACCCCTATATATTTAAAAAACATGGTAGTCATCGTGGGAAAAAAAGTAGAATTTTGATGGACTTCTTCACCTTTATCTTACGTTGACTTAGGCATGTGTGAGATTGGGAGCAGCTGTATCTTTTATATATTTATGACTGCTAAAGGCCTTAGGTTTGCCTAGCAGACAACTAGAAATTTTGCGTCACAGTTAAGTGCTGTAAGTAATGTCCATCCACAGAGTACAGTTCTACCTGCTCAGGTTCTCCCTCCAAGAGGGTAGCCCAGCAACAGTGAAAAGACTCGGTTCTCTGACTTTTACTAGATAAAAATGCCAAAAGCTATTGAGCATTTACTATAGACTATGCTGTTTACATGGATCATTTCACTTGGGTCTTACCAGTATCCTAGCTTTAGCCTGTGAAGAAACTGATGCTTCTGGGTGTAAAGCCATGTGTGCTGAGCTATGCAGCTACCCAGCTGGAAGGCTGGGATTTGAAGCTAGCCTTTCTGATTCTAGGGCCTGAATGCTTCAACCCTACACTAGACCATCTCACTGGTTCCCTAAATGGAAATTTCCAAGGCAGTCGGCATTAATGAATTTTAGGGCAAGTTATTATTTATTGAACTATATCTGACATACAATATCCTATCACTTTCAGGTGCACATCATAGTGATTGGTATTTCCACACACCGTGGAATGATCGTCATGATAAGTCTAGCGACAGACCATCTGACACCTTACAAAGTTATTGCAATATTGTTGACTATCTTCCCTGTGCTGTATGTTTCATCCCCATGACTTTGGGGAAGTCATGTACTTTTGGGGAAGTTTGTACTTCCCAATTCCCTTCACCTATTTTGTTGGCCCCCAATCCTTTCCCGCTCTGGTAAGCCACCAGTATCCTATATCTGTGAGTCTGTTTCTGTTTTGTTTGTTAATTTGTGTTGCTTTTATAGATTCTACATGTAAGTAATAGCATACACTATTTGACTTTCTCTGACTTGTTTCATTTAGCATATAACACCCTCTAGATCTATCCATATTGTCACAAATGTCAAGATTTCATTGTTTTTTGTGCCCAAGTAATAGTCCATTATATATATATAATATATATATATATATTATATATATATATATATATTACATACATATACATGTATATAATGGGTATATACATGATCTTTATTCACTTGTCTGTCAACAGACACTTAGGTTGCTTCCTTGCCTCGGCTGTGGTAAATAATGCTGCAAGGAACATAGGAGTGCCTGTATCTCTTCAAATTGGTGTTTTAATTTCATGGAGATAAACATCCAGAAATGGAATTGCTGGATCATATGGTAGTTCTATTTTTCATTTTTTGAGGAATGTCTGTACTGTTTTTCATTGTGGCTGCACCAATTTACATTCCCACCAACAGTGCAGCAAGATTTCCTTTTCTCCACAACTTCGCCAACACGTGTTGTTTTTTTGTCTTGATAATAGCCAGCCTGACAGGTGTGAGGTGACATCTCATCATGGTTTTGATTTGCGTTTCCATGATGACTAGTGATGTTGAGCATCTTTTCATGTGTCTGTTGGCCATCTGTATGTCTTCTTTGGAAAAATGTCTATTCAAGTCCTCTGTCCATTTTTTTATCCAGTTTCTTGTTTTTTTTTTTTTTTGATATTAAGCTGTGTATGTTCCTTACATATTTTGGATATTAACTTTTTATCAGATGCATGGTTTGCAAATGTCTTCTCCCATCCAGTAGGTTGACTTTCTGTTTTGTTGATGGACTTCATCACCGTGCAAAGGCTTTTTAATTTGATATAATCTCATTTGTTTATATTAGCTTTTGTTATCCTTGTCTGAAGAGACTGGTCCAAAAAAGATTGTTAAGACCATGTCAGAGAGCTTACGGCCTATGGTTTCTTCTAGGAGCTTTATGGTTCCAGGTCTCCCATTCGAGTTTCTAAGTCATTTTGAATTTATTTTTTGTGTATGGTGTATAAGAGTGGTCCAGTGTCACTGTTTTGCATGTAGCTGTCCTGTTTTCCCAGCACCATTTCTCAAAGAGGCTGCCTTAGGATAAGTTATTTTTCTAGACTGTTTCTAGATTTATATGGGTGAAGAAAAAAAGTATGGAAGAAAGTGAAGCCAGAGGCCGAAATGGACAGGACGAAAGATTGCACAGCCTTAGAAAGAATTTGCAGACTGGTGCAGGGCAGCTAACCCCCACCACAGAGGGATACCAGGAGCATTCATGAAGTAGCTGGTCTGAGTTGCACTGTTCCTTGGAGGAAGGAGCTTTATAAATAACTGAGGCTACTTTTCTCTTTAAAAGAGAATTAAGTAAACGTTGATTGTTTGCTTAACTAGCACAACTTGACCTTTATTGCTAGTGATTTTTTTTTCTTCCTGTAAAAGGCAAGACCCTGGAGATCATAGGGCATCTTCAACATGGGGAGCTGCCCAGAATTTGCATTGAAGGTCCCCTGCAAACCATCTTTGTCCCAGACGGCCTCGCCCAGGCAAGCATGAGAAGTGCATGGGGTAAGCAAAGGGCTGGGTGCCATGGCATTTGTTTTTCATTGAATAGGATTAGGGATTCTGACATGAATGATTAATCACCACATTGCAGACGGCTGACGAACACAGGAAAGAGTCCACTCGGAGTGGATGGTGCATGCAATCTATTCCAAACAGCTGCTGGGTGTTCCTGTCTCTTCCACCTCCCTACTCTTTCCTTAGGGTCCTTACTCCTGGCATCTCTCTTTCTCATTCCCTTTCCCTTTTCTCTTCTAACTTGGTCTTCTCGCTTTTTTTCTTTCTTTCACGTTTTCTCCCCCCTCTCCAAAACCCATCTTTGGTGATGATGATTCTCTCTTCCTTCCACCCCCAATCCCCTTTTTGTCTTGTATGCCAAACCGGTACCTGAGTCTGGAGCCCTGGGGAGGGGGAGAGCACACTGAGGGTTTGTAACGGAGGGAACTGGAGGCTAGATTTGAAAGCATTGGGCTGAATTCCAGCTTTTCCCATCACACCCTTATGTACAAAGGCAACGAAGAGGAAAATGTCCCTCCGCTGACTGAGAGGAAGAATACAAACAGAATGGCACACACACACACAATGTTATGTGAGGAACACAGCAGTGGGAACAGGAGTTGTGTCTCCAGGTGTCTCAATTTTCCAGGCTTGATGTAACTCCCTGTTTCTGGAGGTAGATGTGGCAGGAGGCTATTTCCTCCATGCTTGCTATAGCTTGTTAATGTACGATTTTAACTTTAGAATAATGTTTCATTTTTAGCCATTTGGTTTTTGGAAAGCTGCGTTTGCTGTAACTCCCCTTGGGAAGATGACACCATCATAAGCGCCTGAGTCTCGAAAGCCTAGAACAAGAACTCTGGAGTCTGATTTTCTTGTTTCATTCCTGACTGTAACCTTCCTAGTTGTGGGAATCTCGGTCTTACATCATCTCGCATCAGAATTATCAGGAAAACTTGAAAACATGTGGATGGCTGCTTCCCACTCCCAGAGTTCTGATTAAGTCTAGAATTGGGTCCAAAAATGTGCATTTGTAATAAGTTCCCAGGTGATCCTGTTGCCATGGGTCTGGTAATCCCTCTCGGAACCATTTTCCTCAGTGACTTCCTGGTCCTCTGTCCACATTTACAAATACACATAGGGTCTGTGGCTTAGCATTTACAGCTTCGAAAATCTAGGATTACTCTTAGAGAAAATAAATGTTACTAAGAAAGTTGACCAACCATCCGATATGAATATAATGTGGCCAAGAAAGTCATCTAAGGCAAAGATAAAAACTGTCATCTCCCAGTCTTCCAGAATCTTCTCTCCATACACACACACACTGATAGAGTCCCTCTTCCCTGTACTGTGCCTGATGACATCTCCCTACGTAACCTCCTCTCAAATTCTTCATGCTCACTCTGTCATGTCCCAGGTGGTGGTCCCCATGGAAATGTGACCCTTTTGTCTTTTATCACCTGCCTATAACTTCAAAGTGCCATATGTATATATACGTGTACACATATATATATACACATATATATACATACGTGTGTGTGTGTGTGTGTGTGTGTGTACTGTTGACTCTTGAAAAACATGGGTTTCAACTGTGTGGGTTCACTTATACACAGATTTTTTTTGGTAAAAAGTGTATTTTCTCTTCCTTGTGAGTTTTGCAGTAACATTTTCTTTTCCTTAGCTTCCTTTATTATAAGAGTAATATATAATATATATAACATATAAAATATGTGTTCATTGGCTGTTTATGTTATTGGTAAAGTTTCCAGTTAACAGTAGTCCATTAGTAGCTTCTGGAAAGTCAAAAATGATACACAGAATTTCGACTGCAATGAGAGTTGGTGTCTCAATCCCCATGTTGTTCAAGAGTCGTTTGTGTGCATATATATGTGTGTGTGTGTGTATATACACGTATATAATATTATATATATTGATTCTATATAAATATATAGTGAGTTATTCTATTTATATGCATTTTATGTATACATATAATAATTTAAGTAATATATATATTTGAACTTATCATCTGCCTAAGATGTTAAAGTGACAAACACATATTCTATATTTTCAAAGTGATACAAATATGGATAAACATATTTAAACTTCACTAGCCATGCCAAGTCAGCAAGCCGGCAGGACGTCCACCTGCCCCAAGTGCAGCGCCACCAGGTGTCCTCTTAGCAGCCTGCGATCAATTAGTGATTGTAATTGAAACTAAATGTCGTTAATTATGTAACTTTGGCCTCTTCCAGTTTGGTTCCCCTAAAATGGCATCACGGCACTGTGGGCGCTACAAAGAGCTGGCGACAAGAGGAAAAAGGAATGAACGCACAGTCCACAAGCACTTGACTCAAGTTGAATGCTCAACCCACTCTTACTATTCGTTTCTTTTTTCATCCAGATGGGGATTTCTGTGCATATGGTAACAAGCGTAAAATTTTGAACGATCTGATTGGCAATGAAGTGAAACAGCTTCCAGTGTCACCCTCTCTGGGGTACTGGGTTCATAAATGTTAACTCATTGGAAGAGATGACTCCCAACCCAAGGCTGGCTTTTCAGAGACTGGTCCAACAAGCCGAAGACTGTTGAGGGCATTGCCTTCTTAGAAGCTCACATCAAATGACCCTGTCTACGCTGCTGACCCCACCTACTGTAAAGCCATCCCTATGGGAGGAATTGTCTCAGCTGATTTGAGAATCTACCTCAAATGTAAGCCTGGAAAGGAGAATGAAGGACATTTGCCTTTGATGGGGAAATGCAATCTTAAAGCCTGAGGATAGGTGATTGCTGTAATACACAGGGTCCCAAAAAGCTGAGCTGTCACATTTGGCTAATGGATGGAAGCATGAAAAACTCTGGAAATATCAAAGCTTAACATTTTTCCAGTAACATTAATTCACTTACACTGTACATAATTTTTTCAGATTACTCATTAAGCTGTTAAAATAGCTTTATATAGAATATGAGAAATATGCTTGCTTGTACGTGACTAAGAGTCTCTCAGGCTTTGTATCTCCTAACTTTTTTTTAAGTATAAATTTGTACCTGAGTGCTTTATTAATATAGCTTTTTGCATATAATTTCCCTAGTGGTTTTTTTCTTTTAAGAGAAAGTATGACTGGAACAAAGGAACTGCCAGTATTTAATAATGTTTGCATTCAAATATTCTACATAGATTTTAAGTTTAGCACAGTGATGGGGTGCCTTGTGAGGGGAAGTCAATTTCAGTGTTTTGCTCCTGCTGTGTGCTTGGAAGTTTCTTTTTAACTAGGCAAATCTGAACAGATAGGAAAATAAACCTTCTGGCAAGACACAGCTTCCCTCTTACCCCTCTCAACCACCCACCCCAAGATCTCCCTTCTTATATAATGTTAAGAGTTTACCTAGAAACTTCCCTGGGTGAAGTCCTTAGACAGTGACATCTTCAGACCAGACTTGAGTGTATACAGCCCAACTGTCTTCTTCAGAACCTCACCCTGTGACAACATCTAGCATAAATGTCCTGCTCTCTGCCATGTGACCATGGTGGATAATTGGATGAATCCGAGAGCCAGTGGGAACTGGATTGCAGAATATCACTGGAACTTGAGGATTTCACCAAGACTCTTAATCATTGATGTCCTTATGTGCACAATGGGATCATAGCCTTTAAGTCATAGGATTGTGCGAAATAAGGGAAATTGAATTACAATGACAGGAAAGTGCCTATAACATCATCTTGCTTTGTTTCCTATGTTGTCCACTCCTGTCTCCCCACACGCCAGGAGATCCCAGAGGAGAATCTCAGTATGAGGAAGGGTCTAAGAGATGACTTTTGCTCATGACATATTGGGCACAGGCAATTCTGCTTTACACATCATAGTCCGGACCCTCCAACAGCGTTCTGACCATATCGGGATGCAGCGAATTTCGACAATCCTCGTGCAAAGTTAAAATTTAATGCAGCAACAAACATTTCTTTGCACAAAGCATGATGTAGGGTTCAGTGTAATTGGGTAGAATCTCACTTTGGGGAAGCAAGGCTTGAAAACCTCTCATCTGCTGTCACGGGAGCAAAGGAACCCGATACCTCTAACACACACGATAAAAATGTGGAGCACAGACTGAGGTTCCTTGGAGCTTGGGAAGAGTATCTTCTGCTCAACTGAGGGCTGACGTGCCTGACCACTGTGGACTCCAAGGGCAATCCTGTGAGAAATCGTGTTGGGGCGCCTGGGTGGCTCAGTCGGTTGAGCGTCCAACTTCAGCTCAGGTCATGATCTCACAGCTCTGTGAGTTCGAGCCCCGCATCGGGCTCTGTGCTGACAGCTCAGAGCCTGGGGCCTGCTTCGGATTCTGTGCCTCCCTCTCTCTCTGCCTCAACCCGCTCGCATTCTGTCTCTGTCTCTCTCAAAGATAATAAAAAAAAGAAAGAAATCAAGCTGGTCCTCTGTCAGCCCCACTGTGGGCATTTGGCTTAGGGAAGACGGGACCGTTGTTTAAATAAAATTTGGGAGGAAATGCGATCTGACCTTACAGGGGCAGGGCTAATTACGTTAGTTACCTGTGAGGCCCAGCTTCCCTGTTACCCATTCAGGAATTTCACTGTGATCCCTCCCACACACACAAATTGGGGGGAGGGGGGTACGGCAGGGAAGGTGAGTTCAATGAAATCGTGAAAAATAATCAGTTCTAATTTTCAAAGTAAACAGCGATTTAAGCTTCTCCAACCCTCCTCCCTGACCACAAACAAAGAGACAAAAAGATTTGTTTCTGGAGACCACATTCCTTTGCGGCATACGCTCTGGAAAACTGAAGATTGCCCCTCTCAGCAGGCTTAGCCACAAATTCCAAAGGTTCAGTCTTTAGAATCAAAGACCCTCACCCTCATCTGTATTTTTTTTCTTGCTATAAAGACATTGTCGGGAAAATTTTTTAAGTTTATTTATTTATGTTGAGAGAGAAAGCATTTGCCCGCATGTGAGCAGGGCAGGAGCAGAGAGAGGGAGAGAGAGAATCCCGAACGGGCTTCATACCGTCAGTGCAGAGCCCTACGCGGGGCTCAATTCCACAAACCGAGGTCATGACCTGAGCTGAAATCGAGAGTTGGACGCTTAACTGACCGAGCCACCCAGACTCCCAATGGAGGAAGTATTTTTTAATCTCAGAATCTATAGTATGCAGCACAGTGCCAAGCAGAGAGTACTTGCTTGATAATCTTTTTTTGTACATAAATGGATGAAATATATACCTGGGAGTCACTTAACGATCTCCGTTCTCTACCTCATTTTACTTACGTATGTACAATTATGGGCCTTTGTGGTGTTATGTATAGTGGACATACGGATGCATCTTAATGCTTGTCAGGAAAATTTCTTAATTCTGCATTTGTAGACATTACCTTTTGACTTCTTCGTATGTGAGGTGAAGACTGAGGCCATTTTGTTACGGACGCACATTCGTACACACACCTACCATTCTCAGTCTTTCCCAATGTAATCATTTCACACATTTTCGTGTAAATCTATAGGCAGCGTCTATAGTCCATAGTCATGAAGATTGTATAATCGTTGCCTAGTCACTGACTGCATTGTGATTGCACTTCTACTTTGTATGATATTTTGTTTGTCAATAATCATTGCCTTGGTTTACATCTGTGACCTTATGGTGAATGTGTAGTAAAACTTCTGACAGGTTGCTAAAGCTGCCCCCAAAATGGCCAAGCCCGGAAGCAACCCTCAGTTATGATTTGTTTTATCTTGTTTGTCTGTTTTGGGGGACAGTTCTATGTAACCACGTCTCCTCTGGCTCCCATGGAAGCAATGTTCTCCAGGCTTATAGCATCGACATCATTATGAGATGGTTGCTCCCGCCTGTGTTAGATTCCCCTTTTCCTGGTCCCTTCCCACATCTTTGTTTCCTTCTTGTGGGGAAGTAGGGTGTCTTCCCGTAGTGCCTAAGAAAGTATGCATGGAAAATGAAATGCTGAGACCTTGCTCTTCTTGAGGGCATCTTCGTTCTACCCCACGATCTGATTAGTCCAGCTGAGTAACAATTGTAGGTGGGAATTTAAGGACATTTCTCTTTTGTCTTCTAACTTTTCCATTGGCTTCTGACTTTCAGTGTTTCTATGATGTAAAATGTCACCCTGTTCCCTAATCCTCTGTACAAGAACAATTTTTTTCTCTCTAAAAACTGTCTAGGTCATTCCTGGTGTTCTCAGCTTCACCATGGTGGGCTTTGATGGAGACCTGTTTCCTTCCCCTGTGGTGAACTCTTACTGGGCCCTTGCAGTACTTAGATTTATCTCCTTGACTCTGGGAAAATATAGTGTTAGTACTTTGGAAATGTCTTATTCTCTTTCTAGAACTCCTGTTCTTCAGATATTAGACCATATGCAACTATCCTTGAATTTTATCATTTCTCCCTGATTTTTATCCCTGGGTGTGTGTGTGTGTGCACGCGAATGAGTGTGAATGTGTGTTTGGGAGACTTCTTAGTCTTTGAAAGTTCCTATAGGTAGAAGTCTGCCCTTATTTTGGTCATATCTATTTAGATATTAATTATAGTATTTTTGGTCTATTCTGTGAGTTTCTGGTTTTCTCCAAGCTACTTCCTTCCTTCTTTCTTTCACTTTTTCCTTTTCCTCTGTTTGGATGTATTGGTCGTAGCCTACACATTAAGTGTTTCCCTCCAGTGTTTGGTGATTCTGGTTATACCTTTATGTTTGAGAGTGAGACACTAAAACTCTGCTTGTATGTGGGTAGGGCTGATAGACTAATAGCCCTCTCAGGAAGGTTATTTTGGGTCCCTTCAAAATGGAGATCGGTATGTCTCATTCTTGTCTTCATTTCCTCAGAGAATTCTGATATCTCCTTAACATAGTCCTTAAGAATAAAATAATATTGGCATCTATACACATTTTGTGTAATTTTACCATCACATTTAAAAGCAATGGGTCTTTACAATTTAGTTTTGAAATCATGATGGGGAAATATCCTGAATGCAAAACTAGAAGGGAAAATTTATAATTTATCACAACTTTCATGGCAGAAACTGTTAACAAAAAAAAAATGCTGCTCATAAGGCAGTAACAGCTGGATTTCTACATGAGATGACTGGTTGGTTTTGTTCCTGGTGGTTTTCTCATGTGATTCATGGGGGCTTAATATGAAACAATACTGGCAAGATTCATAAATACTGGCAAGATGTGTGGGACCACCATGGGCTGGGCCTGGCCTTACTCAGGAAAGTCTCACTAATAACTGCACACACACAGCTCTTTCCTAGTGCCTTGACCCTGGGGATTACGGGCAGGAGAAAAGCAAAGGAACAAACAAAAATCCAGCATCTTCCTCAGTACACGAGAGACCCTTCAGAACCTAGAAATCAAGACCACTCAGAGTTCAAATTCTAGTAATTTATTAAATGGGACTGCCCTTGTGATCTCAGACAGGGAGAGCTGAGATAGAAAACAATGAGTGGTACACTTGCTTCTCACCCCTAACAGCTGGCCTGAGATTGATATCCGCCATTTCCGCCTTCACTAGGGTATCAGGTAACGAGAGCTCATCGAGGATTTGGTGATGTTGGAGTAAAAGCCTTTTATAATATTAACAACTGTCAGAGTGTTTAAAAAATTGACCAAGGTGCATTGTGGCCAGCTAGAACTTTTTGTGGGATGTGATAAGCAAGTGGATATCAACTCAAGTCGACAACACGGCACAATGCATCACTGGTCACCAAAGAGGTGATACATCACACGAGGGATAGATGAAGTTATCTGTGCCATTTTCAGTGCCGAGGAAACAGAGAGAGCACCTATGGCCACTACTTCAAAACTGTAAACCTTGCATCTTTTTTCCCCAAAGGAATATACTCTAAATTGGACAAGGTCAGAAAGGATTTGAGAAAACCTTGATAAAAACTGAAAAACAAACAAAACAAAACAAAACAAAACAGAAACCAACCATCCTCCAGATCATTGCTGGACACACACATGCACTCACACACGCGCACACACCTGAGCGATAACAGAGATGGAACTCAAGGTGAGTAGCACAGGAGTGAACAGGTGCACTCACAACTCATTTCGAATATAATCCAAGAGATGGAGCTTTCTACAAAATAGTTGATATTTATAAACAAAGTGGGCAAATGACAGATGCCTGACAAAGATTCTCCGCTTCATAGAAGGACCTACCTCAGGGCTCCTTTCTTTAGCTGCTTTCTTTGAGGTTTTTGATGGGTTTTGGATTACGAACTGATGCAATTGTCAGAGAGTCAGGCTTGAGGGAAGAGGACTGTGGGCAACCCTTCCAGGTGGAAATTAATGAGAAAAAGAAAATAGTCTTTGAGTTGATAATTTAAGGGGACTGGAAAACTGAGAAGTCACTCCCAACAATTAGATTTTTTGAGTGGCTCTTTGGAAACCTAATTTTGGGTAATTGGCAAACTACACCCACAAATCCCTGTGAAATCAACATTTCTCAAAGGCTCTAGACTGTGAGCATCAATAATACTTTGTTAGAGGAAGGGGAACCCTTGTCTTTCTTCTTGGCTTACACCAGCAGTTCCAAGACTCTGACATTCCATAATCAGTACAATTCAAACAACTAGCAAAAACCGGTTTGTCTGCAGGTGGGGAGGGAGAACAGACCCAGACAGGCGCACCATTTTTTTCATCACAGAGACTTTAAACAAAGCGACATCTGCTATCTTGTGTATTTCTCTCATTTCATTCAAAGACACAATAAAACCTGGAAAAAACAATGAGTAGTCTCAAAATAAAAGGCAGTTCTTTATTAGCTTAAAATAAATTAAAGTAAAAATGTTTCCTCCATGGTCTTTCCGCTTTCCATCATGGAACGTGCTGGTGGTAAACGCCTCTGTACAGTGGGGTGATAGTAGAGAAAAGCTGTGAGCTACTCATCCAGACCTTGCCAGACCCTGAAAGTCTTCTATTTTATCCCAACATAACTGAGCCCTGGAGCTGGAAAGGAGCTTAGAAACTGCTTTGTTAAACGACTTGTTTTTCAGCTAAGGAAGCTTCGTCATGTCTAGGGCAGCCCAGCTTCCCCGGGGCCTGAGTGGGATTTGGGGCGGCTCTCCTGTCCCATGCACTTGACATTGCTGCCTTTCACTCCTCTGCTTGCCTGAGATGCTGACGTTCTGGCCCAGCCGTTCAGAATGTGGAGGCTCTTAAGGGCCATCTCCTTGAAGTTGAAAGAGTTTTTATCAAGAAGTATATTTATTGGGTACCTGCTGAGAGAAAATCCCAGGGGAGAGAGAGAGAGTCTTTTTCCTGGAGTTGAGCAGAATGCAGTCTGGAAGACAGGTCAAGTGCATGAAAGTAAACCTCACAGGGCTCAGTAGCGCGGGACTGAACATCTCATGAGTCGGGGAACAGCAAGGATCAGCGGGGGCCTGGGAGGCAGAGTAGTCACGTGCTCCTGAGGAGCATTTACAGGAAGCAGAGTCGCCGCAGGTAACTTGGCTGTTGGGCCCGGAACTCACCCGGGGCTCTCCCAGCTAGGGCGCAGGCCCCACCAGACCCCCCACTGGGGCTATCGGGCATCTCCACCCCGGGTCATTTCAGTTCTCACAAGGTGACAAGGTTTGAAGACGGGCGGGAGGATCGAACGAGGAGACACCGGACACCCTTTTGCGTCCCCGTTACGCGCCACAACCTTTCCTGGTAGATGCTCTCTTGACCTTGCGGGACAAACCCTAGAAGCAGATTTCCCATTTGCCGGCCTTTCCCTGGGCCTCCTGCAGCATCCTGTCGCTCAGACAAGTACTGTTGTTAATGGGTTTATGGGAAAGGCTTGGCCTGCCTTTCCATCTGCACTTTCTGCTGGCTCCCTCCGAAAGCGCGAGCTCGCCATACGACATTCCCTTGAATTATTTAGATTGGTAACTCTTTCTGCATCTCACATCTTTAGTCCATCTGTTAGCCGGAGCTTTGCCTTTATAGGAAGTGTCCTTTATGCGTGCTGGCATCTGTCAGCAGTACACGTCCCTCTTTTATTCATGATCTTCTATGGGAGAGGATACAAGCTGCAGAAACACCGCATGCCTGGTATGCATTTCATTTTAATGGAAGATTACATGACTGGGGTGCTGGTTTTATTACCTTGCTCCACATGCCTCCATTCATCACCTGGGAGCCCCCTCACCCGGCCTGTTAGGAGGCACTGGCCCCTCTGCAGCCCCTCGGGCCCAGCTTTGCGCAGGAAGTGGGCTTGATGGGGGAGAGAAAACTATCCTTTAAAAAAAAAAATGATGAAAGCTCACGAGAAAGGAAAAAATATATATATATCCTTGGGACTCATGGGCTGTGGGAAAGGGGAAAGGTCGTGGCCTCAAGCTGATACGCAGATGCGGACATGGAATTATTTATACAAATCATGAGCTGCATTAGGGAAATGTCACTGGGAGCATCATTTCATCGCTGAGTATATATATCCTCCCTGAGAATCTGCTCCTAAAAACGTACACTTTTTTTTTTCCTATTTTCCCACTCACAGCATAATTAAATCTCCGAGAGGATTTCTCATCCATTTTTCCTTTTCATGCTGGAATAGCCTTTATAATTCTGTTTGCCAGATGTGGATTATACACAAGAAATAATCTACACGGATTTTTTAAATTGTCTTACATTATCATTTTGATGTCAATCTAAAAATAATCAACACAAGGATCACCTAAATAGGGGGATCGTATATCCTGGTTGCCGTGTACATTCATGGTTTATGTCTACCTATTGTTTATAAATTAATGCCTGACAGTTATTTTTGTCACTTTCCTCTCTACTCACAAACGTGAGCCAGTTTGGATTCTAAAGTATGGGCACCCTAATAAAAAATCTTGTGGATGGCCGCTTGATACGTAACTACTGCCAATGTGATGTCAGTGCCCGTGTTAGCCATTGTGTTTACCTTTCCCCTGGTGCCCCGTCATCCTTCTTTACTGTGTGTATGGGTGGGTGCCCAGTGAGGAAGGGATCCATATCCATATCTGGAAGATGAGTTCTTCTGACTAGGGTCCTTTTCAGCATAGTGTTCATTCGTTTAACAAATATTTAATGAGCACTTACTGTGTGTCACATACCTTTCTAGATATTGGGAATACAATGTGGGCAGGACAAAAGTCTTCACTGTCATGATACTGACATTCATTGACAATGATGAAGATTATATTGTGACTGAGAGCCTTTCACAGTTTTTTGTACACATTTACATTTACGAAGGATGTGCAGTGTGTTATAGCCCTCGGTGAACACAGACGTTGCTAAGTGGCCCACAGAAGTGGAGTGAGGCCAAGAGCACATTGGAGAGATAGTGAGGACAGGCACCTGTTCAGAGGAACCACTGATATACAAGCATTCACTGCATATAAGTTGTGTTCCTTATTCCCTCCATAGCATTTGACATATTTCAAAGGGAAATGAAAAGAATGAAGGCTAAAGTCCTGCACTTATTATGAGGACCTATGGAAATACTGGAAAGAGACAAAAACAGATGAGGGTTAATCCAGTACACACACGTGAGAATTCTCTGATATTTTATTAAAAGAGAACACTGGAAAAACACCAATGACATTCAATCTAGGCTTCTGTGAGGTCATCATTGAGAAGCTGGTGTGTAAATACTTGAAAGTGTAGTTTACTGAAAATCCCCTCAATTTTATCTTCCAAGTCTTCCATTAAATTTCTGCTTCTACTATTGTGCTTTTAATTTTCAAGAGTTTTTTTTTCTTTTTTCCTGATCTTAATTTTTTATATCATCCTATTTGAAATTATCCCTTATCCCTCTGAGGATATTAATTATAATCGGGTTGTTAAAGATTTCTCCTCTTTGCAAATGTCTTTGTTTTCTATGAAGTCTTTTTTTTTTTTTCTTTAACTTGATTTTGGTCCTGTCTTCAATGTTAGGTGTTTTTTTTTATAAATCGTAGGGTGACTTTTGATGGTCCATTTATAAGAGTAGGGTATTTAAAAAGCCAATGAGAAGCTTCGTATGCCCAGGAAGAACCTGTTGACTGTATGGTGATTGGGCAGGAACCATGTATTTTTATTGGAAGATCTCCAAATGCCAGTTTTGGTAAGTCACTTCTTTTTGACATTCAGTTTCCCTAGAGTGGTAGCTTTGAGTCTCCTGCTTGAAGGACCTAAGCTGTGTGCATTCTAAATGGTGAAAAGAGTGTGGGGCCTGGAATGTCTCGTGGTTCAGAGTGAACACTTTTACTTAACCCCTTTTTATCCCCACCTTCAGAGATAGTGGGTGGCTTTCTAGCGTTCTGGACCTTGAATTGGGTCCCTTTCTCCTGGCCCGTGCTCTGGAGGCTTAGGTTCGGATATTTTTGCTATGCTAAGTGAGTTATAAGAAGTCCATTTGCTTTCTCTTTTCCCAAATGTTATCTTATCCTTTGTCCACTATCACGTTCTTCTCTCTTCTTTTCATTTTGTGGATTTACATCTTATTTAAAGTTATTCTAGGGGTGTCTGGTGGCTCAGTTGGTTAAGTGTCCAACTCTTGATTTGGGATCAAGTCATGATCCCAGGGTCGTGACATCAAGCCCCATGTCGCACTCCATGCTGTGCACGAAACCTGCTTAAGATTCTCTCTCTCTCTCTTTCTGCCTCTCTCTCTCTCAAAAAAAAGAAAAAATTAAAAAAAGTATTCTGTAGAACTGTAGGAGGGTTTCAGGATGCAGCAGAGATAATCCATCTTCTAGCTTTCACTGCGATCCGTTCGTCTCTTTTCCAGGGTAAAGATTTCTGATTACTCTTGCAAGTCTTTGTATGAACAGGTGCTGAGTTCCTCTGCCTTGCTGAACGTCTCTTCATAGCACAACCCATTGTCCTTGGGCTTATTTCAGCTCCCCATTATTATAAGAAATGTAAAATAAATATAAAATCCACAGAAATAAAGCTCTTTGGTTTGATTTTATATTGCTACGTAAGTGACAATAAAGAAATGACATATTATATAGCCCTTGTCTTTCAGATGATGATAATCTAGTTAAGGGTTTGGTCTCAACAAGTCAGGTGGTTTGCCAGATGTCATTGAAAATAAAGACTACTTCTCTTTATTTCCACTCTCAAGTGAAACCTCAGCTCATGAAATCTGTCCAGGCTCTGAGCAGGTACAAAATACAGGAATGCCTGGGCGGCTCAGTGGTTGAGCATCTGACTTCGGCCTTGGCCATGATCTCGCCATTCCCGAGTTCAAGCCCCATGTCAGGCTCTGTGCTGACAGCTCAGAGCCTGGAGCCTACTTCAGATTCTGTGTCTCCTTCTCTCTCTGCCCCTCCCCTGCTCGTGCTCTGTCTCTCTCTTAAAAAATAATTGAACTCTAAAAAAATTTAAAAAAGAAAAAAATACAGACGAGCCCACAATTTCTCCCATTCTACAGGTGCTACATTTGAGCTGGGACGACTAGATGGTAGAGAAGCCTTGCTGAGCTGGGGCTTCTGGACCAGGGATGTCCTCTTGCCCCTGGGTGTCAAGGCATGCTTCATGGATTTCCAATATGGACAGTTGCCTCGTGTTCCTCCTCAGAAGGAGTCAGTGCTTTATTTCATGCTCTGTTGTCAGCATCCTGAGATTCTCAATCATTTTTGAACAAGGAACCCTATGTTTTCATTTTGCACCAGGTCCTGCAAATTACGTAGTCAGTCCTGCCTGACATAGTGCATGAATCCCTTACAGCTGAGAGAGTGGAGAGTGAATTTAACAGTCTGGCCTCCCCATTGTGAGGAAACAGTTGGGAATGATCATAGGAGATATCAGAGTTGTGAGATTATAAATAGCAGAAAACCAGAAGATACAGGATAGATTGGATCTACAGTTGCCAACATGTATTCAGGTTCTAGGCAGGCAATCGAAATGTGGGAAAGGGCTGGTATATGAGGGCAAGGCTGTCTATCGCCCAACAGAAAGAGCATGTCCTGTATAAAGACATTCAAATTCAATTGTAAAACGCTAAGCTGTATCGGACAGAATATACAAGTGGGTCACCAATTTGCGAGCCATGCTTTGACATAATCCAGGAGGCCATTGCATATCCATGATTATTCCCCATGACACCTGCTTATTTTGCACAGTTTTTTTCAGAACGAAGGTTTCTTTCAGTCAAACTAGGATGTCAGGTCAGTTCATGCATTGATTTTTTATTATTCTTCCATTGTCTCCCAAAGGTATAAAGGCATATTTTACAGTTAGGACACTTATTTGGCAGTTAGCCTCGTGTGGAATCCTCCCGTTCCCCTTTGCTTTGAGCAGCCTCACCCTTGTCATTCGTGCTGTATCTGATATTTGTTGTAATATGATTAGATAATTGTGGTGAAGGCATCATTCCCTGAGCAGATGGGCTGAACATTTAAGGTGAGCCCTGTAGCATGGTGAATGAGAGTGCTAAGAACCTGGCAGAAACTGAATAGAGGGTGTGTGTGTGTGTGTGTGTGCGTGCACGTGCTTGCACACGTGTGCACGTGCGCACGTGCATGCTTTGCAAACACAAGTTTCACTCAAAAACAGCTGGCAAAAGGTGGTCCAGTCCTGACTGTTGCTGCAGGGACTCCCAAGGGACTGGAGGAGTTATAATTTTAGCAGCTGAACACTTTTCCCTTTAATTTCTGTATATTACCCAAGCTGCACATGGACTGATAGAGGCAGTATATTATGCAATTCTTTCCCCAACTTAAATTACTGTGTGAGCTTTCTCCCAGAGTGTTTAAATACATATATACATCTGAACTGAAGTATCTTATCCTGAGTCTTGGGTTCTCAGAAAAAAAAAATCTGAAGTCTTCATGGCCTAGGAAAGTAACACTTAAGTGCCTGAATATGAGATACATAAGGTGTAACAAAAAAGAGAAAGAATTAGATTCAAGTCCCTAATCTACTTGTATGGCATTGACTTTCATAAATCACTTAGCTTCTCTGAGGCTTCATGTCCTTATCTATAAAATGGGATCATAATGGTAGCTACCTTACTGGGTTGTTGCTCAGATCAGATGAGATAAATGTCCCTCCTGGTCACCTAAAGTTTTCAGGGCACTTACAGTTCAGTAACTCATTCATAGAACACAGACTGGGAAACTCTACTTTAGGTGTGAAAGCCAGCAATGACCCTTTGCGGTGGAAGGAGAGAATCTCTCATGAATTAAACAGGAAAAGCTCCTCCTCTCTAAATAAATGACTCTTGTATAAACGTGTGTAATTTACCTAGTGTGGGGCAACTTTAGATGGAAGAGAATACTGACTACTTTGGATGGGGCCCAAAGATAAGGAAGAAAACTCAACTTTATAGTCCTTAGGCCTGTAGGTTCTCTGAAGTTCAGAGATCTAGAATTTAGAGATAGAAGTTACATCAGTAGATATTAAATTACTGGAACACTGCCAAGGATACTGCGAATGATCTGTTCTTTTCAAAGGGTACTGATGGTGTCATTTAGATCACAGAAAACCAAACCATCCTGTGCCACAGCATTCCTGCTCTCTGCTTTTATGTAAGGCTTATAAACTTCCATTCACTCCAGTAGTTGCTCTAAGGGATGAGTGAAATTTATTATTAAAAATTTAAGCACTCCGAAAAGACCAGTACACCTAGGAGCCTCCTAAGAATATGATATGGTATGGTATGGGGGGACTCTACAGGTAAAGCGAAGTTGAAAGCATCCTGTACCCCACCTTCCTCAAAACCTCACATGGTAGGCTGAATAACAACCATTAAAGATATGCAGGGACTAATCCCTGGAACTGTGAATGTCACCTCATGTGGAACAAGGAACTTGCAGGGGTGACTAAATTAATGACCCATGAGATGGACAGATGATCCTGGATTATCCGGATCGTCCCTAAATAAAAGGGTAAATGCCTTTGGAGTCAGACGCACGACAGTTGCACCACGAGGTCGGCCAGAGGTAAACAAATGTCTTTGAAAGGAAGTAGGAGATATAACAATAGAAGCAAGAGGTCAGAGTGGTACAAGGAAAGGGTCAGGACCCAAGGAATGCAGGTGACAAGGCAAGGAAACAGAACCACCCAGCACCTCAAGGAGGAGAAAGTCCCGTCGTCACCTTGACATCAGCCCAGTGAAACTAATTTTGGACTTGTAGCCTCCAGAACTGTAAGATAACCTGTGTGTTATAAGATACCACATATGGGGTCATTTGCTTAGCATCCAGAAAAAACTAATATAGACAGGTTTCATCGATTTTTACTCTCCTAAAAACAGGTAATTCACAATAATATCTAAAATACATTGAGGGGCACCTGGGTGGCTCAGTCAGTTGAACATCCGACTCTTGATATCAGCTTGGGTCGTGATCTCATGTTTCATGGGATTGAGCCCCAGCCATGTTCTGTGCTGACAGTATGGAGCCTACTTGGGATTCTCTCTCTGCCCGCCCCCCCCCCAAATAAATAAATAAACATTAAAAATTTAAAAAAAAATAAAATACACTGAGCATTTACTATATAATAGGTAGCAAATTAATTTTACATGCATTATTTATTTTACCTGCCTGATAGCCTTATGGGGTTGATATTAGTATGACTATTTTCTTGAAAAGAAAAATGAGGTTAATAAAGGCTAAGTAACTTCTCCAAGGTCACCAGCTAATATAACCTGCCTGGTTTTCCCGTGTTGGACCTGTCTTACCCCAATTATGGGGTGGGGGGGGCAGCCTTCTCAATGGCAAAGTTTGTATCTTAGCCTCCTGTGTTCCAAATCAATTCTCACCATATCGCTGAGTTCAGATGAAAAGAAAGATAAAAATGAAGCCCACCTGAAACCATGATGTCAGCCAATGAGAACATAATTTGATATGCATGAACTTGATCTACACCCATCTGTTGAGAATTCTACTAATTACATAAGGGAAGGTGCATCAGAGTTCTTGTCACAGCGCCGCCGCGTTTTCTCCTGTCTTGTGGTTCTAGCCGTGGGAACATCCCCTCGGTGAAACTGGGCTCCCATATTCTTCTCGTTGGGTGCCCCCCCTTCTTAAGCGATTCAGTCTGAGGAAGTAGATTTCTTGCAAGAGATCTAGCACGCAGGGGCCACGTGCTTCTGGCGTTTCATTAGATGCTGAGGGTGTTTGATGCCAAGTTGACACCAAAGCCTAATTAAATATTATGCCGGTGCACATATTCCACAAATTAAGACACAGCACATCACAGAGCCTAGTCCAGGATGAGTTAAAAAGGAAGCTGTCAACATGCAAAAGACCCTGTTGAGTGCTTTAAATACGAATTCTGAATTTAAAATGCAAATGATTTGAAGTCTTGGTTCCTCTCACACTGGGAAGGAAAATTCAGTGGGGGTAGAGAGAGTTTTATTTCAGTTTTACCAACCGCTGAGTTTTGCCTCCCGTTGCCACCCCAGCATATTACAGCCGTGTTAGAAATCACAGAGGAGCTAGCCCGGAGCCAACAACTCACTTCCGGCTCCTCACCGGCTGGCTGAAAAGCAGGAAGCAAACCAACCCCATCAATGTTGACAAGTCAACACAGGTTTTGAAAAGAGAAAAAAAAGAAGTTTTCATATTGAAACAGGCAGGACCACGGGCACTCTTCAGACCTGCACCGCTGTGGGGAAAGTTCTGCACCCGACTTCATCAGGTTGGGGTGCGCGGGGTGTTGGGGAAAACCAGAGAGGTCGATGACTCTCTGAGGTGATGGACTCCGGAGCTGCAGAACCAGGAACGGAGCTGAGAGCGTTGGCTGTGACCATCTGAGTTTCAAGAGAGCAGTGAGCAGAGTAGGTCACGGGGGAAAATGGCATAAGAGGTGGGAAGCTTTGGGGTGCTGTGCTCTGCTTTGCCAGACCCTGCTTCCACCCCTACTCCCCCCGTTACCATCAGGTGTGTGTAAATGGGACAGTAGCCAATAACGAGTTGAGATGAGATCCCATCATCTCAACCAGGGTACAGTTGTCTCTCTAATTGACTATTTCTGTCTTCCCGTCCTGTTTTTCTTGGAAGTGGCTTTTGTATTCTTCCAGCAATTACCAAGTCTTTACCATGTTCATGCTCTGAAGAAACAAACATGGGTACGGAGAGGTTGTTCTCCTGAAAGAGTGTGTATTTGAGAAGGCAAAGAAGACACAGACATATACCTTACCAGCTTCCTTCCAAGTGATAAATGCTTCGAAAGAATGACTCAACGTGAGTTCCAACGGGGTGGAGATGAAAAATGTATCTGAGGCAGGTTAGGAAGGAAGTGTCTGTGAAGTCCTCACAAAGACAAAATATTTGAGCTAATTATCTTGAAATAAAAGTCAATTTTGGACTGATGGATTTGAAGACGTAAGACACAGTCCAAAGTACTTTGAAAACAGTGTTTAAGGGGCGCCTGGGTGGCTCAGTCGGTTAAGCGTCCAACTTTGGCTCAGGTCATGATCTCACGGTCTGTGAGTTCAAGCCCCGCGTTGGGTTCTGTGCTGACAGCTCAGAGCCTGGAGCCTGTTTCAGATTCTGTGTCTCCCTCTCTCTCTGCCCCTCCCCCATTCATGCTCAGTCTCTCTCTGTCTCAAAAATAAATAAACATTGAAACAAAAATTAAAAAAAAAAAGAAAACAGTGTTTAAGAGTAAAATCACGTGGGGTGGTGCCTGGGTGGCTCAGTCGGCTGAGCGTCCCACTCTTGGTTTCGACTTAGATCATGATGTCACGGTTCATGAGTTTGAGCCCTGTACCTGGCTCCACACTATCAGTGCAGAGCCTGCTTGGGACTCTCTTTCTCTCCCTCTCTGCCCCTCCCCTGCTTGTGCTCTATCTCTCTCAAAATAAATAAACTTAAAAAAAGTAAAATCATGGGGAGAATTAAAAGAGGTAACATAAAAGACAGGTCACATCTGTTCAACTTAACCAAAAGAATCACGATGTGGTCACTTTCTTTTCTGAGTTGTTCATCCAACAACAGTTGACTCTGAGCCACTTAAATGACCTTTCAAGAGGCTGATGTGGCAGCACTGACTTTTGACTTTTTAATTCAATTTTTTTTAACATAGAAAACAGATTTGGGAGGCAGGGATCTGATTGAACAACTAATCCAGAAAATTGGATCGAGTTGGTTTTATGAATCTTGTCATTGGATCGTTAAAATTGTTTAAATCCTTTAACCTCTTCAGAAAACACCCCATAGGCCTTGGTGAAAGCTTCATGCCAAGAGTCAACCCAGTTTATTTTGTTTCCATTAAAATCAGTTCCCACCATATGTGCAGTAATCTGTTAAATAAATGGAGAACACAAACACATATGAATGCACACACACACACACATGCACGTGCATGTGCACACACACACACACACACACTGTTTTCTGCTTTTAAGGAAGTTAACGTTCTGATAGAAGAAAGGACTTACGTACATGAAAAAAAACTACAGGGCAATAATACATTCCACGGTCGAGCACTAGACTGAACACGATTCAGTACAGACATCAAGAGTAAGGACGAGTTCTGTGGGGAGCAGAGAGGGAAGAAAGTAAAGCTACAAAAGCTTAATTAAAATTAGATGAAGTTGATAATCTTTCAACACTACCATGTTGAAGAAGATTCGATAATTTTATCACCACAGGTAGCTTGGGATGAAAAGTGAAGAGTGACGCGGGTCTATTAGAAGTTGCAATTTTGTAAAACTTGACAAATTTTGCCTTCTCGGAAGCGTCCGTCTTCAAAAAATATCCTTACCATGTTGAACTGTTTAATTTTCTAAAAAATATGCTGGAAAAATCATTATTTTTTTTAAATTTGTCTTGATTTTAATGGTGAATTCGGTATAATTTACTAAATAACATAATTGTAAGAAAGAAAGCTGATTGAATGGCATTTAATGGATTTTGCTAACTGAAATAATTAAGTGGTAATTGCTTAATAATGTCAAATTATTTTCTGCTGTATACAATTGTTAATTACATACAAAGAAAAATTGAATAGTTTATTGTTTTTTTGGCAACTACAATGATTGAATAAACTAAGTGTCCAATTAATTGTGTTCTATTCGATGATAAGATGATAACTGATTGAAAAGTAAAAGATGAATTTAGTCTTTGCACTCAGGAAGTAATACTACATGGAATAAAAATCCATATTAAATCAAGAAAGGGAATGAATCATATATTCATCCTTCTTCATCAATAGATTCTGTTAAAATTAATTTCTCTCTTGTTTTAAGTGAGTTAGAATATAACTTTGGCCTGTAATCATTTCTTTTCTGAACACAAAGTTGAAATATTTACATGAACCCAGCCTGGCTCCTTTCTATGCAGGGACACAGGGACACTTCCCATCCCGTAGGGGTGAAGGAAAGAAAATGACATATAAGCTGAAACCCTTCATAAGCCTGGGGAGGGCTTATAAATAATAGGACTCATAATAAATTATTGTTGATGAGCCAGAGAGGCTGAGACACCATTCCCTTAAACATTCCCAGTCATGAGAGATATTCTTACGGGAAAATTGTCTTTTTGTCGATGTTGGGAAAAACATCCATCTTTCCTTCACTAACAATCACACCTTCGGTAACAGTAGTACTGAGACTAGTACTTAGAGCACTGGAGTTGGAATGGGTCTGAAGTTCTTCCAGGTGGGTTGTCTCCGAAGTGAATCAATGCATCGTCCTTGGCACTGTCCGTGCAACGCATGGGGCTCATGTGCCTGTGTGTCCGTAGAGGATGAGAGGTCTTAGCCGCAGTGAAGGCCCCATGCACCTGCCCTGCACCAAGTGTGGCCACACAATCTTCTCCACTCGATGCAGCAAGTACTGACTCCTTGGGTAACTGATGAAAATGTCCTAGAGAAGAGGGTAGGAAAAAAAATAAGAGGGGCGCTTGGGTGGCTCAGTCGGTTAAGCGTCCAACTTCAGCTCAGGTCCTGATCTCACGGTTTGTGAGTTCAAGCCCCACACTGGGCTCTGTGCTGACAGCTCGGAGCCTGGAGCCCGCTTCGGATTCTGCGTCTCCCTCTCTCTCTGCCCCTCCCTGCTCACACACTCTCTCTCTCCCTCCTTCAAAAAATAAACATTAAAAAAAAATAGGAAGAAGCAGGCAGTTTCAGAAATGGAAGAGAGGAAGGCAAACAAAAATCTGGAACTGGTGGAGCATATGCAATTACATGGCGAAAATTAACTATATGTATATATTGATGAGAGAGAGAGAGAGAGAGAGAGGGCTGGATGAATGTCTGGATAGATGGATCAATTGATTAGTCTTCAGTAGGATTATTCAATTGGTTATATGACAAAACACCTTCTAACCTATGCCCATCATTACTATAGCAGCCAAACACAGGCAAAGAAAATTTCACATTGTTTTAGACCTAAAATAAAACGTGCTGTTGGACTTCTGGATTTTCATTAGTAGTTCGTCTGCAAAATGTATTTATAGTGAGAAATCAAAATACGAATAGTCTGTTATAATCAGCCAATGCATCTCCACCAAGTCCTGTTCCCCAGAGGTACAGACCAGCAACTTTTTGTCTAGCTTTCTAGAAGTTTTCGAGGGACAGCAGAGGCGGTTGTAAAAGCAGTTGTAACAAATTTACACAAAAGAACCATCAGTAAATAATATTCTGCAATTTGCTTTTTTAACCCCCAAATACAGCTTGTCTTCTTAACTCCTAATTCTTTTCAAAATTTTTTTATGTTTATTTATTTTTGAGGGGGAGAGAGAGAGAGAGAGAGAAAGCATGAGTGGGGGAGGAGCAGAGAGAGAGGGAGACACAGAATTCGAAGCAGGCTCTGAGCTGTCAGCACAGAGCCCGACGCGGGGCTCGAACTCACGAGCTGCACTGCAAGATCGTGACCTGAGCCAAAGTCAGATGCTTAACCGACTGAGCCACCCAGGCTCCCCTTAACTCCTAATTCTTTTTAGCTGCATGATATTCTATTGTGTATCTGTGACATTTATTTAACTAAGCTGCTCGTGAAGGATGCTTAGAGTATTTTCTGTCCTTCAGTAATACAGCTTGTTGAATTTGAAAAACATTCAGAACACTGAGAGCCTGCCAGGACAGACTCTTCGCTAAATAATAGGTCTGACTCATGCGATGATAAACACGAGTCTGAAAACAAGACGTCGATGTTCTCTCTCTGCTTAGCAGTCCGCTAAGACAGCAACAGAGGTGACTGGATTGATTGCAGCATTTAAGGTTGATAATTGAGGGGAAAAAGCGCAAAGATGGCGAATCCACTTCCCGTCTACAAACACTGGCCCTGTTACTCTGT
The DNA here is from genome assembly GCF_027475565.1 of Acinonyx jubatus. Lineage (NCBI taxonomy): Eukaryota > Metazoa > Chordata > Mammalia > Carnivora > Felidae > Acinonyx > Acinonyx jubatus. The sequence continues at coordinate 7,664,352 of NC_069395.1, read as the reverse complement.
GACCTTGGCAAGCCTCTGGCTCCTTACCCCCTTCTGGAAAGTGAAGAATAAATCACATCAGATCACAAACATCCCTGCGTGAAGGTCTACCCAGTTTGCAGTCATAACGCATCATTTATATAAAGACAAGAACTACCATGAACGTGCAGGGTATGGAGTGGACAATGACGTGGTCACCAGGCTCTGAAGCTCGCAACACACGCTACCTAGGGGATGAGATCAAAAGTAACTACTTCCCTGTAGGTTCCATACGTTGAAGTTAAGGCTTCTTTCTTCCTTTCTTTCCCTTTCTTTCTTTCTTTCTTTCTTTCTTTCTTTCTTTCTTTCCCCTTCTTTCCTCCTCCCTTTCTTCTTTCTTTCTTTCTTTCTTTCTTTCTTTCTTTCTCTTTTCCTTCCTTCCTTCCTTCCTTCCTTCCTCCCTCCCTCCCTCTCTCTTTTCCTCTTTCTTTCTTTCTTTCTTTCTCTCCTTTCCTTCCTTCCTTCCTCCCTCCCTCTCTCTTTTCTTTCTTTCTTTCTTTCTTTCTTTCTTTCTTTCTTTCTTTCTTTCTTTCTCTTTTCCTTCCTTCCTTCTTCCCTCCCTCCCTCTCTCTTTTCCTCTTTCTTTCTTTCTTTCTCCCTCCTTCCCTCCCTCTCTCTCTTTTCTTTCTCTCTCCCTCCTTCCCTCCCCCTCTCTCTCTCTTTTCTTTTTCTTTCTTTCTTCCTCCTCCCCTCCCTCTCTTTCTCTCTTCTCTTTTTCTTTCTTTCTCCCTCCTTCCCTCCCTCTCTCTCTTTTCTTTCTTTCTTTCTCCCTCCTTCCCTCCCTCTCTCTCTCTTTTCTTTTTCTTTCTCCCTCCTTCCTCCCTCTCTCTTTCTCTTTCTTTTTCTTTCTTTCTCCCTCCTTCCCTCCCTCTCTCTCTCTTTTCTTTTTCTTTCTTTCTTTCTCCCTCCTTCCCTCCCTCTCTCTCTCCTTTCTTTTTTTCTTTCTTACTTTCTTTTCCTTCCTTCCTTCCTCCCTCCCTCCCTCTCTCTTTTCCTCTTTCTTTCTTTCTTTCTTTCTTTCTTTCTTTCTTTCTTTCTTCTTTCTTTCTTTCTCTGCCTTTGAATTTCACTGACTCCAATTCAGTTGGTCATTACATGTTTTGAAAACTCACCATGGGCCAAGCTCGGCACCCAGGGTAGAAACACAAAGATGACCATATTCTAAAGTAGTGTGCCCCTCCACTTCACTCAAAGAGCATTCAGAAAAGGCAAGCTCTTATTCCCTCTGCCATGTTGCATAATTAAATGTGGGTTCTTCCACACGGTCCTACTTCACACTTTTCAGTCACGTTGCGTCTCTTGGGCTCCCGATTCTGGAAGCATCAGGTAGCTTGTAGGGCCGCAGCTCAGGGAAGTGGGGGACAGGGGCGAGGTTGGAAAGGACCTCAAGCCAGAGCACCGCAACTCTTGGTTTGTAAGTACAAAGGGTTTGCCTATGTCAATGACGTGATGAAACCAGTGACTTAGGAAGGTGACTGGCGACAGGGTAGACGGAAAGAAGAGTTTTATTGAAAAGCTAAAGGGAGATGATGGAGAACCTGAAATGATGAAGGCCAGCGAGGGTGGAAAGAAGTAACCGCAGAGGTGTTTCAGAGTAAGGATAGGATAGACGGAGGGACAGCTGAGTATCGGCGTGAGGGAAAAGGGCACATTGAGAATTTTTGAAAGCTCATTTCTTCTCCCCCGCCTGGGTTGGGGGCAGGGTGTTCTTTATCTGTGAATGTGTCACTCTCACCAGGGAGCTTGGTGCTATGTGTGTCCCCATAAAACACCCCAGCTTCCATTAAACAAAGTGCCCTTCTTAAATGCCTTCCTTGTAAGACCTGGCCGCCCTACCCCAAGCCATTAGTGGGAACAGAACGTTAATAAGGAGGGACTGTGGTATCTCTAAGAGACGCTGACCTCCGTCAGCGGAAGCAGGGCACCCATTACAGTGTAATGATAAATCACAAGCTTTCCCTTCCATTATTTTCCCAGAAGACTCTTCTCTGAATGCATAAACATACTGGAGGGAGGAAGAAAAAAAACACACACGACAGATGAAAGAAAGGTGAAGAAAAAGAGAAGGGACAGACAGACAATCAGTTAACTCCCAGTGGGATTTAAAATAATAAATGCATCATACACACCCACGTATTTGCACAGTGAGACTTTAACATAACCTCGTAAGGAGAAATCTCCACCAAAAAGATGCATAAATGAACTATAAGATACAAAGGCCTCACCCCGAGAATTGTAAATACCAATACATCTCTAGGAGTGCTTCTTTGTAGTTAATATTATGGTGCTTTTCTCTTTATTGTTGCAAATGCAAAGGCGAACTAATCCCAGGAGTGGGAGGGAGAATAAATAATCAATAAATTTATAAGTGAACTTGTTATCTACCTTGTTAGCTCATCTTTCTGCTTAACGATGATCCCCTCATATTTAATTGGCTTTTGGGGAGAAACATTTGCTGGGTTCCCTTCTCTTGACACACTGATCAAAAAACCAATCCTGACGTGTAGACCATTCTTGCTGGCCATGCAATGATGTCTACAAGATACTCTATAGCTGTTGCCAAAGACGTGTGCTTATATCAGCCATACACTATGGCTGTCGGGTGAACTTTGCCTTTGGAAGCTAGCATATAGCCAAACATTGCAATGAGTTTCAAGGTTCTAGAAAGATGGCTTCGGTTCAGTGGAAACAGGATCAATGTGAGAGCATGACAGAAATGAATAAGAAAGGGTCCAAAGTGGCTGATGTCAACACTCCGACTTTTCATGATTTGTCTACGTGGATGAAAGAGCCCACGGTGAGTTCATGGATTAGTTGGACTGTCTCCACCCAGCTCAGAACATCAGAGTCCATCTTTGACTTTTACTTCTATGTTGCCTCTGATACCAAGAGCTTCTCGTGTAGACTACACCTTTCCATATTGGAAGCCCATCTTTTACCAATGACCTTCGGCATGGCTCTCTTCAGGTTCTTGAATTTATTTTCCCTTTCAGCTTTACCTGGTATAAATCCCATCTTCTGGCTCTACCCAGTGGAAACGGTCTCTTGTGTAGCCAGCTCCAATCCACTTGTATGGGATCTCAAGCAAAAATAAACCTGTATGTTGAAGTACATATTCCAAAATTATTGCTCATTTTTTTCCTCTATCGAGCATCCAGCTAACTCTGAGATTATTCCTGCCACACATCAGATACGTTTTCCCTCCGCTATCTGGAAGTTCACTTTGCATCCATTCACTTTTACGGATGACCTCTGTTAGTACTTGTTTTCCCTAATGGAAAGAAATCCGAAGAAGACTTTGCTTTCACAAAATGGTCATTTCATAAGAATTTTGCTTCTTCGCGTTAATATGGTTTCATAGGAATCTTCTACTTTCAGATAGTGGGGGAAACCAGTGTGCCATGTTTCGATGACATTAACCTTTACCATTTTATGAAAAAAAAATTGTTTTCCATGTCCGCCCTCCTACTCTCTTTTCTTCATGATGGTTTTTTTGATTTTGGTTCCATAGCTCATGCTGTGACAGTTACAGGTATCCTTCCCCCCACCCCCCTTCATTTTAGTAAGGTCTGCAGTATATACCACTTTGCGTGGTAGAGAACCAGATCATCTTCGGCTTGAGCTGGGCAATATTTCCTCCCAGACTACTGATTTATGTCTCAGATTTTTCAAATATTCTCTAATAGTGCTTTCCATCAATAGCTGCTTTATATGTACAAAGTATTCATTGCCTTCTAATAACCCAGGCTGCTTTTTCCGTAGCTTTGTTGCTAACATCTATTTCTTTGACCATACGTCAGTCCAGTAACTCAGTCATGTTTGAGCCATCATGATTTTCATCCCTTTTCTGATTTATTAGCCGACCACTCTCTCTCTAGTATGCCTTTCTTCCTTAATATATTTGTGAAAGACTCTTTGACCCCAGCTGTCCTGAATGTTTTACTGTGCTTGCTGGCCAAGGCTTTTGCAATGGGTGCAGTTTTATGAATCTCAAGATGAGCTTTGCTTTTAAAAGCTGCCCTTTCGGTTCATTTAAATAAAATATCCCCAGCTGTGTTTATGCTACAAAACCATTTGTAACCATCTCCTCCACTTTGGCCCCAAACATTTTTTATTCCAGACCTCTAGATTGCAGCCACAACGGCTCTTGTTTTGGTGCTTTGCTATGCATCTATTTTCGAGAATTGTCAAGTGCTACTCCCATTTCTGGGTCTGTCCGACAGCCTGTGTCCTGAGGTCAAAACACTGCCTTCATCAATAGAACCTCCACTGTAACACCTCTGCCCAAAGACCCAAACACCTCTGCCCAAAGACCCGTCACCAGTTTCCAGAGGTTTATGGTGTCCAGTAAGTAGCTCACTTAGTCTTCTTGTAGGGGCGGAGAATGTCTGGCATTAACAGACGTCCTTGTGACTGCCTGAAAGGCTACTTATGGACCAAGGAATGTGGCCCACAAGACTTATGACTAGCTGACTTATGGGCAAAGGAATTCGGCTCACGACAGCTAAAAAGAAAAGATAACCATATTAATTTTTTAAACTATATATATTTTTCCACTTTTACTCAAAGGTAAGTGACATATTACATTACATCAGACTAAGGTGTGTGACTTAAGGATTTGATACATGTATATATTGCAAAGTATTTACAATAATTCTAGTTAACATCCATCACCTCACAGTTAGAAATTTCTTGGGTGTGATAAGAAGTGTTAGGAGCTACTCCCTTCAGCATCTTTCAAATAAGCAATACGGTATGGTTAATATAGCCAGCATATACCTTATATACGCACCACATTATCTATTCATCTGACAGTGCACACACATTTTTTTCATGTCTTGGCTTTTATGAATGTTGCTTTTTGTTTTGTTTTCACATACTTGATATTTTTGTTTCGTTTTGTTTTTTGTTTGGTACTTCTAATTGACTTTTAGTTTGATGTCATTGTGGTTAGGAAAGATACTTGATAGGATTTTCTTTCTTCTTTTAAGTTTGTTTCTTTGGAGAGAAAGAGAGAGCGTGAGAGTGAGCATGGGAGCAGAGGAGTGACAGAAAGAGAGGGATAGAGAGAGAATCCCAAGCAGGCTCCACACTTTGATTGTGGAGTCTGATGTGGGACTCAAACCCAAGAACTGTGAGATTGTGACCTATATATTTTTTTAATGTTTATTTAGTTTGAGAGAGAGAGAGAGGGAGAGAAAGAGAGAGAGCATGCATGAGCTGGAGGGGGGGCAGAGAAAAAGAGAGAGAGAGAAAGAAAAAGAGAGACAGAGAGAGAGAGGGAGAACCCCAAGCAGGCTCCTTGTTGTCAGTGCAGAGCCAGACACGGAACTCAATCCCATGACCCTGGAATCATGACCTGAGCCGAAATCGGGTCAGATGCTTAACTGACTGAGCCACCCAGGCACCCCCAAAACTATATTTTTGAGATAGCAGTGGCTCAAATTAACAGAGTCCTGTTCTGGGAAAATTGTTAATTCCTTGTTTTGTCTTCCCACCACTGTTTTGTTTTATCTTCCATTTTATTTTTCTAATCTTCACTGATGCCATTTGAGGAATCCTTCAAATTCACAAACAGATGAAGGTCGCCCATTTGAATATTCTCTTCCTGGCTGTTAAGAGTGGTGCCATACTAGTAAGATTGATAGACACTGTGTGGTAACGTTGGCTTTTCCTTTGTGGTAAGAAATGTTGCCAGTTCTGGGAATTATGCTTGGATTACGACAGAGCATTGACGCGTTATTCCAAAGAGTGCTGCGCTATAGGTTATCAGATATCAACATGGGGCATTGGACAAGTGTGAGTATGAAAACACGGAAAACTGGAGACAGGAACAGGTGACTTAAGAGCCCAGTAATGCTAGGTTTCCTACACTGAGTAGCCCAAAGTGCCAGTAATAATAATTAGTAATAATAAATAATAGTAGATCGATTCTCAGCCAAGCCCTTAAGAGGAGTTTGAAGATCAAGCTGGGAACACAAAATACCAACACGTGGTTCAGAGACACGAGAGAAAGATTTTACCTTGGAAATAGAGCCAAGACTTTACAAGGTGATCTTTAACCACAGACATGATTTCTTGCCCGTTTGGGCTCTACCAGCTTAACTGATAAAAAAAATAATTACCCTGTTGATTCTTCATTACAAAGAAAGCTTCGATGGAAGCCAACAGTGAGTTGCTTATATTTCTGAGCTCATGGGGAATGTCTGAAATCGAAATTTAATGTTTAGTAATATCAACAAAAATTGCAAGGCACGTGGTGTCCTAAATGCAATATGGTGTGGTGGATTGGATCCTGGAAAATTAAGAAAAAAATAGTAATAAACACATTTTTTTAAAAAAAAAGGACATGAGTGAAACCAGTGGCAAAACCCAAATAAAGCCTGCTGTTTGGGAACTAGTGATGTGTATCACTGTTAATTTCTTAGCTTTCAGATTTGCACCATAGTTATTAGGAGGAAGTGGATAAAGTTTTGCACTATCTTTGCAACTTTTCTGTAAATCTAAAGTTAATTTCAAAGCAAAAAGTCTAGTTTAAAAAGTGATGCAAAGCAGGGACCGTAATGTGATCATTACGGTCCCTCCCTCACGATTCCTCTTGGGCAACATTTATCCTTTTATTTCAGTGGTTTATCTTGATTCTCTTCTTTTCCAAAGGCAGAAATTAATGATCAAAAGATTAGGCAGTCAGTTCTGTGGGTACCGATGATACACGCATAGGAGACATGTATATTTAAACAAAAAGCAAACAAAGCAAAGACCCAAAAGCAGTAAAAGCAAACTAAAAACACTAGAGTTGGCTTCCCTTCCACCTTTTTATCTAAACCAAGTGTTCTGAAAGGACAAGACCTTTGGTTCTTGAGTGGGGTCAGGATTCACGTGTCAGGGTCCCCTCGGTGGCTGGACCCAGAGTCCCTGACACGGTTTTCTTCACACAGCAGCTGCGGATGCTATTTGGGTCTTGGTCTACACGGCCAGTTCTCCTGACAGCTGCAGACCCGTTGGTAAGAACAAGTCACGGTGGAATTCTAATTTGACCCCACCTCAAAGACCTGGAAAATGGTGCTTGCTCAGTAAATGCAGCTGAGTGAATAAATTAGATGGAACAGAGAGCTGGGAGTGGAAGCCAGCCAAAGGGCTCGGCTGCTCTGGTCTGTTCTGCCAGATACGCCATTCCTGACCTAGTCCCTGAGCAATGTCCTAGGCTTGTGGTACGATAACTCACTGCTGGGTGTTGTCCTGTGTTAGGAATGGAATTTGCTTTGCCCATGAACTTCCCAGGAGGCGAATTTTGTCCGGAGGAAATCATCATCCTCTGGGGTCAGAATGGAAGAATTTCTCAAGGAGCCCGGTTCTTGTCTTGAATTGCGGAAAGTCAACGGGCTGTTGAAAGTTGGATTTGGCACAAAACACCACATTATATGGCATGATGTGGCATACATGCGGCTTTATACGTGTGTGTGCGATGAAGGGTGGTGACAAAGGGCTATAATTCCAGGAGGAAATTCCTTTGGAACTCACAACTGTCAAAGAGCTGTATGGGCCTGTTCCCTGACATCTTTTCAGTTAAAGAAGCTATTGGAGACAATAATTATGTGACAATTTACAATCATTTCTGCCACTGCCAATTGTTTCTGAGCAGCTTGTACTTTGAAGCTACTCTTCTTTTGTGGGGCCAACAGTAAGCATCTCTGACCCTGTGCAAAGAAAAGAGGGGGGAAAGAATTGAGTGACGGAGAGTATGGAACGCAGGTCAGATTCCCAGATGAAGGAATCACAGTTGGACATTTGCTAAGTATCTCTACTCTTCCTGTTGGCCTCTGTAGGCGATAGTTGTCGCTACGTTATGTTTATTAACAACGTAAATATTTCAAAGATTTGTGATTCATTGTGGATCTATTATCTACCCACAAATGAAGGAGGGCGTTTATTGCTTGGAAATATTTCAAAGGTATAGATTTACCCCGCCCCAAAATAAACCTAATCCCTTAACTAAAAACCCATTTTTTTGTGTGTCCTACAGAATTTTAAGTCTGTTAAAACGCAATTGTCCCCCCCGGGGAAAATAGCATATTAAGCTTTAGAAGCCATTACTGCAGATTAGTCTAACATATCTTTTCTGGAGGGTTTGGGGGAAAGAGAAAGACCTGAGAAAGAAGAAAGAGGTAAAGAAGAAACACTTCTTAAATGCATTTTACATGTATTCACATTTAACCTTCACATGACCCGAGCTTCATGCTTCAGATGTGGAAGAGGGAACTCACAAACATTAGGCAAATTGCCCAAGGACACTCAACTGGTAACTGGAGGATCTGGTGTTTAAATCTGATGCATCTGACTCCCAAGTCCAGCCTCTTCCCTTTGGAGGAAGCTAAGAGCCTTGGAACTGCAGAGCAGAGGACCACTGACCGTGCAATGGGGAGTGGCAAGCCATTTGCGGAACGTGCTTGTTGGATCTCAAACCCTGACTGGGTTCAGTCCAGTAAAATCTTTGTTTTCATTTTTTAAAACTTTTTATCCCCCAACCCTGTACTGTGGCAGATTAGTACAATCACTTAACTCATAGGGTCTGGAAATCAGTACAAGATCTGGGCTTCAATGCAGTCCCTGCTTACTAAGTATATTTATACTTCTTTTTCTCTCGCTCCCATATTTGGAAAGTGCAAACATTAAACAAGCCTTCCTCACAGAATTATTCTGATAATTCAATGAAATACTGCGTGTGAAATGCTTAACGTCGAGACGAAGACAGAGTCGATGCGCGGTGTTTGCTTTTATTATTTATTTCTGCAGGGAAAGTGCAGAGGGTGGTATCTTGTAAGGATCCTTCGGATCTTTCTCGAAGAGGAGCATTCCCACACTCTTGACTTTATGACAATGAGCCTTGATTTTACAGTGATATTTGAAATTTCCTTCGTTTGGAGTGGGTTTTTCCCCCTTCCCATATGGGGCTCTCATTATCTCATTACAGTTCTGACACCTTCCTATCTCTGAATATGGAGGAGAAAAACACTCTAAGTGCAATTTTCTCAGAAAAGAGAGACAGAGGGAAACAGGCAGAGACGTGTCTGAAATCGCTCTAGGATCTGGAAGTAGGTTTATGCCAACTCATGCCATTTCTTCAAGGATGGTCAGGTATTTCCAATTTCCTGTTGCCATTCTACATTGGTGTGTCTGTTAAATGTATCCGTGGGAAGTCAGTAAATGGGAAATTGTAAGCAGGAGGCTTTCCAAATGATACTGGAACCATTCATTCTTGTATAAAAAAGAAAAGCTACGCAGTGTGGCCAAGGGAGACCTCTTCCCAGCCATTCAGAAGACTCATCTGGTCACAGTGGGGTATGATATCCAGTGGGAAATATTCTTCTTCTAGAGGTTGTAATTTTAGATAGAGGGAAAGAAGGAAGAAGGAATAAGATATTGAGAGGCGCTTGAATATTTCCACTGAAAACCATTGGGTTGGGGTGGCCAGGAAGAGAAGGGGAGGGGACAGGGGGCTGAAATACGAAATAAAACAAAGCTGAGACACCCTGGAGAGTCCCAGCCCCTTCGCTTGTAATAAGTCAGCTTTTGTTAGCTTGGCTTTTGAGTATTAAGCACTCAGTTCATCTCCATTGATTTGTAATGAGGCTGGGAAGCTCACAAAGCCTTAATCAAGCCAGGATCCCTTTAAAATGAACTCTTCTGCGGAGAGAGTAGCAGATAGCATCTGTTGGAGAGAGCTCACTGTCTCCATTGTGAGGCTTACACTGGCCCAGAGAATGGGGTAGGGGCTTCATTAGTCTGATAAAAACAGACAGGCCAACTTTTCATTAGAGGGATGCACAAATCCACTTTACTTGGCTTTCCTCCTTTACATTATAAAAGCATTATCAGACCCAAGCTTATGGGCCTCATTATTCCATACAAACACCCGGCATGGAGCTGGGAAGTGCAGCGAGCTGACTCCCACTTGAAGGCCCTCTGCTAGCTTTTCAAAGCAAGAACGCTGGATTAGCCATGGGCCGGGCTTCCTAATCTACGAAATGAAGATCCACACGATAATCTTCTCCTTTTCCCCTCCTGTCAAACAAGAGAGAGTGGCAGGGCTTTTGACCTTTTGCAATAAGGGCAATTTGTCCTAAGGTTTATGCTTCGGGATTCCGGCTCACAGAGAAATTCAAACGCTGGTGCATCTCCCCGGTCTCTGTTCCGGCAAGGTGGTTTTAAACAAAGTAAATCAGACATACCGAGTTATTTTGTTCTGCGTCATGTTTCATTACGTAATCACTGAAAAAACAAAATTCGCTAGTAGGTTTAATTAACCCGAATGGTGGCTTAGATCAATATTCCTGATTGAACTTTCAACAGCACTCTTGGAACTTTGTTCTCCGCCTTCTGCTACCCCATCTTTTTGTTTTATTCGCTTTTTCCCTACACTCCCAACTCTCCACCAGCCTACTAAGCACAGAAGCTGACACGCTGACCTGCTCCTGTCAGTAAACTACAAACCCCTGGATCTTCTTTTCCCTCACGTCTTTACATGTGATGATGGACACCGTTTACCACTGTATTTTGCCAGGTGCCTTTATTTTATACCACATGCTGTGCTCCTGTCTGATAATGTCTTTAGACTGTATTCTGTAAAATAATAATAATGTGCTTTATTGGTATGTGTCCCAAGTTTTGCAAAATAAGTTTATTTAAAACATAGCATCCTTGAATGAACTTCCAATTTACAACAATATCTCCCTCTCAAAAAAAATAAACATTAAAAAAATTTAAATAAAACATCCTTGAATAAACTTCCAATTTACAACAATAAAAGCGCCCTATTTATTATTTTTTTTTTCTTAGTTTCCAAAGTTTTGAGTTGAAGTAGATATTTTATAGACATGTAAGATGTAAAGGGAAGGAATGAAATGGGAAAAGAATACAGGTTTTTTTCTCCCCCTATTTATAATTTTTTTAATTTATGTTGAAACCGTCAAAGGAGATACACGTAGTCTAACGTAGTCACGGAAAACCCAAATGTTGGTTGAACTTTGCAGCTGTAGACTAAACAAATAACTGACTTCCTAGGCCAACAATGATCCATAGTTTCATGGGAAAAAGAACGTAGGCTGGACTGGGAGGAAGCTGGCATCCATAGAGTCAAAGATTCATTCCATCCCCTGCCCCACCTGGGCAGATGCATAACTTCACCCGAAACTTCCCGACGTTGTCAGCCACCCATCTGCGTTCTTGCAGCCAGTCACTCAAACATGATGAAGTCTACCCAAAATGGCAAGGCCCTGACCAGCTTTTAGTGAATTTTAGCTTCACCAGAGACCCAGGCATCAGTATTTCATTTTATATGTTGGCAGAAATACTCAGTTTGGTCCTCCCTTTGGTGTTAATCGCTTGGATTCAGAGGCTGGGATCTGCACAGTAGACTGACAAAACACAGATGCACAAGAGGAAAACAACTCAGATTATATACGTGTGCAAGGCGCCCCGGTGGAGAACTCAATGATGAGTAACTCAGAGAGAAGGTTAGCAGTCGGAGCCTTCATGCCGTCTTAACGAAGCACAATAAGTTCGTAGAGAAATGACAGGACAGAGAAAAGGGGGTCTAGGCTTCTCAGGGCAGTAGCTGTGGGCAGGTAGGCACCTGCGGGAAAGTAATGGAAGGTGAGGTCACTTCAGTAGGGTTTGTTTGTGCAGACCCGTCTTGGTGCCGCTCTGTCTCCAGCAATACGGGCTCCCCCGCTCCAGGCGAGGGGAAGGGGAACACCTTCCCCAAAGGAAATTTATGTCTTGCTTTTAGGCAGCTGGGTGGAGACCAAAGAGCTCCTTCTGCATTTGCTGCCTCTTAATTGCCTTTAATTCAAAATCATCCTTACGCCAAAGTGTCATATCATAGGATGGTGCTTTCTGATCCTTTTGAGCGCCTTAGGATCTGACCTACACGGGCCAGGCCTTGATACAGTACAGCGTGCTGGGGTTACAGAACCAACCCGCATTGGCAACGGCCATGATGCTGATGATGATGATGTTGGTGATGGTGATGATGGTGGTGGTGGAGGTGGTGATGAGGCAACCCGATCCATTTTTCTCGCCCCTTTTGTATTTTTCACTTCTGACTCAAACAAGACAGAGGCTGAGGAGCCAAGACCTCCACTGTTTCTGCTGGCAGAGATCAGGTGATTCAGCACCTTGGGGTAAAGCTGTCCAGCTTCTAGAGGATGACTCTTTGATTTATAGTGTCATCTCAGGACATTTCCGCGAATTAGGCACTGGGATCAGTCAGGCACAGAAATAACAAAGCGGGAGGCACACTGTTCTCCAAATTGTGACATGACATGATAGGAGATAGACATTATGTTTTTCTTCAGGAATGTCTGAATTTACTAGACAAAGGCCTGAGTTTAGTTCTAAGAGAGAAGAATTTGGGGCACTTCCAGGTATATACAGATAATAACATGTTTGATGAAAAGAAAAACATAACCGTCTTTCTTAGCTTGTGTAAATACCTGCGAGAGCCTATCAGTTTCTGCTCTCTGGATTTTTATGTGAAGCGAGGGTTACCCGTGTTTACATTTAAGGAAGAGTGTAGCTTTTTCTGAGTTTGGGTTCACTGCAAATACATAGTTGCCATTCAGGCCTATGCTTAGCTGGAGTCAGTGTGAAATTAGGGGATTTTGCATCATCTGGTTGAGACTACATCATGGCCTAAGCCTTCTTGATCTGAATGTTAGTTTTCTTCTTTCGATCAAGAGTTCCTCTCCTTTTCTTTTCTATAACTGGCGCTAAATGGCCCAAATTCCTTTCTTCTTTTTTTGTGATAAATCTAACTGGGCCTTAATCCTGAAACCAACGCCTGGCTTGGCACTTCTCCCGAGCGAGATGGGAATGTGGTAGGGAGGTCAAGCCAAGGGTGATAGATTGAAGAATTATGGCGCATACATTCAGCTCTGGTACTTTCAATGCTTTCAGCATCACCGTGAAGAAAGACCAATCCAGAATGGTCGAGCCCTTGACGAAATAAAACGAGAACGGAGGGCCTGACCAACAAGGACAGGCACATCCTGGTGTGGGGTTTTCTGAGGTCAGCGTCTCCAGCTTTTTCGGATGTTAACAATGAAGTAAAGGATTGTAGTGTTGGTGATGCCAAGCCTCTCGAAGCAGCTCTGAGTGCAGTGTGTGTGAGTGGTGAGTGGGCTGATACCCAGCTGGGGGGAGGGACAGCACTCAGACTGCTCGGGACACTGGCAGAGGGTGGGCAAAGCAGAAGGAAAACGTCCCCAAGGCAGCCACAGAAGAGCCTGATAACGGCCTGATGGTTCTGCAAGAGCTTCCCAGGGTGGATGAGGAGATCCAGGAAACTCGGCCCTTGGCCATGGTGGAAATGCAGAAAGTTCATCAGGTTGCAGTGAGGATAGATACCGACAGTAGAAACCGAGCTTCCTGAGACCCCTCAAATCACATGTCCTTCCCCTAATGCCATGATTGCTCTGGTGAAAAGAATAGGAAATGGGGAAGCAAAGAACCCAGAAAACTGAACATGCAGTTAACCAAAAGTCAGGGTTTTGTAAAAGTTTTTTGATGTTTATTTATTTTTGAGAGAGAGAGAGAGACAGAGTGTGAGTGGGGGAGGGGCAGAGAGAGGAGACACAGAATCCTAAGCAGGCTCCACGCTCTGAGCTCTGGGCACAGAGCCCGACGCGGGGCTAGAACCCGCGAGCTGTGAGATCGTGACCTGAGCCGAAGTCGGACGCCCAACCGACTGAGCCACCCAGGCGCCCCATCAAAATTCAGGGTTTTAAGCCAAAGGATGATTTCTATGAACTGATAAATTTCCAGTGTCTGCCACCAGCAGAAAGTGATACATCTGTGCACCTGAACCTTGGGGCTACAAGAGCTCCTAAAAGCGTCAAGTAAGACTGAAGGTGTTGGAGAAGGAGGAACAGAAATCCAGTAAGATGAGGAGTGAAAAAGCAGAAAAAAGCAGAAAAAAGCAATATGATGGTTCTTTTAGGACTTGGTTGAGAGATGTATTCACAGGTAGAGTTGGCTTGCTGAGGAGTGAATGGGGAATGGAAACCGGAAATAGTGGCTGTAAACTGAACGGGAAGATCGGCGATGGGAAAGAAAGACATGAGATTGGACAATAGATTAACAGGACTTTGGGTCAAGGAAAGAATGTGGTTGGAATGCCTATAGGTTAAGGACAAGGCCAACAAGGGGAAAGAGAAGATTCCTTTGGGGGCTGGGGATACCGAATGAACTGACACGTAGTCCGGTTATATTGTGAGTAGGGAGAGATCTGCACGACATCCTCAGACAGGAAGAAAGTAGAGAAGAACTGTGCACTGCTCTTTATATCAAAGGGATGGTGGGTTGAGGCAGGTAATGGCTGACCTCATTTCCAGCAACATCTCAACGAGACACCCCCGCACGGTCACAGTCTCCTTTAGGCGAATCTTTCAACTACTCTCTCTCTTCTGGCACCTGAGATTGCGACTTCTCACAGAAAGTCAATGAGACCTTTCCCAACAGTCTCTTACCCTCTCTTTCAGCCTTGTCTTTCTAGTTCTCCTCTGCCCTCCCCATAGATTCATACCCAGTCTCTGCTGCTCTGCACGGCATCTTCGCGTTGGTTACGTGCCATTTTCTCACTGGGCAATTTCCTCATATGCTGCCTCCAATATTATCCCACAAGCTTCAAAATGAAGCCAGTGGACAAAGCACACTGCCCTGCATGTACCTTGCTTTCTAGCAACCCCCCCCACCCCCGCCCCGGGACTGTGCTTTTGTCCAGGAGGTAGGAACACAGGAAAGACATTTTGCTGCTGAGTTTTAAAAAAACACATGTACCTTCTTCCCTTCCTTTGTCTCAATTTTTTAAAAATCATAATGAAAATTGTTAGTGCTAACTGCTGACCATCTTGGAACTCTGTTGGGAATGCAAAACATTTAGAAAATTACAAAAAATAGGAAAGCCAAGATTGAGCAGATGGTACCCTAGTTTCTTCCCTAGAATCGAGAGACTCTGCTATTCGCCTTCTCCTCTTCTAGAAGCTACGTCCTCTAAAGAAAGAGGGCTGAACCAATAGCTTGCCCAGTCACCAAGTGTGGTGACCAGGAGATGGCCTTTTTTTTTTTTGATGAGGTGGAGACTCTGGATCTCAACAATGTTTAATTTCAGGGCAAGAGAAGCAGCCTGGTCTGTATCATAGCTTCAAATCTATGGCACTTCCACAAGGTGCTTGTCGATTGTACATAAATCAATAAGGTGAATACTGAGGGTCGCCATTTTCTCATCTAAACAACTCAGGTCTTTAATAACGAAAAGTGAGGATCTAAGTACTTGCTTCATTTGTTTGTGTACGAACAACGAGCACCACGTGAAACCTTTTAGCACCTGACCTTTTGTCAAAATAGGATACATTTCGTAGAAAAGGATGCCCCCTTTACAAATGGGAAGAAAATCAAATTTACCTAGCTCTTCTCTAACTACAGCTTTGGAGTCAGACTGAGCTGCTGTAGTTCATCCTAGCCACTCATGAGCTGTGTGACCAGAGCTAAGTCCCCCAGCCTCTCTGATTTTCAGTTTCTTCATTAAATGCAAACGATCCTATCCTAGTGTGTCACTTCTCTGTTAGAACGAGCTCCGAAAACTGCTTTCCTGCTCCCCTAATACCGGAAGTAGAGGGAGGTCTGACCGGAAGTAGAGGGAAGTAGAGGGAGGTCCCCTGCTCTTCCTGGTGCCGCAGGGCAGCAGGGAATAGAAAAAAAGGAGAGAATCGAAAGAAAGTGTTTGCTCCAGCCCAGTTCACATATAATCCCTATTCCTTCCATGATGATTTCTAGATCTCAGACCGCAGCTCTTCTGGTTGCTCAATGGGAAATGTTTAACACAGAGACTGGAACTTAGTAACTACTCAGTCAACACTGTCTATATTTATGTCATGGCTATTAATATTTATTAACGGGGTCATTGTCAGTGGGAACCAGAGTAAATAGGTCCTTCTCGACTAAAAGCCCAACATGCCAGACCACAGGCATTTTTCTTTATACAGAAGGGGCTTGGAAGTTCCACCTGGCTTTGGTTAAGCTGTCATTGGTCTCTTAAACAATATGAATGGCGGAGCTGAGCGCTGGTGTTGCTCGAAGTAGGCAGTTTGAAGGGATGGGGTTCTGGGCAGCCTCCCCTTCCCCCCACATACATCTAAAAGGAGAGCCTGGGGAGCCTGGAGGCTGAATGTGTCTTATTTGCACACAGTTTTTACCCCAGCAGATGCTGCCCTGGGCCCAGAGAAAAATGTTTCTTCCCTAAGGGTGACATTTAGCCAGAAGTGGAAAGCAGGGGTTTGGACAGTGATGGCACACTTTGGGCCTCACGTTAATTGGTGCTGGGATGGAAGCCTCGAGCGCCAGCCGCTTAGCAGGTGACCCCAGGACTGGAGCACGTACGTGTGCTTGTGTCCTGCACCTGACTCGGCGGGAACACTTGCCCTCCTGGAGCCCTAGAGATGCTGCCCCCCGCCCCCCTGCGGGGAGCAGGGCGCTCTGCCTCTTTGCCAACGGCCCCACTCTCCACGACCTTGCACTTGCACTGTTTCAAGGTCGTAGGGGGTACCTTCTCCTAATAACAGGGCAAAGAGCCCTGAACTTGACGGTCTTGCCTCTCCTGAGCAGCAAGCACCAGCTGCTGCTTTTCCCGGGGCAAACCTGCGGGATTCAAAACCACCCAGGGCACTGTTCCCGAGCCGCCTGGCTCTACCCCCGGTGCAGCCCCAGCTCAGATCAGCTCCAGGAACCTGAGCCCAGCCTGCCATCTACAAGGGACAGACTGAGAGGCCGGAGCCGGTGCAGACAGCAGCTGCGCCCGGAGGCTGGGTGACGGTCCCCGAGAGGGGAAGGGGCCAGGAGGGAGGTGCTTCCAATCGGAGGCTGTGGACCAGACATCCTACATAAAGGGACCCGGGAGCCGCACAGACAGCCCTTCCACGGGATGAGGCAATAAATATATCACCGCACCACGAAATGGCCTCTGGGTGGCTATAGAACACTTAATTATTGATTAATCTTCATTAATTAATGAATCCGAACATGAGTGCTACTAAACAGGAATACGAAGAGCTGGCGTTCCACGCGAGAAGAGAGGGGAGGCCTCGCTGTGTCCCCTTGGGCGCGGCCGGCCGCCTGAGGAGGGGACAGCCACGCTTTTATTCCAAGAGCTATCGCTGGGGTCCTTCGTGCCCACGGGTGCTGCTGCCCTCCCAAGGCTGATACAGTAATCTGGGTGTAGCAAAGGAAGAAGGAAGGGGATGAAGCGGGAAAATGACCGGAGAAACAACAATGCAGTTAGATGTTTATTTACCACCTACTAGTTGCCAGGAATCGAGGTGTCAAAGGCAGCTAAGAAACTGTCCTGCCTTTCAGTCATTCACAGGGAAGCAGAAAAATGGAAGATTTCAATTTAACGTCCAGCGCACTTATACTCAGCACTGCCTGGCCTGGGAAATTCTGGAAACGTAGGATAGGATCAGAGGGCACTAAGCAATCATCTAAACTTCGTAAGGTTAAAGAGAACTTGAGGTACAAGGACGCCTGCGTGGCTGAGTCAGTTAAGCATCTGACTCTTGGTTTCAGCTCAGGTTGTGATCTCGCAGCCGTGAGTTCGAGCCCTGCATCGGGCTCTGAGCTGATAGCTCAGAGCCTGCTTGGGATTCTCTGTCTCCCTCTCTGTCTCTGCCCCCTTCCCACTCATGCTCTCTCTAGATCTCTCTCTCTCTCTCTCTCAAAATCAACAAATAAAAAGTAAATAAAGAGGCCTTAAGAAATAATAATAACAATAGCAATATTGGTAAGAACCTTCCTTGAATTGGGGGGGACACGAGTGAATCACTTCCGAATGTGTTGTCATCCTTTTCTCTAGAGTAGTGTGGACAGCACGTTGGGGAAATGCTGGCTTTATTACCTGCTGACAGTTGGGCTTTGGGCAAGTGGCAGCACCTTGATGGCCTTGAGTTTCCTTGTCTGTTTCATGAAGATAATTATATGCTCCTTATAGGTCTGTTGTGAAGGGCGGAGAAGGTTGTGGGGAGGATGTAGGGATCCCTGACACGTAGGAGTCACTTATGAGTAGCGTAAGAATCATTTGTACGTAGTAGTAATTAGAGTTATTGTTCCGCTTGGCGGTGTAGATTGTAATCCTTTTATCCTGTAACTTCCATGCTCACAACCCTGCAATATTCATCATTTATGATCGCAGGAGAGGATCCATGTCACAAGGAAGGGAGAGCTGTCCACACCTGTGGAGACGCAGACTGAGAGAAGCATTGCTTAAGAGCAGGGGGCCTGCCTTCAGCTAGTGTGGGCTTGAATTCGACATTGCCATTCTCTATCTATGTGACTTTGGGCAAATGGCTTAGCCTTTCTGGCTGGAACCTGTTTCCCCATCTGTTCCATGAGGAGAATGCGAATGCCTGTCTCCTAAGGTTGTTGTGAGAATCAAATTCGATACTGCATGTAAGACACAGTTCCTGGAATGTACAAACCCTCAGATGTTAAGCGTGAAAATAACTGTTTGCAAGACTGTTGTCAGAGGGGCGCCTGGGTGGCTCAGTCGGTTGAGCGCCCGGTTCTTGGATTTTAGCTCAGGTCATGATCTCACATTTCGTGAGCTCAAGCCCCGTGCCGGGCTCTGTGCCGACAGCATGGAGTCTGCCTGGGTTCCTCTCTCTCCTTCTCTCTCTGCCCCTCCCCCACCCACGCTGTGCCTGTCTCTCTCTCCAAATGAATAAATAAACTAGGAAGGGGCTGAATTCTCAGAACCACAGTGCCACTGAGCTCTGTGTGCGTTCCTTTTTCCTCTGGAAGCAGAACGACAATGGACCATTCAAGGACACGGTCTCAAAAGGTTTAGCTTTTCTTGGTAGATGTTTTAGAGGGGTAAGGCAGTTTTCCTGCCCCCACGGAGTCTACGGTTTGGCAGGAGAAATAATGCCTCTATAGGCAGCTCAAATATCAGGCTGTTTTAGAAGCTGGAACACTGGTATAAACAAACAGCAGCGGGAGTTTGGAAGAGAGAGTGAGAACCTACCTCTGGGTGATAAGGTAACTCTCCAAAGAGAAAGTGGCCTCAAAGGGGTGCTTTGAAGGACAAGTCAGATTTCAATAAAGCAAGAAGGGGAGCAAGACGCTTCTCAACTGAGGAAACAGCACCTATATAAGCACAAAAGCAGAAGAACGTGGGGAATATTCCAGAAATGTTGTGTTAGTAATTTTTAACACGAGGATTTTATAGGCCTGTGTGTTGTTCACTTTTGCAATGTCTTTGTTCATTTGACTCAGTTACAGGGTCGGTTCTCGGACTCACAAAGAGCTCCATGTTTTGGTTCCCAGGAGGTACCGTGATGGAGATATCTTTCTGGTTCTCCATAGGAGGCCATTTTGCAAAGAATGATGTCAGCTGGAATCTGGGGCTGGCCCTTGAGAAAGATGGCTTCTAAGAATCACTGAGAAAGAATTTTCTTAACATATCATCCAGAGTTCCTTAACACATAATCTGGTAGAACTATCATTCAAATTAAAAAGAAAAGGAAGAAAGAAAAAGAAAGAAAGAAGAAAGAAAGAAAGAAAGAGAAAGAAAGAAAGAAAGAGAAAGAAAGAAAAAAAAAAGAAAGAAAGAAAGAAAAGGAAAGGTAAGAAAAAAATAAAGGAAAAAATAGATTAAAAAAAAAAAAAAACCCAACCCAATGAAATGCTTCCTCTGAACCCATGGAAAAGCTGGGAAGTCCTCTGGGGACAGCAGTCAGGGTGAGGGGCAGGATGGGCTGAGGCAGGGCTGTCTTCCAGGTTGTAGGTGTTCCTTGCCCAGAAGAGAAATCGTACCACACAGCCGCCCCCCCACCCCCCGGCCCCCTCTCCCAAGTCCTCCTCCTTCCTGGACCACCGAATGACTGTGGGAAAAGAAATAAAAAGCCAGGTAGAGTTCAAATTAGAAAAAAAAGAAATGGAAACCAGATTCTCTGGGGGAAAAACAGACTCAGTGACACCGCGAGCGAAACCTGGAAAGCAGAAATGCTAAATGCGAGGGAGCAAGACTCTTGCAGAAGGAAATTAGATATGAGCTGCCAGGTGATACAGCCGCCGAAAGGTCAGTGCTATTTTGGGCTGCATATGAAGAGGCTCCAGGCATCTCAGGACACACACGCACACACAAATGTACAAACTAGAGAGGGCTCGGAGAAAGGCAAAGCGTTGGTGAAGGGATGGCTGTCGGCTTTGTGGTGAGAGATTAAAGGCGTGATGGAAGCAAGAACAGGTAAGGAGCTGGGTGCCAGGTGTATATTAATAGCACTTTGTGGTGACAAAACACGCAGCCCCGAGTTGATTTCTTATCTCTCACACAGTTGTTATCTCCTTGTAAAAATGTGTTCATTCATCTGACAGTCATTTATTGACCACCTGCTTTGTGCCATTTATTGTGCTGGTGAGTCAGCATTAAATAAGCCACAGCCTCGGTCCTTGAAAAGCTCGCTGGCCAAAAGAGACAGGGACAAGCGTCGCTGGAATGCCATGGGGTAAGTACTCAACAGGTACCAGGAACTCCAGAAAGGGGATTATTATGGTGCCACAATGGGACAGGAAAAGTGGAAAGAGAAGGCAATCTTTGAGCTGGATTTTGCAGAATGAATAGGTTTTCACAAGGCAGAATGGGTGGGTGGAGGGCGGGAGGACATTCCAGGCAGAGGGAACGGCGCGATTAAATACACAGATTAGGAAGCATGGCCCCATGAGGCGAGAGCCCAGGGGGTGCAGACAGAACAGAGAGGGGGGTTGTGGAAAACAGATCACAGAGGAGGCCCTCGTCAGCTACAGCATGTTGGAGCGTGCCGATTGACGTAAGCCTCACCGATAAATACCCTTGAAGGTCTACAGTAAAACTCTGTGCTCGCCATGGTGGGAAATATACCATGTAACACAGTCTCTGACCTGAAGGAGCTTAGCAGTCAATCAGTAAACACTTGTTGACGTCTCACCATGTCCCAGGTGCTAAGCTGGGGATTCGTCTCAAGTAAGACAAGCCTCCAAAAGGCTTTCAATCAAGGTGACGGTGGTAGATCGATTACATAAATTATTAAAAATTTTGAAGTGAATAGAAAAAGCGGCTACCAGATCCTACAACACGCCCGTAGTGGGGAGAGAGGACAGTATGTGGTTAAGTTCCTGTTCCAAGTAGCTACTGGGGGAAAATAAACCTCCCCAAATTAAAGTTGTTTCAAAAAACCATTTTATCATTGTCACTCATGGTTCTGTGGTTTGACTGGGTTCAGCTGGGTGGTTGGCCTCTGGGGTTTCTCAGGTAGTGGCTGGTAGATGGCCACTAGAGCTGGAATCATCTGCAGGCTCAACTGGGCTAGACATCCAGAATGCTTTTTTACATCTAGGATTCTGAGGCAAAAGTGGTGCTTCTGTCCGGGCGGCAGGCACTGATAGGTGCTACCCAGGCATCTGTCTCCCCCCAACATGGCATCTTCATGCGGCCACTTTTACTTCCTCACAGCAGTAGTCTCAGAGGGTCTCAGACATCTCACGTGGTATTCGGTTTCCTCACAGCCTGTGCTCCCAGAATGAGCGTTTCCAGAAGCTGAGGAAGACGCCACCGGGCTTCTTAGGACCCAACCTTAGAAGCCACATAGTATGGCTTCCATCACATACTATGGGTCAAAATGCAAGTCATGGCAATAACCTGTTGAGGGCTTAAACATGACAGGCACGGGTCACTGGAGGTCCATCTTTGGACACATGCTCTCATGGTTCCAAACACAGTAAGGATTGCAAGGGAGGGAATGGCTGGGGCGTACAGGACTCCAGAGAAGACACTTTGCTGGTGAGGTGAAGCTTTAGTTGGGCCTTGGAGGAAATGTGGGTTCCACCTAAGGAGAGAGAGAGAGAGAGAGAGCACTCATGGTAAAGTGAGCATATATTCTCAAGAGGAACTGGGTTCAAATCTTGCTTCTACCACCACATTCTAACTACATGTCTTTGGGGGCCAATATGTCACAGAGTCGTTGAAGAGAATAAGAGTGACGACACACCCAAAAGCCCATGTCCTCAAACCTGGGTAGAAATTAAAGACACAAGGAATGCTGAGAGCAGAGTGATTGACTTCCACCATCGTGGTCATGATATTCAGAATAGATTTGAGGGGAAAAACTGATAACAAGAGGCCAGACTCCGCAGTTTCTGTATTTGTCACAAGTGGTGCTGCCTAAAACGTATACGTGGATAATCATCTGGCCGGATGCCACCATGGTATGATTAGAGAGCAAAGAAAGACTGTCTCCTTCCAAAATGTCATCTTTTCTAATCAAAAGATGCCCAAGAGTCTCCTACTCCATCTTAGTAGTTCATTCGTCTCAGTTAAGATAGATTGTCCCCTGGGATCTCCTATCACAATGGAAATACTCTGGAAAAAGTAATACATTAAGATATCATCAATTACTAACAATGTGTTATACCCTTAAGATTACTTTTCAGCCGTAATAGTCAAAGTATCCTAGGTTACACAGTGCTAAACAGTATTCCCACAATCTTAGTTCCTTTTAGTACAACTGAACTTACACAAAGTCCTCAGCAGGTCCAGGCAACCCTCCAGGGCAGCTGTCCTCCATGCGTTGACTCAGCACTGCAGGCTGCCTTGATATTATGGCACCTTTGTATCAACTCGTGCCCCGCGATCACCATGGCAGGAGAAGGTAAAGACAGGAGGGTCATGGACCGACTCGTGATTCAGTGCGTCACTGTTATTCCCATTGCACTGGCCAAAGCAAATCTCATGACCACTTCTAGCTTCCAGGGAGGCAGGAAATGATAAACCACTCACATGCCCAGAAGAGGAAGTGGCTATTGATTAAGTGTCATGTGCATGGCACATTGATTAAAATGAAAACTCAGAGAAGAAAGAAATTAGGCTTTAATGAAAAGGTTTGGATAGGGAAGTGGAGGGGAACTGTTTGGTATAGAGTAGGAGCAGATCTGATGAGTCACCATCATGAGTTCGGGGTTACATAGATACATAGGGTGGCCCCAAGCTCCTCGAAGAAGATGAGGTGTCAAAAATAGGGAGCTACCCAAAAGGAAGGAAGAAGAACACATACCTGGCACTAGCTTTGGTCCTTTCACCTTTAAGCATCAAGTCATTTGTCTTCAACGTTAGGTTGTGATGTTCAGCATCATCAGGAAGCCAACATCTAAAGGTCAGCTTTCAGCAAAAATTCACACATGGAGAAGCTGCTCGAGTAGGCATTCTGGGTAAGCCAGCAAAGGAGGTTGGGATGAAGCAGCAGGGGGCAGGCCAGAGCTGGGAGGTTGAAAAAAGAGCTGGAAGGTCCTGTCTGGGTATCAGGAGTCATCATGAAGGGAAACTGAAAAAGCAAGGATAATCAGAAACTGCTTGGAACTGATTTCAGTTCAGGATTCTGGGGTGAAAGAGGGCAGGCTGATGCTTCTCAGAAAAGAAAAAAATGATCTTTGAGGAAGCAGCAGCAAGGAAGAGCTTGGTGGTCCTAGTGGGGATCTGCCATGCTTGTAACAGAAATATCCAGAATGAGGGAGACAGTCATCTCCCTTGTCCCATGGCTGCAGCCCTACTCTGTACCTAAGCATTAAGCCAGCCCTGATGGCTGGTCTCCGCCTCCCTGATGTGTCTCCTACCATCGTTCCCCCTCCAGCTCTAATGGATAGTGAGGTTAGAGTAGATGCAAGGCTGGCCACTCTTTTATTTTAGCTTTGTATTTTAGGACAGTTTTAGATTCATAGAAAAATGGAGAGGATAGTAGAAAGTTCTCATATGTCCCACCTACGTTTTCCCCTATTATTTTCATCTTACATTAGTGCCGTGCATTTGTCTTCCTTAATGAACCACCGTGTTACATGATTACTAACTACTGGATGACAAGTTTTAAAGACCAATTCTGTGTGTGATTTAGAGATTGGATGTGGGCACAGTATATATTTGTAAGCGCAGAGAAGGGATTATGAATCAGTGCAATTACATATAAAGCACAGAGCAACCTTTCTCTGGTAGACAGACAACAAAATCACTCACAGAAAGGGCCTCTAGGACCAGAATGGGTATTATTTCAATCATGCTCTAAAGCTCAAACTCAGTGAGGTGGGATGAAACTAAAGGCGATCAAAAGATTGAGTCCATGATATCTCAAAAAAAGGAAGGAAGGAAGGAAGGAAGGAAAACAGAGAGAGGGGTGGGGGAGAGATGGAAGGAGAGAAGGAGGAAAGTAGGAAGGAAAGAAAGAATGGAAGAAGGGAGGGAGGGAAGGAGGGAGGGAGGGAGGAACCTAGTCACCAGTAAGGACTACGTTAGACTGTCTCATCTGTTCTACAGTTGCTGCTCTACAGTTCCCTGGGCCTCTTGTAAGCTTAGCAAGGAATTCAAATTCAGTGACTTAGTCCTATAGGTGGTGTCTACGATGACTCAGGTGGCTCCAGGCTAGGTACCTGATAGTCTCAGGTGAATCTCTGGGTACTTGTGGATCTTCTAAACTTTAGCTTTCTTCACAAATACCCAAGACCTTTGTGAATCTTTTTTTTTTTTAAGAGAAGCATTTTTTAACTTTATTTATTTATTTTGAGAAATTTTGAGAGAGAGAGAACAAAAGAGTGCACAAGTCTGGGAGGGGCAGAGAGAGAGAGAGGGAGAGAGAGAATCCCAAGCAGTCTCTGTGCTGTCAGCACAGATCCCACCCAGGGCTCGATCTCACCAACTGCAAGATCATGTCCTGAGCTGAAATCAAGTCACATGCTTAGCCAACGGAGCCACCCAGGCACCCCAAGGCCTTCGCAAGTCTTAAACCTTGCCCTCCTGATTTACTTCTTTGACTCCCCCCGCCATCAAAATCTCAGTCTGCTTGACTTACGATGTAACAGGCTTTTCTCACCAAAGAGCCAGACTTTGTCCCGACCTGTAGCTACTGCTTGGGAGAAACGATTTCAAGCCCGAGAAGCAATTCTATTATTTTCCTGACTATGAGTATTATTGTTTCCGAAGATACCTCCTGCCATTTCTTACCTATTCCTTGGGCAGCCACAAGAGCTGAGCTCAGCCCTAAGGTCATGATATCCATTTGGGTGCTATTATCCAAACTCCTACCTGCCTTCTTTGCATACCAACCTGACTATTGTTGGAAAGTCTAACATCGAACACAAGTATCTAGCAGCATGGGGTTGACCTGAGTAGATCTGAAAGCCCTGAGGGCAGCACAAATGGTTGTGTGTGTGTGTGATCAGGGGGCAGGTGTTTATTGCTGGAATGCATAAAAGGCTCTAAAAAAGTGCTTTATTAATTGGTTACGGAAGGTCACCAGTGAGGACAGACTTTGGGCGGTAGACGCAGTTTAGGGATAAGAGAGAGAATACAGTCCAAGAGAACCAATGTCAGCATAATTTCTTGCCCCCCCAAAATCTTGAATGAATAGGGAGCTGGGAGATAATCAGACAGAAAGGAAAAGAGACAAAGAACAATCACTACCTTGTAAGGGTACAGTCTGCTTTTCCCTGAAGTCAGAGACCTGAGTCACAGTCAGTAACTCAGCATCTGTTCCGTGCGGCCAGATCACTGCTCTAAAGCATTAGATTCACCTGTCCTCAAATTCTGTCTGCACCTAGATTTGGGCAGAAACCACAAACTCACTGGCTGTAAACTTTCATCTCTGATTTCCAGTTTTTAGTCAGGCTCAAGGCTTCTGTTTCATTAGTGGAAAAATATGAGAGCCCTCCAGTGGCCAAAAATAAAACCTATAAATTGCTACCACCTCTAAGTAAAGCTTCTTTAGCCTTGCGGAAAAAAGAAAAAAAAAGTTGTCTCCATATTTCAAAGGCAGAGAATTCAGTGTCACATAAGGTGGAACTTTTATTATCATTCCACTGACTCTCAAATAACTTGAGTAATTCTTGGTATAGCCAGACTGAGGCACAGCATTGGAAATAGAATCAGAGGTGAAACATTGCAACACAGAGAGAGAGAGAGAGAGAGAGAGAGAGAGAGAGAGAAAGCCTCTTGGTATATATTTCCTTAAATGGAAATTTGTGATATAAAAATAGTTATGTAAAAATAAAGCAACAACAGAGAAGAGTTAACATTCATCATGGTCCTGGTAAACAACTCAGGTACAGAGAAGCCTGGACTCCTCTCTTTCAAAATCTAAATCTATAGCCTTGAGGAACCGTTCCTAGATTCCGAATAGGGATTTATATAGATATATGGCTGGACTGTTTTTGCCCTCCCTCTGGTTTATCTATGCTGTATACTTTCTCTTATCCGTGCTAATGGAGGGGATCAGTAGTGCAGATAATTGAAAGGTTGTGTGCCAGCAAGTTGCTTTGTAGTTGCTGCCAGAAACTCCCCAGTGCTGCATGGTTAATGAAAAGTCAAGCAATGGCAGGGTTCTCCTCACTAGGAGCCCTGGATAATAATAACAGCCATTATTTATTGAACCCTCACCATGTGCCAGATTAAGTGCTTTACATCCAATTATTTCATTTCATCCTCCCTTACACCCCTATGAAATTGGTAAAGTTTCTCTTTTATGAATGAGGAAATTGAGTCTCAGCGGGTCAAGTAGCTTCCAATGGTCATTCTACCTGTTTAAGGGGTGGAGTTATTTCCCAGACCAAGTATTTTATTAAAGCAGAGCCCATACACGCAGCCATTTTGCCGTCCCACCTCCAGATGCCGTAAGGGATCAACCCATGCTTGGGGGGACATGTTCTGTCAGTGTGGGATTTTCCACAGTGGATTCAGTGCATCGATTCTGCCCCAACCCTTCAGAAAGGAATATTTCCAGGCTAGAAACTATGATTCAGAGGCTTGCTGGATTTGCGTTACTCCTAGAAATTTTAATTAATATCAGGATGAGAGAAATGTATCCGCACGCAATGGATACATTTGAGTCTTGATCTTACGGAGGTTCTCTGTAGGATCTGGCTTAGTAATGGCCCCCTTTTTGAAATTCTTGCTTATTTCAGCTTTGGTACCTCATTCGATCCTCGTTCATCTTTAAACCTGCTTCCAGGTTCTTTCATTGTGGTCTCTTCCTATACTCATTCCTTAAATATTGGCTTTCCCCCTGGCTCCAACGCCGGGACCTAAACATCTTCCCTTTGGTTCCCCGTCTCCATCTCCGCTGATG
The DNA here is from genome assembly GCF_027475565.1 of Acinonyx jubatus. Lineage (NCBI taxonomy): Eukaryota > Metazoa > Chordata > Mammalia > Carnivora > Felidae > Acinonyx > Acinonyx jubatus. Next base: position 7,637,149 of record NC_069395.1, on the reverse strand, counting down.
TGATGCTGTTTCCCTTGCATTCAGACACCTGCGAGTAACCACAGAGGCACCCAGGCAAAGTGGAGTAGCAGGGCAGCAAAAGCAGGAGGAAACCAGTGGAGGTGGGGTTAGAACACAACTGGCTCATGGGAACGTGGGACCTGGGGATAGACTCGGATCCAGGCACCTCCAGACGTTGGCACAGAAGCTCAAGGATTTTGACTGTGGTGTTCCCCTTTTAGCATGTTCAGTGTCGACCCCATTATTTTCGTACAGCTAACTGACTACTTGTGTGCTTGCTGTATACTTTTTTTTTTTTTGGTCTCAAAGCTTCCGGTTATGCATGTTTCCTGATGTCTCAATTTTACTCCTACTTGCTGTTTCCCTAGTTTGTCTTGCCATGTCCCTTGGTGGAAGAGGTGGTTGGCTCCTTGTCTCCAGTATCTGCTCTCTCCTTCCAAAGTAGTGGCTTTAACTCTATCAGACTAAACACCTCGTTTTCACACGGAATAGTTTACAAGCCACCCTTGGCGGACCTGAAATTTGTGAGCACATTTTTTCCCATGTAAAGACTCCAAAAAGAATCAATAATGCCCTAAGTGGAACGTAAAATAAATGCAGAAAATAAAGTAACTTAAAGTAAAATAGTTTTTACATTTACATTACATCATTACAAATAATTACGGTATTTAAATGAAATTAATTAATTTAAAATGATACACAATTTAATAAGCAAACACTCAGGCATAACGGTACTAGAAAATGCAATGATGTAGTGAGATGATTACACCAAACATGAACCAGGACAAATGTAGTACTTACAACCAGGGACTTACAAATGATGACTTAAATGCTGTGAGCTGCATTATTGTAGATGATGTGCTTATTTTTCTGAAATGGTAAACAACTCTGGGTAAAGATACAAATATAATAAAGGACAGTTTTTCCTTAATTGAGCCAGTGGATACGTTCCTAGAAAATACAGCGTATGTTGCAATTGCCCATTTATATGGAAAATGGAGTTAGGCTGTAGACTCAGAAAATTACAACAATAACAACAACAAAATACTTTCCTACATACCTGGATGTCCTTCAGAATTTCCAAAAGTTGTGCAGAATACAAGACTGCTGTCTACTGGGTCACGTCTCCTGATCTCTGAATTCAGCTGCAGCTGCCGTAGAAAGTTCCACAAGAGCCTTGCCGCCCTTCGTGCCGACAGTGTCCTGCATCAGGCGCGTTCCGCATGTCCTCACTGTCTGTCACTTGGCTTCTCCACTGATTTGAAGGCCAGAGAATCTTGTTGAGCCAGGACACATGCACACTTGGGAGGTGTAAGGGTGTTCGTATCCTCTGAAAAAAACTTTCAACCAATCGCAAATGGGAATCATTGGATAAATTTCCTTGCTTCCCCCTCTTGGGCAGACAATTCTGAGAGACACTCCGAACACTTCTCAGCAGGTCCTGCGGAGTCAAGCCTTAGGGCCCTTCACTTTTATTAACTGCTGTGGATGCTTTAGAGAAAAAAAAAAGCAACCAACTCAGGGTCCAGGGTTAAAATAAGAGGCCTCCATGACTATAATTCAAGTGACCCTCATCTCCTGCATCCACAGGAGAGAGTGCTCAAAATCACGATCAGGATTGTATTGCGAGGGTGTGATTTGTAAGGGGTACAAAAAATACAGAATGTGCAGCCATAATGTGTCTCTTTCATCAGAGACAAGAGCTGGTGGGAAAGCAGTGGGGCCCTAAGACCTGGAATGGGGACATGTGGATGGACGAATCTGAGAGTCTGGAAACCTTATGTTCCCTTGAAACCTCTGAACCAGTAGAAGTGCCCTGGCACTAGTTGGAGATCAGCCTCCTTTGGTCAAGAAACCACGCAAATTCATCAACTAAGGCAAATGCTGCAAAAGATGAGGGTTATCATCTCTAAAATCTGCCCTTACATATCCTCATTGACCCTAAACCCCATACTAGGCTCAGAGCTTACTAGACCCAAGTAAGAAAGTAGAGCCCATGTTCCAGGAGGAAATAGCTTATTCAACCAGAAGAACTGTAGTACTTGAATTAGTAAATATAAATAGAAAGTTGATCTTAAATGAGTTAGACTTGGGGAGGGAGCAAAACATATGGCTTCATAAGCCCTGTAGTTATTTTCCAAAAGCATAATTGAAATGTGTATACTTAGTGGCTAGCTGAATGTTCACATTGGTTTCCTGGATGGTAACAAGGGCTAAGGGAAACTCCTGAAACAGCCCCTCGACCCCACCTTACCATTAGAGAAAACAGACTTAATAAGTCGTCCTTGAAAGAATTGGAAAGATGAGTGCCATTCTCAAAGACTCAAAGTTTGCAGGAGTGTCGTCCCATTATATCCTCCATTTAGGTCACTGGCTGGATCACTGTGGAAAACCAGAGGAATCATAATCGGAGGAAGGTAATTATGAATCATTGTAAGCTGAATCAACTGGTCGCCCAAGAGCAACCGCTGTGCTCAATGTGGTATCTTTAATGTAGTTGAAACTTGATATGTCCCCCATTAATCTCATAAATGCGTTCTCCATCTACCAGAAGTTGTTCACATTTGCCTAGAGACAACACCTATTCACATTTTTATTGTGTCCAAGCACTAGGTTAACTCTCTTGCTCTCTACCACAGTGTAATATGCAGTGACCTCAATCATCTTGACATTCCTTAGAACCTATCCTAGTCCAGTACGATGATGCTAATTGGACCTGGTGCACAAAATGTGGCAAATATTCTGGATACTCTAGTATCTGCAGACATACATCCCAGACACATACATGCCACAAGTGTGGGAGCTCAGTTCCCCCAAAGTTTAAGGACTTGTCACGTTGGTAATATTTTCAGGAATCTGAAAGTCTACCGTATGAGTGAGCATCCCTTTTGTGTGCTTTGCACTTTGGGCCTCTTTGGAATTGGAAGTAGCATATGCCATGCCTGCAAATATCGCTTTGACCTAATTATTGAGTGGTACATGAAGCTGTCAGTTGTGAGGGAAGCAGCCCACATCCTCAGGGTTCTGGAGTCAGGCCATGACTTCTGGAGCCAAGAATTGCTGTTCATATGCTCGATCACAGTGGAGAATGGACAATTTCAGCAGCCATGGTCTAATGAGGCCAAGGCAAACTGTGGACCCAGACTACTCAAAAATGAAGATCCAAGCGAGCAACTTGGATCAACTGAAGTGTCAGGCAAGAGTAGGGGAAATCTAAAATGTGTGGTAGAAGGAAGGTATTTTATATATCAGTTGAATTCTCTGGATTACTAATCTCATTGGACCAGCAATGAGATTGTAGTTTGTTTCACTCACCTCTGCTTATTAAATCTCTTGCAAAGGGAGCAGCCAGTCACTACCTTAAAGAGTCATTGATAGATTGGGCTTGATGAAGGCATGAAATAACTTGGACAATGTGAGGGTTGGACTGTGTGAGATGCCTCTGTGCCCCAACCTACATCATCTCAGCAGACATGTGATTCCATCCACACAACTGCCAGTGGGAAGTTCCATACAGACTTCAAGTAATTTCATGCTGACAGTGCTTCTCTTCAAGAATGCTCCACATATTTTCGGTTTCTTCTAGAGTTTCCCAAACAGCTAGGACACTGGCAGGACTTGCTTTGCCAGCATGCGTTTTTCTCTAAGAGGCTGGAGCATTAATGCCCTCGAGGGCAGTCCTGAAATAATGTGGAATGGGGACTGGTAGATAAATGATCCCACCTTCCATTCTTCAGCTAGACAATTCTGGAAGGCATTTTGCAAGTTTCTCAGGTGGTCCCTGTGGAATTAAGGCCTCGTCGCTCACAATGGTGACCTCAATAATGTGTTCTTCTAATGGCTTGTGTCTTTCCATGTCTCACTTTCCCTGTCCCTCATCTTATTCTCTGTGATCACAGCCTAAGTAAACTCCCTGAAAATAAACTTTGTCACAGGTATGTGTTTGGGAGAACATAGGTTGAAACACTACCCCCAGATTGCTAATTCCTGGCATGACATGAATGAAAGAACATTAATTTGTGCCATCATCACCTTGGCCAAAATATAGCCAACTAATATGCCCCCATGTAATATGACTAATATTCTAACATGACTCCAATTCTACGTATTTCTATCTTGGTATATCTTTTCAGTTTCAATTTATGCATCCAATTGTTCTCTTCTGTCATTTTTAAGCTTAAATTCCAGAAAGACTTTGATTGATTTAGCTCATCCTCTCATACCAGATCAATCCATAATCTGGACATAGATTAACAGACCTTGTGGAGGAAGTATATTATTGGACGAATTAACTACCTGCAGAAGTCGGGGGGGGGGGGTGTGTGCCATATTGTGATAAACACAAGGCTATGCCTTGTTGTAAGAGCCTAAGTGAAGTAGTTTCCCCTAGAAGGAGCTATGAACCCGGTTAGCCTCATGACTGATTACAATGACATAGTCCTTCAAGCCTCCAAATCTTCTCTAAGCAGCTCAATCCCCATCTTTTCATCTTCATTTCTACCACCATAGCACCAGCCCATTATTTATTTGGCTTCGTAGATGACACAGAAGTCTTCTACATTGGCTTCCATTCGTCCAACTTCATTATATTTTTATTCAGTTTTCAGAACCATGCCATATTAGGCTTTCTGTTTGGATCATTACCTCCCCTGTTCAAGTATCCATTGTAGACACTTCTTGCCTTTACATCAACTCTAAACCACTAAGCCTAATATTTAGAGACACCTGTGAACTACCTACGGGAAGACAAGTTTCTTCAGGGCAAGCCTCTATCTTCTGGTCTGTTGGATACCTCCTAAAGTCTCTGCTGAGTCCTACACAAACAAGAAGTGCTCAGTAAATGTATGTCGACTCCAGTAGATATTTCTGAACCTTTCCTCTATCGTCTTCTTAGACATTTAAGGAATTCTCTAATCTGAGAAAACAAATATTTTCCAAGTGAGAAATCAATCTAAACAACATACAAAGGATGAATAAAATTTTTGAAAAAGACTGAGACATGATAAAATAGATTGTTTATTAACATAAGGTATACCCAGGGAGATGGTAATCTCAGAGTTACCCGTGATTTTTTACCCAACGAAAAGACTAACGTACATTGTAACCTAATCAATTTCATTAATTCCTCTGTAATTAATCACTAACATTGACAAAAAAAAAAAAAATCCATGGAAATCGGTTTGCATAAAAGATACAACACAATATTCCTGAAGAAAAGATCATCTAATTATACACCATTCACTGACTTTTACTTACTGTAACTTTTTGTTATAATATTTTTAAGTGTCCCTATTTTAATAATAAAGATTGTAGAACAAACGACTTTTTCTATGTGTGATTAAAGGTGGCATTTTTGGGGCGCTTGGGTGGCGCAGTCGGTTAAGCGTCCGACTTCAGCCAGGTCACGATCACGCGGTCCGTGAGTTCGAGCCCCGCGTCGGGCTCTGGGCTGATGGCTCAGAGCCTGGAGCCTGTTTCCGATTCTGTGTCTCCCTCTCTCTCTGCCCCTCCCCCGTTCATGCTCTGTCTCTCTCTGTCCCAAAAATAAATAAACGTTGAAAAAAAAAAAAAAAGGTGGCATTTTGTTATAGTTCAGTACCGCTAAGGACAAGACAATTTAGCCATCGAATTCCTGTGATCATGGTCTCTACAATTCTCCCAATAGCCAATGAGGCTTCCAATTGCCCTCCAAACATTTTCGGGGCCCCTTTTTGTTCCGTTGAAGGCTATAGAGGCTGTAGAAGGCTTCTCCCTAGGGGAAGAAAGGAAGTTTATCCATAATATAGCACCTACAATCCTTGGAAGTGAGGGGGTCATGGACACCCTAAAACTCATCCAATGACCTTTGGCGGTTCTTGGATTTCAACCCTCTGCCTTAAGTGAGGTCTCCAAAGTTGTACCATGATGCTCTTAGGGAACATGGCTGTGCCTTCACTCAACCGTCACAGGGCCCTCCAGCGTGTCAGATTCTGTGTTAAGTCCCGAGGGGAGATGAATAAAATGTATTTCTTCCCCTACAAGGATTTACAGTGAGGTGTGCATGACAAAAATGAGTGGAGTACAATGAAATGTTCTGGATACTATGACAGCAGGTCACCCAAGGAGAACCCAGACTCTGTAATATTAAAAGGTAGAATATAGAGTCAGACTGGCTGGGATTGAGTCCTGCCTTCACCTTTTAAAACAAATCTGATTTTGTGCAAGTTACTTAAGTGCCTTTCCCCCATTTCCCTTTTCTGTACATTGCACGTGATAATATGTGCAATTCATAGGGGTTTTGTGAGGATTAAATGACTCGATGTATGTAAATCATTTAGAACAGTGCCTGGGCCACAGTATGGACTCAATAAATTAAGATTATTAAATGAAGATTATAAATTACAATTATTGTCCTCACTGGGGAAGAACGCATTCAGCTGGAAAAGCCCCCCTACGTGACAGAAGAGAGGAAATGCCTAATGGCGGGAGAGGGGAGAGGGCAGGAGAGGGAGCAGAGAGAGGAACAACACGCTTAATGCACTCTTCCTGGTCCTGAGGACCTCTCCTCTGGGGGTTACCGGAGCTCAATCTTCCAACATTCTCCGGAGGACTCAGATGTGTGAGGCTTTGTCTATGAAGTATCCATCACTCTAATAAATGTCTGTATCAGGTGCTGCTGTGCAAGCAGAGTGAGTGAACCTGCACAAGGTCACATGGGGCAGTGCCCACAGAAAGACAAGGAACCTCCCAATTCTTGCCTGGTTTCTTCTGCACGCCAGATGGACTTCCAAATGAAAATTCATTTATTTGATTTATTCAATGAACCACACATCCTTTTAAGATGACAAAAATGATCTTGGACAGGCATCAGAGTAGAATTTTTTTTTTCTCAGGGCAAGGAGCCACTCTTTGCAATATAATAAGAAAGTCATTGGCATTATTACCATGACATGATAGGAAAATACCAACTATTTGCTGTTTACTTGAATCGTTCCAGTAACAAGTCAGTTCATTTTATGAAAATTAATCTCTATCTAATTAGCTGTATTAATAAATAAATTTATAACTTTCATACATGAGTAAGCATTTTTTTCACCTGATAGTTGTAATATAGGACCCAATTCCTGGGGTACCCTTTTTCAAATGTTTTCCTATATAAACCAAGCTAAAAGTGTCAGCCACCCTTCTTGCTCCTTTATCCTAAGTCTTTGTTTGAGAAGTAAGTGAGACAAGGTATCTAAATCACCTATCATAATGCGTGATTTAATAGAAGGCTGATTAATAAAATACCAATAATAAGCTAGTGGTACTATCCCCATGATATGTTTACTGTGGCAGCACCAGATTTTTTAATACATGCACCAAAAACTTCATAGATGCAATGGATGAGCCAGATTTGACCCATGGACGGAAGAGACAAGAGATATAATTTCACAGCCAGCAGGGAAAACTCATTCCCTTGAAAATCTTCCCCTTTTGCTTCATATTTGAAATTCCATCATTAGAATTTCAGACTTGATTGCATATTTAATATCACGACTATCTATAGCTTCCTCTAGCTCTGCCACCTAAGACTAGAAATGTAAGCTGGATCAGCCTTTTTCAGCTGAACATGAAAAACATCCAAAGAGATTCCATCAGGGTTGCAGGCATGTAGACTAAAGACATAAGGTGCCTCGTATAATGAAAGTTGGGAATTCAGACCACACCCACTAGGGGACAGGTTTCAGGCTATGTCTGTTCCCTACTGTTCCTCCATCCCTGGTGGTCTCATTCACTTCAGGGTTGAACTAGCAATCTACCAGCTAAGAGTCTTGAATTTTCCAGAACCAATTGCCATTCTGAGAGGCTGGCTGCTTGGCATAACTGCCTATTCGCTTGGAATAGTCATCCATGAGCCTCTTGGAGAGCATCAGTGTCTCCTTTGTGGGACCCATGATACATTGCCCATCTCTGCTATAGCACTAACCATGATGAATTATAATGGCCTCTTCACTGGTGTATCTTCTCCCCTGGACTGGAGATGCCTTGGAAGCAGGAACTGTCTCTTGTTCGTTCAGTCACTCATTATTCACTCATCTACTGTGTGATTCATACTTAGATCCCAGGGAACAGAACTGTGCTTGGCCGCAGAAGGTGGCTAATGAATGTTTGTTGAATGAATGAATAAGTACATGTTGAAGTAAATAAATAAGTGAGTGACCAAAATAAAGTGACTGCAACACTAAAGACAAATGTCTACTTCACAAGTAGACCCAGGCTGGTCCTGGTGGCTGATAATCAGAAACTGCCATCAGAGGCAAATGTATAACTGTCTCTCTTCCAGAACATTGTGTAGCAGGGTTCAGGAAAAGGCAGTGTGATGAGAGTGAGATTAAGCAGTTTGATAACATCAGCCCCCAATCACCATTTCTCATGGTGGACTGAATGATGAATGTAGGCCTGTCAGGCATCTATCGAAATTCCTGGAGTGCCCGTCTCCAGGCTTCGAGGGTAGATCTTCTCTTGTGTCTCTGAGCAGAAGTGAGGAAATGCATTTCAACCTTGACTTTATCGCAGCGGCTCCAGAAACTGGTTTTATTTCTTGGAATTTCCCAGTAGAAGATTGTTTCATTGCACTTCCTTTGACCTCTTGAGTAGCTGGAATGGGGTTCGGGTGTTGTTTGATCAGATCATTAACATGTCCACAGGTAGAACAGAGGGAAATATACCTTGGGGCTTTTTAAAAATACATTTTGCAGGGCAGAGCAAGTATTTTCCATTTGGAGCCAACATCAGAAAATGAACTTGAGGACCAAGGGATCTGGCACGGCCTCTCTTAGAGGTCAAAGCAACGAATCCTGGCTTTCCCAAAAAGATTTGCATTCTTTAGGCATCTCTGTTGATTTCAAGGACAGAAGACACTCATAGACTGTGAAAGTAGATGGAAACTTACTATCTAATTCACCTCTTTCGGGTTACAGCTGTTGAAATTGAATCCTAGAGGTTTTAAGTGACATGATCAAGGTCATTCAACTCCATAATTGTAGCACCTATAGTAGAACAAGGTTCATAGATTCTTTCCCTTCCTTTATTTTGTTTCGTTTTGTTTTGAGCTAGACCACATGGCATTCAAAAAATGTATTGTGTTCTGACATATATAAACCTCACAAATCTGTTCAATATTCAGCAAGACTTATTGAACACCACATATAAGATACTGTGTTCAGCATCATGGAGGACTGAAGGATACATTAGACACTCGCTCAGTCTTCATGAAGCATACAGTCTACTCTCTAATAGGATAACATGATAGTTTCAGAAATGATCTGTAGTATAGAACCAATGAAAGGAAAGGTTTCTTGGGGACCTGGAAACTGAATCTGCTATTGTGTGCTCTAATAGAATCTGACTGTGCATTGCCAGCTAACATTTTGGTAACCATCCTTACAGGCATCCAGGGAATCTCCTTTCCGGGTGGTAAGCAAAATGCACATTTGTTCACCAAGCTCACACTTTCCATCTCTTAGAACTGTCATCCCATATTTCTCCAGGGCTCTCTGGCTTTGCTCACCCAAATCCCAAATTAAATCCCCTGTGATCATCATTGCTAAGTGGAAGAAGCTGCCCTCACAGCAAGTGGGATATCTTATATGAGCATTCGGCAAAGATTTGAGCTACAAGGGTAGTTAAAGCTTAGGTCAGACGTTGGTAATTGGCCTGAAGTTATATTTTGTGTGACCTGTCCAATGTGGATTCATATAGTATTTTAAATTTGAACGGGTGGCCGACATAGAACTTGCTGGGAAATTGTGCCCACTGATTTGGATTTCCACACCCCACAGAAAAACTTGAAATCCTGCCCACACAATGAGGTCTATCTTTCTACTGGACAACAATTGCTTAGAGATTAGTAGCCCCCAGTTCTTTAGACAGAGGATGTAGTTTTTAGCTTGCCTCAGAGGTCCTCACTTGATCCTGCTTCTGCCAAGCCGGGGCCCTATGTCGGAGGCCACTCATCATTTAACACCCAGCTGCCTCGCTAGTTTATATCAACATTTGGTTCTTAGAGGTAAGAAGCCGATTACTCCTGTTTTAGGTAATAATGACAATACATTTGATTAGTTTAGAAGTTATTTAATTTTGTCGGCCTTAGTTTACATTTGATCAGTGCACAAGATCTACCCGTTACTTTTTCATAAGTTACAGGCCTCACAAGTGCCCGAAATGTGTGATGTGGCTACAGTTACACCCATTTCTCAGCTGTGGGCATTGCATCCGGATTGAAAACCCTAGGAGTAAGAAATAAGTACGTACTTGTCTTTTGGTTTCTGTATTGCCATACTGCTAGTGAAACAGGTCTCAGTAATATACAATAACAAGAATTTCAGCTCTGCTGACCCACCAATATTAGCCTTTAGCTTTAATTCAGAATAAACCGAGTCTCCTGAGTGACAACAGTGATTATTGCAACTATCTGGATTTTAAATTAAAATAGACCATCAAACGTTCGAGCTCTAAAGAGCTTTGCATATGACTTAGTCTACCTCCTTTGTTTTGCAGACTAAAAACCAAAGAAATGAGGGGCTTCTCCATGGTCAGACAGACCGCGTCAGAGCTGGTATGGGACCACGGGTCTTCCAATCCTAAAAACACTTTTCTTGCTTTTTATTGTGTTTTATGTATTCTTTGAGAAGGACTTAATGTAGGAGACACCAAAAAAATGTAAATGATTCTTACTTCTTAAGGAGCTGAATCCTTCTCTATGGAGCTACAAAATAAAACTCATTTAAGAAACCAACACGGGACTGTTTTTAGTTCTGCCCTATTATATAAGAGGTATATATTATGTTATGGGTGATTATAAAAAAGTTCCTACTAAAATCTATACAGATTCATTTTTTTTTTCTTTTGAAGGTTGCAGGGTACAGTATAAAGGGATTATCAGAATATAGTCTGGGATAAGAGGAGTGGAATGCAAGAGCAGAGAGAACTGTGTTAACGATACTAAGCCAACCACAGAGAGAGAAGGGGAGTGTTTACATTTGAGGATGGCCGGCTAAGCTAGCAGGTGGGATATGACCATGGGAATCTAGGCAGCGGTTTTGCCTCAACATCAGGAAGGACAACATGAGTCATGTCAGATGTCCACCCGTAAGAGAGGGACGTCTCACTGTGGGCAGTGGGGGTCGACGTAAAACATAATCGAGCTAGTGAATGTGTTCATCGTATTTACACATTTTTCACTCTGGTATATCGGAATGCCAGGTTAAGGGAGGCGCATTGTAGTAGGAGGGGTGGAGTTGGGTTCTGTGGCTCTTGGTGCTGTGTATGACGCGGTAACAGAGCCCACGCCCTTTAGATAGCTTATAAGGAAAAAGAAGGATGCTATCCACGATTCCAGCGAGGGACTATTTCAAAGATGGAGCAGTTTGCTAGGGCTTTATCTGGGCTGCAGGGATTTCTCTTTAAACTCTAGTCTGGTAAGATACAAAAGTGCTAAGTAGGGAGACCAACGCAGAAGGCAGGTCATAGGAACTGTTTCAACAGAAATGAGGGAGTCACAGCCGAGAAGGTGGCAAAAAGCTGAAAGTCAACGGACAAAGACCATTTGTTAGGACTTATTAATCAGGTTCCAGAATCTCATTCTGTACCCATCAACTAAGGTCAGATTCTACTCGTTGATGGGTGTAGACAGGTAAGTACCTCGAACTCTGGTCGTGACCATCTCACAACCTGAGCTTCCTGAAAATCTGGAAATCACGTCAGTGGCTGTCACTGGGAGAGTCTGGGGATGCTGGAGCTGGCAAACAGGAATGTTAATGCTTTTATATTTGATTCTATGAATTAGAAAAAAAATAAAAATTCTCAAATCAGTGAAAAGCTTATTGTACACATTACAGTAAATCCAAAGAGAGTGAACATCTAAATTAAGCAGGGTCTCATGTTTCTCTCCTAACAAGAAGTTATACTTTTAAATAATTTAATTTTTTTCATTTGTATGATGCCTCTGCCACTGATGTTACATTCCTATTCCTGAAAGCATTAGCAAATTACATAGGCACATTAAGTGTTTCAACTACCACTCTGTATCTTTTAAAACACAACCCTATATTATCAGGAAGAAAGAGAACCCTTTTTTAAACAAAAAAAAATCACTTTATCAGCTTTGGGATTTTGCATTACAATTTGAAAGCATTAGGAATAAGAACAAAGCATGAAAGCAGGCACACTTAAATTTTGAATGAGATCTCTGCTCTTCAGAAACAAGCAAACAGAAACAAATTGATCTTCCGGTTTCCCTATGCTTGATTCCACATGTTTAACGATGCAGTGACCACTGCTTTCTGTAAACTTGAAATACATAAGATCATTTGATTTTAGTTTTGCTCTGGGAGTCCTCTCTTCCCACAAGACACTGAGAGAGAAACACATCTCCATCATCTGCGAAGGATTATCTACCTTCAATTGGTACATGACAAATCTTAAAGAGATAGGGAAAGGCTGGTTTGCTTTTGATATAATTAATAAAAACACCAACACTCCCTGATATCTATGTCGTCTTTATAATTTACATGGTGTTTTCACATCCAATTGCTTATTCCATTGCCACAAAATCCCTGTGAAGTCAGTAGGGCAGGAATTATCATCTCCATTTAAAATTTTTTTATTAATGTTTATTTTTGAGAGAGAGACAGTGTGAGTGGGGGAGAGGCAGAGAGAGAGGGAGACACAGAATTGGAAGCAGGCTCCAGGCTCCGAGCTGTCGGCACAGAGCCCGACACGTGACTCGAACCTAGGAACCATGAGATCCGTGAGATCATGACCCAAGCTGAAGTCAGACACTTAACCGACGGAGCCACCCAGGCGCCCCAATCATCTCCATTTTATAGCTGCATTAACTGAGACACAGAGGTAACAAGACGTGCACAAGATTGCACTGTTAGCACACTTGTAGAGGTAAAACTAGAATCATGAACCTCAGAGCTCTGTGTGTGTGTGTGTGTGTGTGTGTGTTTATTCCACTTTATCCCTCTTGATCCCAATAGGAAATGAGAGGGAAGAGTTTGCTTGTTTGTTTCAGCTACCCAGGAAAGGCTTCTGATACAAAATGCCTTCCTTAGCCTTCTAAAAAAAAAAATGGACGAACATCCAGAAGGAAAGTTAAAGCCAAAGACAGCTTTCTGCTTAGGCTGAAGTGAGTTATGGGAAGGAGAGAATGAGGAGAGGTGCGGAGAAGGGGAAGGAGGGTGGAAGCCAGTAGAAAAGTATTGAGCAGCTATGGAAGAATTAAGGGGAGCCATGATGGAGAATGTACTTGATTTTTTTTTCCCCTTCAGAGTGAGCCTTCGCAGTACAGCTTTGCTTTCTTGGATGGAAGTCCCTGAACATCAATTCAATCCATTTCCACATGTATTTATTGAATACAAACCATGTGTTCAGTCATGAACATGGCACCATGGGGGACATAAAAAAAGAACATATTACACAGTCCCCACAATATAAAGGAGCATGAAATCTTGCGGAGAGAAGGGAAGATGGGTGGCAATATATATGAAACAGTTGGAGGAAAGTCTAAACACAATGTAAAACAAAAGTGTTAATCTGAAGCATCAGAATGGATGGGACAAACAAAGACATGCTGGGGCATCCGATGAAGGAGAAGTTGGTATTCACAGAATTTCTAAGTAAAGGCTTTGTGAAGAAAATGGAGCCAACGATGAATAAGAAGGTATTCCATCATTAACACTGGAAAATAATACTGATTACAGGGTCTAGCCCACTACCCAAAGCCAGGATTCTCTGCAAAGTTTGGGATAGCCAGGCCCCTAGCTTCAACCCCAACAGTTCCAGAGATAATTGCTGTCGGGAGAAACATCCAACTGTGTCTCACGACTGTCTCATAGACTTACTCTTAGAAAGGACGTCCCTATGTTCAGCTGAATGCTACCCACTTTTTTCTCTCATTCTTGAGCTCTGGCTGTGCTTTTTGTTTCTGGGACCGCGTAGAATGGTCTCAGTTTGTCTTCCACAGAAGAAACTTTCAAGTATTTGAAAGGCCCCAAGTCTCCTCCTTTCCAATCAGAACGTCCCAAGTTATTCTGACAGCTGTCAATCCATAATCTTTAAAGTGGGTTGGGATAGAGGGGGATCGAGAGATGTGGTCTTTCTTCAGTCTGCTAGCACCCATTTCCCTGGGATGGAGGTCTGGAAGAGGCCAGGCATTAGTGAGGCATTCAGAGGGTCCAGGAGGGTAAAAAGATGTCTCTCGTTTTTATTTGCTGCCCTTATAAGACCCAGTGGCTGGGTTTGCCCATGCTCACCCTTTCTGTGATCCTTATATTCTCTTTTGACAGGTTAATCAGAGGTTAACACATAACTCATGCATCCATCCCTTATGTCAGAATCTAGAATGTACTCTTCCATTTTGAAGAAGCAGAAGCACTTTTTAACGTTGAATATATACTTCTTTAGACATAAGCCTTTGATTCTGGATACACAGAGCAATATTCAGTACTCATGTACAGACACAATTTGTCCAGGATCACTGCACACAGAGTGAGGTTGATGGCAGACCTGATAACTAGAAAGGTCTTAAGACATCACTTAATCCAACTCTTCTCCTTTATTTATAGATATGGAGAGTAATATATCCAGTGTTTTATCCTACAAACTGTAGAGAATATGCTTCATGTGGGTTTATCAATCCCCGTCAAATTTCTCTAATGCTTCCTAAAGTTAGGCTCCATTTTTAGACTGCAGTGATGAGAGTATTTTGTCCTAAAAAGCACCCTAGAGATCCATTCAGAATCCTGTGATACGCCAGCCAGGAAACCATTATATGTGCCTGGTTATATGCGGGGCTTGCGGTGGTGTTTTTCAAATCACTTTTAGGAATCCATTATTGAGTCACTACCAACACTGAGTCAGCAGGTTGGGAAGTAGAGAGCTAGACAAAGTCTCACATTGTGAAAAGGACAGGTTGAGTCCAAACATCAGAGTGATTGGACCCCTGATTGATTTTATCTTCACTAAAACTTGGTTAACCAAACATTATTTACTTCCTGATGTGAGATATTACAGAGAACACAGTAATAACTCTGAAGTATTCCAAAAACAAATTGAAACAGAATCCAATCAAAGTATTATATCTAACTTTCAGTCCATAAGAACTATAAGGAGTAGAGAAACTAATTCAATGACAGCAGAAACAGACAAATCCAGGATGTGGAACATTCTGGCCGAATTTCTCCAACAAGTCAATTAATACATTAATAACAAAAGATATAAATAAAAAAGCCAGGGACACTAAGTTCTGGATTGAAAGAAATTTAGAAGGTATTTATGAGTATAATAATCAAATAAAACAAGGCTGAACAAGCCAACTATAAAAACTCATATTTTAGACAAATGGAACACTTAATTACGAAGTGGATTGTAAATGGCATTTAGGAGTTATTGTTAATTTTGTTAAGTATCATAATGGTATTTTGATTATGTAAAACACTATTGCCTTTGAAATGCAAACCAAAGCATTTGGGGAAAAAACTCAAGTCTAGCATTGGATTCAAATTGGCCTAACAAAAGATAAAGAAATAAGGATCGAAGGATGGGAAGCACAAATGGAACAAAATGGTGGCAGTTCTTGAAGCTGGAGGCTTGCACGCTCCGCTTTTCTGTTTTGTATTTTTTTGTAACCTTAGGTATTTTTACAATAAAACTTTTAAAAAAAATCAGGGTGGCAAACAGACTTAAGGCTGAACATTGCATAGTTTAGAGCAGTGACACTTAGCAAAGTGATCGAGCAGTGACATTGAAAACATTCTGATTACAATTCAAGTGACCAGTGATGATGGCCGTTTGGCTTATGGGATATGGTGAGAATTTGTTCTTGAGCGTAAACTGAGAAAATTGAAAACTCATTCTTTGGAAGGCATGTTGATTTTTCCCGGGAGGAGAAATTCCAGTTGTGATTATAGAGATGGTTTTGCTCCTATTCACCTCTAGCCTGGAGTAGCTTAATCTTAACCTTTCCTAATCAAAAGATGTTATCGTTCAACTGCACCAGTTTAGGAATGAGAATTTTAAAAATGGAGAACAACTGAGGGTTGACAGAGGGAGGTATGTGGGAGGATGGGCTAGATGGGTGATGGGCATTAAGGAGGACACTTGTTATGAGCACTGGGTCTTGTGATTAGATGGATCGTTGAATTCTACTCCTGAAACCAATATTGCACTGTGTGTCAACTAAAGAATATTTAAATAAAATAAAAATAAATGAGTAAAAGCTAAATGAACAGGAGATTAACAGGAAATGAGAACATTATCCTAAAACCATCTGTTGTTTGTGGCCTCATTTTGTTCTTGAGAACCCCGCCACGCAATGTCAGATACGAGAGGGACAAACCGTTGAAATGGCCATGCGTAAGGGGCATCCTAATGGCCATAGGAAATTGACTCCAGTCGTCCAGCCTTTACTCCAACTGGTGCCAGTTTGAACACATTTCTTTTTGCTCACCAGATGATCATCCCTCACAGGCATAGCCAATCCTAATCAACTGCCTTTTTGCTGGCTGCTCATTTGGCCAGGGGCTGTTGGAAAAAGAGGCTGTCAGCCAGGAAACATAAATTGCTTCTCTCTCCTTGTCAATGGTTTGTGATACCTGTCTGCTTTATGGGTAAGCAGGAAATTCTCTGCCCACTAGGTGTTAGTGTTCACAGAAATCTTCCTTTGTTTCATTTAACAAAACAGATTAAGGAGGTCGTTATCTCTTTGGGCAGAAAAGTCAAGAGTGGGTAATGTTGACGTGAAAATCCGTCAAGCACAGTCATATAATCACTTACTGGTTTCTTAGTCATGCGATAGTTTAGGCTGAAACTTTGCCCACACGAGCTGACCTGTCTCAATATTCGACTATTGTAGAGCCAGGGGAAGAACATTCTTCACTCAGTCACTTATTTATAAGAGCTCTTCAAATACCAGACACAGTGCTAGGTGCTGGGGACACAATTGTGGAAACGACAAGCATGGCTCCAACTTCCAAAGAACCAACAGTCTAGAGGAGGGCAGAGTTTTTTGTTTGTTTCTTTTTTTTTTTTTAAAGCAAGAATGATGTTTGATTTGACAAGGAAATGAGGGAAGACCTCCTTGAGAAAGGATATGTGAAGTTGAGATCTAAATGATGAGGTGATTTCCTGGTTCATGAGTTCAAGCCCTGCATGGGGCTCTGCTCTGAGAGCGCAGAGCCTGCTTGGGATTCTCTCTCTCCCTCTCTCTCTGTCCCTCCCCAGCTCATGCTCTCTCTCCCACTCTCTCTCAAAATAGATAAATAAACTTAAAAAAAAAAGAGATAAGCAGGCGCAGTTAAATGGAGAAGAGGCGGGTGGTGAAGACACCATTTGTTAGGACAGGGAGAACTATAGACAAACAAGAGATACGGGTTTGTTCCCTGGAAGAGTGTCAGGCAGACCCCAGATATTATTAAGTTGCGGTATTAAAATAGCTAAAGAATTATAAGTTTTTGTTCGCTTTTTAAAACGTAACCTGTCAGATGTGGATTCAATATAAAAAATGAAAACATCCAGGATTTTAACTTGAGGTGGAATGGGTTTGATCTGATTTTTCCTGTGGGTTCATAGATTGACAGCGACTTACCATGACCTCTCTTCCCATTTATTTCTCGTAGCTTTCACTATCTGTTCCACTCACTGTGTGCTCAACACATGCCACACACCAGTTCAGTGGGCATGTTAAGATGACCTTCTGTTCACCCATGTTGAGTGTGTGTGTGTGTGTGTGTGTGTGTGTGTGTGTTGTTTACTAATACTGCCATAAACTGCATCAATTAGAATTAAAATTGGTGTCAGGGCACCTGGGTGGCTCAGTCAATTAGCATTTGACTCTTGATTTCGGCCCAGGTCATGATTTCACAGCTCATGAGATCAAACCCTATGTCAGACTCTGTGCCAGCATTGTGGAGCCTGCTTGGGATTCTCTCTCTTTCCCCCGCCCCTCTCTCTCTCATGCCCTCTGCATCTCCCCTGCTCATGCTCTTTCTCTCTCTCTCTCTCAAAATAATAAATTAAAAAAATTTTTTTTGAAGAACGGAAGTTGGTTTGCCTAATGTAGAACATCTAAATAATAGTGACTTAGATAGAGGCTTATTTTTCTCTCATATTAAGGAGTTCTAAAGATAGACAATCCAAGACTGGGATGACAGCTTCAAAGGAATTCTGCACAAGAATCTTTCTACCGGTTGTTTCTCACTTCCTTACCACATGCCTTGCATCCTGAAAGCCTGGTCAAGCTGGCCCCTAGGGCGCCAGCCATCTTGACAGACTCTGAGCAGCAGGAAGGAAGGAGGCAAAGGGCACACTCACCCGTTGAGTTGGTCCCCATGTAGAGATTCCTCAGATCGGTATCCCCATGTAGAGATTCCTCAGAACGCCTACTGGTTTCATACATCTCATTAGCTATTATTATCTGAGCTAGAAGCTAGGAAAGATAGGCTCAGCGGATTTGTTTATTTACTTATTTATTTATTCTTCCACTTAACCTGAGTGCATTGGTGCTCTTAGCAAGTGGGAATTCTCTTCCTCAGAACGGAAGGGAGAGCGTTTGTCCTGTAGGGAATAGGCAGACTGTCACAATCGCTCTCATTTGATGGGTACTCACCACACGGTGTGCACTGTCCCGAACACTTTTTTATTTTATTATTTTTTAATTTTTTTAATGTTTATTTGTTTTTGAGAGAGAGACAGACAGACAGAGTACAAGC
Organism: Acinonyx jubatus; assembly: GCF_027475565.1. NCBI lineage: Eukaryota > Metazoa > Chordata > Mammalia > Carnivora > Felidae > Acinonyx > Acinonyx jubatus. Next base: position 7,618,412 of record NC_069395.1, on the reverse strand, counting down.
AGGGGGAGGGGCAGAGAGAGAGGGAGACACAGAATCTGAGCAGGCTCCAGGCTCTGAGCTGTCTGCACAGAGCCCGACCTGGGACTTGAATCCATGAACCGTGAGATCACGACCTGAGCTGAAGTCCGACGCTTATCCAACTGAGCCACCCAGGTGCCCCTCCCACCGAACACTTTAATAAACTTATTTTAATTTAGTTGCACAGGACTCTTGTAAGGTAACTTTCATTGTCCCCATTTTGCAGATGTCATAAGCTGACACTCTTAGAGTCACCGTGCAGGCACAGCAGAGTGAAATGGTGCTGGGAGCAAGTACTGTTAGAGATTTTCACACAAAAATGTTTCCCGACTTTGATGTTTCTTTATGCGTCTATGTTCAAGCCCTCTAAGCTACAAAATTGGAAGTTCCTGAATGAGAGGAATTCTTCACTGCTCGTGGCTCTCCCCCGACTCCCATGAGACCTGCACCTTGCATGAAGACGTGCTCATGCAGACTTGCTCTCCAGTGTCTGTTTAAGGCCAGGACAGAGTGAAGACCATCCTAGTCCACGGGTGTCTCTACCAGCCTTACGGCGTCTCCATGGCAGGACCAAGAAATCCGCGCTTATGCCTTACCTTCCAGAGGGCTGGCAGCTTCCAGCTCTGCCTTCTGTCCAGGCAGAGGCAACTCTGGAAGACACAAAGGGTGGTGCCTCTTGTTTTCACAGTGCCAGAAGGCAAATGTGGGGGGTGTGGAAGATGGGGAATAAAACGGAGCCCAATTTATGGGCACAGTTTTGAATCATGCTTATCTCATAGCCAACGCCTTCTAAATCCAACAGTCCTACAGAGAAATAAACACTAACAATGCAAAACAGATTCATTTCCAAATGACTTCATCTCCTGGTATTTTCTCCCTAAAGAGACAGTCTTATGGATCCAAGCTACTTTGTTGGGTTTTTTTTGTTTGTTTGTTTGTTTTTTTACAAAAATGCTTGAACAACTTTAGCTATGAATAATAAGAGACAAAGTGTATTTACTCAGGATATTATTCGTTCAGTTCTTGCCTGTTACTGTGCGGAGGGAAAAAAAAATGTACAAATGCAAGCATGGGTACAGATGGCTTCTGTTATCAAACACTCCTCCAGTAATACAGACTGGATCGTGTGTCAGGAAGAAAAACAAAATCAGAAAACCCTCCCAGTGCGAGAGCTAGAAGGATCTTCAGGCCGTGTGAAACCCTTCTTAGGCAGTGCTTGACCCATCCCGATCTCTTCTGTAGCTGCGGCAATAAAGAGTGTTGGTAGGGATCAAGTTTACAAGGGTTCTGTCCTTCCCTCCCCTCTTCCTGGTTCACCCCATCCCCCCTCCTTGTGTGGCATGTCTAATGCAAGTCATACAAGGGGATCACATTTATTATTCATCTCCTAGGATGGTTGTCTACCTTAAATGAGATAGACCATATAAAGTGCCTGCTATAGACACACCACTCTTTCAAAAATAGGTAGTTTGTAACAAAAATAAATAAACAAACAAACAAACAAATAAATAAATAAATAAAACACATTCCTTCGGAGGAAAGCTAATACTTTTTTGGATCTACTAAGGTTGCTGTTTTCAAACCCTGCCTCCTTGGCTCCTGCATTTTGGGAGGAGGAACCACGGGAACAGCCCAAGGGAGGTGAGTCAGAGGAACAGTGACATGTTATACACAGAGACTACTCTTTAAAAGCCATTTTGGGGGGGAAACTTACAGTCAACAAATCTGCAATTTTAATGTAAGTTTTATGAATGCAGCCCTTTACCTGTTTCTGCAACCTTGGACTCTCCAGGGCTCAGAACTGTGCTTCTCACATAGTAGGGGCTCAGGATACCCAGGTCAAAAGAAAGACTGGAAAGAGCCTTACGTGAAACTTTGGGACACAGCGCAGAACTTTTTTTAAAATTTCTTCTAGTGCAAAAAAAATTTTTTTGACTGGATTTTTAAAAACCTGATGTACCCATTTCTCTACTTTTTTGTGTCTTTTAGAACAAAGGAGCCATTCATTTATTTTCCAATTCTTCGAAGAGATATTTAACGGACTACTATAACAGTCCACTGCTAGGCCCTGGGAATTTAGAGATCAGCCAGTCTCTACCCTCGAATTTCTCAGAGTCAAAAACGAAAAAAACCCACAACCACACTATTCATGTAAGGAGATACACTGTAATTAAAGAGCAGACAATTGCTAAAGAGGGAGACATTCAGTTCACCTAGAGGTGCTCAGGAAAGGCTTCCGGAAGCAGAGAACACTTAATCTGGGTTGTGAAGGATAAAGAGGGTTTCACCACTCACTATGGTGAAAATAAATCTGCAGCATAGTGAAGTGCTTTCTAAGACGGTTTGTCATATGTAAAAGATAACAGGAAGCATGATAGAGACAACTGTGCCAAAGTCCTAGAATTCTGGCATTATATGTGCACCTGCTGGTAGTGTTCAATCCTTGCTGGCAAGGTATGGTCATTAGACTGCTAGAAAGCAGTGGGCTAATTGTAATAATAACCACGATCCAGCCAGACGTTATTTCCTTAAAGCAATCAATGATTGCCTGAGACGTGCTGAGCTCTGTGGAAGCTGGAGATGAACAGAGATCTATTAAATCATCCCGGCTGCTCCCCTGGAGGCTAAATTCAGATCAGGTTGGGCCATCCTATCTGCCTTTGATCTAGGCCTATATGGTTCTGGTCAACGCAGGGAGAAAGGGAGAGACACGACCAGGATGGCTATGACACGCTTCCTCAGAGTTGGGCATAGAAAGCTTCCTACAGCCTTGATCATAAGCATTCTATTTCTCCCTTGGTTCCGAAGCAACTCTTGCCCAAATTACTTGAAATGAAAAAATACTCAGGTAGAAATATAAAAATATGCACCTCTTTGAATTGTGCTTTTCCTAGGCTATTTGCTTCTCAGTGAGGCAGCTCCAATGGGGGATCTCCTTTTAATAAAGTGCAGAAATGTTTACAAATACTCTGCAAAAATTGTGCCCATGTGATTGGTCTTGCATTATCTTACCAGTTAATTCTCTTGCCTTGCCTTAATACTCGTAATCTTCTGTATTTTTACCATCTTGCCATCCTGAATCACCCAATCTCGGCACAGAAGAAAATTCAACTCTTGCACAGCCTGGGAGGAACTTCTTCCCTCTTCACTTATGGTTCATTCATGGACTTCCTAGGGTTCTTTTTCATGTTTCTGACAAAACAAGAAAATACACACACGCGTGCACACACACACACACACACATCATCTAATTTACTTGCAGACTGGCTTGGGTTGGACTTGTTCACTTATTGGTTTCCAGGACTCATCTGAAATTGTCCAAGTTAATTCAGGTTTCTGGGAAGAGTGATTTTATTCCTTCAATGCTTAGAGGAAGGCACAGCCCAGTTGTACAGTACCTCCAGAAAGTAGAGTAATATGCTGAAAGCCAAGCCTCCCTATTCGCAAAGTGAAGGAGTTATTTAGCCACCACTAGCCCAAAACAAGGCAGAATCATTCAGAATTTGAATAAGCTTAGTCCAACCTAGCTATATTGTTCTTCTCTCCCCAATATCTCCCATATAATAATTATGATTTCTGCAGGCAAACTGAAGTTTTTTCTAATGTAAAATTACATAAAATACATCCATAACAGAGGCTGTGTGGAGACACTAAGAGACCTACTGATTTCCTTGCTAAAACCTAAGAAGTCCTATTTAAAAAATTGAGGATCATTTCTTCAATCACTCATTCAACAAATATTGCTGACCACTATCTCTAGTCACTCGGAAGTGTCCTCCTGGCCTTCCACCATTGCCTTCTCTGCCAGCACATTCTGCCTTCATCATTGCCTTTTCTGCCACATTATAGAATTCCCATCAACAACCAGAGGGCCTCTTTGGGGGAGCAATTGCAAACAGACACCCCATTGGCCCACAGATTTGTTTTGTTTCGCTCACTGAAATTTCTTTCAATCGAATCTGTTTCTAACATGCCAGACTTGGACCATTTCACATGAACAACAACAAAAAAATCTGTGTTTTCAGGTTCCACTGAAAACCTGAAACCTCCAGAAATGCTGGGCACGTCTCCCTATGGCAGCAGTAGTTCTAGCCTCCCACTGATGGCCTCCACGAGGTAGATCCTGTGCTCTCTCATCTGCCTCAGGGGCTGGTGGTACCTCCCAAGAAACTGCCTTAAATATTTGAGTTTCATCCAGGAAACTTCTGCCTGCAAGGAAGAGGTAGGAAGCCTAGGGAAACCAGAGGTAATGAAGGAGCTGAAACAAGGAAGCAGGAGAAGTAAGTGATCAGGGAAAAATACTCCAGGGTCAAACTCTATTCACTATTGTATGAGGTTTATCACCTCCAACAAACACCAAGCAAGGAGATGACTTTTCTTCAAAGACCTTGTTTGGAGATCCAATAACTTCCACTTGGGACCATGGAAGGATCAATTTCATTATCTTACGATCAGACAAATCATTAGCAGCGGTGACAGCTTTCCCAAGACACATGATCCAGGCAAATTTGTGAGATAGGTCAAAGTGGTGAACAGAATAGGTCTAGTGGTGGACAGAACTCTCCAATTTCCTGGTGTTCACACTTTTGTGTAATCCCTTGCCCTTGAATTTGAGAGAAAGCTATGACTTGCTCCTAACAAGGAGAATGTGGCAAAGTGTTGGGACATCACTCCTGTGATTGCCTTATAATATATAAGACTCAGTCTTAGCAAATTGGAGCTAAAGATACTCCTTGTGAACTTGATAAAGTAAACCATCGCCCTGGAGAAAGCCACGTGGCAAGAAACTGTGGGTGACCTCTAGCACCTGAGAGTAGTCTCCAGACAAGCCCTATAGTCACAAGGAAATAAATCCTGCCAACAATGTGAATAAATGAGGAAATGAATTCTTCCCCGCTTGAGCCTCCAGATGAGAACAGCCTCACTGATGCCTTGTTTCCAGGCTTGTGAGAGCATAAGCAGAGGATTCAGCTAAGTTGTTCCCCAATTCCTGACCCACAGCTGTTCCCAGATTTATGAAGTGAGATAATAAATAAGTGTTATTACTACTAAATTTGTGGAAATTTTATTAAACAGCATCAGAAAATGAATGTAGTGCCTTCTGCCTTTCGTTTACTCTCTCTCTGTGTGTCTCCTCTTGCATTTGTCCAATGTCTACATGAATCACTCATCTTCCCAGTAACCCCCATCCTCCTCCCTTACAATGTCACCGCACAATATATTCCTCAATATGCTTTATTGTTTGAAGTACTTGCCTCGACCTTTCCCCCTTTCCATTTAATCTCTACTTGCTTACACATTTACCAAAATGCACCTGTTCCCATTCCTTTGTGTATTCATTTTTATTGCTTCTATAATAAATTACCACAAATCCACTGGCTTAAAACAACATAATTTATTATCGTAGAGTTCTGTAGATAAGAAATACAAAATGGATCTCATTGGGCTAAAACCAAGGTTTGGGGAGGGCTATATTCCTTTCCAGAGGCTTTCGGGGAGAATCCACTGCCTTGCCTTTTCTAGCTTCCATTGGGCACCCATGTTCCTTGGCTTATGACCCCATTCCTCCAGCATTATTGGGTCCTCCTCACATCCCTATCTCTTTTCTGCCTCCCTCTTCCAATTATAAGGGCTGTCGTGATTACATCAAGCCCACTTGGGAAAGGCAAGGTAATCTCTTTATCTCAAAGTCAGCTGATGAGCCATCATAATTCCATCTGAAACCTTCTCCCCTTTATCATGTAGCCATGTGACATGTGGGGATTAGGATGTGCACATTATTGGGAGGGGGCTATTTTTCTGCCCACCACACTTTGTGAAAGCTGTAAGTTTACAAGACAATCTGCAGGACTCATTGAAGCCCAGGTGCTAATCATTGATAATGGGTTCATCTTCCTGGGGGAATTTAGACCCTGTGGGGACCTCTCCAAAATACACAGAACTTTCATATCTAAGGACTGCTTCCTAAATGGGGGAATCTTCTGGCACTGGGGCAAGTCTGTGAGAGACATATTTTAAACAAGAGGGCATTTAACGGTTCACAAATCACATCTTAAAAATGACTGCTTGCTCTGCCTTCTTATAAAAATATTTCACATTTAAGTCTTCATGATCCATCCCAGCAGTAATGTACTGTCATAGTCTAAAGAGGTTAGTGGCAGGCTCCAGTCATGAGGTAGTTAGAGGAGAAACCAGGGACGCACCCCACAGAGCTGGCACAGTGACCGCCCTGCCCTCGGGAGGGGGCAAACACCATGAAACATTCAGCTGTTGTGACACCCAAGCGGCAGTCAAATTCAGAGGCTTGATTTTGTGACTCCTCGGCGTGTATAAATTATCTCGATGGGAGTTCCAAATTTTCCAATAAATCTCCAAACAAAATTAATTTTCAGGGCTCTCATTAGCTTTAATTGTATTGTTACTATTATTGTATATGCTCCTTTTGTGAGGTTGATGAGGACAGACTTGTAGAGAAACAAACCAACAGGCAAATGAGGGACATGATAGATCCAAAATATTTGGAAATTAATTATCTATGTGCCTTTTTATTTCTATTTCCACGGTGGAAAAGAAGGCAATTGTCAATTATAAATGATTGTGGCAAATACACAGATTTTGAGACAGGGCCAAGAACCATAGATTCTGATTTATTTCTCTTCAAAATTCTGTTTCTTCCCCACAGACACACAGTCAAGAAACACACACACACACACACACACACACACACACACACACACACACATAATCTGTGTTTTCCTGGTCTTCTAATTCATAGTTCTGAGAACTGTCCTCCAAGTCACTGTTTCAACTCTCCCATTTTTTTTTTTAAATCTGGCCATGGTTGTCAAGAGGAAATTAATCTTTTGCAGCCAAATGAAATTTGGGCTTCCCAGCACTAGCCACTAATGAAAAATGCATTAATGGCAAGCATCAGAAAAACCCCTGGCTCTCAGTACCAGAGGGTACATTTAAATAATTCTATGAATATAGATCAATAAAACTAATTTACTTATAGCCTTTGTGTGCTGTATTCAAATCGGAATAAAAGTCATTTGTATTACAATGTTTTGTATTAATTTGAGGTATCTATTGTTTTACATATTAAATTAATCTTGGCCTTCCGACAGAACTTCATAGATGATATTAAAATACGAGGCCTGGGATTTGATATTAGTAATGGTGTGATTTCATAATTCAGCCTGGTTTGCCTGGATGTCGTTTGAAAGGCTGGAGAGGTCCCAGAGGGCCAGCTCTGAGAAGCCGGGGTTAAGCTGGAGAGAGAGCAGAGGACTTTAATATTCAAGCATGCAGCACATCCACAGCGGTGCCCAAAGGCCCACTGGGAGTTTGGGGGTTTGGACCGGGAGCCTGCGGAGTAGGGATGTGGGAACAGCGCTCATAAGCACCTGAGTGTTCAGAGCAGGAATGGATGACTACAGGATGCGAATATCTTGACTCAAGGGCGGAGACCACGGCATTCCTTCCTGTTTCAGTGGAGATCATTATTTTTATCACCACCGAGTATTTACCCAGTGCCTTTTCTTTACTAGGTGCATAGACACAGACAGTAAAAGACCTAACCTGAGATTGTAGGAGCTTCACATTGGCACTGGCCAATCACTAGGCAAGTGTGCTTTAATGTGGTAAGTAATGCACCAGGAATAAGTACCGAAGGCCCAACACCCCTTTAATACTCCTCAGCAGCCCGCTGTTTTCTGGACTTATCTGTGTGTGTTTTGTTGGTGGTGGTTTTTTGTTTGTTTTGTCTTGTAAGTAGGCTTCATGCCCAGTGTGGAGCCCAACGCAGAGCTTGCGCTCACCGTCCGGAGATCAAGACCTGAACTGAGATTAAGAGTCAGATGCTTAACCAACTAACCCACCCTGGGAGACAGACTCCCTTGGTTTTATTTGGCCATGGAATCCTTTAAACACACACACACACACACACACAGCTCTTGGATGTAAAACAAAGACATAGTTAACCAAGAGGTGGCAATGAAAAGTAAACATTCAACCCAGCCCTATGCTCTGCAAGAATAACAAAGCAAAATCTCCTCACCCTCTCCGACCCCAGTGGCATCATCTCCCCAGAAGTCTCCTTGTGCTACACCTTGTGAGTCTTTTTGGTCTTTGAGCCAGATCCTGCCTGGCCCTCTTTGAATGGTAGCTGTAGCCAGGAGATCGATGTGAACAAACGAGAGTTTCCGTGGTAGCTCTGAGATTTTCGATACTTACGGTTATTTGCTTGAAATAGTGCAGGGATTATCATTAATCGGCTAGTGCAGAAGAAATTTGCTTCTTTTATCCCACCGTTCTACGATTCTGGGACATCGGGGAAAATGAGAGGCTGGCACCTCCATGCCCTCCTTACCTCCGCACCCCCAGGACAAGACAAGGCTGTCTAGAGAACTGAATTAGAAGAGGTGAGAGCAAGTGTCTACGCTCTCTCTTTGGAATGGTATGGGAAACCACACCACAGTTTCTCCGAGCCCCAGTTTGCTTTTCTGTAATGTGAGGAAATTAGTGATTGCCAGGCTTACCTCACACAATTATCGAGAGGACTAAAATTAGAAATGAGATAATGTGTGTTCAAGAGACTTGTTTTACGTCCTAGCACGTGGTCCCGTCCTAGAGAATGTTTCACGTGCATTTGAGAAAAATATATGTTCGGCCTTTGTTGGTTGGAGGGTTTTGTGAATGTCTGATGGTTCTAATAGGTTTCTAGTTTTGTTCGAGTCTTCTATTTTCTTATCGATCTTATGTGTATTTCCATCTGTTATTGAAAGTGAGGTCTCCAACTATTAGTGAAGTCCCTAATTGTTACTGTTAAAATGATCTCTTTCTCCTTTGGATTCTGTCAATTTTTGCTTTATGTATTTTGGGGCTCTGTTGTTAGGTGTGTGTATGCTTATAATAGTTACAACTCCCTAACAGATTGGCCCTTTTATCATCATGAATTGTCTCTCTTTATCTTTAGTAACCTTTTTGTTTCAAAGCCTATTTTGTCTGATTTTAGTATTGCCACCCAAGCCCTCATGTATAATCGTATATATTTTCCCATTGTCTTATTCCAAGTCTTTTGTATCTTCGAATGTAGAGTATGTTTCCCGTGGACAGCACAAATCTGGATCTTGTGTTTTTTTATGCAGTCTGATAATCTTATCTTTTGGTTGGATTGGTTAAGCCATTCACATGTAATGTAATAGATACAGTTGTATGTAAGTCTGTCAAGTGACTTACTGGTTTCTACAAATCTCTTGTTTTTGTTTTTGTTTTTGTTTTTGTCTCTGATGTTCTCCCTTTACTTCTTTATTTTGCATTAATTAAATATTTTCTGGTAGAACATCCTTTATACATTTCTTTAATGATTTTTTAAACCATTTTTTATGTCATACTGTATACTTTCTCATAAATAGCATTTACCTGGGTCTGGTGGGTGTTGTTTTGTTTTGTTTTGTTTAATCCATCCTGACAATCTCTTTTAATTGCAGCCATTCACATTTGGTGTAATTAGGAATACAGTTGGTTTTCTTTTTCTAATTCCTAGTTTTCAGTTTGTTTTCTATTTTTAAAATCAGTTATTTCTTCCTCTTTTCCTCTGTTCCTATGTTCTTTGAAAAAATTGGGTATATTGTAGGAAATTTTCTCTCCAGTATTGGCTTATTAGCTACACCTCTTTTATTTTTTATTGTGGTTGCTCTAGGGTTTATAATACATATCTGTAGCTTATCAAATTACTTTCAAGTTATATTATGCCACTTTGCATATAGTGTAAGAAGCTTACAATAGAGTATTTTAATTTACCCTCTTCCAACTCTTACTTTTATAGATTTTACTCTGATGTAAATTATAAACCTCCAAATTCATTGTTATTATTTTTAGTTTACATAGTCAATTATCTTTTGCAGTGATTAAGATGAGTTGAAAATGCCTTCTATATTTATTCACATGTTAACATATCCAGTGCTATTTATTTCTTTGTATAGCTGTAAATTGCATCTGGCATTATTTTCTTTCTGCTGAAGGAAATTTTTTTAACCTTCCTTGAGGTACAGATTCATTGAGGGTGGATTCTCTTATCTTTTGTGTATCTTACAACGTCTTCATTTTTTCTTTTTTTAATTTTAATTTTTTTAATTTAAATTTTAGTTAGTTAATATACAGTGCAATATTGACTTCAGGAGTAGAATTCTGGGAGTCATTGCTTACATACAACACCGTGTGCTCATCGCAAGTGCCCTCCTTAGTACCCATCCCCCATCTAGCCCATCCCCCACCCACCTCCCTCCATCAACCCTCACTTTGTTCTGTGTATTGAAGAGGCTCCTGTGGTTGGTTTCCCTTTCTTCTTCCCTTCCCCCCCCCAACTTCCCATATTCATTTTTTATATCTTTGTTGAAAGATACTTTTACTCAGTATAGAATTCGAAACTGATTTTTTTAATCTTACAAGTCCTTAAAAATTGAACCTCCTTTCCTTCTGCCTTGCGTTATTTCTAACAAAAAGCTAGCTATCATTCTCATCACCGTTACTCTGCTCCACTTTGGATATATGTATCTTTTTTCCTCTGGCTGCTCTCAATATTATTTTAACATTTAAATCATTTTATTTTTCTCTTTATCCTGGGTTTTTAACCCTTAGTCATTTCGTGTAAATTTTTAAAAGTTAATACTGTATGAGTTTCATCAAAGTTTTAGATATGTGGGTTTATAATTTTCATCAAATTGGTAAAAGTCCCCTCTCTCTTCCGCTTTTAGGAATCCACTTATACCTATTTTAGATTATTTGATATTGTCACACAATTACTAGGCCCTGTTCTTTACTTCTGTTTGGTCTCTTTCTCTCTGGGCTTCATTTTCATCAGTTTCTTTTACGATGCATTTACCTCCACTAACATGTCCTTTTGCAATGCCTCCTATGGTGTTAATCCATTAAATTGAATTTATTTTGAATTTCAATATTGTATTTTTTATCTCTAGCATTTTCATTTGGGGCTTTCTTATAGATTTCCATTTTCTCCCTATCATGTTTAATTTACCTTCTTTAACAGGTGATGAGGTATATTTATGATACCTGTTTTAATATCTTTTACTGCTACTTCCATTATCACTCTGTTTTCTGAATGTTTCTATTGATATTGTCCTGCTTATATGAGTGCCTACGCGTTCTTGCTTGGATGTCAGGCATCGTGAATTTTATGTTGTTAGTGCTGGATTTTGTTGTTGTCGTTCCTTTAAATAGTTTTAGACTTTGCCCTAGAAGGCAGTTAAGTTACTTATTATTAGTTTGATCCTTTTGAGTCTCACTTTTACACTTTGTTAAGGCAGGCCAAGGGCATTCTTTAGAGCTAATTTATTCCCACTAACAAGGCAATACCTTTGTGAGTACTCTGCCAAATGATCCATGTTTTATGAGGTCTTTCCACTCTGGCTCTTAAAAATACAAACTATTCCCTACTCTCTGTGAGCTCTAGGAACTGTTCAGCATACTACTTGCCCATGGTTCTTTGCCTGTATGCAAATAGTTTATTTTTTTCTCATGTGTCCACAGACTACTACACAATCGATGACTCAGAGAGACCCCCCCCCCCGCAGATTTCCAGAGCTCTCCCTGTAAAATTCTTTCTTCTCTGATACTCTATTCCAAATATTCTAGGTACCTGAGCTTCCCCTCACGACTACTGGGTTCTATTTGCATTCTTCTACTCTATTCTGTGTCCTAGAAACTCCAAGTAACAAGGTGGGGGTAGCATAGAGATTCACTTGTTTGTTTCTCATTCACCGGAGATCACAGTCCTGCATTGTTTGTGTCTAATGACTAAAAATTTGCTTCATACATGTTTTTCTAATTTTCTGCCTTTTTAAGCTGGAAAGGTAAATATGTTCTCTACCACTACATCTTGGCTGGATGTGAAATGCCGTATTTTTATTTCGGATAGCTACGTTAGGCAAAGTAATTCACCTCTATGAGCCTTGGTTTCCTCTTTTATAAATTGGGAATGATCATATGTATCCCACAGGATTATTGTAAAATAGCATATAACTGTGAGATGAATAATCATTTATTTCTCTTTCTTTTGATAATCAAGAGATAAAGTACTCCCCTTTACTTATCCAAATCACTTCCCATCCTGCCAAGAGTCAATTAAAGCATTTTTTTTTCTTCCTTAACAATGTCCCTGCCAAGTCTAGCCTAAAGGGATCTCTTCTTTCTCTTAAATATTTCAGCAATTATTGTCTGTACAATTTGTTCAGTAATTAATCATAGATGCCCTTTAATAACATTGCTCCTGTTGCCTAGAAATGCTATTTAAATCCTTTATTGTTGGATATTACCTAATGTTTGTAAGTATCTCTACCCAACAAGACAGAAGCTTCCATGAGGACAGGTGACTCATCATAAATGTGTTAATATTCCCTAAAGGTCCTGAATCAGTGCCTAGCACATAGTGGAAGTAAAATTATTAATTTAATTTCAATAATATGTCATCAAAGTACCTGTTTACTCCCTAATTTCCCCCTCTTCCTTTTAACTTTTCTCTACATCATCCTTAAGGACTTAAAATTTTATCCTAAAAAAAGCATCGTGTTGGTAGTGAGAAATTTACACATAGTTCATGGGAAAGACTCACCCTCCTCCGCTCTTCAAATTACTCTAAATGATTAGCTTCTGATCTTTTCTCTTGGAGCCTCATTCTTTAGCATTCTTCAGAGAAAATAATGGATAAGATGAGGACCGTAGAACCCAGGAGAAAAATACGTGAGGACACATGTGCCACTTAGAAAACCTGCAGGCCCTTGTGACTGAAGAGTCACGTCCATCTTGACCTTGTACGTTGTGTGGAGCATGGGGTCTGGCATCTCCGTCCATACAATATGAGACTCCCTGAGCAAGAGGTCAAAACATCACGGAGATAAATCCCTATGTTCATGATTTCTTGGTTATGGTCAAAGCTAAATCATATGTTCAGTGTGAGTTGTAGGATTTATTGCACCACCCTCCGTTAATATTAAAGAGAGATTTTTCCCCCAATAAAACCATTGTTGCCCCATCAGCTTGAAATCCTAATGATAGGCCAAACACATCAGAAGTCATCTACAACACTCTTCGGAGGAGCAGTCAGTATCTGATTTTGATTTCTTTGCCCTATGACTATGCATCATTTTCCCTTGAACTCGAAATTTCCAAGGAGAAATGACATTTTAATGAATAATGGTGTGGATTTGGAAACCTATTTCATCTCAGTGACTTCCTCGGAAATTGGATGTTTGCTAGTCACGTGATGGCTGGTATGACTGAAAACCCCTGCAAACCTGCGCAAATCTGAAACTACTGCACTTTTATGGCCCTGGCACAAAATCCCGGTACATATGATTATAATCTGATTATGGTTATATAAGAGATCAATGGAACCAGAGTCCTTCATCCTAAACTTTTAAGGCCGGCCCCGGTCTCTTCCTTTGAGGTAAATAAAAATGAGAGAGACCTTCTTTCCCATAGTCTGGAAACTGAGGCATTATGCGGGAAAGAACTTTGAGTGCCTTGGATCATCAGCAGAATGAGAATGAAATCAGGAAATGTTTATTCCAATCACATTGTCTCACCAGATCCATATCCTTTCACGAAGGGAAACTGGGAAGTACAATGAATATCTAATTTCACCTGGTCTATCAAGAATGTCCCTTTCTCCTGTCTCAGACACTCAGGATTGCAGGTCCCTTCCCCTTCTCTTCTAGGACTTACTATCTAAATCAGGGAAAGTGTTTAAATATAATCAATTCACTATTCGGCTTTTCTCCTTACCCCTTCCTTAGCATGGACAGAGACTTCACCAAAAGACTTGAATCTAGAATGGGGTACTTTTTTTTAAGTTCATTTATTTATTTTGAGACAGAGAAAGAGCTGGGGAATGGCAGAGAGAAAGAGTCCAAGTAGGCTCCACATAGTCTGCAAGGATCCCACCATGGGGCTCGAACCCATGACCAGTGAGATCATGACCTGAGCTGAAATCAAGAGTTGGACGCTTCGCCTCCTGAGCCGCCCAGGGCCCCCGGAATCGGGTACCTTTCACATTACAAACAGAAATTTAGGGTCGCAGGGGCTTTCTCAGAGTTTATGACCCTAAGTCGCGACAGCCACTGCCCACACCAGTGTCTCCGAAGGGTGGCCCAGCGGGGGTGCGCCGTGAGCCTCAGCCTCCGGAGCTCTCTTCCAGGAGGCACAGGAAAACCAAGCAGTAATGGTTCATTTCACACCAACACGGCCAGGAAGGAGGCTGCTGTTTCACACTTTTCACTCCAAGTAGCAGTACTTATCATGAAGCCTCTCCTGGTGTCCTCCTCCGGGTCTTTGTTTGCTCGATGGTTCCTTTGTCCTCTCCTTGACCTGTTTGTGTGTGTGTGTGGGGGGGGGGGGGGGGTAAAGGCCCACAGACCAGGCTAGCTGCTTCCCGTGTGAGTTCACGTGCTTCACGTGGGAAAAGGGAGCAGAAAGAGCGCTGTCTGGTTGCATCCTCCCCAACTTCCGTTTTGCACTCTCCATGAATCCCTAGCTCCCCTTGGCTTCCCGAGACTAAGCCCCGCTTTCCTTGCATGGCCAGTGCTGGATCCAGCCTCCCTTTTTCCCGGGCCCTTCGGCTCCCCACTAACACACCGAGCCCCTCATGTTTCAGGAAGTTTGCGAGAACAGTCGGCGGGGTGAATTGTGCTTCCTGACAAGTATGCAAAGCATGCCATGATATACTGGATCTGGAAGCCCCTATTATAGGAGATTTACTAGTCTGTTCTAAGGTTGCACTCCAGATTGAAATTGGCTGACAAGGTCTCTGCTCGGGTAGGATTTATTCCTCCATATTAAATTATTTTTTTAATTAGTTCAATGCCCTGGTCATTTCTAAACCAAAGGGATGTGGAATAAATAAGTTCCTGAAGTGAAAAGGAAACAGGCCATCCTCTGAGTCTGTTGCTCAGCCTACGCAAAAGTGTCTGCGGCCCCCAAGTCCTTAAGGGCTGCCACACACCGGCTTGAACACCGAGGAGCCACAGACAACCGAGTCCTTCGCAAACGAATTCCCATCGTCACCAGTCTCCTGGGTCTCTGCTTGCAGTTCAGCACTTTTTTTCTCTCTCTCTCTCTCTTCTAGGCAAGCGGGCAGGAGGGCAGGAAGGCAGACACTGGGCCTTTTCGTTCCATCTGAAATCCTCACCCCATCCCCGGTTCAGTGAGTGTACGAGCGTGGGAGAGGTCGGTGGAGGGTGTCCGTGCCTGGCAGATTGTGGGAAGGAGGCATTATTGCCTGCGCCCGTGCACACACAGACATACACAAACCCCAGATGGTAACGAAGAGGAAAAGGAGCCAACAACACCACGAGTTATTTTGGGAACAAAACTAGGAATCTGCATATGGCTAGATTTTTCATCCTCAGTGTTGTTCTTACATATGACAAGCCCGTTGGCGGAGGAGAAGCCAGTCCATTGATCAATTAAAATCAATTTCCCAGCGTCTGAGGCTCTGGCGGTACAAAGAAGGAGGTGTGTGGGCCCTTTAAAAAAGTCCACGCTATTGCAAAGGCCCCAGAAGAGGTTCTCTCATTTTCCCCCAAACCCTCTTCTCCGTATAGACCTGAGAGGGCCAGGAGTGGCAGAATATAGCTAAAAGTCAAGTGAAATTGCTGGAATGTAGCGGTTTCTTTCAGGATTGGGTGGCCGATTGGCTGTGTGGATTATGGGGACATCGTGGGGGAGGAAAACTGGAGTGTTCGATCGGCAGTGTGACGAGCCTCACTAACAGGCTGTGCCCACCAGCCTCACCCTGAACCGCACCGGCCGAAAGATTCACAACCTCAAGCATGCTGTTTGGTGCAGGCCGTGGGCAGAGTGTAAACAGCACAACACGCAAATCTTTTCCTCCTCCTTTCACCACTGCGCGACTCCAAACACCGTACTAAGTAGTAATTTGTTAATATCTTTATGTACACACGATATTATCATTATCGCTGAATGAAACATATAAGAAGACGACCACTTATCTCTCCTTCTCCCGTTCCATTTTCCCAATCCATCAGCAAACATCTCTTCAGGGTCACTTTGGGCGGACGGCTGTGAGCTTCAGAAGTAATCTGACTTTTCAGTGGCATTATCTGTCTGCATTGCCATGGCA
Organism: Acinonyx jubatus; assembly: GCF_027475565.1. Taxonomy (NCBI): domain Eukaryota; kingdom Metazoa; phylum Chordata; class Mammalia; order Carnivora; family Felidae; genus Acinonyx; species Acinonyx jubatus. The sequence continues at coordinate 7,602,235 of NC_069395.1, read as the reverse complement.
AAACTTTTCTTTTTTTGTTTCCATACTGTTGTTTGAAAGATGTGCTGCTCCCATGACTTGGGAACAGGCTTTCAAACCAAGAAATAGGTTTTTTTTTTTCCTTCTCTTTAACAAGAGCTAGAATGCCACTGAAATAATGTGCCAAAATCTGTGCCAGGAACCAGGCATATAAAAGTGATGAAGACACAGTCACTGATCTCAGAAAGCTCAGTCTAGAGATGAAGACAGGCACATAAATAATAATTACAAGGCAGCGTATTAAGTGGTTTACCAGATGCACACATCTGATGCTATAGGAGCACAAGGGAGAGAGTCATGAATCAGAGTAGGGGGTACAGTAATGGGTCCTGACCAATTTCAGATCCTCAGAGTGAGGTTTAGCTCAGTGCCTGCATAATAAACTCTCATTGCCTTTATGCAAAACTTTGGGAAGGCATGGCATGCACAAGGCTTTGCATATTGTTTATAACAATGTCACAGCATGCATCTCGTGTTTTATCCCACAGGCTTAGCTCCTTTCTTCTGAGAACAGCACCCGCTTTGGACACGCAAATCTTGATTCTCTGCTCTTCAAATGTGTGATTCTACTAAGTGTGGTCAGTCAGACCACTCTACTACCCGCACCCCAGTGTTCTTCAGGTTGAAACCATGGGAAGATAAGAAGTCCCTCTTGAGTGGAAGGACTTTAAATGCCAGCCTGGGATCTGCCAGTGGACATGTTTCCAACTTTTGGAGAAAGGTGATCTGAGAAAATGAAGTGGGGACAAAAAGAAACAAATGGGAAAGAAGGCAAGAGAGAGAAGCCAATGGAGTCCGCAGCCCAGGCTCTTGTTATCCCTGAGTGTCCCTGCCCTCTACACTCCCTGCTGTTAGATTACAGAACTGAAACGTTCACTTGTTGCCTTAATTTAAATAGGTATTTGCCTTTTGTATCCAAGATAATTTAGATGACCAAGGGAGTCAACACTAGCATTTTTCCAGAGTCTATTATAAAGACTAGGTATGGTATCAAACCACTAATCTACAAGAGAGATCTGTTTCTGCAGAATTCAATTACCTGGTGTCAGGTCTTATTTTCCAGAGTGTTCCAGGATTCCCAGCATGCTCCTACTCTAGGCTGTATTAAGCTACAGCAAGTCACAACTGAGTCCCGGGTTAAGAATCGTTTAGAATTCACGGGGCCCCTGGGTGACTTAGTAGGTTAAGCGTCTGACTCTTGGTTTCAGCTCAGGTCATGATCTCATGGTTCATGGGTTCGAGCCCTGCTTCAGGCTCCATGCTGAAAGTGTGGAGCAAGCTTGGGATTCTCTCTCTCTCTCTCTCTCTCTCTCTCTGTCCCTCTCCTGCTTACTCTCTATCCCTCTCTCCTTTAAAATAAATAAATAAATAAATAAATATTTTTTTAAAGAAAGGAATGGTTTAGAATTCAATAGGCATCAATGGGAATGCACTGTCTAATGAATTCTAAGCACACATTATCTTCTGAAATATGGACTAGAGACTGAGTGGCAACACCCTACTCCAAACGTGTAGTTCCACCGTAGACATGGAACTTTCTTTTTAGTAATGACATACACAGGCAACTGAGGCAACTGATTAGAATCAGGCTGGGAAACGGGGGTTGGTCCCGTTCACCAGATTCAAGCTGAACCTGCCCAGGGCTAAGCTCATCATCCACTCTCCCCAACTGGCTCCTCTTCCAGTATTCTTCATCTCAGCTAGTGGTACCACTTTATCTCCAGTCACCCAGACTAAGAAATGAGGACTTTGTCATGGATGGAGTCTACGGATGACATAGTCTGTGGATGGAGTCTTTCTTCCTCTACCCTGGTGTCCAGCTACTCCACATCTCAGTTAATTTTACCCCTCACGTATTGTTTCTTTCCATCTTTACTACCAATGTCTTGGTTCAGACATGCATTATATTTTACCAAGTCGAATTCAACATCCTTTTAACTGGTTTGCCTGCCTCCATTTTTTTTTTGTCCTTCTCTTCCTGATCTCTCGCACAGCTCTCAGCGTGATTTGTCTGAGATGCAGGTACGATCCTGTTATTTTCGTGTTGATAATTGCACAGGAGAGCCCCATCACCATGGGAACCCTAGTGGTGGGTTAGCCAGCTCTGTCTTAAGAGTGGTTGGTCCCTCGTTGCTCCTGAGTATCTTTCTACCTCCACACCTGCCACTCTCTGCCTCCAAGTTTCCACCCCAACTGCACTGATCTTCCTGCAGTCCCCCCTTCTCATGTTATCCTTTCTCCTCGAATACTCTTTGCTTAGGCTGGGGTTAAGATATTTAGAGGCCCTACGCGTAGAAAACAAATTAGGGTATCTCATGTAAAATTCAGAATGTAGTAGTATTAAAATAGAAAGCATGTTAACGCGCTGATTTCACTTTAAAGATTCACCCCCCCCCCCATTACACCAAATAGCCAAAGAAAGTGTTGTAACATCTGGGGTGTATTATAGTCTGGGTCACAAGGTAGAGTAGGGACTCCTGGTGGATTTCCAAACACTGAGTAGATGGGACCTCTGAAGTCACAGCTTGCATGCCTTGCTCTTTCTCTTGGTGCTAGACCCACATTTCTTCCTCTGATAATGACTTTCAACTCACTCGGGAAAGGAAGGGAGAAGCAGCCTATGTGTGGAGGCTTCCTGATAATGCCATTGCCTGCTTAGAAGGCTAGCTTGATTTTTTTTCCTCCAAGCAATTACTTAAATGGTGTTTTGGCCTCTTTTTCTCTGAAGCAGGACATAACCTTTATTGACATTGTGGCTGCTGCCACATCTGTTACGCTGACAGAGAGAAGGAGCTGGCCCAATCCTTATGATGGATTTGGTGTTGTCAAACCTTCAGCACAATTTGTCATGGAGCAAAAGGATGCCTGTTGCTGGTGGAAGGTTCTCCAATCCCTAAAATATTGTGTGCTGGGGCGGGGGGGAGACTGTGCCCCCCCCCCCCATCATCAAAGTCCTCATGTCTCCTATGAAGTGAACCGGAGAGAGAGTCACACTCTATTTCTGGAAGAGTATCTGTTTTGCTAGCTGTTGAGCATAGGAACCAGAAGCAGCTCACGATACATTGAGAAGAGAACGTCCCCTGTACCTGCGTTGAAGCCCTATGAATCTGTCTCCCAGGGACCAACAAATACAAGAAGAAAATGAGGAAGAAAGAACCTGGGCGAGACCTCCTGAATTGAGGGAGCGATGGACGGAGATCCATGTCAGGCCATGAACGCTGTGTGCAAGGTTGGCATTGGATCAAGTTCACTGAGTGTGTTGTGTAGAATAATCTCTGTCTGTGTCCACAGTGAGCACATCTCTACTCCAGTACAGACTACTTTATGATTTAGCCATCTTAACCAGGCTCGGCATTCAGAGGAGAGCCTGTAGCTACGGACCATACTGAGCTGAGGTCCTCTGGAGGTAATAAAACACTGAGGAGAGATGCTATCTCCTGGATTTGGAGCATGTCATTCCCTTGAAAGTCAAGGAGACAGCTGATTTAAAGTTTCCAGCTAGGTCACAGAAAAGTCAGCGGCGGCTGCTTCCAGCTGAGTTCAGAGTTTGAATATTTATGGTGTCAATCTGAAATCCAGATAACCACTGCTAATATAAATCCATTAACTCCCCCTCCACAAGAAAAGCTTTTGGGCTGCTAATGCCTTGATTCCTGGGTTACTGCAGGACTGGAGTGTGGAGTCCTTGCTTTGGGGCTTTCTTTTTCTCTTTCTTTTCTGTCTCCAACTCTCCCTCCCTCCATCTCTCTGCGCGTCTCTGTCTCCACACCACCCCTCTCTAGTGACTGCGTAGAGTTGTGCCAAGCTGCTGTGAGCTGCTGTGAGGAAACTTCCCAGGAAAATTAGGCAGGGGCAGTAATGCTGGGAATGTCTGGCCTCTTCGGGATTTACTGCTGCAATGTTTTATTTTTGACAAGCCATGTGAGAAACCACCGTCCTGGATTATTCAGACTTTCTACCATTTACGTAAGCAGTGGACATTATCCAGGTCACCAGATAATCGCACTTGAAGTCCCTTGGCTTATTTGTGGCTTCTGTAAATATCTTTTTTTTTTTTTTTTTGCCCATCAGATAACAAAGGTGTCTTCTTTGTTCTCAACCATCCTAGAAGACAGGAAGTGGGAGTGTCCAGTGATCTCATAAAAACATAGCATGGCCTGTACATGTTACGTGACCCTCTCACATACATGATCTTGGTGGAGTTTTACAACAGGTATGTGAGGTCGGGATTGTCATGTCTCTACTTTGGATTAGAGGGCTGCTGTTCCCCTGCCAGCTGAAGGTCGCACAGCCACATTAGGGATCTGAAGTTCTTACCCAGAAGGCTGGCAACAGAACCCTTTGACACTGTTGATGGCGGAAGGTCGTCGCTCACAGAAGCCCCCCGAGTGACCTCGTTGGGATATCTTGACAAAGACAACAAGTCAGGGACTGGAAAGAGCCAAGTCTTATAAGGAAACAAAACCTACAATGGCACATCTCGGGTGGATGGCGAACCCCATGGAGCACACATGCTTTCGAGAGGTGCTTCTCCCGACACAGCCTTCTCTTTGAAAATGTTCTCGTGATCTTGGAGGGAGTTGGTAAAATTCAACAATTCCTCACCATCACCATGATAATGCATTGGCCCTGTGTTAGATACGGGAGTGTGGATGGCAACCAAGGGTCACCCTCACATCAGGAAAACTATAGCTATAGACAGAATAACACAAGCCTACTTGAAACTTCTAAATAATGAATAAATCACAAAAATGTCATAAGATCAAATGATTAAACACACTCACAAACATCGTGACGTATGGCAGACAAAACTCCTTTAAAACACTGGTTCTCAAGGTTTAGCTTAGAAAAGCAGTTTTCAACACTCTGTGCATGGCAATCACACAATGGATTTTTTTTTTTTTTTTTAAATACAGATTTCTGGGCTCCAACCTCAGACTTCATGATTGAACTCACTTCGGGTAAAGCCTGACCAGCAGAACTTTTAAAAGTGTCCCAGATGATTTTAATGTGCACCCTGGATTGAGAATAATCACGTTTAGAGATTCTGATCTAGTGGATTCAAGAACTCAAGCTCCTCAGACAAGAAAACTGAGATACAAAAACGTTAGCTCACTAACCAGGAGTCAGAGAGCTGGTTAGTGGCAACCCCGGGATTTGAACCCAGGGTACCAGAGACTTGCTCTAAGTCATGACACCATGAGGTCTGGGGACCATCCATATAGATATTTTAGTTTCAGATCCCGTTAAACAGCATGAGGGACTCTGTCTCTTGAATCTGTATATTTCCATTCAGGAGACATTTCTATGGACTGGTATGCAAAGGAATCAGTGAAAAGTATTAGAATAGACTCCCCTTCATCTGGGCTCAGTCTGAGTCTCAGGGAAGAGAATTTTCTAAAGTTTAGAATCTACTTAAGCAGTTCCAGTGTCGTCTTCTTCTTCTTCTTCTTCTTCTTCTTTTTTTTTTTTTTGTTTTGTTTTGTTTTAAATGAAAAGCAAACCTGTGAAGTTAAAGCAGATTTGTTTTCAGTGTTACGTCTCTTCCTGCCCTTAAGGCCAGGAGACCTTTTAAAAGCTTATTCTAAATCTCAAATTGCTTCTCAAGCAGTTAGTATGTCTTACAAAGTAACATTTAGATGAGTCCAAGCCAAATAAATCACGAAAGTATCAATTGCATAACCTTCAGAAGAATGTCCCCTCCTTTCAGAATGGAAAAGCCTGGTCTCTGGAATTCGCTTTGTTTTGTGGGCCTTGTGTGTCTGAAATATTTTTCAAACCCTACATGGTTTTGTACTCCTCATTCACTAATAACAGTTATGAATGACTATAAAATCTAAAACACCTTTTCATTTTTTCCCCTAAAATAATGGCACTCAACGAAATACAGACCACTCTCACCTCTGCAACAGGAGGGTCAGAGCAAGAAGAAACAGGCTCAAACAGAATCAAAAGCTTTTGACAATTGCCGAAGTGGCGTTACCGGGTGCTATGTGCCCAACATGGCGTCAGATACTGTGGGGTCGCCCGTAAGACACAGTTCTGACATGATTTGTTGGTATAACTCACTTTGCACTTCTAGAAAGAGTTCCATTCCAGCCTCAGGGAACAATTCCAGCCTGAAGCAGGCTCACAAAAAGGCTACTGGACTTACGGCATAACCGCCAGTCTGTTCAGGCTTGCTACTTGCTAATTCAAGTTCAGTTCGGTTAAAAAAAAAAAAAAATTAGTGGCATCTTCACTCCAAATCAGAGTCATGGTGCACTCCACCCCCAAATCCTTCCAGTTCCTCGCCTCCAAGCAACGTGGCCAATTTGTCCCACTTTTGCCTATGGCTGTCAGGATTTAGTACTGGGAGTGCTGTGCTCCCTTGGACTGTTCAGGTTTTAGTACTAAAAAGTACTATGTCCCAGGAAACCCCTTAACACTGGACAAACCAGAATGATGTCTCATCCTACCCTCAACACATTCCCAAATCTCATCTTACCTTTGAACTTCACCTTGCCAGTGAAGCTCATATGGTTCAGAAGGGCACTCAGACTCTAAGGAACCCATGGGGCATCTAGGGAAAGATATTTATAAAGCATTAGCCGATGAAGACAGGATTATCTCATTGTGTCCTCTAGCGCTATCTTTGTATGTAAATTATGACTTCATTCCAGTCTCAAAACCGGTTCTTCTGGTGACAAGATTATTACCTGCGACACTACTACTAAGCCGGAATAAATGAGAATGACTCACCTTAGATCAACATGGTTCATCCTAATCGCTCCAATGGGCCATCTAGTGGCCAGGTCCAAATGCACTCAAAATCAACTGGAGTAGACCCCATTTGGCTTTTGTGGTGGGTGAGGGGTGCTATACTCTCCTTTCTAAAGCAGCATTCTCGTGCAAAGGAAACACGGGTTGGGGGTTATACTGGGAGTCTTTCCTTGTCATAAGGAATGGACGGCCATTTATGCTCTTTTGTGTCTCATAAATCACTTGCTTCCATACTTGAAAACCTGAAGTCAAAATGCTCAGCCAGAATTGAGAGATGGTCACTTTGCCTTTGGCAGCATGATACCAGAGTCATTTACAGAGCAGGTACCAACAGCCCTGCTGACCGTGTGTCATGTCATCCATCATGCGAAACTAAACCAACAAGGCGTGAAGAGATGGTTGTGGGAACTCTTGTCAAAGGGGTCAGACCACTTCATCAAGGAGGCAGGACAATATTGAGGAGAGCAGGCCAATGGGAAGGGGTGCTCAGGGCAGATTTTTAAGACCATCTCAGGAGGCAGAAGCTCACCTTTACTCTTGGACACCAAACTATGTCTGAGAAAGTACCCTTACTACTGAAAATACACTAACTCATTTGTTTTTTTTCTTTGTTGTCAACTATGGAAATGACCACCTTGTAAAGTTGAGGACAAGTGTTACTTTAGAATATTATTCAGATTTTATGAAAGATGCACATTGTGACATGGACTTGCCCACAGAGCCAGTCCATGATATTGTGGCCCCACCATCTGCAACGTTTCGTGTCACATCCTCCAGGCATGCACGAGGAAACAGAAATGAAAGACACTGCTCATATAACTTTGGAGTTTTAGAGTTGGAGAGAACTTAAAACTTATCCAGTCCAATGGCTATACCCTCTAGCTTTATAAAGGAAAAACTTAAGGGCCAGAAAGAAGCAATAAGCTAAAGTGATACAGTCAATTAGTGGTGGGGACAAAACCAGACCTATAGCCCTGTGTTCCTTTAGCCACAACATCTTTTGGTTCCAATGAATCCAGTGTGAATGCATGAAAGCTCAAAATACAGATTCTCATAGGAAAATCAGTTTTTAAATTTCAGTTAACATGCACAAGACTTTATATAGAATTCATGCCTGGCACATACTTAGGAGATGAAAAATTTATTTGTTAAATAAGATGATAAAATTGATATAGGGAGAGTATAAAACACCACGATTACCATCTCCTACTCAGAAAAGCTAGTCTGTAAGCAAGAATAGCTACCATTGGTGGGAAACTCACTGTGTCCAGCACTGTTTGCAATGCTTTCACTTATTTAGTTATTACTACAACAAAGTTTGATCCCATCTTACAGGTGAGGAAATTGAATGATAAAAAGGTGAAGCAACATTCCAGCCTACAAGAGACTCATTTCAGACCTAAAGACATATGCAGACTGAAAATGAAAGGATGGAAAAGCATTTATAATGCAAATGGAAGTGAAAAGAAAGCCAAGGTAGCAGTACTTATATCAGATAAAATAGACTTTAAAACAAGACTGTAACAAGAGACAAAGGAGGACACTATATACTCATAAAAGGAATGATCCAACAAGAAGATATAACAATTATAAATATTTAGGCACCCAACATAGGAGCATCCAATAAAATAAAGCAGCCGTAGTAACGAACATAAAGGAAGTAATTGGTAGGAACAGTAGGGGACTTTAACACCCCACTTACATCAATGGATAGATCATCCAAACAGAAAATCAATAAAGAAACAGCTTTGAATGACACATTGGACCAGATGGACTTAATAGATATATTCAGAACATTTGACCCTCAAGCAGCAGAATACACATTCTTTTCAGGTACACATGGATCATTCTCCGGAATAGATCACATGTCAGGCCACAAACAAGTCTCAACAAATTCAAAAAGATTGAAGTGACATCATGCATCTTTTCTGACCACAACACTTTGTAACTGGAAATCAACCACAAGAAAAAATCTGGATAGAACACCAATACATGGAGGTTAATTAACATGATACTAAACAATGAACAGGTCAACCAAAAAATCAAAGAGAAAATTGAAAAATACATGGAGACAAATGAAAATGAAAACACAATGGCCCAAAACCTTTGGGATGCAGCAAAAGATGTTCTAAGAGGGAAGTTTATAGCAATAAAGGCCTACCTCAAGAAGCAAGAAAAATTTCAAATACACAACCTAACCTTACACCTAAAGGAGCTAGAGAAAGAAGAAAAGAAGAAGAAAAAAAACCCAAAACCAGTAGAAGGAAGGAAGTAATCAATGTTAGAGAAGAAATAAAGGGAATAGAAACAAAACAAAACAAAACAAAAGAAAACAAATAACAAACAAAACCAATAAAACAGATCAATGAAACCAGGGGCTGGTTCTTTGAAAAGATCAACAAAACTGCTAAACCTTTAGCCAGATTCAAAAGACAGAGAGAGAGAAACAGAAGACAGCCAGAGTGAAGACTCAAATAAACAATAACAGTAATGAAAGAGGAGAAATAATAACTGACACCACAGAAAAACAAAGGATAGAGAATATAATGAAAAATTATATGCCAACAAATCGGATAATGTAGAAGAAATGGATAAATTCCTAGAAACATATAACCTTCTAAAATTGAATCAGGAAGAAATACAAAATTTGAACAGACTAATTATCAAAAATTAAATTGAATCAATAACCAAAAACTGCCCCCAAAACAAATGTCCAGAACTAGACAGCTTCACACATTAATTCTACCAAATATTTAAAGATGAGTTAATGACTATTATTTTCAAACTATTCCAAAAAATAAAAGAAGAAAAGCTTCCAAATTCATTCTATGAGGCCAGCATTACCCTGATTCCAAAATCAGATAAAGACAAAAAAAAAAAAAGAGAGAGAGAGAGAGAGACCTACAGGCCAATATTTCCAATAAACATGGATGCAAAAATCCTCAACAAAATATTAACAAACTTAATCTAACAATACCTTTAAAAAATCGTTTCCCACAATCAAGTGGGATTCATTCTTGGAATGCGAGGGTGGTTCAATGTTAACAAATCACATCAACCAAAAAATAAAAATCACATGATCATATCAATAGATGCTGCAAAGCATTTGACAAAGTACAACATCCACTCATGATAAAACCATCAACAAAGTAGGTTTACAGGGAATATACCTCAACATATGAAAGGCCATATGTGAAAAACCCATAGGTAACATCATACTCATGGAGAAAAACTAAGAGTTTTTCCCCAAAGGTCAAGAACAAGACACTCTCACCACTTTTATTCAACATAATACTGGAAGTCCTAGCCACAGCAATCAGATAAGAAAAATAAATAAAAGGCATCCAAATTGGTAAGGAAGAAGTCAAACTTTTACTATTTACAGGTGATACAATACTATATGTAGAAAATCCTAAAGACTCCAACAAAAAATTACTAGAACTGATAAATGAATTCGGTGAGGTCACAGGATACAAAATAAATATATAGAAATTCATTACATTTCTACACACTAATAATGAAATAACAGAAAAAGAAATTAAAAACCAATCCAAATTACAATTGCACACACACAAAAATAAAATACCTGAGAATAAGCTTAACCAAGGAGGTGAAAGACCTGTACTCTGAAAACCATAAAACACTGATAAAATAAATTGAAAACAACACAAACAAATAAGCTTAACCAAGGAGGTGAAAGACCTGTACTCTGAAAACCATAAAACACTGATAAAATAAATTGAAAACAACACAAACAAATGGAAAGATATTCCATGTTCATGGATTGGAAGAACAAATATTGTTAAAATGTCTGTACTACCCAAAGCAATCTACAGACTTTAATACAATTCTTATCAAAATACCAACAGCATTTTTTTATAGAAGTGTAACAATCCTAAAATTTGTATGAAACCACAAAAGATCCCAAATAGTCAAAGCAATATTGGGGAAAAAAGAACCAAACTGAAGATATCACAATCCCAGATTTCAAGATATAGTACAAAGCTCTAGTAATCAAAATAATATGGTGCTGTCACAAAAATAGACACATAGATCAATGGATCAGAAGACAGCCCAGAAATAAACCCATGATTATATCGTCAATTAATGTTTGATAAAAGGAGGCAAGATTATGCAATGGTAAAAAGACAGTCTCTTCAACAAATGGTGTTGGGAAAACTGGACAGCTACATGCAAAACAATGAAACTGGACCACTTTCTTAAACCATACACAAATAAACTGGACTAAGGACCTAAATATGTGAGACCTGAAACCATAGATATCTTAGAAGAGAGCAAAGTCAGGGGCACCTGACTGGGTAGCTCAGTTGGTTAAGCATCAGACTTCGGTTCAGATCATGGTTCATGAGTTTCAGCTCCTCATCTGGCTCCATGCTGACAGCTCAGAGCATGGAGCCTGCTTCGGATTCTGTGTCTCCTCCTCTCTCTGCCCCTCCCTGTCCACACTCTGCCTCTCTCTCTCCCTCTCTCTCAAAAATAAATAAACATTTAAAAAATTAAAAAAAAAAAAAAAAAACAGAAGAAGAGAGCAAAGGCAGTAAATTATCTGGCATTGGCCATAATAGCATCTTTCTAGGTATGTCTCCTGAGGAAAGGGGAACAAAAACAAAAACAAACTATCGGGACTACAAAATAAAAAGTTTTAGGGCACCTGGATGACTTAGTTGGTAAAGTGTCTGACTCTTGATTTCAACTCAAGTCATGATCTAATGGTTTGTAAGTTCAAACCTCATGTCAGGCTCTGTGCTGACAGTGAGGAGTCTGCTCGGGATTCTCTCTCTTCCTCTCTCTCCATCCCTCCCCTACTCATGCTTTCTCTCTCACTAAACAAACAAACAAACAAACAAACAAAGGTGGCTCAGTCAGTCAAGTGTCTGACTTTGGTTCAGGTCATGATTTCATCATACTTCATGGTTTCAAGCCCCACATTGGGCTCTGTGCTGACAGCTCAGAGCCTGGAGCCTGCTTCAGAATCTGGGTCTCCCTCTCTCTCTCTTCCCCTCCCATGCTCACTCTCTGTCTCTCTCTGTCTCTCAAAAATAAATAAATATAAATAAATAAATAAATAAATAAATAAATAAATAGTTTCTGCACAGCAAAGGAAACAATCAAGAGTATACATACACATGATAAGTTTATTTGTTTACACAAGAAACATGTATTTATTGAGTATATACTACTGAACACAGTTATGTAGGTACTGTTCCAAACATTGGTGCTGCAACAGAGAACAAGTCTGCTCTTCTGCAAGTTATGCTGTGGAAAAAGATACAGAATAAAAATGTTGATAGATAAATGCATAGATGAAATAATTACACGTAGTGATAAATGCTATGAGGAAATAAAACAAAATATGAGCCCGAGAAGTGACGATGCTGGATAGGACAGTCAGAGGAAGTCTTTCGGAGGATTTTTCATTTGCACCCAGACCTGAATGAGAAGAAACCAGGCAGAACATCTGATAATCTAGAATTCAAAAAGAACAAAGTTCAGTGAGGAGCTCTGAGGTCGGCCAACTAGGAGACATCAATGAGGAACCAGAAAGCCAGTTTGGCTGGAGTTTAGGGAATGAACAGTGTACTGAGAATGAGGTTAGAGAAAAAAGAGGAATTCTCTTTAATTTGGCACAGAACAGTGTGAAAAGCGACACAAGGGAAAGGTATTTCTTTTTTTAATTTTTTTTAAACATTCGTTTATTTCTTGAGAGACAGAGAGAGACAGAATGAGCAGGGGAGGAGCAGAGACAGAGGAAGACACAATACTCAAAGCAGGCTCCGGGTTCTGAGCTGTCTGCATAGAGCCGGATGCAGGACCCAAACTCATGAGCCATGAGATAATGACCTGAACTGAAGTCTGATGCTTAACAGACTGAGCCACCCAGGCACCCCTTCTTTTTTTAATGTTTGTTTGTTTGTTTGTTTATTTTGAGAGAGAGAGGGGTGAAGAGGGGTAGAGAGAGAGAGAGAAAGGGAGAGAGAGAACCCCATGCAGATTCTGTGCTGGGGCTCCATCTTGCAATGAGATCATGACCTCAGCTGAGATCAAGACTTGGACACTTAACTGACTGAGCCACCCAGGGTCCTTCTTTTTTTTACTTACATGTATAAATAGTTTAATTTTTTTTTTTTCTGAGTAGCATTCCACTGGTATTGATATATCACAATTTGTTTATCCCGCCATAGTTTTTCCAATTTTCTTTTTTTAATTGAAATTCCAATTAGTTGACACACAGTGTAACATTAGTTTCAGATATACAATATAGTGATTCAACACTTTCACACAGCATCTGGTGTTCATCACAAGTGCACTCCTTAATCCCCAACACCTATTTCACCCATCCCCCTACCTCCCCGCTTTCTGGTAATTATCATTTATTCTCTACGGTTAAGAGTCTGTTTCTTGGTTTGCCTCTCCCTCCCTCTTTTTTCCCCCGTGTTTGTTTCATTTCTTAAATTCCACACGAGTGAAATCATACGGTATTTGCCTTTTTCTGACTGACGTATTTCATTTAACGTAATATACTCTAGTTCCATCCATGTTGTTCCAAATGGCAAGACTTCATTCTTTTTATAGTTGAGTAATATTCTTTTGTATATATATATACCACATCTTCTTTATTCATTCATCAATTGATGGACATCTGGGCTCTTTCCATAATTTGGCCATTGTCAATAATGCTGCTATAAACATTGGGGTGCATATATCACAAGGGAAAGGTATTTCTAATCATCACAAATCACAATGTACTTCTCATGTTGGTGTTGGTGCCTTGCCCCTGCTAAGGTACAACATTGCACCTGGCCATGAGGAAAGTTTCAAGTTGCAGTACCAAGTGCATTATGGACAGCAATTATCTCCTCTTGCTACCCTTCCCTCAGCACCCAGAAAGACTCCTTAGACAGACCATGGGTTGGGGACAGGTGGAATGTTGAACGTTCTCTCCTTAACAAATGCATTTTTCACCTACAGAGTTTGTTCCTATGCTTATTGTTAGTGCGCCTATATAAATAATCACCATCATTTAAGAAATTAAGTGACTTCTCCATCACTTCCTCATGTGTATGGGTCAGTGCCATTGTACTTAAGGTAATAGGTCAGCTTAAAGACAGCTGGTTAAAATTACTATATGGGTTTGTTAAAGGGTCAGGCAGAGAGCAACCAGCTTGGAATGATGAAGCTATGTTTACAAAATACAAACGCAACTCTGATATGGATTTAGTATGATCTACTGGAAAAAAATATATATACTGTTCTCATATCATTTTTTTTTTTAGTGTCTATTTAGTTTTGAGAGACAGAGAGAACACAAGTGGGGGAGGGGCAGAGAGAGAGGAGACACAGAATCCCAAGCAGGCTTCAGGCTCTGAGCTGTCAGCACAGAGCCCGACACAGGGCTCAAACTCACAAACCTTGAGATCATGATCTGAGCCAAAGTAGGATGCTTAACCGACTGAGCCACCCAGGTGCCCCTGTTTTCATATCATTCTTAAAGTTGACTTTTCCAAAGAGCTAATCCTATCTAGTCTTATTTAACAGTAGAGGGTTTTTGAGATATCAAATACATCTCTGACAGATGTCGAGGATCCAAACCAAAATTCTGTATCTAACCTTCCCTGCATGCAAAGTGCTGTGAAGAGAAGCCATTTCTTTGGGATTTCTTCAATGGAACGTGTCTTGCTTTTAGCAAAAGACTTATATATTAGATTTCCAGAGCTTTTTCTCTAAATCAAAGGACAGAGACACTGAAAGCTAAAGAGTCAGGAGCCAGTAACCAATGAAGAGTCAGACAAGAAAAGGCCAGGGTGGAAACATTGTACTCAAGCCTTTGTCACCCTCTGTATTACTAATTATTTGTATGAACATGGACAAACCACCAAGGTTTCAAGGCTTTAATCCCTACAGTAAGGTTAGAAGAAATTGTCTGCCTGGAAGCAGATCATAATCTCGTGAGCCTGTTTCAGCTTTAGGAGTTAGGGATTTATGAAGCACCTCTAAAATGGCAGTGAGATCCTTCCAGAATGCTGCCAAGGAATCGTTCAACGGAACAGAATACTTCAGTTGGTAACTGTCTGGGTGGTCTTTGAGAGAGTCACTTCACATGTCTGTGCTTCTGTTTTTTATTTTTCGGAGGAGAGGTTGTTCTAAATCAATGGTTCATTCCAGTTAAAACCTTTTTCATTCTAAAAAAATCTTGTACCAATCTCCCATACTTAAAAGTAAAGCTTGTCTGGTGAAAGTGGGGTTTATAAACTTAGGGTTCCATGACTCCACTCTCCTAAACGGAGCTGCTAAATCCAAAGGATGATGCTGATTAAACAGTCTGTAATTCTACCATCATCAAACTGATTTGCATACAGTGTTAGATAGCCTTTCTTTACTATGTAAAATGAGACTCACCTGAAAAATGCTAATCTCCTGAAAATTTTTTTTCACAAGGCAAAACATGGTGCCCTTCCCAAACCCAACTCAGAAACTTCCAACAAGCCAAGTGCTAAATTCCAAGGCGTTTTCCCCTTCACTTAGGGAGGGCCTTAAGGGCACTCAGACCTCTCCATGACCCAACTCTGTTCTATCTCAGGGAAGAAGGGGATCTCCCTCTACTAGATAAACTTTTCCTCCCAGGATTTATGACCACCCACTCTCAGGCCTGCAGGTCAAGGTACAAATGAAAAGAAAGATTCCCTAGGGGAATTGCTAACAATTTAACGAGACAATCAGGATTTTGGCCCCGAGGTTAAATGCCTTTGAAGATTTCAAGTTGTTTCTCAGGGAAAATGCTTCTAGCTGCAGCTATGACTATCATGACTGCAGCAACCTAAATTCAAATCTCACTGCTCCTAATGAATGACATAACAGCTCTTGGCAAGTCTTTTTCCCCTTCCTGGAGCCTCAGCTTTCCCACACTGGAAGGAGATTGGCTCCCTACAGGCTGCACTGACAGGCTCCAGAGATTAAGAAGATAAACTTGAGTAAAGTGTAAGTTCCTTACTAAAAGAGTATGACAGGAATATCAAGTTCTATCATGATTCACAGAGGAATTTGCCCCAAACAAAGGTTCTTGGGGGAATTGTTAAGGCTTAGCAGTGTGTACTGAAGGAGGGGTAAGGGCCAAGCCTTCTTTCTAGTTGATCTACAAGGGCCCGGTGTTACCAAGTCAACATTGCACAGAATGAAGGGGCAGGGCAACCTTCCCTGAATTGATGACCAAGTTGTCCCTCTGATACTTACATGGTGAGACTGGAATGTTAAGTGCTTTTTAATAGTTGCTAAGCACACGAGAGCATTTACATCATGGTCCTTTTGTCTATTACCAAGCCCCTAGTAAATAAGAATGGCATTGAAGTTAGTTAGATGGGCAAAACTATTGAACTCAAACTTCCCTTCTCCACCTAGGAGTTTGAGGACTAAACCACAAGAACAGTGATCCTTTGGGGGGGAAAGAGAAGTTGAAAATGAATAGTTCATTTCCATGAGTCCTAGTTCCGCTGCTCATGCGCCTGGCTTTGTGGGAGCTGCCTTGCAGGGACCGGACCCCTCAAAACACTGAGAACTCCACAGCTCCTGGGACCCAGAGCTATTGTTAACAATTGACCATGGAGGTGGCCCCCAGTGAGGCTTCCTAATCACTCAATACTGAAGTCAGCTTTTGCCGGGGCGGGCGTGGGGAGAATTTGGCAAGAGAGATTCAGGCACACACTTACTAAGAATTGCATATTATGATAAATGACTCCTGTATCATGTAAATAAGCTTGCCTGACCAGACCTGTGTCATGTTAGCTAAGTGAGCCAGACCCCTCGAGATTTTATCAGTTTTTCACATTCTCCCCAATCTTACGTCTCCTAGTATGGCAGAATTGACATTTTGATAGAAACACTCCTTGGTTCCCTAACCAACATAATTGAGTCGACATTTTATTGCCGGCATTTTATTGGCTTAATCTCCTCCCCACCCCACCCCATTCACTGTCCATGCATGAAACGCACAGTAGTAACAGATGCTCATAGCCCTGCATCTGAGGTACAGCAATATCTTAAAGGGTCTTTTGAATTTCTAAAGAAAGATTGTCTTGTGTTAAGCTCATTCTTGGTTTTACATGTGTTTTATGGTCTATACAGGGTGAGCAATCTATGGCTCATTGGCCAAATCCGGCCTGCCATCTGTGTTTGGAAAAAATGTTTTATTCAAGTACGTCTATACCCATTCACTTATGTACTGTCTATGGCTGCTTTTGCACTATAGTGGTAGAAAGTGAGTGGTGACAGAGACCATGTGAAATGCAGAGCCTAAAATATTGACTGTGTGGCCATTTCCTGTAAAGGTTTGCCAATCCCTGGCCTATATTAATTTGAAGTTTAGCATTCTTAACATGATCGTGTAATAAGCAACGGTGTGCCAAATCCTGCTTAGCTCATGAGGGCTGATCATATGTATCTCTTCTCACCTATGTATTCAGTGATGTCATGTTGGCAGCTGGAAATTAACCACGGCCAGATTATTTATCCCCCTTGAAACTATCAAGGATTACAGATCAGAACTTTTTTCTGCAAAAAAGCTGGTTCTTAAAACATTTACCAGCACGGGGGCACCGGGGTGGCTCAGTCGGTTGAGCATCCGACTTCGGCTCAGGTCATGATCTCCCCGTTCCTGAGTTTGAGCCCCGCGTTGGGCTCTGTGCTGTCAGCTCAGAGCCTGGAGCTTATTTCAGATTCTGTGTCTCCCTCTCTCTCTGCCCCTCCCCTGCTAGCACTCTGTCTCTCTCTCTCTCTCAAAAATAAATAAATATTAAAAACAACAACAACAACATTTACCAGCCCATCGCTGGTAATAGTTCTTCATTAGTAAGAATCCCTACTTATGCTAGATAATAGATGTGCTGACATTGGACTGAGATCACATTAGCAACATGAACCCAATCTATGATAAAGAACTTCACTAGATTCTAAACTATTTAATTTTGCAAATTATAAAACGAATTCAGTTTAATACAGAAATCTTATAAAACACAAAGAAAACCATGCTTTTAAGCTCACCACCATGCATACTAAGATAGAAATTTTGATGTCATTCTTTCATTCAGACTGTATAATTATATTTAAAAGTATGAGAACATACTACTCATAACACTTGTAATACTGTTTCAGTAGAGTATATTTTCCTGTTGATAAATATTCTTCTATACCACCATTTTGTTTATCTATCTGATATTCCATACCATAATTCAGTTAACTAAGTCTCTATTGTGGTATATTCAAAAGGCCATGAATGAAACCACTGTAAATATATATATTACAATTCTGCAGATTTCTTTAGGATTCGATAGCCTTATTTCATTAAAGCCCAGGAGTCAAATTTGAAACTTGCTTGGTTTTTTTTTTTTTTTTCATTTATCAAACCCTACCTCAAGTCTTCATTCATTAACAAATTTAAAATGAGATTATTACATATCAGATACTTTTATAGAATTTTTGAATAAAGTAATAAAAAATACTACATAAAAAATCATTCTTGTCATCTTAGAGCTTTCCTTTGTAGGTGGGGGTTATAAAAAGAAATTTGGTTAACTTACAATTCAATTTTATCCAAAACAACACTAATTCATTGAGTACCTACTATATGCCACACATTCTTAGGAAATTAAAGTATCATGTTTGGGGCCCCGGGGTGGCTCAGTTGTTAAGTATTCACTCTTGATGTCAGCTCAGGTCATGATCTATTGGTTGGTAAGATTGAGCCCTGCATCAGGCTCTGGGCTGACAGAATGGAGCTTTCTAGAAATTCTCTCTCTCCTCTCTCTCTTTCAAAATGAATAAACTCTTCCCCCCCACCCCCGCCAAAAAAAAAGAACTCAAGTATCATGTTTAATTGGACTGATATTAACAGCTAGCAGCAAAAAAAATCATCATGTATTATTTAGAAGTCCTGGTTGCAGAGTAAATCCAGAGTAAACTGGCTTAAGCTAAAAGGAAAATTTATTCTAAGGAAAAGTGTGTTTTAAGGAAAACTCAGTTATGGAAGTATAACTGGGCATTGAAGAAAATAATGCGGCTGGGGGCTCCAACTCGGCCAGAACCCTCTCTCTTTCTCTTGTTCCTTTCCCTCCTTGGTCATTAGTTTCTTGCGCTTCACAAGCAAACTTCTACTTTCTTTTCCCACCAGGGATAAACACAACCCCTGATAGATACATTTATATCTTGTATTTCGGCATTCGGGAAAGATTGAGACTGCCAACCCCAGTTCAAATACTGGTAGACAGAGTGTAGGATCCATATGCAGTCATGTGAAAGGAAAGGAGCAGATGGGAAGTCCCTAGAAGTGCCAAGCACAATGTGCATTCTTGCCTGTCCCCCTCCACAACCTCTGGTACTCTGCATGGCTTAGTTTGGCATCACTAATACCTATGCCATTCCCTTACCCCTATTATACTCAGGAGGAAGTTCCCGGTAGAATAGTAGCATCCACTCTTGCGTGGCCACTCACCTGTGGCAGGAGGGCAGAAGTAATACACAGTTTGATAAAACGGAATGGTCTTACAGGTTTTGAGGTCAGAAGCTTTGGGTTCAAGTCCTATTCTACCATGTAGTGACCCAGCAACTGAAGCAAGTTACTTAACGTCTCTGGGTATACATTTCCTACTCTATCAATAAAGGAGGAGGTAAGTTTTCGATACAACTGTGTACACTTCTACAAGACTCAATTTTCACATAGAAATAACTATAAGCTGGGGGGTGGAGGAAGATATAAACTGATGATATGGAGATAGGGTTGAGTGAACAAAAGCCAACAGATTCTGAGGAGAAGACATTTTTAAGGAAGGGAGCTGTGTGGAGTGATTTTGCTATTTGTATAGGCTGTAGCCTGATGGCTTGCCAGAGTCAGTGCTGTTCCGGGCAGCTAGAACCCCAAAAGAAATCCAACAGTCTTTCTGAGCTAAAGAACCAGAGACCAGTGTTCAGGGCAAGCACTTGAAAGTGGGAGTACAACTCAAAACAAGAGAGACTCAGAGACGAAAACAACAACAACAACAACAACAACAAATTCTGTGTATGAATTTTTCTCATATCTCTGGCTATTAACTAAACTATTTGTGCAGGAAACTGACTTGAAGCAGTTTAGTCAAAGGCTGAATTCAGATTGGAATAGCTATTCCAGACACAAAATTTGAATTTGAAGCCAACCAATTTCACTGACTGCTAAAGCAAAATCATTAACACTTTGAAGGACTATAACAGAAACTAGAGTCTAAACAACATACCATTCACAGTGCCTAGGGTAGAAGTCAAGTGACTCATCATACACAGGACTAGGAAAATGTGACCTAGTCCCAGGTAAAAGTGCAAATACCTACAACCAACTATGAGATCATGCATATAAGTCATGCCTAGGAAACAAGAATGGTTAAAGTAGCTATTGCAACTGTGCTCAATTGTATAAAGAAAAATACATTAACAATAACGTGTATGACAGAAAATTTCAGGAAAGAAATAGAAATTAAGAAAGAACTGGAAATTCAGGAAATTCCAGAATTAAAAAGTAGAATATCTAAGATAAAAAATTCACTGGATGGACCTTTAACCAAAATGAGAATTAAAGAAGAACAAGTTTGTTGAAATAAAGACAGAACAATAGAAATTATTAAATCTCAAGAAGAAAGTAGAGGATTATTGAAAAGAAGGGACAGAAGGGTCTTGTTAGAGTCCTGTGGGTAAATGTCAAAATGTTTAATATTTTTTTTACTTGTCATTCCAGGAAGAAAGGAGACAGAGAATGAGGTACAAAATATTTTAGGGAGTACATGTAGAAAACTTACCATTTTGATGAAAGACATTATATTCCTAGATTCAAGATGCAATAAATCCCCAGAAAAATACATATAAAAAATCTTGCCTAGTAACATTATAGTCAGACTGAATAAAGTCATAGATATGGAAAAAAGCCTGATTCCAGCCACAGAAAAAGAACACATTTCACTTGGGAAGAATTAGGATTCATATGATTTCTAACTTCTCATTAGAAACTATGAAAGCCAGAAGACAATGGAAGAGAGTGGAACAACATCTTTAATGTTGTGAAATTAAAAACAAAACAAACAAAATGTCCCCACAAAAACTGTTTCCCCAAAATTGTTTAGGCAGAAAAAATACTGGTTAAGAAAAGAGGAAGAAATAGACATTTTCAGATGATAGAAGGAATAATGGTTTTGAGCAGACCTGCTTTATGTGGAAAGCAAAAGGACATTCATTGGCTTGAAGATAAATGTTAGAAGCAAATGGAAAACTATATATCTCTGCAAATATAAAAGACAACTTTTTTCTTGTAATTCTATTAGATTATTAGAAATATTAATTTTGTTCATGATTTTTCATTAAACAACATTGCCATTGGGGATTATAAAATATGTAGATTTAATATCTGTGACAAATATAGAATTAGGAATTGGAGGGATAATAAATAGATCTCCATAGTTACAGATTCTACACTTTACATGAAATCATACAATATGAACTCTGATTACACAAAGAAAAGTAAAAGATGTATGTTGTAATGTCAATAGCAACCAGTAAAAGCAAATAATTAATAATGAAAACAGGATTAGTAAGACTTAATAAGATCATAATAGATAACAACCATAAATTTTGGATATATATTGAAAAAAGAAGCTATGCACAATCACTGGAAAATGAACAGAAACAGGAAACTTCTTTTGGGGTGTCCATGCTCAGAGGAGGGTAGCTGTTTTGAGTCATGCATTTTTACTGCTTTTAGCATGAAGGAAAGTATTGTCAAAATGGCTCAGGTGCTGGAGGTACCTGTGGAAAATAATTGCAGGCATTCTTGTCTGGGTAACTGAGTAACAAGTCTGGAAAACTGTAGCAATAGAAGTGGAGAGGGAGATCCTTCAAAGAAAAAGCAAAGAGGGATTTGTGAACTCTATCGGAACAATCTCTGGCTTATCCTTGAACAATACATGAATGGTGCATATGCAAAGAAATTCAGCTAAAGAGGGGCACCTGGCTGGCTCAGTTGGTTAAGCATCTGACTTCAGCTCAGGCCATGATCTCATGGTTTGTGAGTTCGAGCCCAACATCAGGGTCTGCACTAACAGTGCAGATCCCGCTTAGGATTCTCTTTTTCTCCCTCTCTCTCTGCCCCTCCCCAATTCTCTGTCTCTCAAAATAAATAAACTTAAAAAAAAGAAACTCAGCTAAAGAGAGATTATTTTAATTGAAATTAAAACTATCAACTTAGCAAAGAAATGATGAGCTTGGCAGAGCAGATCAAAGTCACTCATCATCAGGGAAATACAAATCAAAACCACATTGAGATACCACCTCATATGGGTCAGAGTGGCTAATATTAACATCTCAGGAAACAACAGATGTTGGTAAGGATATGGAGAAACGGGACCTTCTTGCACTGTTGGTGGTACAAACTGGTACAGCTACTCCAGAAATCAATGTGGAGGTTCTTCAAAAAGTTAAAAATAGAACTACCCTATGACCCAGCAACAGCACTACTAGGAATTTATCCAAAGGATACAGGAGTGCTGATTCATAGGGGCACTTGTACCCCAATGTTTATAGCACCACTTTCAACATTAGCCAAATCAAGGAAAGAACAAAATGTCCATCAACTGATGAATGGATAAAGATGTGGTTTATATATACAATGGAATACCACTTGGCAATGAGAAAGAATGAAATCCTGCCATTTGCAACAACACGGATGGAACTTAAGGGTATTATGCTAAGTGAAATTAAGTCAGAGAAAGACAGATATCATATGTTTTTGCTCATATGTGGAACTTGAAAAACTTAACAGAAGGCAATGGGAAAAGGAAAGGGGAAAAAATAGATTCAAACACAGAGGAAGTCAAACCCATAAGAGACTCGTAAATACAGAGAACAAACTGAAGATTGATGGTAGGGGGAGAGGGGAAAATTGGTGATGGGCTTTAAGGAGGCCACTTGTTGGGATGAGCACTGAGTGTTGTATGTAAGCGATGAACCATGGGAATCTACCTCCAAAACCAAGAGCACACTGTATGCAATGTATGTTAGCTAACTTGACAGTAAATTATATTAAAAAAAAAGAAAGAAGGGTACCTGGATGGCTTGGTCAGTTAAGCGTCCGACTTCGGCTCAGGTCATGATCTCACAGTCTGTGAGTTCGAGCCCCGCGTCGGGCTCTGTGCTGACAGCTCAGAGCCTGGAGCCTGTTTCCGATTCTGTGTCTCCCTCTCTCTCTGCCCCTCCCCTGTTCATGCTCTGTCTCTCTCTGTCTCAAAAATAAATAAACGTTTAAAAAAAAATAAAAAAGAAAAAAGAAAGAAATTGAAACTGTCATTTC
This sequence comes from Acinonyx jubatus, assembly GCF_027475565.1. Classification (NCBI taxonomy): domain Eukaryota; kingdom Metazoa; phylum Chordata; class Mammalia; order Carnivora; family Felidae; genus Acinonyx; species Acinonyx jubatus. The sequence continues at coordinate 7,579,086 of NC_069395.1, read as the reverse complement.
AGAAACAGAGCTAGCAGTGCCTAACCAAATCATGTGCCTATCAAAGCAAAATAACCAACTCTCATTGGAGAAAAAACAAAACAAAACAAAACAGAATCTAGATTTTCTTTTTTTTTTTTCAACGTTTTTTTTTTTTTTTTTTGGGACAGAGAGAGACAGAGCATGAATGGGGGAGGGGCAGAGAGAGAGGGAGACACAGAATCGGAAACAGGCTCCAGGCTCTGAGCCATCAGCCCAGAGCCCGACGCGGGGCTCGAACCCACGGACCGCGAGATCGTGACCTGGCTGAAGTCGGACGCTTAACCGACTGCGCCACCCAGGCGCCCCCAGAATCTAGATTTTCAACAACTTCATATTCATAATACCCAGGATATAATCCAAAATTACCTTACATATGAAACTGAAACATATTTGCAAGAGAACAGACAAATAACTCAGACTCACTCTAAGATGATCCAGATGTTGGAAATAGAGAAGATTTTCATAGTTTTTTAAAAATTTTTCATTGAAGTAAAAGGAAATAAGTTTATAATATATGAAAGAAAAAAATGTCAGCAGATAAATAGAAGCAATAAAATAGAGCCAAATGAATATTCTAGATCTGAGAAATATACTATATACCATATACTATACACATGTATATTTTTTAAATCACTGAGTAGAAATGACAGGGGAAAGTTTCACGTAATGTTAAGCTAGATCAATAGAAATTATGCAACATGAAGAACATTGAGAATAAATATACATTAAAAAATAGAACTTCAATGAACTGTTAGATACTATCATGTGGTCTAATATGTATGATGAGTCCTAGAAAGAGAGGAGAGATAGAATAGGACAAAAAATATATTTCAGAAAATAATGGCTAAGTATTTCCAAAATTTGATCCAAGACTAAAATTGACATCGAGATACGCAATGACTACCAAGCAAAATACACATGAAAAAGGTCACAAGTAGGCGCATCATAGTCAACCAATGAAAAACAAAGAAAAGAGAATCTTGAAAGCATCCAAAGAAAAATTAAACATTACACGAAGAGGAACAACAAATCAACGAATGGCTAACCTTAAATCGGAACTTATGTGGGCCAGGGGATAATGAAATAATGTTTTCAAAATGCTGGGGAAAAAAATCAACTCAAAATTCTACATATGGCAAAAATATTCCTTGAAAAAAAAAAGAAGGAAAGATAGACATTTTAGAACCTGCACTACAAGAAATACTGAAGACATTCTTCAGACTGAAGAAAAATAATGATCCAAATAAGAAATATCAGATGCCTTACTGGTATTAATAGAACTTTACACCCCTACAACTACAGAGTGCATGTTCTTTTCAGTCCACATGATGCACACTAGACTGTATACTGCACCATAAAAAAGTCTCTTTAATTTATAATTTTGAAATAATAGAGAATATTTTCTGACCACAGGGAAATTCATATGGATGTGAATAAAGAAAGATACCTGTAAAATCCCTGAACGTTTGGATATTAACCAACACATTTGTAAGTAACTCATGGACACAAGAGGTAAAATGAAATATTATACAAGTTTTCAGCTGGATAATAATGCAAATGCAACGTGTCAAAGTACAAAAGCAAATGCACTGCTTACAAGGAAACTTTTGGAAAATAGGAACAAAATTGGAGGATAAATACTACCTGACTTCAAGATTTTTACAAAGCCAAAATAATCATGGTAGTGTGATATGGCATAAAGTTTGAAAAATAGAATTAATGGAGTAAGATAGCTGACCCAGAAATAGACTTATAGTTATGCGGCATATGATTTTTGATAATGCACCAGAACGATGGGGAAAGAAAAGTCTTTTCAACAAATGGCGGTGGAATAACAGAATATCTATATGAAAAAAAAAAAAAAAGAATCTCACCATATACACAAAAATAAACACATTATAGACCTGAGTATAAATGTTAAAATCTTAAAGCTTTTAAGCAAATCTTGGGTCTCAACAAAGGTTTGTTAAGCAGGTCACAGCAATCTAATTGATGAATTAGACTTCAAAAGTGAAAATTTTCTATCATCCAAAGACACCATTAAAGAAATGGAGCAGGCAAGAATACACTGGGGGGAAATATTTACAATATTTCTGACTAAGGTTTGTAATCAGAGTATATAAAAACTTACACTCACGTGAAAGGGTTTTTTAATGTTTACTTATTTATTTTGGGGGGGGTGAACAGTGGAGGGGCAGAGAGAGAAGGGGAGAGAAAATCCCAAATAATCTCTATGCTCAGACTGGAGCCCAACGAGGGGCTTGATCCCATGACCTCGAGATCACAACCTGAACTGATATAAAGAGTCAGATGCTTAACCAGCTGACCCATCCAGTCTCCTCTTCACGTGAAAGTCTTAAATAAAATTAAATACATACATACATACATACATACAATGGTAAGACCAATGTTAGCAAATAGCACCCTGAACTTCATACATTGTTGGTGGAGATGTAAAATGGTTGAACTACTTTGAAAGAATTTCCAACGTTTTCTTATAAAACTGAAAATATGCTTATTTCAACCCAGCAACAATATTCCGAGGTATTTTCACAGCAAAAATGGAAGAATATGATGATAAAAACCTTGTAATGAATATTCACCACAGATTTATTTCTGATAGCTAAACAAGAGGAACAGCTTAGTTGCTGAAAAATAGCAGAATTGATAAGTAACTGAACTATTTTTTCAATGTTTATTTGTTTATTTATTTATTTATTTATTTTTTGAGAGAGAGGACACAGCAGTAGCCCGGGGGTGGGGGTGGGGAGGGGAGGTAGAGAGAGAGGGAGACACAGAATCTGAAGCAGGCTCCAGGCTCTGAGCTGTCAGCACAGAACCTGATGCAGGGCTCGAACCCGCAAACTGTGAGATCACGGCCTGAGCTGAAGTCAGATGCTTAACCAACTGAGCCACCCAGGTGCCCCGATAAATAGTTGAACTATTAGTACAATATGACTCAGCAATAAAAGTAAAGAAGTTCTGATACGCACAGTTGTATTAGTTTTCGATTGGTCCCATAAAAACGACCACAAATTTAGCAGCTTAAAGCAATACATATTTATGCTCATATAGTTCTTTAGTTCAGAGTTTCAGAAAGGGCTTTACTAAACTAAAATCCAGGTGTCAGCAGGGACTGTGTTTCTTTTGAGGGGCTCTAGGGAAGAATGCCTTTTCTTAACCACTCAATTAGTTGGCAGAATTCATTTCCTTGCAGTCGTCGGACTGAGGTCCCAGTCTTCTTGCTGGTTACCAGCTGAGGGTCTTTGGCAGTTTCTAGGGGCCACCCATATAACTTGGCTTATGTTCCCTATATTATTTGCTAGGGCTGCTGTTTAAAAATACCACAAGTAGACGGCTTAAAACAACAGAAATTTATCGCCTCGCTGCTCTGGAGACCAGAAGTCCGACATCAGGGTGTCGTCAGGGCTGTGCTTCCTCTGAAGGCACAGGAAGAACTTCCAGCTTCTAGTAGCTTCTTGGCTTGTACGAGCACAACTCCAATCTTCATATGACTTCTCCCCGTGTGTATGTCTGTCTCCTCACATGACTTCAGTCGTGACACCAGTCATGACAAACCGAGTCCATCGTGACTTCATCTTAACTAATTACATCTGCAACGGCCCAGTTTCCAAATACGGTCATTTTCTGAGGTACTGGAGTTAGGATTTCAACAGAGGGAGTTGTGAGGGACACAATTCAACTCATAACAGACCTCTTCCTCCATCTTCAAAGTCAGCAAATGTTGGGGCACCTGGGTGGCTCAGTTGGGTAAGTGTCTGACTCTGGCTCAGGTCATGATCTCACGGTTTGTGAGTGCGAGCCCTGAGTCGGGCTCTGTGCTGACAGCTCGGAGACTGGAGCCTGGAGCCTGCTGCGGATTCTGTGTCTCCCTCTCTCTCTCTGCCCCTGCCCCACTCGTGCTCTCTCTCTCTCCTTCTCCCTCTCTCTCTCAAAAATAAACATTAAAAATTTTTTTAATAAAATAAGAAATAATGAAATGAAATGAAATGAAATGAAATGAAATGAAATGAAATGAAATGAAATGAAATACAAAAACAAAGTCAGTAAATGTGGGTCAAGCTCCTCTCATGTTTCAAATTTCTCCTGCCTCTTCTTCCATTTTATCTCCCTAACTCTTTTGCTTCTCTTCCTCTTCTACTTTTAAGGGCCCATCTGATTACATTGGATGCGTCTACATGATACAGGATTATTTGCCTATAGGGGTAATTAAAGTCCTTAATTCCACTTGTAAATCTTTCGTCATATAACATAGCATATTCACCGTCCATTAGAGGATGGGCATCTTTGGGAGGCCATGATTTTACCTATCATACCAGTGTTCACTGTAATGTTGCTTTCAAACTTGTTTGTAATATGCTGAAAAAAAAAAAGGGGGAGTAAAATAATATCTACCTTATCTAACAATAGGCTTGTGGTGAGGTTCAAGTGAAATAAGTAACCAATGATACAAAGTGGTATTTAAAATGAAATCTAGGGGTGCAGGGGTGGCTCATTCGGTTTAGTATCTGACTCTTGATTTCAGCTCAGGTCATGATCTCGCGGTTCGTGGATTGGAGCCCTGCATCAGGCTTTGCACTGACAGCTCAGAGCCTGCTTGAGATTCTCTCCCTCCCTCTCTCTCTCTGCTCCCCCACTCTCTCTCTCTGTCTCTCAAAATAAATAAATAAACTTTAAAAAAGGTTTTAAGAAATAAAATGAAATGTAAATAAAATTAAATGAAATTCATATTCTTACACTAATACCCTTTTTATTTTTACAGGAGGTGTTTGTTAAGTAAATAAAACGATTCATTGAATGGATTCAAAGTAAATCTATGATTTTAATTTTACCCTCCCTAATCTCATTGTTTCCAACAGTTTTGGATACACTCTATGTCTCAAGCATGGTGATCTTCTAGTCCTTAAAAAATCCAGCTCTCTCTCAGCTACTGGGCCGTACTAGTCACTGTGCCGGGAGAACACTTCTCTCGTTTCCTTGGCTTTTCAAAGCATGCTTCTACCCTTCTATTTTTTCTTTCTACCATCCTATTCTTGAAATTCAGAAATTCCTATCTATCCTTTGGATTATTAAACTTTGGGGTACACTTCCCCAAACCCTAAATTAAATTAGATATCATTGTTGTGGACTTGATATTTGTTGGATAGATAAATGAGTTACTGATTTTCTTTCTTTTCCCACTTTATTCTAAATATTCTTTTCAGTTCTCTTTTTTCCATGCTTTATTCTAGAGTTTGTGAAGGGAAGAACATGGTCTGTCTTATTCACCACTGTATCCACGGTGCTTATCACAGGACCTAGCAAGTACTGGGTGTCTATTAAGTACTAAGTACTTATAAAATGAATGAACGAATGAATGAATGAGGAAAGTCAGCATTATCTTAGGATCAGAATTCAACTTTGTGGCCTCCCACAGCTAGTTCAGTTTGGATACCCTGGATCAATCTTTCCTGTCATGTACTTAGGTCACATTTTCTGCCTTAACCAACTTCTTGAAATACTGTCTTTGGACCAGAAATCTATGTTTCCTGCCTGATCCATTCAGCCCTGTCTCATGTCAACTTCTTGCCTGAAAGATAGAAGCTATGCACCCGAGCCATTTTGCACAGCTAGAGTTTTGGTTCTAGACCTTTCTTATGTTGAACTGCCTCACACTTCATTCTCAGTCCTTCCAGAATAACTTTAAAAAAGAACAACAAGCGGGGCGCCTGAGTGACTCGGTCAGTTAAGTGACAGAATCTTGGCTTTGGCTCAGGTCATGATCTCACAGTTCATGAGTTCGAGCCCCGTGTTGCAGAGCCTGCTTGGGATTCCCTCTCTCTCTCTCTCTCTCTCTCTCTCTCTCTCTCTCTCTCTGCCTCTCCTTGGCTTGCTCTCTCTCTTTCGCTCTCTCTCAAAATAAATAAATATACAAACAAATAAATAAGTAAACAAATATGACCCCCCCCCTTGGCTTTCTGTCTAAATGAAGAAATGAACTGAAATAGGATAAAATAAAATATAGCAACAAGCAAAAGCAAGACTCACATTGCCATCCCATGATAAGATACCTTTACTAGAGTTCTTATTTATTATTAACCTTTTTTCCTTAGGCATTTCAACTTCTTCACCTCATATCCTATTACCTCCTATTATTGTAATTGTCCACCGAATAAATAAAGCAAATCACAGGATTGTCCCAACACAAACACGATGAATATGTGCTGCAGACAGATGCAAGCTGCAACCGCGCAGCTGCAAGTGACACAGAACAACGTGGGCTGGGGAGATGCCAGGGAGACCCAGTTTTCGGAAATGACTGACAAAACCACAAATGATCATTGCAGGGTAATCATGGCTCAGGGGCTGCACCACACGATTGTTGGTGTGGCTCCCTCTGAAGACGTGATTATAGCACAGCGAAGGCCATGCAGCTGGTCTCGCAATAGAGTGGAATTCTTTGCAGAAAATGGGGGAACCACTGCCAGCTTTTAGGTCCAAGGTAAATGAGAACAGAAAGAAGAGATTTATTTTCTGTTTAGACTCTCGTGTAAGCAGACTAACCACATTTCTATTGCTTAGGCTGAGAATTCCACACGTTGGATGAAAGTTCGGGTCCCTGGTTCCCATGTGTCCTCCAATTCAAACACATCTTCTGGGGGAAATGGGGTGACCCCCATGGAGAAGTCTGAAGTAAGAGTTGCCAAGAGCAGTGCACCTGACCCTCCATCAAACCTTAGCAGCTCCCGCTGGAGCTAGGATTTACTCTGGAATCTGACTCTAGTGTGTGAATACACTGGGGCTAATATACAAAAGGCAGTGGAGGAGGGGTGACTGGACTTGGGAGGAGTTAAACTGCCTTGTAAATGTTCTTCACCACTTCAGCCTTTTGACATTGGTTCTTTATTTTGGGGTCCACTAGTTTTGAGACCAGTCTTCCTCAGAGTGTGGTGCTTGGCTGAATTACATCAGAAATATCCATCATTGCTAGGATGTTTAGATTCCGCTTCCTTGTAGACCCTCTGAACTTGGATTTCAGGTGGGAGGGCACGTGTATTCTGCATTTCAACAAATACTGCAAAGTATTTCAAGTATTGCAAGTATTTCAAGGGCACATTAAAGTCTGAGAAGCCTTACTGAATGAGGTCCATGGGTGGTTTTCAAGGGTCCCTCAAAGCCCCCAAATTTCAGGTAAGATTGTATGCAGTTTTCAAAGAGTAGGGCCATAGCTCTCATGAGATTTAAAGGTTTTTGTGGCCCCCAAATGTTTTAAACCCTCAGATTATACCATCTTCTGAAGGATAATCTGGTTTGGTTGACTCATAGACGTGCTAACTGTACCCTTTCCCTATAGTACTAAAATATAACTATAAAGCAAATTTCTGACAATCCAGGTCTAAACTTGTTGCCATGTATGAAAGCCACAGGGAAAACTCTTCACTCTTAACCTTCATCATTTCCTTCCCTCACCTCCCTGCTTTTGCCTTCCTGTAGTTGGATAAGTAGATGTTACCAAGCGCAACTCCCTCCTAAGTCTGAACTCTCCTGACAAGAGTAGACAGTGTATAAGAATCCTCAGAATCTCATCTAGATGCACCTGGAATAAGTTTTGCCGCCAAAAGACCTATAATCTTGAGAATCGGATTTGAGCCATGTAAACCTCTGTAAAATCAGAGTTACATCTTCTACTTATCTTTTTTTCCTCCTCCTATATGGGCATTTTACTATATAACAAATACAATTCTTTTTTAAAAAAATATTTATTTTGAGGGGGGGGGGCAGAGAGAGAGGGAGAGAGAAAATCTCCACCCTGTCAGCATAGAGCCCGATGTGGGGCTCAATCTCATGAACTGCAAGATCATGACCTGAGCTGAAATCAAGAGTTGGGTGTTCAACTGACTGGGCCACCCAGGTACTCCACAAATATAATTCTTATACCACAAAATCAGCTAGCAATAAATGTTCACTTGTTTTATTTTCTTTAAATTCGATCTGTGCTCTAAGCTCCCAGCCCTCTGAGACAGAAAGAAATCAAATTTAGCCATTTCTGCATTCTTTCAAATATCTAAGACTGTGCAAAGGTCCTGGGATGTCTTACCCAGAATAGTACATCAGTCAAGCTAATTGACTCCTCCAATTAGGCAAACCAGTTAGCATGAAGATATCCACTGGCCCAGGCTGTACGGTCATATCAAGTTCAGTATTTGAGTCACTTCCAAGCCGGGTTTGGGGACAGGACACTTTTCTGAAGCTGAGAACCCTGGTGTTGTAGATTCATCTTCTCCATAAGAATCATGTAAAACCTAAAGGTACTGTCACCTCCTTATGGTACCTCAAAGGACACAGATAAAGTTTATTATGATTTTTATAACTCCAGATCTATTTGTCCCCTCTCTGGGTCTGAGAATTTCACTTTTCCTTCTCGTTCCATTACTCCTTACCTTTGTCTGGATGTTTGTATCTCCTCAACATTCATATGCTAAAATCTTGACCCTGAAGGGGATGGGATTGAGAAAGGAGCCTTCATAATTGGGGATAGTGCCAAGGAAGTGGGAAAGCTCACTTGTCCCTTCTGCCAGGCGAGGACACAGCAAAGAGATGGTCATCTAGGAAGTAGGAATGGGTCCTTACCAGTATAAACCTGCTGACACCTTGGTTGTGGACTTCACAGATGCCAGAAACGTGAAAAATGAATTTCTGTTGTTTATAAGCCACCTCCCACCCAGTCTGTGGTGTTCTGTTCTAAGGACTAAGACACTCCTCGTCCTTATCTTCCTGTCCCTCATTCCCACTTCAGATTCTTGTATATCCCTCTAAGGGGTCAAATTAAAAACAAAGCAAAATGAGAAGAGTGATTATTACAGGCAACTTCTACTCTTGACTTGCCATATAAATGTCCCTAAAGAAAAGAAAATAGAAAACCTGAAAACCTTCTAGAACTAGGGGAAAGAGAAAATAGAGGAAATGAAACATAAACTAAATATATATATATATATATATATATATATATATATATATATATATATATATATATATATTCCTCTAATTCTATCTCATTCTCTGGGACCTGTTCTACTAGAGTCTGCTCTCATCTCCAATTTATTAATGAGGACCTAGTCTTCTGTCTTTTCTTTCAACTTTATTTAGTCTGGAGACTAAAATGAACTTGAATCTCATAATCACGGATTGCCATGCATGAACCCATCACTCAGAGCATGATCCTGCCCTCCAAGTTTTGAGTACAGCCAGCAACCTGAAGTTTACATACTCTTTGTTGGGAAACAATTCTGTACGATGTCTTATGTTTCAACACATCTTGTAAGAAGAGATACTTACTCTCTTCATTCTGGACTACCATTTCAAGGATGTGTGTATGGAGAACAGTCTTGAAAGACCAAGATAGTATCTTTCTCTGGATTAAATAACAGGTTTACCTATTATACAGCATAATACAGATAATGTCTCCTTCTGCAATAAAGGGCAAGTTTCTTCACAACTTTGTAAGATAGAGATAGTGCCTTCTTCTGGAGCAATGGGTAGGCATGCGTGGGTCCCTAAGCTCAGAATTCCTCTCCTGTTACACAACCCCCTGCATATACAAGTAACACTTGTTCCTCCTTGCATTTCTTTGAATTGAGCATTGGGGAACTCAGCACAAATGCTTCCACTCTAGCTATTATCTCAGTGAGCAATGAAGCCTTTTATCTCTGACCCAAGAGTCTTGTGTCTTTTGCAAGCAACCCTGAAACTGTGGTTGGCTAATTTATTGGCAAGTAGGGTATAATCTTAGGTCCTGTACAATTCTCGGCACTCCTGTGCCATGCCTGCTGGATGGGACCCCAGCCTTCAATCCAAGAGCAATGTTTATCCCCCCAAAAGTCTAACTTTGCTATTCCTTACACACTCAGTGTGGGATCTGCCAACAGGTTCTTTAAGGGTCAAGATCAGGCTTCCACAGATCCATATCCCAAACCTCGGTGCTATCTGTTTCCCAGTTCTTCTTGTCTTTTCAAAACCTTCATGCTGAGGTTCCAGAATATAGATATCTCAGCCAGCTTGCAGTTTGAAAAGAAGTCTCAATTAACATTAACATTATAAATAGTAATTATATATATATTTTTTTCAGTGTATCTACCAAGTGTCATAGAGGTACAGGCTTTATTATAAATTAAATATCTATTTCCTTCATATTTAGGGAGCAGGTAATTGTGCATTATGATGGAGAGGCTAGAGGGGCACTTTTTTTAAAATTCAAGTTCTACTCTCTCCCCCTTCCATTTTTTCTGTTTACCTCCAGGTTCTCCTCCTCCTGTCTTCATGTTTTATGACCTGAATGGGTCATTGATCATAATAGCTCTCTTTCTGCTCATGCACAAAACTCTAACTACCCTATGAAAGGAGCCATAACTATATTCTATGGCTCAGGGCCTTTCCCAGCCTGTAGCTTTCTTCCTTCTTCCCAGCTGAAACACTAGCTGACGTATGGCTTACAGGCTTTTATTCCTCAGTCTCTTGGGTGCACACACACACACACACACACACACACATATACAAATATGCACAAATATATATTACATACCAAAGAGCACATTAATATGCATATATATTTTAAATAATAATAATATCTGTGTATCCCAAACCCAGCTTTAAAATAAAATATTATCAATGAATTTAAAATTTCCTGTATGAGTCTTTCCAATGTCACCCTGCCCTATAGTTAATTGGTACTTGAAATCACTGTCTGATTGCTGTTTTTACTTATAGTTTTGCTTCATTTATCTATCTATCTATCTTTCTACACTTTATATGGTTTTACCTTTCATGGTTTTTGACTTTATACAAATGGAATCATATGTATTATCCTATGACTTTTTTCCTACAATGTTTATGGTAATTATGATTTCTGTTGTTGCATATGTAAACATATTTTATTCATTCTTACTTAATAGTTAGATTCTTGTTCTCTCTCTAGCACGTTTGGACCATTGACTCTATTGCTTTTTCCACCTGGCATTGGTCCCAGACAGTGATCCACACATCACCCTCAACATTATACTCTGTAGATCTGGGGCTAGTCCTGTCTTCCTCATATTTAGCCCAGATATCCAGGATATTCTACCCAACCTTAAGTCCTACATCCAAAACTCATATCTTTCTGTGATGGCCATGAAAGATCTTAGGTATCTATTAGCTCAATGAGATCATGGCTGCTTTCTGTAGCATCTACACATCATGATAGAGTGTACATAAGCTGCTTATGGTTCCAATTCATTCTCCGTCTCTCCAATAGTAGAATGTATAAGTCACAGAGAGCTTAACCCCACAGCACAGTAAAACCATCCATCAAGATTTAGCTCAGCTCAGCCCAGCACCTTAGTCTAAATGAGGCCAAAAACCAGGTAACAGAGTCAACATGCAAAATAGAAAACTGGCTCAATGAGCTAAAAAAAAAAAAACAGCCTATGAAACTTATTTCAAAGATCTAAAATGCATCCTAATATTTCATTTGGTTGGGGGGTTGGGGCTATTTTAAGGATCTCTCACCTGAAAAGACTTTTTTCCCTTCCAGTCTCTGTATGATTCTTGCCAACCTCCCCTTCCTCTCTTCACCTATCCTTCCTTCTCATATGCCATGTGCACAAAGCAGTCAGGTTACTTAGTGTGAGCCCACTAGAGCCACAGACATAAACCAAAGTAAGTGCTCTCAGCCTATGTTTTCTCTACTTTTTCTGTTGAATTTTACAGGATTTGGTCTAGACAGATTTGCATTGGTCTTTCATGCAGGGAAGTGTTGGTCCATTTAGGCTAAGAAACTGATAGAATGGAGAGGCTTGGGAGTGTTGAGGGGGAGGGACTGGCATTGGTGAATTGGGTAAGGACAATGCCAACAGAATTTTGGCAGTTTTGCTGAATTTTGAAAACATATGCAAGCTTAGATTAAAATACTCTTCAAACTAGCAAACGCTGGGGCCAGCTTGTCACTGCTAGAATGTTCAGCCTGGCTGGCACTTCTGACTCTGAATTCCTATTTAAGTGTCAAGTCTGACCTTTACTCAGTTTACTTCAATTCAGTTTAATTCTGTGAAATTTATTGAAGGCAACTTTTGCCAGGCTGTTGCACACAAAGATCCTACAGAACGTATCGTTTAGTATTAAGATTATTGTTGAACATTAAGAAAAAATTCCAAAGTAAAAAAACAATGGGTCCTCTGGGCTTCTGCCTAGTATACAGTTTTTTCATCTGACTTTTGAGTTGATGTACAGCAGTAATGATAGGGTCAGAGGGAAGGAATGAAGAAGAAAGGCAGGAGAAAGAATAGGGAAAGAGAAAGGAAGGAGGAAGAGAGGGAAAAGTGAGAGTTGCAGGTGGTTCAGGAATCACACGGATGATTATTATGAGCCCATCTTTTAACAAGAGTCAGCATGATGCAGTGTAGGCTCAATGAGTAGGAGTTCAAAGATCCTTCTTAACTTGGGTGAGCAATTTCGCTTCCCTGAATTTCGGTTTTCTTAACAGTAAAATGACATGATATAATCTCACATTTCAAAATTTTTCTGAGGATCACTAAGAAGAATTTTTTAAAAGTCCTTCACCTACCCAAAATTTAGACTTGAAACTAACTTAGAGTCATGTCCAAATGCCTTTTTATTTTAATAATCCTCTTCTCCAGGGGCCCTTCCTCAACGAGCATCCTGAGAGCTGGAGAAACAAAAGTATCTTTTCACAACGGACCGAGACAAGAGTTAGAACTATAAGTCATAGCTTCCGAGTCCACATAGTCTGAGCTCATGGTGGTACTTACTTGGTTTGCTGAACTTTGGCAAAGTGAAAAGGACAAGATCAGGAAAAAAAAAAAAACAAGGTAAATCTCATCATCATGTGAAGTATCTTTGTGAGACTGTCGTTCTGTGAACTTGTTGTGCCTTCACATCTATTGACAATTAATTTAGGGGAGCTAGCTCTATCCTAACCAAATTATTCATATACCACCTGCGGGCAGCACCGCCATGTATGTGTCTTTCCATCCCCGTACTGCACAAAGGTGCCAGACAGGCTAGTGTTGGCCCTACCTGAAGACCTGATCTGTCCCTAATCAATGAGAAATCTTGACCCCCTTAAAGCTGTTTGGAGACTGAAGATTATACATCTTTGCTCTATCAAGGCTCCACTTGAGATGGCACTGGTCCTAGGCAGCACTAGACAGAAGTAAAGAAGTTTGTCTGGCAGCCCCTCACCGTCTCAGAGGGGCTCGACAGGCTGTATATATACATCTTCCCATTCCTAACAGGTCTTCCCCCAGCCAGCCGTCACAATCTGGTCTCCAAGGGATGCTGCTCTTCTAATAGCATATTCCAAAGGCTGACAAGCTTTCAAACTCCCAAAAGAAGTCTCTCAGCGGGGAAATTCAACCATTATGAAAAGTTTTATTTCTCTTTTTGGTTTGTTTGTTTCTTTAGGAGTGAGAGGAGGTCTAGAGAAAATATTTCTGTGACGTTCCTACGTTGAAAAGCTGCTTACATCATTTTTTTTTCTTTAAAATTCCCCAAAGTAGAGCTATATTCTTGTTCCAATCAGTTCTGGGGTGATAATTTTACTGAAGATAGAATACAACTTGATTTTAACTTTTAGCGCCGCCTTCTAACATGAGTGAATGAGTGTGTATTAGGACCCGGATCTGTGTTCAAATCCTGACTCTGCCACTCACTAGCTATATCACTTTGGGCGAGTTCTCTAAACATTCATATCTTTGAGACTCAGTATTGCACAGTGATTGAGAGCATGGGCTCAAAAATTGGAAACTTTAAAGTCAATCACACCTGTATTCGAGTCCTAGATTCAGCTCTTTGTAGCCCTCTGCAAGATGCTTAAACTCTCAGAGACTCAGTTTCCTCATATATAGCGTGAGGTCAGTAATGTCATAGGCCATTGTGCCATTGGGTCATTGTGTGGATATTTCAGGATGGGTTGTTTCATGATAACAAAATCTTGACCCACTGATTTGTGGACACACAAAAAGAATGCTTTAGGTTGACATAACTGTTGTTAAATATATATTTAATATATATCATATATATTAATATATAAATAAGATAATATAACAATATATAATTACATATAATACATTTAATATGTATTTTTATGGAGAGAGACGTCAGGGTTATTTCAAAGTTCTGTGTCTACAACTTCCCAGTATCCAAGCTATTAGGATAGATGCAAAATTCTTACTCAACATCTCAAGTTGCTAGCTAAGCACTTTATGAATTCTCCAGGAGCTTCTGCATACCACATTTTGTTAAGAGATGTAGTTAAGATTTGACTTAATCAATTGCTCCAGTAATCTGGTTCCCCCTCACCTGCCAACTGAACATAGAGATTACTGTAGAAATGTCACTGGTGAATTCTAACACATAAAAATGAAATTTCCAGGCCAGTTGTTTGATAACTAAAAATACCCAAATTATGATGAGGTGGGAACATAGGTGAGATCCAGGACCCTGCTGAAAATATAAAGAAAATGAAAATGCATGCTTCAATTATTAACTAAACTGAAAAAGGTCAAGTTCCAGTGTCAGATGTTGGAGGTCAAGTGAAAACTCTCAAATGGGAAAGTACTAAATCTATTCCCCACCTAAAAACACAAAACTTATCCCTATAAACCAAGAAACAAAAGACTGTGGAATAAGATATGATCACTTCCAATTGGCATCAGTAACATCACAGTCATTGGAGTAATTTATTCATTGGAGGACTTTATTAGCTGCTTCAATCAGTATTGGCTTTGAAATTTTTATATACGAGAGACTTAGGAGTGGGAAGTGGATAAGAGAAAGACATTTGCAACATGTCTTATAAGACTGAGGAAGATTATGGGAAGCCAATACCTTTCCTAAGATTTCTCAGTATCGCCCCTGGTTCACTCATGCTGTCCTCTAGTTGAAAGCCACCATCAATGTGATCTTCCAGTGTGAAGGCCAGCAAGGAAGATTCCTCTGGATAGGACACTAGATCCCGCCCATACAGAAAACATTTTTATTTCTCATTCCTACAGTGTACTTAATACATAAGAACCATAGTTTATTTCAGCAATATTTATGAAGCATCTACTTTGTGTCAGGCACATTCTAGAAGCTGATGCTACAAAGATGAATCAAATATGGCTTCTATCCTTAGGTTGCATGTAGCTTAGTGAGACAGTCATGTAAGCAGATATTCTCCTATAATTGAGTAAAGGCAGTAACAGAGTTACCTACATTGCCACTGAATGGAAAATTGAGTGTCAATTGAAAGAAAAAATAAAGAAAAATCTAATTTTAAAGAGCATATATGTAAATACCTTTTTACATGCAAATAGTACCTTTTATCCCAAAATAAAAAGATGCTTCCCAACAATTACTCACTACATAGTACTAATTTAATATTACAAACCTTACAGGTATGTTCAACTTACTGAGAAAAAATTTCTTTCAGGGGCGTCTGGGTGGCTCAGTCAGTTAAGGGTAGGATTTTTGGTTTCAGCTCAGGTCATGATCCCACAGTTCTTGAGATCGAGCCCCATGGCAAGCTCTGCACTGACAGTGCAGAGCCTGCTTGGTATTCTCTGTCTCCCTCTCTCTATGCCCCTCCCCGGCTCACATGCTCTCTCTCTCTCTCTCAAAATAAATACATAAACTTGAAAATATTAGAAAGAAGGAAGGAAAGAAAGAAAGAAAGAAAGAGAAAGAAAGAGAGAGAGAGAAATTTCCTTCAGATAATAAAACAAAGGAAGTGGGTTCTCATTTAATTCTTGTCATTCATCTTTTCTGTTGTTTATTATTTAACATCTATTATGTGTGAAGCACTGGACTAGGCCTCTTGATTGTTTTACATTTGATATTGGAAACGTCATTTAAAGGCAATCAGAATCTTCACATCTGTAATTTGAGCATTATAATGTTTTTCATCTAAGTTGTTAGGAAGACTAAGGGTCATAGAGTACATGTAGGAAATCTACATAGTTATATGACTGCAACTTGGAAAATTATATATACAAGAACAAAATGCCCAGAAATCCTCTGATTTTCCTTGATTAATGAGCCTTTCATCTACTCATTGTTACTTTAAAGCTCCCTGACATTGAGTCTCAATTATTTATTCCAGACTTGAAATAAAGCCACACGAGGAACTTCCAGCTTCTACTCAGAATGTGGAAAAAGGTCATGAACGTTGCTTCCATCTCAACAACAAGAAACACAAGGTGATGTACAAAATCCCAGCTTCCCATGAATCCGTCGGAAAGCTGAGATCACAGGACAATGAACTTGCTTGACATTGAAGGAAAGGTAGATACCTCCAAGGAAAATCAGGACCTCAGTTCTTGCTTCTCACTAGCAGAGCACAGGCAAAAGAGACCTTAGACACTACACGAGTTGCTCAGAAGAAATCAACTTAAAATTTAACCATCTGATAACAGTCAGATATAGGCTGAAGTAAGGGTGTAAAATTCCTGGCTACTACAACACCAGGCTCTTCTCCGTGAATCTCACCCAGTGCTCACAAGACAGATTGGGGCAAGCAAAACCATATAATTTGCCATATAATGCCAACTGATTTCAATTCAATTCAACAACCACACATTGAGTACCTGCTGTGATGCAACTGAACATAGGCCTTGTCTTTGAAGAATGGAGGTGTGATGCATGACCACTTCTTAGCTGGTGGAATCTTTTGTTTTTACCTTTGAATACATGCAGAATTTAATCTTTTCTCTCTTTTTAACTCACTCCTTTATTATTAATAGTAGTAGTAGTAGTAGTTAACATTTATAAAATCCTAGTAAGAGCAAACCCTTACTATGTTATTGGAATATGTTAACTATTTTACGGGAACTATTTTGCTAATCGTTACCACAACCCTATGAAGCACTATTATTATTGTGCCCATGTGGTAAATGAGGAAGGAGATTTTTAGATTTCTTTTTTTTTTCTGTTTTACAATTTATAAAATATCAGGAAGAAAGAGGTTTTTTAAAGTTAAGCAAATTGCTAAAGATCACACAGCTATAAATGGTGGAATAAAGGTATAAACCCCAATCTGTCTGCTCCCAGAGGTCTTAAGTCTTAATAACTATGCTATAGTATTCTGCTTTATCCTACTAGTCTATAAATGCCTTAAATATGAAAATTATATCTAATTATTTTAAATCGTCTATAGCACTTAGGAGTCTCTTACCAATGGTAAGTGCTCAATATTTATTATGGATGAATACTGAGTAATATGTGATCTAATTAGGTAGAATTTCATGGAAATGGTAACAATCTAAAAGAAATTTGATTGATTTTCAGAAGACATGGAATGAGAAAGGATTCAGGAAAGCCACTAAAGAGAAAAGAAATGGGAAACAAGATTTCCAGAACAGTGGTGTTATTTAAGAAAACCTCTTCCTAAAGAAGAATCTAC
The DNA here is from genome assembly GCF_027475565.1 of Acinonyx jubatus. Lineage (NCBI taxonomy): Eukaryota > Metazoa > Chordata > Mammalia > Carnivora > Felidae > Acinonyx > Acinonyx jubatus. The sequence continues at coordinate 7,561,628 of NC_069395.1, read as the reverse complement.
TAAACTGGTCAAAATTAGCAAAGACAATCAATCAAAACAGAATGATCTCTGAGGATTGAACAAAGGGTTTACCACAAATTGAGAAGCACTTAAAAAACAATCTATGGGAACATGGTAAGAACAGTGGAAGCTGATATCATTTCAGCCAGGCCTTGCTGAAGAACTGATTGAGGACGTTTAGCAGCTGAGTGGCATTTCCCATCTCCCTCGGCTGTCTGGGTTAGAAAAGTTAATCTGGATGCCTTTGGCAGCCAGTGATCAGTAGATCCCATTTTCTATAGTTCTGTGCTGTAGACGGTCTATATCAAGAAGCCAAAGAACAAACGAGTTGCAGTCATTTCCCCACCCCAAACTCATATTACTGTACGTGTAGGATCCCAGCATGGCTAGCTCTAAAGAGAGATGTCCCCCTTGACCGCACATCTCTGTGTTGTCAAAGAGCTGTTCCAGCGGCTCCCATTTCCCTGATTGTCCTGGGGTGGAAAACCTATTGGTTAGATCTGGCAGCTCATGAACATCAGCAAATTCTATCTTATGGCTCTAGGCTGTGGAAAACTCTTACTAGGAAGTGTCTGCAGTATGGTGGCTGCCCTAATAACCCCAAATACACACACATATACACACACACCTCCTAGTACACGGAGGGTCCAAGTGGGGCAGTCAGTAGGGTTCCCCAACTCTGCCCATATCCTTCTCCTTGACACAGAGGTGGTACTCCTGGGAATGTCAGAACAAGCCCCAAATTCTGCCTTTGCCTTTGGACCAGGCTTCAATTGGATCTGGCTAAACAACAACAAAAAAATTATGCTCTAGGGCCTTGTTGAAAACAACAGAGCTATCAATTAGCAATTAATGGAGACTAACAACTGAGGGCGAATGAGTTAGGAGAATAACCACATTTTCACAGGGATATAAGAGAAAGAAAGACGGTCAAAGATAGCACAGCTAAAACCACAGTCATTGCTGGTGGTCAGGAGCATTTGGTGGATAACCGAGGCTGCAAATTCTAAGGGCAAGCATCAGAGTCTGCAAATTACAGGGGAAATAGAAGGCACTAAATAGTCTAGCAGAGTCACTAAAAAAAGAAAAATAAGCAAACAAGCACAAAACAACAACAACGCCTCTACTTGTATTGTTGGGCTTATAACATATAGAAACGTAATCTATTTAGCAAAAATAGCACAAAGGAGATAGGTGGGAAAAAAATTGTGCTGAAGTAAGAAAATGACAGTCACTCAAATTCATTAGGAGGTAAGTAAAAAAATGAAGTAAGAAATGAAGGGGTAAGAAGAAATGGTAAATATGAAGGTTAATACAACACCCTATAAATATGTGCTTTCTTGCATTTCTACTCTCAGCTTCTTCAAATGAAAATAAAATACATACAGTGATAGTCACAACACTGTATAATTGGGTTTGTAACATATGTAGACAAAACATATGTAACAAGAGCATAAAAAAGGAGAGAATGGAGCTATATAAGAGTAAAGTTTCTATATCACATAAGAATTAAGTTAGTTAAATGTGAAGTAGATATTGTTAACTTAAGATGTATGTTATAAGCTGTGGAGCAACCATTTAAAATATTTAAAATTTTTTACATTATTAAAAGAATTCAAATGTTCACCTACGAATATATTACTTGATTAATGTCCAAAGTTTCACTAACTGAAGAGAGAGAGAGAGAGAGAGAGAGAGAGAGAAATACATGAGACATAAACCAAAGTGGTAGATATAAGTCTAACTATGCCAATATTAAAATTTGAACAATCCAATCAATAGGCAGATTATCATATTTGATGTAGAAAACAAGACTGAACATCAGGCTATTACAGGAGATACACTTTAGACTTGAAGATTGTTTCAAATTGTTTGAAAGCAAAAGCATAGGAAAAGATAGGACGCATATATAGCACCCTTAAGAGACCTGAGGTGGCAGGACTAATATTTCACAAAATAGGCTTTATGTTTTTTGCAAAGTAGAATTTTAAACAAGATACTACTAGAGATATCGATTATAAACATTTTATGATGAGAAAAGACTTAACCTATCAGGAAGTTATAAAAATTATAAACATATGTGCACCTGACAATAGAAATCCAAAATACAGGAAGCAAATACTGACAGAATTGAAAGGAGAAAAAGACAACTCAACAATAAAGTGGGGACATCAATACTTACTCTCAGTAGTGGAAAGAATAGTAAGCAGAAGATAAACAAGGAAATGGAAGACTTGAACAACGCTATAAACCAACTAGACTTAACAGACATCTATAGATCATTCCGACCAATAACTGTAGAATATATATTTTTCTGAAGTACACCTTGAGGATTCTCCATACCACAGCTGCTGCCATAAAACAACCTCCATGAATTTAAAACGATTTAAATCATACAAAGTTCTCTGATCACAATATAAAAATATTAGAAAACAATGCAGATGGACATTTGAGAAATTCAAAAATATGTGGAAAATAAACAGCATAGTCCTAAATAACCAAAGGATCAAAAAAGAAATCACAAAGGAAATTAGAAAATACCTTGAGATAAATGAACATGAAAATACAGCATATTGAAATTTATGAGTGGCAGCTAAAGCCATGCTTAGAGGGAAATTTATAGCTATAATATCTAATAAGCAATAATAAATATTTCTAATTAATAACCTAGCTTTCTATCTTAAGAAAGCAGAAAAAAGAAACCAGTTAAACCCAACACTTTCATAAGGAAGGAAATAAAGGACAGAGTAGAAATAAATGAAGCAGAAAACATAAAAACTAGATAAAATCACTTATAGCAATAGTCGGTCTTTGAAAAGACTAAAATATTAAAAAGCCTTTAGTTACCCTTCCCAAGAAAAAGAATATATTCAAATTACTAAAATCAGTAATGAGAGAAGGGACATTACTACCACAATTAATCTGCCAACAAATAAGTTAACTTTACATGAAATGGACAAATTCTTAGAAAGACACAAACAACCAAAGCTGACTCAAGAATGGAAAGTCTGAATGTATCTATAACAAATAGAGTTTCAAGAAGTAATTTTTAAAAAGCCTCATGAAGAAAATCTTAGGGCCAAACTCAATCAGGCAACCCATTAAAAAAAAAAAAAAAGATTATATATAATGACCAAACAGGATCTATCCTAGGGATATAAGATTGGTTTAATATCTGAAAATCAACTAACTTAATGCACCTTATCAATAGGATAAAAACCAAAAACCACATGATCACCTCAAAAGATGCAGACAAAGAGCGTTTGACAAAATGTATCACCCTTTCATGATTGAAAAACAAACAAAGCAAACAAACAAAAAAACCCTTAACACACTAGCAGTAGAAGGGAACTTCCTGAACCAGATAAAGAATATTGACAAAACCCACAGCTAGCATCTTACTACCCTGTAAAAGACTGAATGCTTTCCCCCAAGAGCGGGAACATGACAAAGATGTGCACTCTTGTCACCTATTCAACACTGTCCTAGGTTCTAGGTTCTAACCAGGGCAATTAGGCAAGAAAAAGAAATAAAAAACATCCAGGTTGAAAAGTAAAACTTAAAACTATCTCTGCTTTCATACCACACGGCTTGGTGTACAGAAAATTCTAAGGAATATGTTAAAATTTGTAGACATAAAAAATGAGTTAGCATGGTTTCAAGATACAAGATCAATGCACAGAAATCTATTTTTGTGTCTATTCTCTAACAGTGAATGGATAGCTAAATGCCCTTTTCCATCAGCTATGCCACATAGGTAAAGAGGAATAAGGTCAATAAAACCACTTTGAATAAAGAAAGAATGCATACTCACCTCACATAGGCATCAAACAGTTTCAAAAATTAGAGCTTCCATTCTGCTGATCCCCGCCCCCATTCCCCAAAACAGATGGCTATTTTCACTACGGTCATTTTTTTATAATGTTTTTATTTATTTTTGAGACAGAGAGAGACAGAGCATGAGCAGGGGAGGGGCAGAGAGAGGGAGACACAGAATCTGAAGCAGGCTCCGGGCCCTGAGCTGTCAGCACAGAGCCTTCACTATGGTCATTTTTACTGAGAGAGACAAAACAAAGAAGAAAGCCCTTTTGGTTAAGAAAGGAGTCTTCCAGGCAGTTTTTCTTTCTTTTAGCACAGAACTATTTCTTTTCTCCACATGAAGACAGGGCATTCCAAAAAGTCCTTGCCATTGTAACAATGTTCTCGTGGCCCAGAGAGAGCTGTGCAACAGCGATTAGAAACACAAATGGAGAATGCATGATCTATGGAAACGCCCTTGATACCTTCCTTGGAGTAGGACAGAAGGTCTATAAGGACAGAACTTGCAGCAACTGCTGACACAGGCTAAATATTTATCACACGTAGCATCTCTGAAGCAGGAAGTGGAGTGTCTAATAATGATGACTATTGGTGACACTAACGACGAGGGTGACAAGAGAAGACAATCAAGACTAGAACTGTGCAGAGGTATGGCACCATACACCATACTCTGTGGCTGAGTGCGTCACCAAAACCTAGTGCAAAGATCTTGGGTATCTATCACTAGGTCCTCGTGACATTTGTACATGTAAATTATTTTTGAAAAAAAATTTTTTTATTAACGTTTATTTATTTTTGAGACAGAGAGAGACAGAGCATGAACAGGGGAGGGTCAGAGAGAGAGGGAGACACAGAATCCAAAACAGGCTCCAGGCTCTGAGCTGTCAGCACAGAGCCCCATGTGGGGCTCGAACTCACAGACTGTGAGATCGTGACCTGAGCCGAAGTCAGACGCTCAACCGACTGAGCCACCCAGGCGCCCCTATGTAAATTATTTTTGAATGGCTATATATTTTACTTCATATCTTTTTTTTTCACTTTTTGTAGGGTGTGGGTGGGCTGTCATTAAAAAGCCTTAATTTAGACATTATTAAAGAGAAGAACTCAAATTGATTGGAGCTGACCGTGATCACTGTTGAAGGACTAATCGAGAAGACCAGAGGAGGCTGCCCCTTATAAAATGGCATCTGAATTGGGACCAGTCTTTACAAAAGCATTAAGCAATTAAAACAATTTTTCTTTATATTAGTAAAAAGGGGTTAATAAATTAGCAAAGACAGGATTTTTTGAAACATGAAGAACTTTCTGTTTAATTTATATCACAGTGGGAAAACCTGTCTTAAGACGTAACATATTCTCCATCATGTGGAGGTGTTTAAGTAGAAGCAGGATGGTAATTTATCAGAGATGATGCTGAATGGGTCATGCAGAGGGGAGAATATTCTTTCAATCATTCAGAAATATTTATTGAGTGCTAACTATGAGAATTGGTAAATAGGCTTCTGGCTGCATGCCAGCTCCAATCAATTTGCAAGAAGCCTCCTGGGACAATGTTGAGAGGCACCAACTCTACAGCAAAGACCGCTATAATAGATTGGTCATGTCTATCACAGAAGTAGGAGTGAGAATAAATAGACCACATTCCAGGTTGTTCTATTCCTGACCTATCTGTTTGCAAACCCTGTTAGACACTGAGAATACAATAGTAAACAGCAGAAGGGTAGTCCCTGCTTTCACGATGCATAAGAAAATATGAATTTTCTACCATTTGGGTTTCTAAGATAATATTGAAAAAGTCCCAAGGGATACAAGGGATACAGGAGTACTGAGGCATAGGGGCACTTGTACCCCAATGTTTCTAGCAGCACTCTCAACAGTAGCCAAATTATGGAAAGAGCCTAAATGTCCATCAACTGATGCATGGATAAAGAAATTGTGGTTTATATACACAATGGAGTACTACGTGGCAATGAGAAAGAATGAAATATGGCCCTTTGTAGCAACGTGGATGGAACTGGAGAGTGTGATGCTAAGTGAAATAAGCCATACAGAGAAAGACAGATACCATATGTTTTCACTCTTATGTGGATCCTGAGAGACTTAACAAGAACCCATGGGGAAGGAGAAGGGAAAAAAAAAAGAGGTTAGAGTGGGAGAGAGCCAAAGCATAAGAGACTCTTAAAAACTGAGAACAAACTGAGGGTTGATGGGGGGTGGGAGGGAGGGGAGGGTGGGTGATGGGTATTGAGGAGGGCACCTTTTGGGATGAGCACTGGGTGTTGTATGGAAACCAATTTGACAATAAATTTCATATGTTAAAAAAAAAAAAGAAAAAGTTCTATCCTAATCCCTTTCCACTAAGCTTATTGTTAGTGATATTTGAGAGAGAAAAAGTTTTCAGGTATGAAAGAAATGAGCAAGAATGTTTACTATAAAATATAGAAATTTTCTGTGGGATCAGCAGAAGCTTGTCTTCTTATAGATTGTCAGCAAGGGGTTGGAAAGTCTTCCCAGCCCACTTCGCCTTAGAGGGTCTTCGCCTTAGACCTTAGAGGGAAATGAGAAAGTCGGCACATGCATCATTTTATAGGAAGTGAGACTCCCCTATCAGTAGCTTTCCAGGTGAAAGCCAAGAAACGCTCTCAAACTACCTGTGAAAAAGATGACTAAACATCGGAGAGCTCCTATAGGGGTTGCTCTATTGAGAGTCGTTATTCACAGGGATTGGTTGGACATGAAAACAAAACTCCATCAGGCATTGTAGGTGATTCCCAAAATAATTGAAAATATGTCTTCTGTGAGATTCCAATCTAGCTGAAAAGATAGAACAGTTCCTCAATAGTATAAGAAGAGTGGAAGCTTTTGACAAAGGCCAAATGAGCAAGGAAAGATTAAAAGGGACTGTGTTGGGTAGGGGGATTGACTACTTAAGATGAGGGAAGAGAACACTTTCTACCAAAAGATAGGAACGGAGAGTCAAAATAAATCATCCATCAACCTAATAGCTACCTGGCCTACTAATCTTATGGTTCTCCAGGTAGAGAGGAGAATTTCACATGTGACATGGAATCTCGTGTAGTTTTAGTATCTTCACATTTTCATTTTCCAGGATACCTCTATGTCCCCTATATTTTTGCCACATCAGGCCACTCACAGAGCAGCCCGTCAACATTACATGCACTCGGTTCCTTGATTCTTTGCCTTTTTTCAGCCTGGACTGTCCTCCTCTTCCTCCAAATATAGATCTAGCAAAACCTTTCTTCTCCATGAATCCTCTCTGATCCATCAGTAGGAATTAGCTGCCTTTTATCTTCAATGCAACCACATGTTCCTTGTGCTTTGTTTAGTATTTCCTATGTCCTACTTTATTTTATGTCATACTAAATGGTCATACTAAATCACGATTTAAACGATATATCATATTAAACGATGCTTTATATCACACTAAAATTGATAAACTGCACACCTGTTTCCTCCATCAGATTGTTAAGTCCTTGAGCAGAGCTGTATCACTCATTCACTTTTGTAATTTCATGGTTCCTGGTATAGTTCTTTGCAGACAAAAGGTGCTCAGTTTGTGCTTGTTGAATAGAGAATAGCCAACCCTGTAACCCGACACCAAGCTCCCTTCACCAATCTCCACATAAGTACTATAAGTATTTGTGGGGTGCAGCTTTACTATCTGTTCACGTGGAATCAACTATTACCTAGAGTGTAGTCCCAGAGCCCAGAATGCTAGTGTTCAAATCATCAGTAGCTGTGTAATCTTAGATAAGCTAATTAACATCTCTATGCTTCAGTTTCTTCATCTGCAAAGAGGGAAAAATAACACTTATGTCACTATATTGCCAGGCTTAAAATCTTAATCTACATAAAGCCTTAGAATGCAGTGTCTGTCACATAAAAACGTGATAAATACCAGTTATTTCTTTGTAAGCCTAATTATCTAATTCTAATTTTACCTTGGTTGGTAAAATTATTGTATTGACCTGTAGATATTGTAGCAGACACCATTGTTTGCCTACTTAGTCCCCTCTCATTCTTTCCTGTTATTGGGATGTCCATCCACCTCTATGAACACACATGCTCAGACAAAGTGAACTCATCAGTTCAGGGGTAAATCCTGAATAATCTAACCTAGACGTGGTAATTCCCTTCTCCATAATTTAAAAGTGGGCCTGCAATGAGACAACAGGAGAGACACTCTGAGAAACTTCTCAATTAGTTTTCTTTCTTCTTTCCTCCCTTCCTCCCTCCCTCCCTCTCTTCCTTCCTTCCTTCTTTCCTTCCTTCCTTCCTTCCTTCCTCCCTCCCTTCCTTCCTTCCTTCCTTCCTCCCTCCTCTCCTTCTTCCTTCCTTCCTTCTAACTGAAGCAACATCCTTCCTTCCTTCCTATCATCTTTCTTTCCTCCTTTCCTTCTAACATCCAGAAAACAATGTTCTTCTGCTGTTAAATGTGACCCCCAGGTCTACAGCAGCCATTTTATGACTGTGAGTGTCATTGCTACACTAATGATAGACACATTAATGATGGCGAAGCAGATAGAAGAGCTTGGATTCAAACTGATATCGTTGATTCCATTTACTTTCCAAACTTTTATAAGTATAAGAAACATCGATGGTGCAATTTCTTAAAAGTATAAATTCTCAGGTCCTAACCCAAGCCCCAGAATCAGAACATCCAAGAGAAAGGGGTGGAAAACTGATTTTTAAGCGGTGAATCTTATTATCAGAAAAACTCGGAAACGCTAATTTAATCTATTTTTATCTTGGCTCTCTATTATTTCACCTGAACTATCCTCCCTGATATAATAATTTCCTTTAGCATACCGAGTATTGTAGAATTTCGGGGAGAATCTCTCCTTGAAGTTGGAAATGACTTAAATAATCTGTCACATTCAGTTACAGGAACTGGGGTAAGGTGTCTTCTTCTGGCCCCTTCCCAAGCTCCCCAACTCCTCCAGTACACGGTTGCCTTCAGGGCGCAGAGGCATCAAGGAATTTTTAAAGCAACCTTGAAGTCAAATCAATAAGACACTATGTTGTGCTAATAGACACTCATGCAAAGCAAATTATAAAGAGGAATAAAGTTTAACCAAACCACACCTCAATTGGGCTCCTAATGGCGCCCAGCTAGCTACCCTGTCTGGATTCAACTTGCTTTCATTTTAGGATTTAAGATTTCTGACCCTGCTAGACTCACCCTTGGTACCTATTACGGGCTGCGTTGTGTGACCTCCCAAAGTTTATATGTTGAAGCCCTAACCCCTACTTACCTCGGGATGTGGCTGAATTTGAAGATACGGTATTTAAATAGGTGATTAAATTAAAGCGAGGTCATACACGTGGTCCTTAATCCAATATGACTGGCACCCTTATGAGAAGAGATTACAACAGACACACACAGAGCAAAGACGATGTGAAGTCACAGGAGAGGATAACCATCTACAAGCCAAGGAAAGAGGCTTTCGGAAGAAAACGGCCCTGCCACTGCTATGGTTCTGGACTTGTAGTCTCCTGGTCTGTTAAAACATAATAAATTTCTATTGTTTAAGCCAGCCAGTCTGATGGCCACCCTAGCAAATGAAAGCAGTGCCTTTTACACATGACTGTTCTCAACGTACCTCACTGCTGCTCTGGTGTCACTTGAATCACGAACAAAGCCCACACCTTAACCCTCCAGTCTTGCTAACAACAGAGCCCACTTTAGGATTTTGTTTCTGTCCACACGAGTCATTTATGGGCGTAACATTGCGGTCAGAAGGAATACATTTCCTTTACTACAAAATAATACTTTGGTGCATTTGCTTTGCTACTCAACTTTAAACTCTTTGCTGGAAGAGATTAGCCCTCTGTTTGTGTATATCCCATCAACATCCATTTTATAATGGTCCGTTTTCCCCTCCCCTGATGATGTCTCGAGGATAAAACTGCCTTGCTCATCTTTATTTTTCCAACACCTATCACAGGGACTTGCACATCACAGGCATGCCAAAAATGCCTGCTAAAGAATGAATAGTTAAAAAATGAACAAATTCGTGAATATATGAAGCACAAGTAACATCAGCTCAGAGAAACAGTACACTATTATGCCCCAACTGGGCACTTGATAAATATGCCAACTAGCTGACTAGCGAGCAGAGCAACTCTGTAAAGATAACAAATCACATCACTTTCCCTCAGCTAGATTGATTACACGTATTACCGTGGCTATTTCTTTTCGGCAACATTTTTCATTATAGGGAATATTAATGAGTTAACAAGGATCCTATCTCTTGTTTATCTCCTTTCCCATTTTAACAAGTAATTCTGATGCTAATTGACAAATCTCTGGATTTATAATAATCTGGCCACTACGGAAACAGCAGTGTGGTGCAACTTTAACACAAAAAATTCCTTGCTCAGAAATAATTACTGGAATTCCTTGGTAAAATGTGAAAACATATCAATAACAATACTCTCTGTAGGCAGGAAGTTTTTCCAGGTTTTTCAGGTCACGATTTTTTCATCTATCAATTGATATCTATGTATGTAGCCTCTAAAATATACAACGTGCTAGGCCAGTCATCAGTGAGGACAGAAAACATCAAATTTTGCTCCCTGACTTCCAACTTGACTGTGTTGCACAGATATGTACAGATTAAAAGTTTAAATGACAGAGTAACAGGTATTGTGAGCATCCAATAACTTATATGTAAGTTAGTATGCAAAAATCTTGATATAGATAATTTGTATCATGTAGAGCTTCCTGCAATATGTTTCATTTTAGAGAATATAGATGAAATGTGTGTGTGTGTGTGTGTGTGTGTGTGTGTGTGTGTGTGTATTTGAAAAATATTGCAGGAAACAAAGAATATCGGTCTAGAAAGATAAATACCAAACTGTAGTGGTGGTTATCTTTGGGTGGTAAGGTCCTGAATCATTTTGAAATGTCTGTTTTATACTTTACTGTATTGTATGAATTTTTACCAGTGTACATGTGATAGCTTTGTTTAATTAAAAAAATGAGGCTGTGAATTGTAACCACCAAATGAGGGAGGATATAAAGGGTAAATGCTAAGACTTCAAAGGAAGAGCATGTAAGTAGGGCTGGAATATCCAAGAACAGCATTGTGGAAGAGGCTGGATGTGAGCTAGGCTTTGGATGATGGCTAAGGCTGAATTAGTTGAAGATATGGAGTCTACTCATAGCTACGTTGAAACATGACCTCCAAGCTAATACAAAGTAACTCCACATACTGACTCACCACAAAAGTGAATCATAGGGCCCTCAAGAATTGTTGCATTAATTTCCCCAAACACATCTTATTTATCCACTGCTCTTTTTCTCTTGTTATCTGGCCTCAGAATCTCGGTCTTGACCCATGCTTGTAATTCTATGACTGGTCTTTGGATTCAACCTTCAAAGTGGTTTTTCTACCTTGATGTCTGTCTTTTCTCAAGGACATTGCCCTAGATACTCCCCTCTTACTTTTTCTTTCAACCCACATTAAGGAGCATGACCCACCATAACTCACCCCAGAGCTCCTCCCCCTGTCCTGGCACTAGCAAGCCCCACAGTGGGGACTGCCTAGTCCTTATCAACCCTACAGGAGACTGTGTTTCATTCCAGACATGGGAAATGGTATGGCAAAGTATGTATTATATACAAAGAGTGTTCAGAAGTCAGTGTTCAGATTTCAGAGGCAGGGTTTATCCAGGGAAATCAAGGAAGAAAAAAAAAAAAAAACAGAATAATGCTGCCAAAGACCTTAAAGGTACTAGTTTCCTATGGCTATGACAAATTACCATAAACATGATGGCTTAAAATAGCACAAACTGATTATCTTACTATTCTGTAGGTCAAAAGTTTGATACGGGTGGACTAAAAAAAATCGAGATATTGGAAAGGTTGTGAAGCTGCAAAGGAGAATCTGTTTCTTCATATTTCCTGTTTCTAGAAGCTGCCCACATTCTTTAACTCCTAGCCCCCTTCCATCTTCAAAGCCAGCAATAACTAGTTGAGTCTTTCTGGAATGTCACTCTGACTTTGACTTCTGCCACTTTCAAGGACACTTGTGATGACATTAACCACCCCCTCAGATTATCCAGGAAAATCTCTCTACCATAGAGTCAGCTGATTCTAACAGTCTGAGTTCCATCTGCTACCCTAAATTCCCTTCGCCATGTGATGTAACACATTCACAGGTTCTGGGCGTTAGGATGTGGCCATCTTTGAGAGGGCATTATTCTGTCTGCCATAGGGGGATTAAAGATTTGAATGTTGTCCTCTAGATAATGGGGAAATGTTGAGAGTTCTTAATAAATGATAATGTAAAAGGAAAATTAAGATGCATAATTTGGCTCATTTATCACCAAAACATGAAGCATTCCCCCCTTAAATGATGCAATTCTAGATCGTATCATCAGGAGATTCATGTCTAATTTTGCAACTCCACTTTGCCAAGAGAAATGGGATCACAGAGATCACAAGATGCCTCAAAGCGGCAAACTGCATCCGAAGTTGAGCAAAAAGTAACACGACAGAATTATCTGATGAGGCCAATGCTCCTTCCACCTCCCAAGCTCCGATATTCTGTGTCCGTACAGATCGGTGCTTTCATTGCAGCAGATGGTCATAGGTTCGACTCAACCAATCTCAATTCTCCATCATATTATTTCTCTCCATCTTCCTGTGACTTCCTGCCACCCCCCAAAATTAATGTCAGACAGGCCTTTGTGCTTTGGCTGACATTCAAAACTGTCACCTCCATGCACACATTAACTCCAAGGCCTCTGTCATCTCTCACATTAAAATTCTGTCACCAGGAGTCAGCACAGCTTGACTCAGCAAGCTAAGGGGCTGGTTCTGAGCAAGATGCAGTGACAGCAGGCTTCACGTGTGACAACTCCGGTCAATTTGACAGCAATAAGACACCCTCCTTAGAACCAGTTGCAGCTCTTGTTGACCCAAGTGGGAAGGTCATCCTTCTGAGCAGTTCCCTCCCCTTCCCATGAGAAAGAAAGGCCAGAGGTTATGAGACTTCGGTTGTGAATATTTTATGGCTAAATGACCATAACCGTGAAGAACAATTAGTAAATTCCACAACCTAGGTTAACATACTAATTGCCAAGGGTGACCATTTGTTGGCTTAAGACCGATTCTGTAAAATGATAGCCCAAGAAAATAAACCCATAGTGTGGACAGTGGGCTGTTGGCCGTTCTGGGTGGAATCCTAGCATGAAAGAGGACTGTGAAGTCACCCACTAAGCCTTCCTCAGTTTATAAATGGTGCCCAGAGAGGTCAAATTTCCAGGAACTCCTCTATTAATCACCACCAAAGCAACTCACGTGCTCCTCAATTTCTTCATGCCTGCCCTTTTTCATGCATCCCTCACCCCCACTGGATAGGTTGTGCAGCTAGTGCCACTGTCTGTGACTGGGGACCAAAAACTTGTGATGATCGGAGTTTATTCATTCATTCATTCACTCGCCTTTTCAGACAAAGCAAACTTATAAGCTAAATTACATAATTAGACTGATATATATATATACGTATATATATATATATATATATATATACACATATATAGACTATATATGGACTATACGTGGACTAAGCTAAAAAATGGTGAACATCAAAGCATTCACTTCAATGTTTAACTTCTGTGAGGTTTTTAAAAAATTGTTTTTTCTTAATGTCTATTTATTTTTGAGAGACAGAGAGGGACAGAGTGCAAGTTGGGGAGGGGCAGAGACAGAAGGAGACACAGAATCAGGAGCAGGCTCCATGGGGCTTGAACTCACGAACCGCAAGATCATGACCTGAGCCGAAGTTGGATGTCTAACCAACTGAGCCACTCAGATGCCATACTTCTTCTGTGAGGTTTTTTATGACTTCTTCCCAACACCCAGGAGAAACGAGTGTCTCACTTCTATGTGCCCCCACTATCATCGTTTGTCTTAATTCCATTTAATTTTGTAATATGTAAAACATTCATGTTATTTACAGGGCAACCCCACATCTGCTCACACAACTCTCTTAACTACCCCTGTCCCCCCAACTTCAATCCCCCTGTCTCCTATAGATAATTATTTCCATTCATCTCTGGTTTATCGTTGCCCACTATGGTCTTTGGATACCTCCATCAAGGTATGCTTGTTTGTGACCCATGACAGTTAGGTTTCTCTCTCCCATGAAACTGGAAATCTCTCAATTTTGGTAAACACTAGATCTCCTTAAATGTTTGTAGCCTGTTGGATGAAAAGCCCCGAGAACTCCGTACCTCATAGGCACAAGCACATCTCATTCAGCTGGCTAGACTTTTATTCTTAAGTGACTGTCACAACCATAACCTCATCATGTCTATTGGGAGGGAAATAGTAGAGAATGACTACAGCGGACATTGGACTTAGAGCCAGCAGAAGTGGGATGAAGCTTTGGCTCCTCCAGGAATGATTCTGAGCTTGAGGCAAGTCACTTAAAATCCCTGAGCCTGTGTCATTATCTGTAAAATGTGGATGGTCATAAAACACACTTCACAGGAAGTTTGTGGAGATTAAATGAGATAATCTATAAAGGGGAGCTCTACAACTTTATGTCCCCTTTGGAAGTGTTCACATACTGGGCATGCTACATGTTTTGAGGTAAAGGGTGGGCTAATTTGAACCTTTGCCTGATGTGATGCTCCTGAATCACAGGACCAGATGACCCATAAAGACTGTCCCCCAGAAGAGTCTCTAGCCGCCTTTTAACTTGATTCTCTCTTTACCAGGGATTTGGAGCAAAAGATGTCACAAAACCACTACCGGAGGGGAGATTGGGGTAGAGAGTATAGGATCGTGGAAAAGGAAGTGGAAAGTAAGCCGACGATAATCATCGAGTTCAAAGACTGTCATCCCAGACCTGATCTCCTCCAGACACTGTTCACAGCCATCCCAGACTTCCGGGACTTAATACTGCTGCTCTTGGAACATGCGACTCCATCCAGCATGAGTGTGTGACACACATTGGTGTGTCAGCATGAGGCTGGCCAAAAACACAAACAAGCAGTAAAGATAGTCCTTGGGAGATGCTTAAGTGGAAGACAGGTGACGCATGTATAGGCTTGAGGTTACTCTATTCCGACAAGACAAATCTTTCGGTGGCAGCTAGTTGCTGAGAGCGGGTCACCATAAAAGCAGTAAAAGCAGTGGGACATTTTCTCTTCGGTGATAGTAGCAACTAATGTTTCTATAGCACTGCAGAATTCACAAAGAAATTTCATGTACACGATCTCATTTGAGCCTTTCTGCAGTCTCGTATGCATTATTTTCCCCATGTTGCGGCCGATGAAACAGAAGTTCAGAAAGCTTAGGGGATTTTTTTTAATGAAGCTCATATAGCCCTTAATCGACAGAACTGGGATTCCAATGCAGCATTTTTGATGCCAAAATTGAGGCTTTAGGCCCAGAGCTGCAGGGCCGGGGAACAGCAGACCTGACAGTCTGCTGAACCTTACTGGTCTCTTATAGCCACACGTTGCGGACTTCTACTTCTCTCATTATGGTTTTGTGTTCTGCTGTATCTGTTGCCTAAACCTAACCGGGCTCGCAGGCCTGTATTCATCCTAAGTAGGCCAAGGCCACTTTAAATAATATATCTGAATCTTGGGGCCCCTGGGTGGCTTAGTCTCTTAAGCGTCTGGCTCTTGATTTCGGCTCAGATCATGATCTCACTGTTTGAGAGACTGAGCCCCGCATCAGGCTCTGCACTGACTCATGGAGACCGCTTGGGATTCTCTGTGTCCCTCTCTCTGTGGCCCTCCCCCATTCGTGCTCTCTCTCAAAAGAAATAAATACACATTTGTAAAAAGATGAATATATATATATATATATATATATATATATATATATGATTCTTAAAATACTCATAGACTTCTCAGGATCCACATAAGAATGAAACCATATGGAAACCAATTTGACAATAAACTTCATATATTGAAGAAAAAAATAAAAAAATACTCATAGACTTAATGTCTTTAGAGAAGTTTAGCTTTACAGAAAATTTTTTTTAGAAAGTACAGAGTTCCCACCCTCCCTGTATCCAGCTTTTCCTATTATTCACACCTCTTTTTAGTGTGGTGGTACATTTGTTATAAATGATGAGCCAATACTGATGCCTTATTATTAACTAAAATCCAGTTTGCAATAGCATTCACTGTGCTGCATATTCTATAGGTCTTGGCAAATGTAAAGTGCTATGTATCCATCATTACTGTGTCACAAAGAGTAGTTTCACTACCTGAAAGTCCCCTCATTCTACCTGTTTGTCCCTCCCTCCCCCCTCCCTCCCCCAGAACCCCTTGTAGCCACTGATCTTTTGTGCTATCTCTATAGTTGTTCCTTTTCCAGAATGTCATAGAGTTGGAATCATACAGTATGTAGCCTTTTCAGAATGCCTTCTTCCATTTAGAAATATATGCTTAAGGTTCCTTCATGTCTTTTCATGGTCTGATAGCCCACCTCCTTTTGGCATCGAATAGTATTCCAGTATATCATAGTTTGCTTATCTATTTACCTATTGAGGGGCCTCTTTAATGCTTCCAAGTTTGGGCAACTATGAATAAAGTTGCTACAAATAACACATTTGTGTATGTGAGTTTTCAACTCCTTTGGGTTGAAAGGAACATGCATGAAAAGTGTGTTTAGTTCTGTAGGAAACTGCCAAGCTGTCTTCCAAAGCGATGGTACCATTTTTCATTCCCATCAGAAATGAATGAGACTTTCTGTTGTTTTGCATCCTTGTCGGCATTGGCGATTTCATTCTGACCACCTAATCGGCATAGTGTTTCCCTGATGACAGACCATCTTGAACATCTTTCCGTTTACTTATTTGCCATCTGCATATCATGGTGAGGTGTCTATTCAGATTTCATGCCCATTTTTAAAATCGAGTTGTTTGTTTCCTTACTAGAGCCAACGTAGTTTTTTAATTTACATTTTAGTTAGTTAACATACAGTGCAATCTTGGTTTCAGGAGTAGAGTTCAGTGATTCATCACTTATGTACAACACCCAGCGCTCGTCAGAAAAGTGCCCTCCTCAGTACCCATCACACATCTAGCCCATCCCCCACCTTCCTCCCTCTGTCAACCCAGTTTGTTCTCTATCCTTAAGAGTCTTGTGGTTTGTTTCTCTCTCTTCCTCCCCTCCTTTCCCATATGTTCATTTTTGTTGTTGTTTCTTAAATTCCACCTGTGCGCGAAATCATATGACACTAATCTTTCTCTGATTGACTTATTTTCACTTAGCTCCCTCCACATGATTGCAAATGGCAAGATTTCATTCTTTTTGATCACTGAGCAATATTCCATTGCATGTGTGTATATATATTTTTTTTAATTGAGTGTTTATGTATATATATATGTATATATATATATATATATTTATATTTTTTTTTTTTTATTTTAGTGGTTTGTTTTCTTATTAGAGCCAGGGCAATTTTTCTTTTAAACTCACTCTGAACATTCCAGCACTCATGAGCCTTATCCCTCTGAATACCTGTGGCTCACATTGTCTGTAGACCAATTACTTCTCATGGATTATGCCCCCCACCCATCACTTTACTTTCCATGCCTACTGCAGCCTCCTGAACTTGATGATAAGCATCTTCAAAGAAGGAATCAATGTTGTGCATCCTTGAACCATCCACAATACCTACCTACATGTTCTGTTCCTAGTAGGTACTCAGAATTTTTTTTTTTTTACTAACCAAAAAAGTTGATAACCTGGATAGTAATACAGTGAGAACCAAGACTTTCTGTAACCAGAACATGAAGGAACAAAGTAGAGTAGATGAGGTTTCAGGATATCTGTGGTAGGTCTTGTTCTCAGAGGAACTTATTTCTTGGACTTCTTTTTTTTTTCAGTTTCTTTTGTTGTAAAATATCTGGTATGAAAAGCAAACATTCTGGGGCGCCTGGGTGGCGCAGTCGGTTAAGCGTCCAACTTCGGCCAGGTCACAATCTCGTGGTCCGTGAGTTTGAGCCCCGCGTCAGGCTCTGGGCTGATGGCTCAGAGCCTGGAGCCTGTTTCCGATTCTGTGTCTCCCTCTCTCTCTGCCCCTCCCCCGTTCATGCTCTGTCTCTCTCTGTCCCAAAAATAAATAAACGTTGAAAAAAAAAATTTAAAAAAAAAAAAGAAAAGCAAACATTCTGTGGCTATGAAATCACTTTGGATGTTTGTGAAAGAACTTCCCTCTACCACCTAAAATTTTTATGTCCTTGTTTTATGTTCTCTCCCCAACGTGGAAGAAGGCAAATCAAGATAAAATCTTGTGCCTACCTATAATTCAAGGGCCATTAGTTTGTGGGAGTTGGAACTCTAAACAATCCAACCATCGCTGAACTTACAAAATGTCTTAATTGGGTGTAATATCTTGTCTTTAATAGAGGCTAATAGAGAATGAAAGGTTGGAAGCGACATCGTAGACATAAAACAGACAATTCAAGTATAGTCCGCTCTGGGATTGCACCAGGCCCAAGAAGCCAATAATTGTATTTATTCATTCAACTGGTTCATTCATTCATTCATTCATTCATTCATTCATTCTTCTCTGACTAAAAAGAATAAAACTCAGAGCTCTTTGTATTTAAGCAGCATATGTCCATGTGAAAAATGAAAACTGCCAGTGTCTACAAATGAGGCTTTGTGAGGTCGAGAGGTCAGCCTCAGTCAATGAATTCCAGATGTCTGAGTATGTATTTGTCATTTCTTTGGGGGGAGGATGGATTCTAATAGTCAAGACAAGACCTGAGACAATAGTACTGCTAAAAGAAAGGCTGTGTCAAGGACCTTTTATGTTACTGGTTAATTAAGTTGTCCAGGGGGCTCATTTTATAAGATTGGTTAATATACCCAAGTCTTTAGATAATTGTGAATTATAAAATGCAGGGGTAGGAAGAGAGGGAAGGAGTAGAGAAAAACCAAAAACAAATCAACAAATCACAAGTGGTACAAAATTTCTTGAAGCTTACAAGTTTGTTTCAACACGCGAAGTAAATTGGTAGGCAGATTTGGAAAGTCTCTTGTGCATGGAAAGACTTCCAGAATGAACTCATGCATTACTGTTCTGTCTACTGCACTGGCTGTGTGGCTGTGGTTATGCCATGGACACTATAAGTCTCTGCGCTGTCCTCTGGGTAGGGAGACTAATAAACAGCCTCCCATCTCTATGAAGGGTTACTGAGAGAAATCAAATATTATTTACGTTCCATTATGTTAATTCAGTAAAAGTGCTTAAAAATAGGAGCCAGTGTCTCTACCAGCATTGGAAGTTGGTCTTGGAATTTGGAATCCTCTGATGCATCGACTTGAGTATAAGGTTAACCTTAGAAACTCTTACTGAATATAAAAGCAGATGCTACTCATGTAGTTTCTATTCAGGAAATTACAGATGATTTTTCAACGTTTTAAGAAAACATGTTATTTTATCTTACTATTCTGATTATGTTCCTATACCAAGTGAATAAAAATGTTTAGCTATTTCCAGCGTAACCGTGACGTATTTAATTGAAAAGAAATGTGTTAAATGTAAAACCATGATAATTCTCGGGGTGGGGGGGGGGTAAAAAGGCACTAGAATGACTGGTATGTTTAATAGCCTAAAAATTCAACTATATTTCACATACCTCAGGTGCATTGCAGGCGTGCAGACATCTGCATCGTGAATTTTAATTGGGTTACCTTGATGTCCAGGGTCAGATGGACACATTGGGCCTTCATTAGGTTATGTGGAACCCCAGAATAAGATTATTTGCATTTTTTTCTCATAATTTATCTACGTGGTTAATGTTGCTAGTGCAGAGAATGTTTTATACTTAGCATCATTTTTCTCCATTCGATACGGTTAGGAGAATCTTTGATGCCAGGAGAAACAGACCCTGGCTTAACAGCCCCCAAATTTCAGTTGCTAACAACCACAAAGCTTTATTTCTCACTCACATTACATATTGGTGGCAGTTTTGCTTTTCTTCCATGAGTCTTCTTGAAGAAATCTAGAATCTGGAGTAAGAGAGGAGCCCCTCTCTGCTCAAGACAGAGGGAAAGAGTAAGAAGATGGGCCAAAACTCTGTAATGCCTGTTGGAAGCACACTTCCTTGGCCAAAACCGGACTTCGAGCCACAACATTTGGCCAAGCCCAGTATCTACGGTGGGTAAACTTCTCCAGGAAGGCACCAAATCCTTTATAAACTTCCTAGAGGAAGTGGGGAGGGAATAATTAGGAACAATACCAATTCACATACCACCTGTCACATTTTTTTAAGAAAGATATGTATCTCTTGATATGGGAGAGATGACAATGATCTGTGTTTAACAAAAATCTATGAAACGGGCAGTCAATTATAACAGATATCTTTCTTTTTTCCCTTTCTCCCCTTTTCCCTCTTTTTCTCTTTCTCTCTAAATGTCTTAAGTACTCCAGAATTACTCCAAATGATTCATCCTTTGTTCTGAAATCCAGGCGAGGCTGTGCCTGCTTGAGTGGCTAAAGTTAAACAAAGCTCCATGGCTTTGAGTGAGAGACAGGACCAGATCATCAGCTGCATATACTTCGATCACAGAATTACATTCCTTTGTGTTTGTAAACACAGAACAAATTCAAGATATCAGTGGATTGATCAGGACTTTTCACATTTACAGGAATCGCCTGGGGATCTTCTCACACAGGCTCTGGACGAGTAGATCCAGGGTAAAGTCAAGTATTCTACGCTTTCTAAACAAGCTTCCAGGTGATGCCAGCTACCAACCCAGGGACCACACAGGGGGTAGCAGTCGACAAGACAGCTCCTGAACTTCTTTCAAAGCTTGATGTTCCCCAACGTCACTTCAATTAGTTTCCCACACCCACATGGCTTGAATAAAGGTACATACAAACTGTATACGAAAGAGGGTGCTTAAACTTTCATTACATTGCTTCTTAATGAAAGGGGCAGGGTTTTACCCATCTTTGTGTCCTCCTAGCCAACAGTGCTGTGCCATATGGGTGACTGATTCTACACAGCAGCTAGAACCACAAATGCTA
This sequence comes from Acinonyx jubatus, assembly GCF_027475565.1. Taxonomy (NCBI): domain Eukaryota; kingdom Metazoa; phylum Chordata; class Mammalia; order Carnivora; family Felidae; genus Acinonyx; species Acinonyx jubatus. The sequence goes on along the minus strand of NC_069395.1, from coordinate 7,540,765 downwards.
AGCTTAGGTGGAGAGGGAGGGATACATTTCAGAATGGGATTCAGGAGCATTTATGGATATTAAAGTAAACATCCCTCCAGAAAAGAGGGCCTTGTTCCCTTTATGGGCCCCTGCCCATTGGGATGGGATGGTTTCTGCTAACCCCTTACTTATACTTCAATGCACATCCTTGCCTCAGGGACTTCCCACTATTAAGATTGATCATCTCAATCTTAGGAATGGGCTTCATTTACGAGGAAGGCAAGGCCATTCAATTCCAATTAACTGCACAGTTCTTGTGTAAAAAAAAAAAAAAAAACAACCTTAAACTTGTAGACTATTTAAAGAAAAGCTAAAGTCCCCACCCTTACTGTTTCATAAAACAGAATTGTCCTGACAGGGCTTTCCTGTTCTTTTGAGTCAATAAGGCTCAAAGAGCTTAAAAATAGATGATGGTTTTACATTTATCATTTGAACAAACATGGGAAATTCGGAAATAGTTGCCATGGAATTCCGGGAATAATTTTTTCCATCTCCACAGTTGGCAAAGTGGTTCTTAGGGAACCATAGACGACATAAATGCACGCGCTGGGGATGTCTTGGCACCTAGCCTCCTAAGACATAATGTCATTTGAGGCCAATCTCACTTAGAGGGCACACTAGCGATTTCAAAAATGCTGCTAAGGAGCACAGTGATGCTTCGTAGCTGAGTGAAACTCTCTCTCCTGGGGCACTGATGATTGTAAGACACCACCAAGACTCCATTTTCCACTCGCAACATTTCCTCATATTCCCAGGTGTGTGTTGGTGAGAGCTAGGGAGCGGAAGGTTAAGGAATAAACTGATATAGAAAAAGGAAAGGTGCTAAAAAGGCCACCGAGCTAGAACATGTGTAGATCTGGGTTGCAATTTCAGGTTTGGCAATAGTTAGCTGTGGGCCTTAAGCAATTGACACAACAGGACAGGCCTCCTTTTCCTTATCTTTTAAAAAAAAGGATTCCTAAGATTTCCAAGGACCTTTCCAGGTTTGCTTCTAAAAGGAAAAACAGTAACAGTACATGATAATCTCATGATAGCCACATGGTAGGCTTTAATGTATAAGTATATGGGCTGCATAACGTAAAATGTGTGTAGCCGATATTCATATACAGATGAACTAATAGGAAAGAAGGAAAAATACGCACCTGTCAATGAGGGACTGGGACCGGAAGTCAGAAGAATTATTTCTTTTTTTTTAAGTTTTATTTAAATTCCAGTCAGTAAACATACCATGTAATACTAGTTTCAGGTGACAACATAGTGACCCAACACTTCCATACATCGCCGGGTGCTCATCACGACAAGTGCGCTCCTTAAATCCCATCACCTATTTCCCCCATCCCCCTACCCACCTCCCCTCTGGTGACATTCAGTTTGGTCTCTATAGTTAAGGGTCTGTTTATTGATTTGTCTCTCTCCCTCTCTTTTTTCCTCTTTGCTCATTTGTTTCTTAAATTCCACCTATGAGTGAAATCACATGGTATTTGTCTTTCCCTGACTTATTTCACTTAGCATAATACTCTCTAGCTCCATTCACATCATCCCAGGAATTACTTCATTCATTTATTTAGGGTTCATTCATACACCATTCATTTATTCAGAAATATTCGTTGAGAGCCGACCATTTACCAGTCACTAGAGTAGGGTCTGGAATATGACAAAGAAAAAGCAGACTTTCCTGTCCTTTTGGAATGGATATTCTCCAGGAGAGATAGGTAATATATTTAAAAAAAAAAAAACAACAAAACCCAAACACGATAATTGAGGATTAGTATAAATGTCTCAGAGAAAATAAATGAGGCAAACAATCCCCAAGTAACAAAGGGGCTTAGGGTGTTTGAGGAAGAACAAAGAAGCCAGTGTAGTTAGAATGTACTGAACAAGACAGAGAATGTATGAGAAAGTTGCAGTTAAGACTCAGGCCTTGCAGAGTCTTAGAGATCATGGTAAGAATTTGGGGTTTTACGAGTAAAAGGGAATCATTGAAGAATATTAGGGGGGGAAAGTGACACTTACACTTTATATCAATCTTTCTGGCTTTTGTGTGGGAAAAGAAAGGAGGATGTTGGATAGAGGGGAGAGAATTAGTGATGGACTTGTGGATTTTTATTTCTTTTACAACTGCTTATGGCCAGTTAGAATCATTATTCTTTTATGATTAGATTTTCCCAAATTTGTCCTAGGGTGGGAAATAGGTGGGAGGAATAGTTAAAACTGACTTCTGTGATGTGGGCACCATTTTAAAATTCTGCCAATAGTGTCGAAGGGTTCCGGCTTCTTCACATCCCACCACCACTTAGTATAGTGTGTGTATGTGTGTGTGTGTGTGTGTGTGTGTGTGTGTGTGTGTGTGTGTGTTTGGGGGCTTTGTTTTGTTTTGTTTTCTTTTTGAGAATAGCCATACTAAAGGGGTGAAGTGAAAAAATCTTATTATGGTTTTGATTCATATTTTATTGATGCTTACTAGTGTGAGCAACTTTTTGTATGCCTATTGACCATTTGTATATCATCTTTGGAGAAATATATATAGTCAGGTCCTTTGCCCATCTTTTAATAAGGTTATCTGATTTTTTTGTTGTTAAGTTATAGGAGCCCTTTGTATATTCTGGATATTAACCCCCCATCAGATATATGATTTGCAAATACTTTACCCCATTCTGTAGATTGCCTTTTCACTCTGTTGATTGTGCCCTTTGAGGAACAACAGTTTTTAAGTTTGATGCAGTCCCTTTTGCCTATTTTTGCTTTTGCTGCCTGTATTTTTGGTGTCATGCCAAGAAATAATTGCCATATCCAATGTCATGAATCTCTTCCCTTGTTTTATTCTAGAAGTTTTACAGTTTTGAGTCTTAGGTTTAGGTCTTTAATACATTTTTATACACGGCGTAGAATAAGGGTCTGACTTCATTTACATCTAGTTTTCCAAACACCATTTAATGAAGAGAGTATCCTTCCCTGTTCAAATGGTCACAGCACCCTTGTCAAAGGGAATTTGTTCCTATACTCTGCATTCTATTCCTTTGCTCTTATACAGCTGTTTTTATGAAAGTACCACACTGTTTTGATTACTATAGCTTTGTGGTAGGATGTTTTGATATCAGGAAGTGTAAGTCTTCCAACTTTGTTCTTCTTTTTCAAAATTGTTCTGGCTATTTGGGGTCCTTTCAGATTCCATATGAATTTTAGGATGATGTTTTTCTATTTCTGTGAAAAAAAAAATGCTCTCAGGTCTTGACAGAGATTGCATCGAATATATAGATGTGTTTGATTAGTATTGACCTCTTACTTTTTTTACATTTTTTTATATTTATTTTTGAGAGACTGAGAGAGACAGAGCACAAGTTGGGGAGAGGCAGAGAGAGAGGGAGACACAGAATCCGAAGCAGGCTCTGAGCTGTCAGCACAGAGCCCTGCGTGGGGCTCCGACTCATGAATGGCAAGATCGTGACCTGAGCCCAAGTCAGGCACTCAACCGACTGAGCTTCCCAGGTGCCCCAGTTTAAAAAAAAATTTTTTTTAATGTTTATTCATTTTTGAGAGAGAAAGAGACAGAGATGAGCCGGGGAGGGGCAGAGAGAGAGGGAGACACAGAATCCGAAGTAGGCTTCAGGCTCTGAGCTGTCAGCACCAAGCCTGACGCGGGGCTCAAACTCACAAACCGTGAGATCATGACCTGAGCTGAAGTTTGACGCTTAACCGACTGAGCCACCCAAGCACCCCAGTATTGACCTCTTAACAATATTGTCTTCTCATCTGTGGACATGGCATGTCTTTCCATTTATTTGTAACTTCTTTAATTTCTTTCAGCAATGTTTTATAGTTTTCAGTGTACAAGCCTTTCACCTCCTTGGTTAAGTTTATCCCTAAATATTTGATTATTTTTTGATGCTATCATAAATGAAATTGCTTTCTTAATTTCCTCTCCTGATTGTTCATTCTTGGTGTATAAAAATGCAACTAATCTACATGTGTTGATTTTGTGTCCTGTTCAACTCTGTTGAATTTATTAGTTCTAACAGGTGTGTGTGTGTGCGTGCGCGTGTGTGTGGGTGTGTGCGTGTGTGATATTTAAGGTTTTCTACATATAAAGTCATGTCATCTGTGAACAGAGATAATTTTATGTCTTCTTTAACAACTTGGATGTCTTTTATTTCTTTTTCTTGACTAATTACTCTGGCTAGAACTTCTAACAATATGTTGAGTAGAAGTGATGGGAGTGAGCATCCCTGTCTTGCTTCTGATCTGAGAGGAAAAGCTTTAGTCTTTAATCCTTAAGTATAATGTTAAGTATAATCCTTAAGTATAAGCCTTTCATATTTGGCCTTTATTATTTTGAGGTGGTTTCCTTCGTTTCCCAGTTTGTTGACTATTTTGGTCATGAAGGGATGTTGAATGTTACCAAACGCTCTTTCTTCATCAGTTAAGATGATCGTGTGGTTTTTGTCTTTTATTCTGTTAGTGTGGTGTATCAGGACTATTGCTTTTGGGGTACCTGGCTAGCTCAGTTGGTAGAGCATGCAATTCTTGGTCTTGGGGCATGAGTTCAAGCCCCATGCTGGCCATGGAACTTGCTGTAAAAAAAAAAAAAAGAAAAAAAAAAAAGACTATTGCTTTTTATATATCAATGCAATCCTCTGTCATTTTACCAACTTTAAAATTATTTGTGCTGAATTTCTATGAATTGTCATGGGTTTTCAAGCTACAGGGCCATATCATATCATCTGCAAATAGGGGTATTTTAACTCATCCTTTCAAATCCTTCTCCTTCTGATTTTATATATACTTTTGTCAGAATTGGTAAGTTAAAAGCTCTAGCTCTATAGTGAAGGATAATGACGTGGCCATCCTAGCCTGGTGCCTGACTTCAGAGAGAAGAGTTCAGTGTTTTTCCATGAAATAGATGCCAGCTTTTGAGTAAGGGATATATCTTTTATTAGGTTCAAAAAATAGTCATTGATTATTTTTATTATGTATTTTTATTGGAAATGTGAGTTAAATTTTGCAATTGTTTTTCCAGCATGTGTGGAAAAGAACATAGGACTTTTCTCCCTAGAACTAATAATAAGGTGAAATATAGTAATGAACTTCCCAATATTAATCTATCTTGTATTTGTGGTATAAACTCTATTTTGTCCTGACACACTGTTTTCTTAATGTGCTGCTGGGCACGGTGCTAATATTTAGTTTGGACCATTGTATCAATATTTTAAGCAAGATTTGTCTGTGGGTTTGAGGAAAGTATTTTGTTAACCCAAGTTTTGTTATTAATGACATATTCTTTTTGTCAGAAGAATTTGGGCGATTTCCTTCTTTTTCTATGCTTTCATACAAATAGGATGGACTGGACTTGGACGTTTCCGTAGAATTCCCCTGTGAAATCAGCTTGACCTGCTGTTTTTCTGAGATGTGGAGAATGGGAAGTAACTCTTTGGTAACTCTCTCCATTCCTTCTATAAAAATTGGTCTGTTTTCTTTACTGGAGTCAGTTTTGGCAAAGTATGTTTTCCCAGAAAATTATCCACTTTGCTTTACTTACATCTCATCTATTTCAATGGTTATTTTCCTTTGTCATTTTTTATCCTGTGTATTTGTAAGTTTTTTCGCCCACCATCTCCCCGTAAACAATGTTGCCTTTTTTCTTAATTAGATAGCTAGTGATTGCTTATTTTATTTTTATAATCAAATATTTACTTATTGATATGGCTATATTCCTCTTTTTTACTTCATTAATTTCTGCTTTTATAATTATTTCCTCTCTTTTGCTCTCGTTATTAACTGAATTATTCTGTTTTTCACTTTTTGGGATTACATGTTTAATTCGCATGTTTTCATTGTGCATTTTTATTGACATACATATTTAAGGCTATAAAATTTCCTCTCATCACTGCTTTATGTGTATAGATTAAAGATACATAGATTCTGACACATCATATTTTAATCATTATTTTTTACAATGTGATATTGGTTAGCATTTCTTCATTTGAATCTGGGGGGTTTGGACAATAATACGAAATTTTTGTATTTTTACTACTTTGCGTAATTTGTTGAACTTTTTATAGTGGCTCAATGTGTAGTGAATTAGTGACTTTTCATAAATATCCACTGTGCATTCAGAAGTAAGAGTTAGTCTCTATTTATCAGGGTGCAAATAGAGCCATCTTATTTATTATGTTGTTTGTGTCCTCTTTATACTTGCTTATTTTTTATTCACTTTACCTTTCTCAGTATGAGCATCGAATGCCAAAGTCTCTTAATGTCGCTTCTGTCTCTTTGCGTTTCTGGTGGTTTCTGTTTTAGGAAGGTGGTTGATGTGCAAAATGTTTCTATCTCATCTTTCCTGAGAACTGTGGCTTTTGCCTTTGTCACGTTTTCTTCTTTGTCTTACCTCTTTTTGTCCTGAATTCTGCCTGCCTTGTCAGATGGCGAAATCAAAGCCCAGCTCTTTCTTTGCATTTGACCTGCACACGTCGCTCAATCCTTTATTTGCAGTCTTCCTGTAAGACCTCGTTGTAGTCGTATCTTGTGTATATTGCACAGAGCTGGTTTCGTTTGGTGAGCCAACTTGAAATTATGTTTTTAATGCACGAATTAAGCTTATTTATATTTGTTAGGACGAATGGATATGTCTGATTTCCGCTCTTCGATTATTTTACCGTGTTCACTACATAGTTTCACTATAAAGGGACTTGCACGCTGCTATCTCTCCTTTTTCTTTCTCCTTTTTAAATCGTGTTTCATTCTGTGTTTCTTTTGTTATTTAGGAAGGCTTGTATTCATGACCAAGTTGTTACCTCCTACTCATGCCTTTGTATAATGGCCAGAGTCTCTCTTTCCTTACTTAGACTACTCTGCCTGGCAGCCCTAAATGGTATTCCTTGATTATCCATGCCTCATCCTCCTTTCTGCTCTGCTTTCTCCACTGATTTTCCCAATTAGCTGTAAATTAAGTTTGTAAAGTCCGTTGTCTTTATGTTATGTTGCAAGGGAAGATATGGGCGATTTTATTTGCTCTCTTGTTCGTCTGTGTTTTTGTTTTTGAGGCTGTGTGGAGGGATTCCAATTTAGGCTGCTGCCATTATCCTATGGACCTGGAAGCTTCTCATAGACTTTTATGAGAAGTAAATGAGCTAATCTACATGAAAGTAGAGATCGCTGATTACCCTTTGGTGGAAAGACTAGTAATTTGTTTTCTTGCATTTAGAGATAACACATTTTTTTTTTCTAATCACTACCCATTAACCCTTTTATGTGAAGTATTTTGCCACCTTGAATTTCCTAACATGTCTTCTGCTTCGGTATGTAAAAACCTTCTGATTTGAGAGGAGGGTACAGGAGGTTATGGGCAGGTAACATGTCAGTGGGCTTCCCTGGAGAGGGCAGGAAGAAATGACAGATCTGGAAGAGGAAGCACCCAACAGGAGGAGAAAGTGATAAGAAAGATATAGAGAGGAAACAATTTGTTAGTCCTCTTGTATTCCACTCAAGTTTATCCCAAGCTATAGACAGGGCTGAACAGTCCAATGGTGTTCAATGCATCAACCAGCCCAGGTTAAAAGTGAGAACACCAGAGATCCTTTTGAGTAGTAGCTATAGATAGTTAACTTTTTATTTGAAGAAGGCATTGCACTTAGACTCTAAGGAACAATGAACACATGACATATAGTCAATGACCTCAGTGAAGGCTTAAAATATTTGGGACGATAAGCACTAGCTTAACACTATGTTCACAAAAGCCCAAGAACCTTGAATTTTTATCATCTTCATTTTAAGCATGAGAAAAAACTAAGATTCAGATTCAGAGAGGGTGACAGAATGGTTGAAAGTCACATAATTATAAAAGGACAGAGCAGTGACTTGATTTAAAGTTTCCTTTGCTCAAATCCCACCCACTATAATTTAATATGAAAAAGCACAAGACAAGTGGCCAAACAGATGGGTTCTAAATGCCTAGAAAACGAGGAAGTCACTCGTGGTTGGAATGGTCTGGGAAGATATTTCAGAAAATGTCGGATTTTTAGATTCCCCTCCAGGCAGAACGGCATCTGTGTCTGCAATTCCTGTGCAGCCCATAGCTGCCTGGCTGGACCAGCGGTGGAAAGGATACTTAGCCACTCTTTCACTCTGTGACCAAATCGGAAGCAGCTCTGCCTTCTTAAAAATGAAACCCTGATTTTGCACAGAGAACTCCAGGAGGGAGCCCCTTTTAAATCAGAGGTTGTAATTAATATGATCATGGGTCCTGAGAAGGAGCTTGGCTGAGAGTATAGGAATGGGGTTGACACGATACAGATTTCCTGTTATCTGATGAGGAGGGCTAGTGTGTCAATTCATTTGGAGGAACACGGAAGGCCTATGCATTGGTCCTTCGAGCAGAACAAACACCAGCAAAGTGTGAAGTGGTCTTGGAATGATTTAGGCCTGTATCTGTGATGAGAACAGGGGATTTATAAATATCAGAGCAGCAGCAGGTGCAAGTGGTTCTAGTGGAATTAGACATGTTATTGACAGGACCTGGCTCTGGAGGTGTCTCGTCAACTCCCTGGAGGTGATGTGCCCACTCAGCCCCTTACTTAAGACGAAGAAGAAAAGAACAGAACTAAGAAATGACAAAGAAAAGGGAGTCAGCCCGAAGCCCCAAACAAACCTAAGTAATCTCCATCGCTGTATCTAGGTATACGGCCGTATCACAGAATATTCGAGTGGGGAGACCTCAGGAAAATGGCTCTACCATTCTCATTTTATAGATGAGAAACAGAATTGTGCCTCCTCAACCCTGGCCCCACTCTCCCCAAAGAAATTAGAACCCTTGGCCCGGTGACAGAATTGAAACCAGTTTCCAAATCTATTAAAGGTTGTTCTTCTTTTCTGGACACAGTTTTTTGTGGATTATTCCAAAGTGGAAGGTGGGTGATGGAGAGGAAGAGCACAGAGGACCAGAAACGCCCGCATTTGAATCCCCACCTTTGTGAGCTATTTTAAGCCAGATGGTTGTGGGGAAAACCTGTTGTCTCCCCTGAGCCTCAGTTTTTTTCATCCATAAGGTCTCGATGGTAATCTTTACCTTGTGGAAAAAGCTGAGCAGAAGAAGTTATCAGTTCTTTCTGAAGAGAGTTACAGAAAAAGGGTTTTTCAATCTGTTCATCAAAGACTGGTTGAGGCACTGAGAAAGGGGAGAGGCAGAAAGTAGACATTTCAGGCAGAGGAAATTCAGGTGCAAAGTCATGACAGAGAAAATACAAGGCCTAGAGAGATTAAATAGGACTCCATGGTTGAGATTTTTGTGGCATAATAAGAGTAGACTTCAGCTGGCAGTGGTATGGTGATAATTGGCAGTGTTTTATTTTATTTTATTTTATTTTATTTTATTTTATTTTATTTTATTTTTTTAACGTTTGTTCATTTTTGAGACAGAGAGAGACAGAGCATGAATGGGAGAAGGTCAGAGAGAGAGGGAGACACAGAATCTGAAACAGGCTCCAGGCTCTGAGCTGTCAGCACAGAGCCCGACGCAAGGCTCGAATCCACGAACTGTGAGATCGTGACCTGAGCCGAAGTCAGACGCCCAACTGACTGAGCCACCCAGGCACCCCAGTATTTATTTTATTTTTAAAAAATATGTATTTTTGAGAGAGAGAGAGAGAGAGAGAGAGAGAGAGCGAGCGAGCAGGGGAGGGGCAGAGAGAGGAGGAGACACAGAATCCGAAGCAGGTTCCAGGCTCTGGGTTGTCAGCAGAGAGTCCCACATGGGGCTTGAACTCACAAGCTGCGAGATAATGACCTGAGCCAAAGTCAGAGGCTTAACTGACTGAGCCACCCAGGCACCCCACTTGGTAGCATTTACTGAGTGCAGATGATAGGGCACTGTTCTATGAATCTTAGATTTACTGTCACATTTCGTCTTTACCATAACATTGTCAGGTGCTACTCTGACCATGTCTGGTCCTCATGTACAGATGGGAAAACTGAGACACAGCAAGCTGAGGTTATTTACCCAAGGTCACATAGAAAGCAAGTTCAAAATCGGAGCTGCAGCAGACAATGAGAAGCAAGAAAAAGAAGTTTAAGCAAAGTAGTAGGAGAGCCAACTGTGTGTGTGTGTGTGTGTGTGTGTGTGTGTGTGTGTGTGTGTGTGTTCACCACATACCGTGTCTTGTTCTGGTACATGTATGCTTCACTTACACACTAATCTGGGATAGAAGTCAAACACTGTCAAAATTATCACCACCCAAATACATTGATTAAGTGCTTATTCTTCACCAGTGACGGTGGTCCCTTCCATGTTAATCTCCAGTCAGCAGCAGAGAAACACAGCAAGAAACCTATTTTATTTTCTTTATGAAAAAATCTAAATGTCAAGATATCAGAGTTACAGCACACAATCATTGAAAATAATGCTTCTCAAAAATACAAGTGATGCCTGAAAGAAATGTCTCTTATGTTATATAAATTTGAAATATACAAAATGGGGGGCACCTGGGTGGCTCAGACGGTTGAGTGTCTGACTCTTCATCTCAGCTCAGGTCTTGATCTCAAGGTCGTGGGCTCGAGTCCTGCATTGGGCTCTGCATTGGGTGTGAAGCTTACTTTTAAAAAATATAAAATGATGTGTAGAGTCTACAAAGGGCCCAACCAACACTCCTCAAGACTGTCAAGGTCCTCAAAAACAAGAAAAGTCTGAGAAAATGTCACAGTTCAGAGGAGCCTAAGGAGATGTGACAAGGACATATCTTGCAGGGGTCCTGGATGACATCCGGGGACAGAAAAAGGCATCAAGTAAAAGAACATACAACAATTACTTCCATGCAAACTCCTCAGCATCTGAAAGTCCTGAATTTTCATATAATCCTTACAAAAATGATATATTTTTGAAATACCACTTGTCAAAGTCTTTCAGGAAAAAAAAAAAAGGAAGTCTGTGAAAAATTGCTTCAATTTTCTGTTATATTTTAATGTAGAATTAGAACCCCCCCTGTGCTGGACACACATGCTGGGGACGCCAGCAAAGCAGGGCACAACATTCTTTCTTTGAAAGACAATAACATGTGGCATTTCTCTAACTTACTATGGCTAGGTGCTATTTCGATCTGAAATTAGTTTGAACCATATGGAGTCGCCAATATTTGACTGGCGTTAGCCTGAAAAAGAAAAACATAACTTCATATGGTTCAGGCCTGTGCGTCTCCTCTGATGGGCAGTCTGATCTTTGCGTTGTTTGGGACGTTTGGCTCCACGGTCAACCCAGGCCCCTAATTCGAGGGGCCAACGTGGTGAACCTGTCTGCCTGGTTGTTCCCATCCCTTCTTGCATCCAACCCAATCCCACCTCCCACCCCTAAACAAGAACCTATCTCTGGCAACGTCCGGGGACCAACGGCAGCTTGGTGACACCGTCTGCCTCATCAAGATTCTCAGCCAAGGCAAAACAGGCTTCGTGGAAAAATTTTTGAAACTTAGGAACATCTCCAACCTCTGTGGACTCTCCAGGACCTAGTTTTTGTTGCGGGACCGGGTTCTAAGATTGGCGTGACAGTGCCGGAGGGAGCTGAGAGTTTCAGTAGAAAGTGAGGAAACGCTACGAATGAGGGTCTGGAAAAAGTATTTGGTTTGTTAAAAGGCTCCCGCGCCCCGCCGTTGACCTACATTGCAGAGTCCTTAGTAATAAGGCAGTATTTTATCCCAGCTTCCTCTCTCCCTCCCTCCCTCCCTCCCCCACCCCTTCCAACTCCTGATTTCTCTTTTTTTCTTTTTTTCCTGGAGTAGCAGCCACAGAGCATGGGGTGAAAAGTCGCTGGAAGGACAAGTTGACAGATAGCATTTGGGTCGCTGGGTCACTGGAAGGCGTCGTGATCTGGGCTCAGACAGAGCGATTTCCTCGGTGATTTTAATCTTTCGTCTGTTCACACGTCATGCCACCTGGACATAATGCAGAGAAATCTGGAGGTTTAACAAACCTTTCCTCCTGCCCCAAAAGCTCTCTAGGCAAAAAAAAAAAAAAAAAAAAAAACAGAGCAAGGGAGAAAGTGAAAGAAGGAAAGAGAGAGTTAACCCTCTCCCTGCCTTCTCCTTCTGCAGTAGAAAATCTAAGAGATGGACAGACCTCACTGGCAATTAATAAGCTCAGGGCTTTGTCTGAGCAAGGAGGGCCTTGCCTTTATGGAAACTGTAAATAATGTAAGAAGCTGCCCTTTTTACTGCCTTAGACACATATAAGTGACAGTTTTATCCTTTTTCGTTGACCCTCTGTTCAGGTTTTGATTTACTTTCAAATCTCTTGTCATAGATTCTTGGAAAACCTTTATTTTGGTGGTGGGGGGTTGGGGTACAGGCTGTGGGAGAAAGGATGTACAGACAGAGGGCTGTCCGTGAAGGGAGATATTAATATCTGTCCCGTGACTGTGGCCAGACAGTCTGCTTCTCTTATTTCCCCATAAGGTTCTGAGCTATTTCTGACCAAGGGTGTTAAAGCTTAGAATTAATGGGTTTCGGCAAAGTAGATGCCAGCGTTCCAGAGAAAGGCTGCTGCTTAACTTGTTCGAGATGGGTCTCAGATCACGCTTGATAAAGCAAGGAAGTAGTGAGAAGAAAGGCCGCCAAGGGATGGCCAAGAAGGTCCTTTGGGTTTCTTCCATCTGGACAAGTGGTCAGAAGAGAAAAAGGCTCCAGCGCCCGGCCCTGCGTTCCCACGGAACGCTCGTCATTCTACTTACTGGTAAAGCTCTTAGCCAACTTTATCAGGGTTAATCAGCTTAAATGTCAGCAGTCAACTATACACTCCACAGGGGCAGTGACTTTATCCTTTGCATCTCTCGAGGTGCCTGACATGTAGCGGGGAGTTTTAAATATTGGCTCGTTTATTTATCAGAAGTTGTCTGAGCACCTGCTCTCACCAGGTAGAGAGGCAGCCAACGAGGATACAGTGAGGAATAAGTCAGGATCCCTTTCCTCAAGTTGCTTAGAGTCTTGTGAGGAGAACAGACATGCAAAGATAACATGTGGACTACAATATTACAGATGTTGCCCGGATGTGCAGGATTCCGTGAGGGAATTCAGGAAGAGCCCACTCTACGGGGGGAGGGGTAGAAAGGACCAAGAAAGATGTCACGAATGAAATGTTTGCAACGGTACAAGCCAAGAGTCACACAGGCCAGTTGAGTGACTATCTCCGTGGCCTTTGGGAGAAATACCAGGGTCTGGAGTGGAGAGGAAGAGGCAGCATTAAAAGATAAGAGGGAGGTGATGCCCCAGAACTCGGCAACCACCAAGATGCAGGGCCAGAAGGAAAGTGGGTGATGATCTCCAGGTATCTGACATGGAGGGTTGTGTAATTAATAGCACCGTTCACTAGCACAGGGCAAAGGGAAGAAAGGAAGGAGGTCATGGAACTCGTCACCTAGAGGCCAGAACATCAGGGCAGTGTTTGTTTACTAATCCCAGTAACCACCTGAACTGTGTCTGTTTGCTCAGATTATCCCAGTTGCCTTGGCTTCGAGTACACACAGCTTGTCTTGTTGCCACGAACCTTGGAACACCACAACCTACCTGTGCCAAAGTACAATGGAAACATCATAGTCAGGGAGTTTGGAAACCTGGATTGAGTTTTGGCTCCGAAACTGTCTGAGTGCCAGTATACTCCCTTTTCTACTGGAGATGAAAGCTGCTCCCTGCCTACCTCATCAGTGTGCTGGGAGTGGTGAATGAGATTGTGCATCTAAAAGCTACCCAAACATCAGAAGGGGGATAGGACAGATCCACAAGTCCTCTAACCCAAGAATTTGGACGGGTACGAGATTTGGGGGCAGTGACAGAAAGGTAATGAAAATGAAAATCACCCCCTGCCTCGAAGTTAGTAGACCCGACTCATGAAGATGAAACTTCTTTCAAGAGGATATTTGCCAAGTGGAGCCACGCAAAGGAAAGTATTCTGTCCAATCTGCCCAGCATGGGCTCCAGATTGCTGAGCTTTGGGGAGGCTCATTTATCAGAGGAAAACAACAACAAGTTTCTTGGTCTAGTGACCTTCACTTGTACAGGTGGTAGCCTTTAATCTTGGCCCACCTCCAGTTGGGATCATTCCATTCAGCTTCTTGTCATCCTAGCGTCAACGTTGTTGGGAACATCGTCCTTCCCTTCCTGTCTTGGAAATTTCCACCATTAGGAGAATATCTGACTATATTTGTGTGTGTGCAGGCTGGATTTTCTCTGTTTCATAATGAGGACATTTTTTCTTGTGAGACCAACTTCCAAGGAGCTTATTCTTAGAAGCTAGCCCCAAGACCTTTTCTCACTAACCAGGTAAATTAGAGAATGAGAGACCATAATCGCCGTTTGGAAAGTCTTGGTCAGTGGCAAAGGATCACTAGTGGCCAAGCAGATAACGTCGATGTGTGCAGTGGCCAGTGGGTTTAAGACAAGTGGGAAGGATAAGGGCTGGAGTGTACATTCCACATCTAAATTCATCCACCTTTCTAGAAAGCAAAACATTGCTCACAAGAGTTCCTTGTTCTCCACACCCCTGCCAGCACCTGTTAGCTCATGTCTTCCTGATGATAGCCATTCTAACAGGTGTGAGATGATACCTCGTTGTGGTCTTGATTTGCATTTCCCAGGTGATTAGTGATGCTGAGCATCTTTTCATGTACCTGTTGGCCATTTGCAGGTCTTCTTTGGAAAGACATATATTCAGGTCCTCTGCCTATTTTTTAATCATATTTTTTTCTTTTACTACTGAGTTATATGAGCTTTTTCTATATTTTGGATGTTAACTCCTTATCATATAGATGGTTTGCAAATATTTCCTCCCATTCTGCAGATTGCCTTTTCATTTTGGGATTTTTTTTTCTTTTGCTGTGCTGGAGGTTCCTCAAAAATGTATAAATAGAACTGCCATAAAATCCAGCAACTCTACTTCTGAGTGTATGTTCAAAGGAAATGAAATCGGGATCTCAAAGAAATATAGTATCTGTACTCCCGTGTTTGTTGCAACATTATTCAATGTGCAACAGCCAAGATATGGAAAAAATGAAGTGTCTGCCATGGATGAAGATATGTTGTGCTGTTGTGTGTGTACATGCATGTATGTGTAATGGAATATTATTTAGCCATGAGAAAGAAGGAAATCCTGCCATTTGCAACAACATGGATGGACCTTGAGTGAAATAAGGTGAATTATGCTAAGTGAAATAAGTCACATAAAGAAAGACAAATACTGTATGATCTCACGTATATGTGGGATCTGAAAAAACCAAACTCATAGAAACAGAGAGTAGGACAGCGGTTACCAGAGGCTGTGGGGGGTGGTGGGGGGAATGGGGAGATATAGATCAAAGTGCACAAACTTCCAGTTGTAAGATAAATGAGTTCTGGGGATATAATGTACAGCATGGTGACTATAGATAACAATACTGTGTTCTGTGCTTGGAAGTTACCAAGGGAGTAGATCTTCAGTGTTCTCATCACCACCACCCCCAGACAAATTAATTATGTGAGGTGATGAAGATGTTAACTAACGCTATTGCAGTAATCATTTCACAATATATATGTGTATCAAATCATGCTATACTCCTAAAGCTTAGAAAATGTTATATGTCAATTATATCTCAAAAAAAAAAAAGCTGGAAAAATAAAAGGCAGTCTATACTGTATAGTCTAAATAAAACTCATTCGTGGACCTAATTTGGTTTATAGGTAACCAGCTTGCAATCACTAATCTAACTCTTAAAATTTACTAAAGATTTAACTAAACTAAAGATAAGTAAAGAACCAAGGTAGAGAAAGGTACAATTCACAAAGCCAGTTCAAAGAAAATCTGAATTATTGTCTGGCTTTCTGCCTCTCAGTGCAAGACTATTCTTCCCGGTTGCCCTCTCTTCTGACCTTTAGAAAGTTGTATTACTCCATCATGCTTTCTCTGCTTTCCAAATATTTTTCTCTCCTATCCCTTATGGTAGCAATAGTATAGCTAAGGTTCAGGAGAAAGAACACTGGGATTCTGAATCAAAAGATATGCATCGAATCCTGGTTCTACACTATAGTAGCAGATCAGTGTGGAAAAGCTTCCTAAGTTTCATGAGTTTATTCATTAGTGGGTACCAGAGATTGCTCACTTTTCAATTTAAAATTTTAATGGCATTCAAAATTTTTTTATCTTTTTATTTTTTTTTAATTTTTTTAATGTCTATTTACTTTTGAGAGAGAGACAGAGCATGGGCAGGGGAGGGGCAGAGAGAGAGGGAGACACAGAATCCAAAGCAGGCTCCAGGCTCTGAGCCGTCAGCACAGAGCCTGATGTGGGGCTCGAACTCACGAACCGTGAGATCACGACCTGAGTCAAAGTCAGACACTCAACCGACTGAGCCACCCAGGTGCCCCCCAAATTTTTTAATTGCTGTCCAAATACTTCTGCAAAGAGCCAAGTCTAGGATAACCATTTCTGGAAGATCAAAGTCACCACCAATATTTATTAAACTGATGACATTTTTGTCACTGAGACCCCTCCCACCAAAAATGCCAGCCATTATGCAATAGGCATCCACTGGAAAACCAGATTCTTAGAAATCTGATTAGCTCCCATTAGAATCATTTTAGAAACACTAACAGTTTAAATAATTGTCTAAGGGGCATTGGGTTTAGACAGAGTTGGGATTAAAAACTTGCTCTATCATTTGAAATCTTTGTGATGTTGAATAATCACCAAGGCTTAGTTTCCCAATCTGTAAAATGGAAAAATAACAACCCTTTCATTGGCAGCAGATTAAATGAGGGTGCATGCAATGCACATAGCACATGGTAAATGCTTAAATAATAGCAATTGATATGATTTATTACAGTACCTCCTTTAACCCTCTTCCTCCATACCAAAGTCTTACATGATCAAAACACAGGCTTACTCTAGAGGTTATAACTTCTTCACTCATGGAAAGCTTTCATAAACATTCTTTTTCTAGCCAAAAGAGTCTGGAAAACTGAAAAATGTGACACAATTTGAAAGGAAGTAGCATTTGGTTGCTTAACATGGGTTTGGTTGGAACAAATACATTTCCTCAAAGTGTTCCAGTAGGACTGACTGTTCCTCAGGTGGCCACTTAACTAAAACACCGTATTAGAGAAGAATAAAAAATGTATACGTTTTAGAAGCTTGAAGCCATTATGTGCTTTTGGTTTTTAAAGATATTTATGTTCCCGATGAATGACAGGGCACAAAATCTCCTGCCATACTCTCCCACCATCTTCACAAAGGGAAAAGTTTGAGTGACAACTCAACTTGTCATAAATTAACCTTTCGAGAAGTCTCCACAGGATTTCTTTTTTGAGAGTATAGAAACTTGGTTCAAGGTGATCATTTTGACTGAAGAATGATTGAACTTGGCCTTTGGGTAGTATGGGGGTTGGGGCAGGGTCAAGAAAGGAAGGGATATTGGGTGGAAAAAAGGGTACAGGGACTCTTCTTGCCCCTTTGCCTTTGCCCCAACCCCAACCCTTGAGAACTCCTGAAAGTCTTCACCTTATGGGGAGGTAGCATGTTTGGCTTCTTAAAACTTGTGACATACTCATCTGGGGACAAAGTCCACTGTGTCTTTGGATTTCAAAAACAGTTTCTTGCTCAAGATTTGTTCCTCAATTGGGTTTGAACCAAAATGAGAAATACCAGATAATGCTAACTGGATTTTTAGCGTATTAGAATTTCAAACACTGGAACAATGCCTGGTAGATGAGTCCTTGGATATAGAAGCAAATAACTTTGTAACTGGAACACTTCTTAGTTCAGCATCCATATTTGGTAAGCAAAGAAAATGAGGCCCAAAGAAGTCGAATGGGTCACCTAAAGTAGGAGTTGGCACACTGGGGCTCACGGACCCAATCTGGCCTACCACCTTTTTTTCTAAGTAAGGTTTTATTGGAAAAGAGCCATACTCATCCATTTATGTATTGTCTCTGGTTGTTTTCTTCCTAAAATAGCAAAGTGGAGTAGTTGCAACAGGGGCCATATGACACTCAAAACCTAAAACATTTACTCTCTGGTCTTTTTTTTTTTTAAATATGAAATGTATTGTCAAATTGGTTTCCATACAATACCCAGTGCTCATCCCAACAGGTGCCCTCCTCAATACCCATCACCCACCCTCCCCTCCCTCCCACCCCCCCATCAACCCTCATTTTTTTCCCAATTTTTAGGAGTCTCTTATGTTTTGGATCCCTCCCTCTAACTTTTTTTTTTCCTTCCCCTCCCCCATGGTCTTCTGTTAAGTTTCTCAGGATCCACTAGAGCGAAAACATATGGTATCTGTCTTTCTCTGTATGACTTATTTCACTTAGCATAACACTCTCCAGTTCTATCCACATTGCTACAAAAGGCCATATTTCATTCTTTCTCATTGCCATGTAGTATTCCATTGTGTATATAAACCACACTTTCTTTATCCATTCGTCAGTTGTGGACATTTAGGCTCTTTCCATAATTTGGCTATTGTTGAAAGTGCTGCTATAAACATTGGCATACAAGTGCCCCTATACATCAGCACTCCTGTATCCCTTGGGTAAATTCCTAGCAGTGCTATTGCTGGGTCATACGGTAGATCTATTTTTAATTTTTTGAGAAGCCTCCACACTGTTTTCCAGAGCGGCTGCACCAGTTTGCATTCCCACCAGCAGTGCAAGAGGGTTCCAGTTTCTCCACATCCTTGCCAGCATCTATAGTCTCCTGATTTGTTCATTTTAGCCACTCTGACTGGCGTGAGGTGATATCTGAGTGTGGTTTTGATTTGTATTTCTCTGATGAGGAGCGACGTTGAGCATCTTTTCATGTGCCTGTTGGCCATCTGGATGTCTTCTTTAGAGAAGTGTCTATTCATGTTTTCTGCCCATTTCTTCACTGGATTATTTGTTTTTTGGGTGTGGTGAGCTCTTTATAGATTCTGGATACTAGCCCTTTGTCTGATATGTCATTTGCAAATATCTTTTCCCATTCCGTTGGTTGCCTTTTAGTTTTGTTGATTGTTTCCTTTGCAGTGCAGAAGCTTTTTATCTTCTCGAGGTCCCAATAGTTCATTTTTGCTTTTAATTCCCTTGCCTTTGGGGATGTGTCAAGTAAGAAATTGCTACGGCTAAGGTCAGAGAGGTCTTTTCCTGCTTTCTCCTCTAGGGTTTTGATGGCTTCCTTTCTCATATTCAGGTCCTTTATCCATTTTGAGTTTATTTTTGTGAATGGTTTAAGAAAGTGGTCTAGTTTCAACCTTCTCCATGTTGCTGTCCAGTTCTCCCAGCACCATTTGTTAAAGAGACTGTCTTTTTTCCATTGGATATTCTTTTCTGCTTTGTCAAAGATTAGTTGGCCATACTTTTGTGGGTCTAATTCTGGGGTTTCTATTCTATTCCATTGGTCTATGTGTCTGTTTTTGTGCCAATACCATGCTGTCTTGATGATGACAGCTGTGTAGTAGAGGCTAAAGTCTGGATTGTGATGCTTCCCGCTTTGGTCTTCTTCAAAATTCCTTTGGCTATTCGGGGTCTTTTGTGGTTCCATACAAATTTTAGGATTGCTTGTTCTAGCTTCGAGAAGAATGCTGGTGCAATTTTGATTGGGATTGCATTGAATGTGTAGAGAGCTTTGGGCAGTATTGACATCTGGTCCTTTACAGAAGAAGTGTGCTGACCCCTAATCTAAAACCACACAACTAACTGGTAGAAGGGGCAGGTTTAGAATTAAGGTCTGAATCTTGATCCAGTGACCAGTCTCTTGCATCACCAGAGGAGACAGACATGTTGTAAGGGTGAACGATGGAACACTTACAAATACTTAGGGCCTCCAAATACGAAGAATGATTGACTCTGAAATATTTGTATTATTTTTACTGCTGCCATCATCAATATCAGGAGACCCTTCTAAATCTGCCTGTCTTACACTGGACTTTCACCAAGGTCAAAAGCTGGGGATGAACTTCGTTCTCCACAGCTTGTATATCCGCTTATCCCAGACACCTGCCAATCTGCTCGTCAGACATGCTGTTGTAACACATCCTCTTTCTGTGCCTTTAAAAAATAATTCCTGTTTAAGGCTCATTCAGCATCCTAATAAGGATTTCATGAAGATTAAGCAGCAAGGGCATTTAAAGAACAAATCCCACCCGACAAACTTCATAGCGTTTTACAATGTAAATTTCAAATTAGCAGATGAAAGAAAGGCAAGGGATCTTATATCCCTGCCTTTTAGCAAAACACTTGAGACAGGATCTCTCACAAAATGTTAGTGGCAACGCTATTTTATATCAGCCTTTGCCAGTTCACAGGGGCTTGAATGCGCCCTTGTCGACTGAAGAAAGAGTGATCACAAATGGGAACCCAAGGAGTTTGAGTGTGAACGTGGCACCTATGAGTTTATTAAGTAATGTCATAAGTGACCTTGACTTGATGGCACTAACGTCATCAGATCAAATCACATATGTAGGTGGCGCTCAAATATATAATAAAATCTCATCAAAGTTCAGGCAAATAAGAAAAAGAAATTAAAAGTAGATACATGTTCATGGGTAAGCCAACTGCAAATATATAAATAAGCCAAAGGTTCACCACTGAGGCAGCTCTTCCAAATTTCAGAGCCCCTGATGTCACTGAACACCAAAAATACTGAATTGGAGGTTAGGGTTCCTAGTACTGAGTATCAACATTCGGGTGCAGCTTATTCCTTTCCCAGTTTTGGAGCTGGAGAACTGTAACGTGGCAGATTGGCAGCTAAACAATAAGAGAGCCACCGATTCACTTATTCATGTATTCACGTATTCATTCATTCATTCATTCATTCATTCATTCAAAAACTGTTTATTGGATACCTGCCACGTGCTTATCACCATTACAAGTACTGAGGTCACAGCAGCAAACAAGCAGGCACAGATCCTGCCCTCATGGCCTCATAAAGTTCCCTCTCTGTCTCTCTCTGTCTCTCTCTGTCTCTCTCTCACACACACACACACACACACACACACACTTGCCAAGAGACAGTAAGCACCAAGAGGTAAATTAATGCTGGGTAATGGGATATAGAATAATTGAAGAGTAAGAAACAGAATGTACTACTTTAGACAGAAGGATGAGGGAAGGCCTTTCAATGATGTGGTATTTGAACCTCAGAAGGATGTTCCAGGCAGAAGAAACAGAAGTGCAGAGGTACTGAAATGAGAGTATACTTGACATTTGGGGAACAGAAAGCAAGTTAGGGAGAACAAAAAGGACAGGTCCTGGGAGCTGAGATCAGAAAGGCAGACAGGTGCAAAGTGAATGCTGTCTTGGAGGTTTGGGCAGGATTTGTATTTTATTTTTATTGAGATAATGAGACATTTTAAGTTAGGTACTAACACCTTAAAAAGATTACTCTGGGGGCACCTGGGTGGCTCAATCAGTTGAGCGTCCGACTTTGGCTCAGGTCATGATCTTGTTGTTCATGGGTTCAAGCCCCACGTTGGGCTCTGTGCTGACAGCTCAGAGCCTGGAGCCTGTTTCAAATTCTGTGTCTTTCTCTTTCTGCCCTTCCCCTTTTCATGTTCTCTCTCTCTCTCTCTCTCTCTCTCTCTCTCTCTCTCTCTCAATAATAAATAAACATTTAAAACACTTTTAATAAAAAAAAAGATTACTCTGGCTGAGAACTGCCTGCAAGGGGGCGGGTAGAAGAAGGAAGACCAGCGGAGAGATTACTGCACTATTCCACATGACAGGTGGTCGTGGTCTGGACCAGCAGCGGAGATGATAAGAAATGGTTGGTTTGTGGTTGGTTTATGGATTACTTTTGAAGGCGGAACCCATAGGATTTATCACCGTTTGAGATGTGGGGAGTAAAGGAGTCACAAATGCCTCCAAGGATTTTGGCCTAAGCATCTAGATGGGTCAAATAGCCATTTTACTCAAATAGAGAAACTCAGGGAAAGGGACACTTGAATGGGCCAAAATCAAGAGTTCAGTCTCTAAATTCTGTGAGTCACTGGAAGACACACACCACCCTTCCTCACAGCTGATGGGGGGGGGGGGAGGGGTCCTCCCTCTTCTTCTGATGCTAAGAAGTCCTCATGAACTCAAGTTCATGCCATGGTAACCAACCTTAGCGAGCAACTATTATGTTCAAGAAGAAAAACATCTAAGAACGCAGAGAGAAAAGAAGAAAGCCATAGAACAGACATAAAATTGCCTCTAGCGATAAAAAGCCAAAAGTCAAATTTGTTGAGAAAATGAGTGCCAAGTAGCAGAGAGCAATCTTGTTTGGGGGGTATTGTATTTGAAAACAGATCTTGGTGAGGGCACGTCTAGGGGTGACAATAGAAAAACAAAAGGATTAGAGAAGAAGATGTTAATTTACATGCTGCATTTAGAAAGTAGAGCGACATGCGAGTTAGAATCTATTGTTCTTACATTCAGAACAAAGGAAGCAAGATAAATAGTGTTCAATGGTATAATGTCGTGATTAGTTGGTTATCTTCAAAACTTCTTTCTTTTTTTGGAGCTCCAGCTTCTCTGTTAAATATAAGGTTTGGACAATGTTTCCACCTTCCGCATTTTTATAAATGCTGGATTACAGCCCCTCCCTCACTAACATTCTCACCTCACAGCATGAACCCCTCCCACGGGAAGATGCATGTTCACAGAGGGAGGGGACCTGCTTCAAAGCATTCAGAGAGGAAGAAGGTGATGATACTGACAAAAATTAGGTCCAAGAAAATGAGATCAGATCCACCCTCACTCCCATAAGAGGTCACAAAAACTCTTCTTTCAACCTTAGAGACCGCTAACCCTAAGCGTTAAAACTCCTATACTGCTTTCCCCCAAGGTTTTTTTCTGGAATTTCCAATGAGAGGCATCAGCCATACACTACAAGCTCTGATGGCTCCCAACTCCCCACTTCCCACCCCACAGCCAATCATGAAAGTCAGGTTTTCTCAATCGCACCATCACTGACATTTTGAGCCAAATAATTCTCTGTTGCGGGGAGGTGTCCTGTGTTTTGCAGAATGTTTGACAGCTTCTCCAGCCTCTATTCTCTAGATTCCAGTAGCAACTCCCTTTCCATCCTCTCCAGTGAGGACAACTAACATTGCCAAATGTCCCCTGGGGAGACAAAATTGTCTCCGGTGGGGAACCACTGATCTAAGTTGAGCAGATCCAATGGATCCCATTTCCTTGCTTCAGTGAAATGTCACCCTGGGCATCATGCCCTCTGACCACTGCTCATCAAAGTAGTTTATAGATAACAAGATTTACCGGTGATATAAATTCCCATCTATACAATTAAGGGGGACATGGTTTATTTGTGTATTAGCATATCCAGCTGCTTGTTTGCTCTGGCTTGGTATTTCAGTCCAAGTATCGTGGTTTGGCATAAATAATACCCAGTCAGCTGAAGGCTGAATGATATTGTAAATATCCAAGTCCTAAACTACTGTGGTTTTTTTTTTCAAGTATACTCCATACAAACCACTCTGAGCTTGAAAAGGAAGGAAAAAAACCCAACCCCACTGCCATGACTTAAATAGGCCCATTAAAAATGAGCTGTGAGTGAAATACGGCTTTATTAAACAGATGACATTACATCAGGAATGATGAATCATAAAGTTTCTTTTCAGTATTACAATGGTATACGACCTTTTAAACTTTAATCATTCACCTCCTATTCTCAACTACCGTCAGGTGTGCAGGCTTCTTGCTGATTACATTAACATGAGGCAGCTGGGGAGCTTTTGCCATCAAATCTCGACAGGCTTTTACTAGCATGGCTCAGCGACACACAGCCAGAGCTGGGGCAGCCCCGGGCCCGTCTGGAAAGGGAAGTGGGGCTGCTCTGTCTCTGTGCGGGCTCAAGAGGGACGGGGAAAGAACATTCTCGTCTTGCATATCATGTACTCCCACGACCTGGCGGAGAGTCTGGCACACAGTAGGGATTCCAGCAGTGTTCGCTGAGCAGATCTCAGAGTTCAAGGTATTGGAATAATCCATAACATCTGCACAGGACTTCCAGTTTACAAAGAACGTAAGTCAGCCTTCACAGGGACCTGGTAAAGAAGGGCCCAGGTAGTAGAGAGTAGAGCTAGGCTACAAGATTGTGTTCTTTCCACAATTTTGCACAGCGGATACAGGACAATATTGTGCTATTGCTGAGAACACAGGCTTGGCTTCCATTTCATCACTGCTACTCTGTTAACGGGCTCGTTCACAAGGCACTTCAACTCCCCAAGCCCTAAGGTCTTCGTAGGTCTATGGCGATGACCATTTGAGGTGATGCATGTAAAAAGCTCACCATGATGGACGGGACCTGGTGAGTGTCCCACAAACGTTATTTATGATTATCGATATCTTCCTAAAAATATCCTGTGGGGAAACAGAACACTGGCATCACAGAATCCTTATGGGAAATGCAGGATTTGAAATCCCTGTCACCCCTAGACATTGACCAAGCCCTAATTCACCTCCACTTCCCTTTCTCTTTGGCTCTTTTTTCTAGGTCTTAAGATGAAGAGTAAAGGACAACTTGTCACTTGCCCCTCAACAACTGCATCCTGCAACCTGGCACCAAAAACATCCTTGGGTCCTTTTTGAGAAGTTCCGTATAATGATGTCACTGTGTCAGTGATAATCTAACTACTATCTAGGTGTCTTTTATTATAGTTCTCCTGCCTCTGATTTCCCATTAATAATTTAAATGGCACAGAAAAAAATATAAAGAGGTTCCAGAAAAATTTTAGTAGATTTTATATAATAATTTTGAAGCAGATTAATAAAAAAATAAGAAATTTTGAAATAAATCTTGAATCTCTGAATTGTGGCTATGTAAGAAAACTGTCATAACTTTTCCCCAAAATGTTGAAAATTTCTCTTCATTCAGAATCTGTCATTATTTTGTCCTAAGAGAACATACACTCTGTTCCTCACGAAACTTACTCCAAAATTAAGGATTCATGTATCATTTAGGATGCTTTTGGCTATAAATTTCAGAAACACCAGTTAAAGCGTCATAAACGAGGGGCGCCTGGGTGGCTCAGTCAGTTCAGTGTCCGACTTCGGCTCAGGTCACGATCTCACGGTCCATGAGTTCGAGCCCTGCGTCGGGCTCTGTGCTGACAGCTCGGAGCCTGGAGCCTGCTTCGGATTCTGTGTCTCCTTCTCTCTCTCTGCCCCTCCCCTACTCATGCTCTATCTCAAAAATAAATAAAAACCTTAAAAAAATTGAAAAAAAATAAAGTGTCATAAATGAGAAACAACGTCAAGTCAGAAGATGTGTTGGTATTGGGGTTTGTTAACTTGGTAGTGCAATGATTGTCAGTAAGACTCAGGCTTTTTTCATCTTTGATTTGCTATCGTTGAGTTGTTGCCTTGGTCCTTCATCCAGTTCCTCCCAAGAAGCTATTGCATCTTCTCAACATAGTCATGTCCGGAGGTAGAAAAGAAAAGGACTATTTCCTCTCACAGGACTCTTGTTAATAGCAAGTAAACTTTCCCCATGACCACGCTCCAGAGATATTTTTCTTTTCCCATTGGCTAGATCTGGGCTCTATACTCCCAAACTAATTATTGCCAGAGAGAATGCAATTTCCATGGTTGGCTTAGAACAATTATGATTTATCTCCTTGAACTTGGGGACTCCTTTTTCATGCACAAGGTCATTTAATACCTGAACAAAACTGAAGTTCTGTTTGTAAGGAAAAATGTGATTGGGAATGGCCATTGGGTAGACAAGCAACTTGTCTGCTATTATCCCATTAGCCATGCCTTAGTTCAGTGATTCCTAAACTCATCACCATATTAGAATCACCTTTTAATCATTCTTGTCACATGCTAGATAGATTATATACATTACAATCACGGGGGTAAGACACTGAAATCAGTATTTTTTGAAGTCCCCCAGGTGATTCACAGATGAAAGAAGTCTGGAGGTGACTTCCCCAGCTATTGGTTCAACGGGACCCCTGATAGCAGAGATCTATTGAGATATTTCCCTACTGGTTCATAGGGATCCCGTGGTCCCATCCAATTTGGGCACATATAGAAACGTCCTACGATATAGTGTTCACCTGAACAGAACATGAAATATACCGTCAGCCTGATCCAGAACCTATGCAATAGTCAAAATCTGAGAGACAACTAAAAGTTTCTGCAAGTTAGCTGAATGCTTTAAAGTACCACGTGCTACATCATTTTATGACTTTTTAACCTGTTTATTATTTCCAAGTGATGATGAAAATAAGACAAGGTAGCTCTCAACGTCAACTTACGCTACGGAGTTATAGAATCACAAAAGTCACCGAGCACAACCCCTGGGATTCGGGCTTCACAAAGCCAAGGAATCTTAGCTATTTTTTCACTGCTGCATCCTCAGTGCCCAGAAGAAGGTCTCTCCTGCCCTGCCCCAGACTTATATCATGTTTTAGGGTTTGTTTTTTTTTTTTTTTCAGTTTATCACTCCATGGCTTAATTTCCTCATCTGCTGTATGGGGGCATTAACACTGTAAATGCTTCGCAAGAGAAAGCAATGAATAAGTGCATTCTGAAGATACAGAATTGAGATCTGTTTCCACCACCAGCCAACTGAGCAACATGGTGGGAGGGGAGGTTATCCCGTGGGTCTCCCCGAGCTTCCATAGGAAGAGAAATGCTACTCTGTACTACACAAAGTCTCCATGGGATGCCAGTAGGGTGGTGTATGTGAAAGTGCCCTGCAAAACGTCCATGCCTGAAGAGATACGAATTCTGATTTCAAACGGGATAAAGTTAAATGTTCAACTAATTCAAGGCAATATTCCGAGGCCTTCCCTCCAACACGTGCTTTCCTCTTCCTCCCTCCTCCTCTGTCGCTCTCAAAATGTTCATACGGGTCTCCTCTATAAATAACGATAGTGGCATACTGACATCCAGATTTAAACGCTGCAGCACAGCACCCTGTACAAGAAGGCTGACACAGAGCTTCTATTTTTATGTGTTTAGTGATATATCCAAGTGTCACTCAACAACAACAGGAAAGGAGCGGCTGTGCCACTATCCCTCACTCGTATCTTCACCCCTCTCCCGCCTACTACTCAGACACATCCCTGACAAGCGCCGCGTGGCTCCACCTGCTCACCACCTGTCAATATTTTGGTTGAAAGAAAAAAAAGATTCCAGCACACGATTCCTAATTTTCACCAGAAGTACGGAGAATCTGAACGAATCATCTATGCTCAGCACTTGCACTGCAAGGCGACTGGGATTCCATTGCTCTCCTCTCTTGAAATGCTCTCTCAGTACCAACGGATCTCGGCAAAGACTATTGCAGACCTTCTGCGATGAGAACCAAAGTATATTCTGGCACTTTACTGAGA
Organism: Acinonyx jubatus; assembly: GCF_027475565.1. Lineage (NCBI taxonomy): Eukaryota > Metazoa > Chordata > Mammalia > Carnivora > Felidae > Acinonyx > Acinonyx jubatus. Next base: position 7,513,425 of record NC_069395.1, on the reverse strand, counting down.
GCGCTGGGGAAATACCTTGGACTCCATGATTAGAACTTCAGTCAGAACACAGGGCTAAGGCTCCCACCTCCGGGCAAGGTGACTCCATGGTTTTGTCCCTCGTCTGAGCAACCTGAGGCCCTCCTCATTTCTCGCTCTCCTTCCAGAGGCTGAGCTGAGGCCTATCACCAAGAATAGTTAGGGGTCAGGGCCTCATCGACTGAAAAGCCATGTGGCTCACCACAGTCTCCGAGCACGTGGGAACGCGTCGCATGTCAGAAGATCAAACTTCACCCGGCAGACAAGTGACCTCCAAACCTGGCAGTGGTGGGAGGAATAGTGAATACATGCGTCGATGATTCGCTGTTTGGTTGTTATTAAATATGCCATATGTGACTTGCAGGTTTGTGTGTCTTATACAGTTGATCGAGGGAGCCAGCCATCTGTGAGACCAGACAATTGTGAGTTCAAATTCTGACCATAACTTCCCGGCTTTGTGATTTCCAACATGTTATTTTATTCCTCCAGTCCTATGTCCCCATCTGTAAAATAGGTTTGACAACACCTAACTTTGAAGATTGGTACGAGGATATTATGAATGTGTATTCACACAGTTCTTACACAGTGGCAGGTGTATAGTAAGTTATAGCTAATACTTATTAAGCCCTAATGGATATTAAACGCTGTTTTCAGCACTTCCTCGGGTACCTCTAATTGTATTAGTAGTTTAAATGCTTCTTTCTTTTGGAAACTTCACCTCTATAATTGGATTTTACCCAAGCTAACAATATCAAGGCCGTGACTGTCTTTTATTTGTTGTTCTAGGATGTACGTCTTCAAGAAAAGGCATTGACTTATAGAAAGATGGGTCTCGCCAAAAAGAAGGCATCGTTGAAAATAGTGCCGGCATCTTGGATAGAGTGCGCTGAATAGACTACCTACCCATGGATGGATCTGACTGAAGGTGCAGTAAGGCTGCGTCCAGAGATGCAGGCAGAGTCCTGGGCCAAGGCAATCCCCCTCTCCTTCTCCTGGGAGTCACTATGCCCTGGGTTACCCAGGACCCAGGACCGGGGCTTGGGGCTTGGGGCTTGGGACTTGTAGAAGAGTGGCCCAGGGCAGAAGTCCAGCTCTGTATTCCAGATCCTCCTGCCCTGGGGTCAGAGCACTCATCCCGCTCTGGCCCCAGCATCCTGATGGTGGCAGTGGGAGCTGAGACAGGACCAGGAGGTGGAAGGGCTGTGACCAACAGCTGTGCCAGCCACGACCTTGGCAGTGCAGGGATGTTGACCTGAAGGGGAAGCACACCGCCCCTCCTCTTCATCCCAATAAGACTCAGATGCTTGAGGGGCTTCTCCTTCTATGTTCACTCAACCAGAAACCACCAAAGTAGATAACAAAGATTGTAAATACCCTAACCAGGATGGAAAAAAAGCTTTCCTTTTTCCAACTTTCAACGTGACTACCACAAGCAAAGGGAAAACAACTAATTTATGTATCTGGAACTTTACACAACCTGGGCGCTTGGTGATTCCAATTTGTTATTTCACCTTTATCTTTCGATAATGGTATTGTCTTGATTTTACAGACGGGGGTATTGAGTTTTAAGAATGTGAAGCAACTTGACTAAAACCATAGTACTAGTGACAGACCTAGATTCTAAATGACATCTGGCTCTGAAACCCTTTATGTGAAAGAACTCCCACCATAATTAGTGTGAAGAATAATAGCATCCTGTTACTTAAGAATTTCTAATTTGTCTCTACTATCAATTAGGTCACGTCTAACCTTTTTAGCTTTATATTCAAGGTGTGCCGCCATACTTAACAAAAACAATTACAGACTCCAGGACAGCACAGGGTGCCAGGTAGGTCCTCAAAAACACTTGCTGAATTGAGTTTGAAAGATTTAAAACTAGCAAATAAAATAATAATATTAATAATAATAATAATAATAATAATAATGTTTGGGGTAAGAGCTTCCAACAATATTTGGTACCATATGAAGTTTCCAACAATATTTGGTACCATATCTTACAAAAGAATTCAACATCTCAGAGCCATAGGTGGGTTTAGAGGTGTTACACAAAAGCATATGTGTACTATACAGCCCGAGAAGGGACCCTGCGACTTCTTGGTGGAGATCCCCAATGGTAAAGGACTCACAAACTCCTAACTCCTGACATACCCTTTTCATTTGCCAAAAGCTCACACTGCTGAAAGAAAAAGTAGGGCCCCCTTGCTTGGCCAGTGCATGAGAACACTGGCATCTCCATCTATACAAATGGGTATGATATCCCACGGCGTAGAACATTAGGAAGCTTCATCTTCCTTGCAAGAATAAGCACCAATGTGCCTACTGATGCATGAGTGTGAGCAGTGGTTGCTTCTTCCTGCTGGCCATGAATTTCAGCCTCCCAGGGATTCATGGCCAAATGTCCTTCCACTGAAAAGGCAGAGGTCCTTGGAACAAAAAGGATTACAAAGCATGAAAGCTTTCAGCAGAAAAAGGGAACTGAAAAGGTGCCAGCTTGTAAGAAGATGTGGAAGGGAGAAAACCTTTGATCATTAGGGGATTGAAGAGGAAAGCACTTGGAAGCTGGTGGAAAACCAAGCAGTGTTGCAGAATTCTAAGTTTTAAATCGTCTTTTCCAAAGATTTACTTATTTGTTGAATGCTAATTTTTTTTGAGTCTCTGATTTGTGCCTTTCTTTCAACTTAACTAATTTTCTACTAAGCATACTAGTCAATCAGTGCTGAAAGGGAGTAGGACCAGGTGATCTCAGAGCATTCTGCCCCATGAATGTGTGGGTACCTTATGACAAAGTTAGGCTTAGTGGTGATGGTAAGGGGATAAAAGGATGTGTAGGTAAGGCAAAAGTATTAAGGGGCAGAACACTCGTGGATATCAAGTCACTACTCAGAAATCCCCTTGTGGGAAGATAATGAACCTGAATATCCAAAACCCTTTGGATTAGATGCTGTACCAGCCTCTACCCTGTGACCCTCAGGGATGAGCTAATTTCTACTGTGATATGTGAGCTACTGCTCAGTTTCTGGCAAAATGAAAGATCACTGGGCCAAACCAACTCTAAAGAAGGGATAAATTATAGAAAATTCTGAACAATAGTATATTTTATGGGGACACCTGGGTGGCTCAGTCGGTTAAGTGCCCAACTCTTGGTTTTGGCTCAGGTCATAATCTCACAGTTTGAGATCGAGCCCTTAGTTGAGCTCCACGCTGACAGCACAGAGCCTGCTTGGGATTCTCTCTCTCCCTCTGCTCCTCCCCTGCTCTCTCGCACACATCCTCTCTGTCTCTCTTTCAAAATAAGTAAATAAGCTTTAAAAAATAGTATGTTGGGCGCCTAGGTGGCTCCATCAGTTAAGTGTCCGACTTCAGCTCAGGTCATGTTGGAGCCCCGTGCTGGCTTCTGTGCTGACAGCTCAGAGCCTGGAGCCTGCTTCGGATTCTGTGTCTTCTCCGTCTCTGTCTCTGTCTCTGTCTCTCTCTCAAAGATAAATAAACATTAAAAATCTAAAGTTAAATTAAAATTTAAAAAATAGTATATTTTACAGAAAACCAAATCCTACTGCGTTTGAATACACTCACTATCAGGATAACTTGCTAACAAAATATTAAGGTGTTTTGCCCATAAAAATACATTCTTTCTTAGATTTTTATTAATAGGCAAGATTCAATTATAATTAAGTGACACCATGACTAAACACTCTGGTCATCAGAAAAATTAGCGTTAGTCTCCTCAATAGGCTGCAAAAGCCCCCAAATGATCCTCTTTATACTCTCAGCTATACAAAGCTCTTTCCTCCCCCCATAAATACAGAGAAAATAAACCTCTATTTTCAGTTTTTAGGGCGCCCCCTTCTGCAACTGTTGTACTTAGGCTGGAAAAAGTTTCTCTGCTCCAGGAGGGTTTTTTAAACAATGAGTGCTGGTGGGTTTGTCCCACTTTTCCATAAAAGAGATTTCTCCCCATATTTCTCTTATTCCTCCCGTTTGCCAGCCACCTTCCCCTCCCTTCTTCTTTTCATAGACCTTATTTTCTCAAGCTGTTCTCAGTTAGGCAATGTGTGCAAAGAGGGCTGATGTTTCCACTCTAGAAGCCTCCAGCGATTACAACCAGTCTCTTTCATGCTGGAACCATATATTTATCAACCCCAGAGAGCAAAGATGAGGCGGCACCAGGGTAGTGAGTGATGGGAGTTGCTGTCACAGCAGAAACTGTGCTGGTGGAGGCCTTTGGGTAGAAAAAAAGAGCATAGGGTTGGGGAGGGGTGGAGAGCGCAGAGAAAAAGAAGAGAACGGCTGGGATGAACTTAAAGAAAAGAGCAGGAAGAAAGCAGGGAGTAATTAGAGAGGACTTGGTGGTGTGCACCATTGCTCGTGCCTGCGGGAGATGCCCTCCAGTGGCCAGAAGTGGGTCATAAGTGTAATGAGGCAGGTAGCGTGACATCTGGACCCCTTGGTCCAGCCTCGTGTTTCCACCTGGGCATAACGACTTGAGAGTTTCAGAGCTGAGAGGTAAGTGAGTGATTTGCTCTGATTTTTGTCTTCCTCATCAGATACAGCCACCTATTTTCCTATATGGGAAGAGCTTCCCTTCCTGGCCCTTCCTGACCAACCAGGATAATCAGAGGCAGCTCTAGCCCAGACTGGGTTCCTTCCCGTCCCTCTAGGCCTGTGTGGGTTTAAGAAAACACTGGCTCTAACCCCTGCCCAAGCTCCTAACTTGCAAGCTCCTAATTAGCAACCACTCCAGGCCTTTGAATTTCTAGAGATGCAGATAATTCTCGTTTCTAATAACTTAACTCTTCCAATAACAGCCAGCATTTTTGCAAAGACTGTTTCGTTTCAAGAAAACTGGGCAAGATTGATGCACAGTTCATCCAAACCATGGCCACTGCTTGTGAAACTTCCCAGAGCACTTTTGATCCTGGCAATGGATTAGTATGGTCATCATCAAACACACATATGGCAACCACATTTTCTGAGCCTCCAACAGGGACATACTGGTCTGACAATAGGAAAGAAGGCTTGATAATGGGGAAATGGTACCCATCTCACACATGCTTCTTAAAGTGCTAACCGGCCTCTCTTTACTATTCTCTCCATGACTTGCTTAACAAGTCCTAGACTGAGAATAAGTTTCCTTCTGTATATTCCATGTTTCTCACCCTCAAGCTTTACTCTTTATTTTTCCAGCTTTACACTTGATCTTGGCACATTAGAGATAGCACTAATCTGTGAAAGTTGAGTACAAACAAGTCTAAATGCTACTGTATCACTATTACACCGTTGCTCCAAATGCTACCCCACATGATAATCAAAACAGGAAAATGGGGCAAGGCACATGACCTGAGATTTGGCATCGAAGAACATGAGTGCAGGTGGAGGCTTTGACATTTGCTACTTATTAGTATTGTTGATGCTTAATTTCCCATCTGCAAAATTAGAATTAGAACTGTACCTACTTCTTCTAGTGGTTGTGAAAATCAAAAGGTATAAGGGGTGATCAAGCCTTCCAGTGAGAATCACTTACTAGTATAGGTGAATTTAGCAGGCCATCGCAAGAGGTAATTCTAGGCAAAGAGCCTTTCCCAGGACTACCAAATCACACCAGCAGGTCACGTGCTTATCCTGCTGCCTTAGCAGGCAGTCCGACCTGAGTACACAGGATGTGTAACAACAAACATCACGATAAGAACCCATTGACTTAAGTAGGTGACTTTGTTTGAATCAATCGTCCAGGAGTTATGGAGGAACTGGATGTGTGTTTTTATCTTGTACATATGCTTCCTGACTTGCCTCAGACCCCATAGCTTCAGCAAATCTAAGACAGATCACTGAGCAAAAATTCTCAAGTCTGTTCATTGTTCCACTGGATCTGAGTCGCTTCGCCATATGGGTTTTCTAGAGGCAGGTTAGACACGATCACCTGTTTGGAGAGGAAGAGTAGTGTGCTTGCTGTATAAAATTCCCAGCTGGTTGGGAGAGCAAGGGTATCATGGTATTCTTTGCATGACTTCCCACGAAAAGGAAAGGGGGAGGAACTGGTCCCAGAATAACCAGAGCGAAGTAGATGCTGTTCCCTGTTTTCACCCTGAGAAAAGACAAGGGCTACCGCAAGATGTCCTAAATGACTCTGAGGGGAGCGGAGCTGCCTTGTGCTAATATCTGGCCCTGTCTGCTACTACTAACGGACCCAAGTTTGTTTGCCTTTTTTTAAATTTTTTTAATCTTTATTTATTTTTGAGAGAGAGAGGGAGACACAGAATCTGAAGCAGACTCCAGGCTCTGAACTGTCAGCCCAGAGCCTGACGCGGGGCTCGAGCTCACAAACCGTGAGATCACGACCTGAGCCGAAGTCGGACACTCAACCGACGGAGCCACCCAGGCGCTCCACAAACCCCAAGTTTTTAAGGAGCAAAAATATTCCCAAAATGTGGTGTCCGGCTCCATGCAAGGACAAGTCAAGGAATTCAATGAGAGGGAAGAGAATCGATAGGCAATATCAGAATTGTATTCAATCCAGGAAGCAAGAGGGTAGCACAAAGCAAGAGAAAAAACAAAGGTCCCCTATGAGAAAGTCACTAGAATATGACAAGGGAAGAAGGTGAGAGTTCCCAAAGACATTACTGATGAAACAAAATCAAGGATGAATGCCCAGGCAAGTAGATGAAGTCACAGGAGATGGTAGGAGGGAGGCGGGCACTCAAGCATCGGACAATTCTGCATGATTTCTTCCCTCCATTTCCGGGCTCTTCACAGGAGGCTTAGCACTTGTGCACTGTACATCTTACAGGCAGCACCCAACACCCAGCTGAGTGATACATCACCTTGCCAGGGACCCAAGTGCATCACGCCCCTGTGTATTTTCTGCCCACTGAAATTTTAAGTTACTGGAAAGCAGACCTGTATTTCTTTTCTACCCTTCCATTCTATGTCCAAACCACAGATGTAATAAAGCACAAAGAAATGAAAACTTATGTCAAAGTCTCAGGTCTAATGCATTTTGGGTCAGAATGACTTACACTAATTGGGGACCTCGTTGCACCCATCACGTTCAGCTTTCGTAACTGTGGGCAGAAACACAAGTCCTATCAGCAACATAATGGGGACGTTGCTGTTAGTGGGTGCTTCGCAACAAAAGCAAATAATTTGACTGACTTTGGACAGGCTCCAAGACTGGACGATTGCAGAGCGGAAGCACTGGGATTTCTACAGAAGACTGCATCAGAAAAAAATGTATTCTTCTCTGCAATAGAAGTTCCCAATTTCTTGCTTCAGGTGTATCAGAGAATTTTCCACTGCAAACTCTTAGCTTAGAAATGAGTTTTTCTCTTGCCAGTCTGGATTATGATAAATATCTACCCTACCCCCGTGTCTTATTACACCTGCCTGCTGACAGGAAAGGACTCAGCAAATTGGTAATGTAGGAGATCCCTTCCTGTATTTGGCACAACCCGATTAGAGCTCTAGTTGTCTTTATTTATCCTTCGCCATTAGATTTGGCTCTCTTGGATTCAAATGACATCTTTAAGGGGAGAAACAAAGAATTTGCAATTGTTTCCCAGCAATGTGCAAATTGGCACTTAATTGAGAATTAATGGTGTGCTAACTGCTCGCTGCAGCCATTCCCCCTGCAAATTGCACTGGGATTGCTTGCACTTTTGACTTTGACATGCTTTTTATAGGGGTACATGAGTAATTTGATCTGTAAAAGGGAGAGAAGATTCCACCTCCTGAAGGAAAAGTACTAATTAGCAGCAAAATCTAACTGCTTTTCTCAGGCAGGGTCTCCTCTCCCTATGTTTGGCTTAATGCAAACCCCTGCCATGCTGAGTTTCTACATTGGATTGTCCAATACAGCCTGTTTAATTTTAATTTGCTTTAGCGGAGTTGATATTCAATTAGCCACACCAATGAAGGAATGCATTAGCACACATAATAATCTCTTAACTTTGGAGAGTTTTAGAGTTTACAAAGCACTTTCCCACTTTCTCTTCATGGGCGTAATTGTATTTAGCAACGATTACAAGCCCCATTTTACAGATGGAGAAATTTGAGTTCAAGGACAGTAAAGGTTATGTCCAAGGTCACATTATCATAAGCAGAGAGGATAAAGATTCCATAGTTTTTAACCCATAGCTTTTTTCCTACTATACCCAGAAAAGAGTATGGTTACTGCTATTGTCTCAGGTACACAACACCCTTTCAATCCCACATTCATATCATTCATTTACTCATCCTTTTTTTTCCAACATGAAGTTTTAGTACACAACCATATGTACATAGTATTTGCTAAATGTTCTTGGAGAAAATTAAAATAAATGCAAGGTGGGATGCACAAAAATTCTTGAGCCCATGACAAATATACGTACGATGTTGATATTAATGTCAGGCAAAACCTAATCCTTGAGAGTGGGAACTATACCCAGTGCATTATCTTAGCCTACCACAGCCCCCCTATTGGAGTAGAGGGTAGGTAGTACGAAAATACTTGCTGGGAAAAAAAAGGAATAGCTGTGCCCTATCTCCTTGCATTCTCTGCTTTTTCCTTTCTTTATTTTTATTTATACTGCTCATTACTGTTAATTATTTAATAATTAATATATCTTTTAATATTTGTTTATCCTCTCTCCTTCACTGGAGTGTAAGCACCATGAGAATGGGGATGTTTGTCAGTTTCGTCCACTGATATATTTCAAGCATGGAAAACAATGCCTGGTTCTTATTGAATAAATGGCCAGAAATTTAATGGTATCTTTTTTTGCCGGCTTGGTTGGTCAGGAGAGTCTAAGACCGATTTTGCGTTTTTGGATTGCCTGATTTCGAAAGCCATAGTCTGAGAAAATTTGGAAGCTTTACTTATTTTCCTGTCTAAAGAGAGAAGAGACTTCATTCAATGAGAAAACAAACAACAACAACAACAAAACCAAACAAAAAAACCCACAAAACTTCTTATTTGAGAGTTTCTTCCCAATGGTGCTAGGACAGCTTGGAGAGGAAAGAGTGTCTCTATCTATCTATAATCCTGTCCCTCTCTCCATGGTGTGACTTTGATCTCCTGTCTTAGATGGACCACTGACTATAGGGAAAATCAGGAAATGCCCAGAAATGCCTTCCTGAGGATTCAGACACAGCCTCACAGAGCAAATGTGCAAACAATCAAGTGAATCTGAGAACTTCAGTGCTCTCACCAAAAAGCCTGGGACACGGGGGCCATTTTCTGATCTGTGAAAAAAATCCTTCCCAAAATTCTTCCTAGAATGGGAAGAGGTGGAGAAGAGGTCTTGGCCTCCCGCAGTGAGGATGTGAAGTCTCCAGCTGTGCCAATCCTCATTAGCACCCAGTGGGGGATGGGGGGGGGGGCAGACAGCACGCATTTGGAAGACTTTGGCTCACAGCCCAGCCTAAGAAGTCCCCTGAGATGGTCTTTAATAAACCTCCTGGGAAGGGCTGGAAAAGTTAATTAGGATGTAAAAAGGTAGTTTGACTACTTCAAATCAGAAGCAGTTGGAGAGTATTAAATATTTTTTTAAATCCATTTGTTTTACCAAAGGGGGGGGGAGTGGGGATTTCCTGTTCATGGGGTTTTGCCGTAAAAAGCGTAGTTAATATTACAGCATGTGGTCATTGAGAGAGGTTGAGACATTCAGAGCATTACTGTTTCATATGACGTGGTATGTAGCTTCTAGATCTGTGCTGTCCCATGGGATAGCTATTAAGACATATGGCCTATTGAGTATGAAATGTGGTGCATGGGACTGAGGAAGCAAATTCTCACTATTACTTAATGCAAACTAATTCATATCTAAAAATGGACACTTCATTCAGCTACTGGGAAAGTTTTAGAGGAACTCTGGAGCAACATGGCTATGTAAATCTCCTTCTTCAACTGTAAATTTTATTAACCATGAATATTAATCAAGTATTTCTGACGACAATTTAGTGTCTGGATTCAAATGTGCTGTAGTATAAAATACACGCCATATTTCTAAGACCTAGTACAAAAAAAAAAAAAGATAAAATGTCTCACTAATTGCTTACCTTGATTAAACATTGAAATACTATTCTGGATATATTATGTTAAACAAATTATATTATTTAAAGTAATTTCATCTGATTTTCTTTTACTTTTTTAAATGTAGCTATAGGAAATTTTCATTTTATTTTAATTTTTAAAATTTTATTTATTTCGAGACAGGGTACGTGTATGTGGGCTAATGTGAGCAAGGGAGGGGCAGCGAGAGAGATGGGGAAAGAACATCTCCAGCCAGCCCCATGCTGTCAGCACAGAGCCTGATGCAGGGCTCAGTCTCACAAACTGTAAGATTATGACCTGAACCTAAATCAGGAGTCGAACGCTTAACCAACTGAGCTACCCAAGAGCCCCAGGAACCTTTTAAATTACATATTTAGCTAACACTTTCATTGGACAATATTTTTCTAGTGAAGCACTGTTATGTGCTGAACTGTGTCCTCCCCACCCCAATTCATATGTTGAAGTCCTAAACTCTAATACCTGAGAATGTGACTATGTTTGGAGATAAGGTCTATAAAGAGGTAATTAGGGTTAAATGAGATCATTGAAGTGGCCCTAATCCAATATGACTGATGTCCTTAGGGGTCATAAGGGGTCACACACACAGAGGAAAGACCATGTGGAAACACATGGAGAAAATGGCCATCTATAAGCCAAGAGGAGAGGTCTTCAGAAGAAACCCACCTTGCCAACACCTTGGAATGGGGTTGAGGGAGACATAACGATGAAGAAAGCATACATAAGAGTATGCAACAAAGGACCCTGACCTAACCTGGATTGTCAGAGAATCCTGAACTGAGACCTGAAGAGTAAGTTTGAGTGAACTGTAATGAAAGGGAATAAGGGAACCATAGAGAGCACATGTGCAAAAGTCCTAGGATGGAAAGAAACTCAAGACCCTTGAGTGATGTAAAATGAAGTAGTCGTCAAGGCACAGACTTTGGAAGTTCTAGTAAGTCAACTGGGGATTTGGTTCTTTGTCTTAAGATATAGTATTTTAACAGTGGGGCATATGACCATATTTGTGTTCTGGAAATGAACATTTTGGCTTCTGGATAGAAAATGAATACAAAGCAGTCAAGACTATGTGAAGGTAATTAAGTTAGGAAGCAACTGCAGTAATTCAGGTAAGAGACAATGGTAACTAAGAGACTGGGATTGAGGATGAAGACAGTTGGGTAGATTTCAGAGTCTTTTATCATAGGGCTTCTCCTACTTTAATGTACATAAAAACGCATCTAGAAATCTTGCCAAGACGTAGAATCTGGTTCGGTAGGTCTGCAGCAGGGCCTACAGATAGACCTAGAGTTCTGTTATTCTAACAAGACTCACACAAAAGCAACTTCTGGTCCTCAGACCACACTACAAGTAGTAAGGTTCTCGTGTTTAGAATCCACTGGACTTGGTGACATGGTACAAGCGAGGGAGCGAGGGAGCCTAAGGTTTCTAGGGGAATGTTGAGTTTAAAGGGCCTTTGAGATATCCAATAGGAGATACTGAATAGGATGCCGTATGAAGAGGGTCTATACAGAGGGGAGTTCTGGGCTGGAGACATAAGTTTGTGGATTAACTGCATGGAGCTGAAGCTATAATGATTGCACAGAGCTGCTGTGGATATAGGTGTCATCACTTAATGAACAATAAACAGTGATGAGGGCCTAGAACAAAACTTTTGGGAAGTAGCAACACATGAAGGCAAAAAAAAAAAAAAAAAAAGAAGAAGAAGAAGAAGAAGTCAAAGTAGAAGAAAACCCCAACAGTCTTGTGTGATAGAGATGAAGAGGATATTTCAAGAAGAATAGAGACATCAAGAGTTGCATGCTGCTGGCTGATCAAGTAAGATTAAAACCAAGGTGTTCTGATTGTTTTCACCTCCGCTGCATATTGGGGCTAGAGTTGAATGCCAAACTTTTTGTTTAGTTTCCCTTTGTCCTCTTTCCTCAGCTGGACACTTAACCATGCACTTTACCCATCCCCCATCTTTAGGCAGAGTAACTCAATGACCTTGGAAGCCAGGTGTTGAAAATCGAACAACATAAGAAGGCAAAAGTTAGAACTCTAACTCACTGCTTGGAGAAGGGCCAGTGATAAATATCTCTTTTAGATTTCATCAGGGAGAAATAAATTCATGTCACATTTTAACAATTACACATTTTAGTGTTTATCTTTCACAACCTCTAGGATTATTATAACTGATACATGGAAGAATGTATGTAATCCTCAACTGCCAGATTACAAGTCAAAATATATATATGTATTTTCCAGTTCTAGGACCACAAGACATAGGTTAACCAAGTTTTTGTGTAGCAGCCTCGTTAAAAACTTAATTCATCTTTTAAGCCCCCTTTAATGTTTTATTGGCTATACATTCTGAGTTTCAAACAAATACATTAGAATAAACTTTTGGAGCCACACCCATTTCTAGGCTGGGAACTGCTTACATAGCCAAGAATTTGTTGCTGAATGATCAATTTGATATGCCTGTCATAACTGCTAAACTATCCAGACATGGTTCATTTATTCCAGTCAACACAATGTCTGAACTGGATTGAAGAAATTGGAGGATCAATAGACCTTAGCCATTGATCTGGAAATGGTCACTCCGGACAGTTGTGGAAAATCAACCAGTCCAGTTGTCTGAAAAACTAACATTGGCAAACAAATTATTTTATCAGTCATCTTTGTTTTTAGTGGCAAGTGGCATGGTTTCAATTTAGAAATGGATATGGTTCACTAACCTTATGGTGACCAGTCTCTAAAGACTGAGCGATGTGTTATATCACAAAAGAGATAGGTTGTAGGAATTCTGCTACATGCACTTTTTATTTACTAAAAAAAAAAAAAATGATGTGGATGACTTTGTTTAAAACAGAAAAGTAATTATAGCAACATCACATGGGATGACAGAGAGGAATTGGGAACATTCTGCTATAAGGTATCACATTACATACGAAGTGGTATAGTATTATTTGAAAATGAGCTCAAATTAGTCATAAGTGTGTATTATAAACTATGGAGAAACCATCAGAACTAAAGGTTTTAAGATGTATTACTTATATTCTAGAGAAGAGATAAAATATTATATCAAATACTCAGTTAAATCCAGAGAAAGCAGGAAAAAGGGAAGAGATAAGAGAGAAAGAACAAATGCAATGGATAGAAAATAGTTACAACCTGTATTATGTACTGTATGTAGGTATTCATACAATATGTTACTAATTATTTAAATGTGAATGGTTTAAGTACACCAATTACAAGGCAGAGGTTGTCAATGTGAACTAAAACAACCACAAGACACTACTACATGTGGTTAATATGAAATTCACTTTAAATAAAAAGATGCAGGTTGGCTAAAAGTAAAAGGATGGAACAACCCAAGTGTCCATCGATAGATAAATTAATAAAAAGTCGGAGCACACATATACAGTGGAATATGTTCAGCCTTAAGAAGGAAGAAAACTGACACATGCCACAACATAGATGAAACTAGACACTATGCTAAGCAAAGTAAACCAGACACACACACACACACACACACAAACACTTATGTGAGGTACCTACAGTAGTCAGATTCAAACAAGCTGAAAGTAGAAAGATGGTTTCCAGGACTTGGCAGAGAAAGGAATAGAGTTAGTGCCTAATAGATCCAGAGTTTCAGTTGGGAGAGATGAAACAGTTCTAAAAACAGGTGGTGATGGTTGCAGAACAATGTGAATTTAATTAATGTTCCAGAACTGTATGTTTAAAACGGTAAATTTTAGGGGCATCTGGGTAGCTCAGTTGGTCAAGCTTCTGACCACAGCTCAGGTCATGATCTCGTGGACTGTGGGTTCAAGCCCTGCGTTGGGCCACAGAGCCTGGAGCCTGCTTCGGATTCTGTGTCTCCCTCTCTCTGCCCCTGCCTCACACTCTGTCTCTCTCTCTCTCTCTCAAAAATAAATAAACGTTGAGAAAATTTGTTAGAAAATGATAAATTTTATGTTATATGTATTTTACCTCAATAAAAAATGCACACAAAAAATTGAAGGGATATACCACATTAAAGAAGATATACCACATTAAAACTAATAAAAAAAATCCAAACTTGCTATATTAATGTTAGACAAAATGAACTTCAGAAAAAGGAAGATTATCAAAGATTAAGAGGGAAATTACAAAATCATAATGAGGCTAATTCTCCAAGAATACCTGAAGTAAAATAGGATTTAATTGAAAGGAGAAATATAAAATCCACAATTATAGTTGCATATTTCAACAACCCTGTCAGTACTTGATAAATAAAGAAGTCAGAGAACCAGTAAGGATATAGATGACTTGAATAACATTATCAAATTGATTTAATTGACACCTGTACAAGATTCTATCCAACAGTAGCACAATACATATTCTTCTCAAGCTAACATGGAGTAGTCACCAAAATAAACCACATTCTGGATAATAAAACATACCTGATCACCAAATGTAAAAGAATAAAAATCATACGAAGTATATTCTTAGAACAGATATTAAACTAAAAATCAGTAACAGAAAGATAGCTGAAAATGTATGGAAAGTAAACAACACAATTCTAGATAATCCACATGTCAAAGAAATCTCAAAAGACATTTAAAATACTTTGAACTAAATTAAAATGAAAATATAACTTATCAAAATTTGTGAGATGCAGCAAAAGCAATGCTTAGAGGGAAATTCATAGCATTAAATAAATGTATTAGAAAAGAGGAAAATCCAAAATCAACAACTAATTTTCTTATGCAAAAAAAAAAAAAAACCTCAATAACTTAGATGAAATGGACTAATTCTATAAAAGACACAAACTACCAAAATTCATAAAAGGAGAAATAGCTAACTGAATATCTCCATATCTATTAAATAAATTTAATTGTTAATAACCTTCCCAAAGAAGAAAATACAAATATCAGGCCCTAATTATCATGGTGAAGCCCACTAAACATTAAAAAGAAATCATATCAATTCTCCGTAATCTCTTCAAGAAAACAGAAGGACTAACATTCCCTAACGCATTCTATGAGGCGAGCATTATCCTATACCAACACTAGATAAGAATATTAGGAAAAAGGAAAACAGATGAATATCTCTCACGAACCTAGATGCAAATCTGCAACAAAATATTAGCAAATTAAATACAACAATGTACAAAAAAAATCCACCACAATCAAATGAAATGTTTCCTACCTATGCAAGACTGCTTCCACATTCAAAAATCACTCAGTGGAATTTAACATGTCAACAGGCTTAAAAAATAAATATTATATAATGTTATCGATTGACACAGAAAAAGCATGTGACAAAATCCAAAACCCCTCAATGATAAAAACATTCAGCAAACTAGGAATAGAGCGACACCTCCTCAATCAGATAGGGATTTCATTAAATCTATAGATTGCCTTGGGTAGTGTTGACATCTTAATGATATTATCCTCCAACCCATGAACATGATATGTCTTCCTATTTCTTTATTTGTGTCTTGGTCTAGGAATTCAGTGCAGTTGAAATCGAAATCTCAACAAGCTCTTCCGTAGATAGCAACAAATCGACTATAAAGTTTATGTGGAATGGATAAAGACCTAGAACAACTAACACAATATTGAAGAACACAGCTGGAGGGCTGGGACAATCTGATTCCAAGACTTACTGTGAAGATCCAGTAACAAGACAGTGTGGTAAAGATGAGACACGTAAATCAACGGAACAAAACAGCGAACTCAGAAACAGACCCCTACAAATATAGTCAACTGATTTCTTTCTTTCTTTTTTTAATTGTGATAAAATATTCATCGTATCAAATTACTGTTTTAACAATTTTTAAGCTTTCAACTCACTGGCATTAATTACATTTACATAACTGCACAGCCATCATCACTATCCACATCTGGAACTTATTCATCATCTCAGACTGAAAGTCTGTATCTATTAAATGACAACTTCCCATTGTCCCTTCCTCCTAGCCCCTGATAACTACTATTCTTCATTATTTCTATGAATTTACTATTCTGGGTTTGGAAAAAAGTGTGACGACCTAAGTAATTTTGAAAATAAGTGGTGTCTGTAATACTAAAAGCAAAAGGAACTGTACAGAAATACTGTACTCTACTTGAAAAGTTTCCCCTGGGCATATGAGTTGAACTTCTGAGACCATGTACACATGTATACTGGAATTAAACAATGGAGTACATGCGTGTCAAATGGTGGGATTAGGGATTATGCAAAGGAAATGGGCATTGGCAAGAGAAATCTTAGAAATCTTGACTACTAAATGTATGCGGTATCCTGGGTGACATTCTAGACCAGAAAAAGGACATTAGATAAAAACTAAGGAAATGCAAATAAACGATGAACCTTAGTTCATAAGAATGTATCAATGTTGGTTCATCAGTTGTTACAAATGTATCACACTAACATAAGATAATAAATAATAGGGGAACCAAATGTTGAGTGTATGGAAACTCTCTGTACTATCCTTGCCTTTTTCTGTAGATCTGAAACTATTCTAAAATAAAAAGTTAATTGACTATAGAGAACAAACTGCTGGTTACCGGAGGATAGGTTGGTGGGGGGATGGGTGAAATAAGTGAAAGAGATTAAGGAGTGCACTTGTGATGAGCACTGGGTGATGTGTGAAATCACTGAATCGCTATTTTGTACACATGAACTAATATGACACTGTATGTTAACTATGTTGGAATTAAAACAAAAAAAAAAACACTAATACGTAATTGAGAGAGAGAGAAAGTATATGGTATCTGGTTACAGGGCAAAGTGTGATCACGTCCCCCCTCTGTATCTTTCACTTATTCCTCCAGATCAACTTCCCACTCATCTCTATCCTGTTGCATGCCCTTGGCCTGTGGCTTCCAGTAGCCTTCAGGCAATGGTAGGCAACAGCAAGAGATCAAGGAGAAAAACAGGAGAATGGAAAATGAAACCAGAGAATGTACTTCTTGGGCTGTTACCCTGCAGGATTGTGTTCAGTAGACAGTCTCTCCATGTAACTCTCTCCAGATGCCTGTAGCAGATTTCTGTCTTGCCCTTTGTGTCTAAAGTAATAACAATTCCCTTTTGTCACTAGCCTGGGAGTACTGCACTCTCTCGTTGGTTTCCCTAAGCCTTGCCATGCCCAGCTCTTTGTAAATAATCCCTTTATTAAACTTTCGCCAATAACCTAGCTTGTGTGTGCCATCTGATACTTGGCTGAAATCTGGTGGCTGAACCCTAGATTTCCTGACTCAAGCAACAAATGTCTTTGCAAAGCAAAGAGATAAAGTAACACGTTTAACTTCTAGGAGTCTCATCTAGAAGCCTGGAATAATATTCATCTAAAAACCTGGAATAACATTTCCTATTTCAAAGTCTGTGGTGGATTGCCAATGAAATAGTATGAAAGATCATAAGACACTGCCTGACATTATTATATCACTTTTTTATCATGTCCTTATGTAGTGGGGGTCGCTGGTATTGCACAATCTTTTCAGAAGGACACAGAATGTTAGTGCCCTTTACAGAGTACTTTAAGGAACCATGAGGGGCTGACTAAAGAATCTAAGCCATCCAAGGAATCGAAGGTGTTTCCATCACAGCCCCAAGGAGTGGAACGATAGAACCAATATCTGCCAGGGAAAATCACTTCCATCAGCAAAGAAACTGATTACTAAGTTCAGGCAGAGAGTACACTAAAGTCAGAATCTGCTTGTCTGTTTGGTTTTCAAAGAAGTGAGAGAATCATATTCAAGGAGAATGATTTATATTTGTACAATGTAATTTACAAAATATCTTTACCTTTCTCTTATTGGATTTACTCACCAATAATAGGAACTAGATATTCTCTGAAAGAATTTCAGAGAGATCCTGTGACCTGGCTAAGGTTACCCAACTTGTGAGTGGGCAGGAGGGGCATTTGAATGGAAGCTGGCACTTATGTGTTGAAGAAGCCACTTGAGGGCTGGGGAGACAAGAGGCCAGGAACAGGGGTAGGTTACACAGAGTGTCAGGGCAGAAGAATCAGTCAGATATCTATGAAGACAATCATCTTGAACACTGAACGGGGTAAAGAGGAGACATTACAACCTTGATCCTTTTTTGCTGGTCCCTCTGGTTTGTAAAGAGCTCAGGGCTAACACAGATTTAGGATTCTTAAGGTCTCTGACACATGAACAAATTGGGATTTGATCTTCATATTCAGTGTGAAAATACCGTTTCTAGTGGAAGACTTGATTCAACCCAGGACCATAAATACCCAACAGCAGCATGAATACCCAGTACCCTTGCTGCCCACAGCATAAAGTTTTCTTTAACATCCAGGTACCCTCATTTGCCTTCTCAGCAAATAAAGTTTCTCACTATTAGACTTCTCAAATACCAAGCTCCTCGGTATATCATTTTTCCATTTGCAGTAACTTGAGACAGACAACTTTTTGTCACACCCAGAGGGTTTCTTTTTACTTCAATTATATAATAGGTTTCCTGGCATTTTTGTCCCCAAATGTAGGTTAAAAAGTGCTTGCTAAAATTAACTTCGGTTATTTTGCACTCACAGGGCTTCTGGGGAAGGGCTGTCCACTTAAAATAGCTTCTAAGGGAACTATTCAGGACACTTGTAACTTTAGGTTTTATTAAATGACACAAGCTGCTGATGCTGGTTTTCCTTGACATGTAACTGAATCTCATTTGATCGGGGAAAAAAATGTTCCCTGTGTTGCTGGTGAAATACTGAAGCTCCATGGCTATGCTATACTGCCATTTTAGCAGTCTGGATTGGGGGTGAGTGTGGTAGAGCGTGGGGAAATCTAAAGATGAATGAATATGACAGCTTGGTAGAGACAGCACAACTCAGGCCAAAGGGCACTCAGGGACTTTGGCCTCTCTCCTGGTGGCCAGCTATGTATCTTGGAAAAGGCAGGAGGAAAACACAAATCACAGAACTGTCTTGCTGTATGATAAGAGCTAGATGTCGGCGATGCACAAGTTCACAATGATACACACTCACACACACAGAAGCAAAACACACGTTATTGTTGCCTGGTTGTAGAATTCATGTCTCCATATACTCCACACTGATTGTTCTCTCATGAGGTATTCACATATTTATACGAATATGTATATGAATATGAATATATATTATATACGAATTACATTGTTAGATATAAACCATTTTTTCTCCAGGTCACATCAACCCTGGAGAAAACTAGGGACAGATATCAACCATATTGCAATGGTATCTGGATCCAAGGAACCATGCTATTTCATCATCATGACTGCCCTCTTCTGGGGGGCTCACATTCCTCCTTAGTGGCACCTGTGACTGGGACTCCCTACTAAAGATGGGCTATTGTGCCTTCTGCCCACCCAGAATGCCCCGTCCTATCTGAAGAGCCCTTTTAGGACCTGCTCTGGTCATTGACTCTATTTTTTATTCTTTCCTGCTGTTGCACTTCCTTCATTTTCCAAACACCATTGCAACAATATTGGCTCCTACCTTGCGAGCACTTGTGTGCAAGATCTTTGGAATATCCTGAGATGGAGGTCTCCCGATGCTGACAGTGGAGGTTCTCGGCACAACAGGGAGCTCTTCAAGCCCTAGGATGTGGAGCACAGGAATGGAATGGAGATGATGGCTCAAAATTTTGCTCTTGGCGAGATTTTACCTTTCTTACTGTCCCCTAGTCCAAAACAAATGCTGACAACCTCAACACCATTTGCCTTGGAGGCCATCAGGATTGATCCTTTATTAATGTTCCTGGAAGTCACTGGAAGACGCTCCCATCATTCATGACTGCCCCCATATCCTGATCCCAATTTCCACACTGCACTGGATGCCCTTAACAGGACCCCATTTCCCAAACCTGCCTATTTCCTAATACTTTTCTTCTGTACCCTCTAGAACTTATGAGCCCTCATCACAACATCTCCTCTACCTCCAAATACTTCTCAAAATATCTTCTTCTTGCTCTACATCAAACCTATCTCTCCCCTGAGGACACTGCTCCCCCGGTAGCCCTCTCTTATTGTAACATATTCTTCCCTCCTTCAGTGCCGCTAGCTGGAAGAAATGCTCTCCCCTGAGATGTCCTGTTGCTTCTAGTTTGGAACACTATAACATCCCTCTCCCCTCTACACCAGTAAGTGAGAGAACTTACCCTGTCTGCACACACCACTAGCTGCATCTCCTTGCTACGGCCATCTTCAGACACCTTGCTTGTTATCTAACTACTGCTTATTGGTTAACCATCTCACTTCCCCGTGCACCTAACTCCAACAGTCATTCCACTGGGACATAAACTCCAAAGGTCATATCCCCCTTTTAGTCGTCCTTTCCTCCCTTCATGTTTTTGCATCCACCTAACATCCAGCTTAAATTCCATCACCCGTTATTTTTAATCACGTCATTGTAGACTTCTTCATCTCCACTGTCCCTCTCTCTCTTGATTCTATTCACCTTGCAAAACTCTCAAGCCTAGTTATACACAGCCCTGTGCCTATTCTGCACCCACACTTCCTGGGAAAACACCCACAACTATCTTCTTGGATCATTTTAAAATTCATGACCACTGGCTTCAAGTAAGCTATTAACTTCATTCAGCAATCCTACTGTTATCTCCCTAGTCTATTTCCTCTCCCTCTTTCCTCATGACTCTTTCCTGCCTTCTCCCCTGTCCTCAAATCTCCAACTCCTCTTCCCTCATTATTTCTTAGCTAGTGACCTTACCCCGTATTTAAACATATATTTTATTTTTTTAAGTAAAAGCAATTAGAAGGGAATGTCCAGACTTCTCTACCATCATATTTATGAAACTACCCTTATCGACATCTACACCTTCTGCTTTCTCTCTGTAACTGTAAATGAAATGACCATGGTCCCATCTAAACCCATCCCAATGGCTTGTTCATCAGGTCCCTTCCTCTCTTGCCTACCCTAGGACGATGCTCTAGCAATGCCCCTTCTTTCTCCTGTATCATGAAAGTTTCCTCTCTTCTAGATCATTCCCAATGGCATATAAACATGTTATGATTTCTCCCAACTTCAGAAGTATATTTGTTCTTGATCTCACATCTCTCTCCAGGGGCCATTCCATTTATTTCTTCTTTGTAATACATTTCCCTAAAGAGATTTATGTTCTCACTATCTTCAGGTCTTCTCTTCCACCCTCTCCTACTACATGGCAATCAGTCTTCTAACTGGAACCTCGCTGAAATAGCTCCTGACCAGGTCACCAATGATGGTGCTGAAACCATCCTGCAACTTCCCAGGGTTCATCTTACGTGCCCCACTGGCAGCATTAAACACAATCAATCATTTCCTCCTACTTCATTTTTTCTGGCTGCTCATTTTCTGCCTTCTTTGCTTCTTTCCTCCGCATTTCTCCAACCTTAATGGCTCAGTTCCCAGACCTCCCTTCTTCTCCATCTACACTCACCTTCTAGGTGATTTCAACCAAACTCATGCTTCCAATACTATCCATAGGCCAACAATTTCTAAATGTACATCTTTATCCTGGAATATCTCCTTGACATCCAGACTCCTCTACCCAGTTGCCTACTTGATAGCTCCATTTAACATGTCCACAAAAACACTTGATTATTCCCACCAAACTTGCATCCTCAGTAAAGACAATTTTGGCCTTCTAATCATTTAGCACCCAAAATTTAGAGTCATTTGTTCTGTCCACAAACAAATGCAATCGATTTTATCTTGAGTACATCTCGAACCTGACATTTGTTAGTCTCCTGTGTGACCACCACCCAGGCCCAAACCACTATAAATTCTCTACTGCCTCCTTTCCAGGACAATTACAGTGGCCCACTCCATGGCAGCTAGAGTAGTGATTTTAAAGCTTACTTTGATCATGTCTCTCCCGTGGTCAGACTCTCTAGTAGCTTTCCATATTACCTGGAGTAAAAGCAAAGTCCTTAAGTTTCCCCATAAACCCCTATGTAATTTAACCCCTCACCACCTCTCTGATTTTATCTCCTACCTCTCTTACTCTGTTCAGCCAAATGGACGTCCTCCCATCTGTTCCTCACCTCATCTCAGATATCTGCCTAAATGTCACTTGGAGTGAGATCACTCCAAAATAGCGACCTCCATCTCTGGCATTCCCTTTCTCTTTTCCCTGCTTTCCTTTTTTCTACTGAATCTATTGCCATTTGTCATGCTCTCACTTTTGTGTTTACTTTCTGTTCCCTCAACCAAAACAAAAACTTCGTGAATGTAGAGACATTGCCCATTTTACTGACTGCTATATCCCCAATGTCTAGAATAGCATCTGGCATACAGTATACACTCAGTAAGTATTTCTGGAGAGAATGAATCTTGAGATTATGACCACGAAAATCAATAGTCGAATAAAAAGGGAAATTCAACAAAGAGGATACCTTGAATATTTCAGATTTATGGGATCAAGTCTAATTTGGGATTTACACAACATCCTGGATGTAGATAGACTAAACAAACCTGGCGAGATGTTGGGTGTAGGAGACAGAACACTGACACTGAGTTGGAACCCTTTTTTTAATTAATTAATTAATTTATTTATTTTTAAATTTACATCCAAGTTAGTTAGCATATAGTGCAACAATGATTTCAGGAGTAGATTCCTTAATGCCCCATACCCATTTAGCCCATCCCCCCTCCCACAACCCCTTCAGCAACCCTCTGTTTGTTCTCTATATTTAAGAGTCTTTTATGTTTGTCCCCCTCCCTGTTTTTATATTATTTTTGCTTCCCTTACCTTCCCTGCTTTGTATCATATGAGTGAAGTCATATGATATTTCTCTTTCTCTGACTGACCTCTTTTGCTTAGTGTAATACCCTCTAGTTCCATCTACGAAGTTGCAAGTGGCAAGATTTCATTCTTTTTGATTGTCAAAAAATACTCCAATGTGTATATATATATCACATCTTCTTTATCCATTCATCCATCAATGGACGTTTGGCCTCTTTCCATACTTAGGCTATTGTGGATAGTCCTGCTATAAACATTGGGGTGCATGTGCCCCTTCGAAACAGCACACTTGTATCCGTTGGATAAATACCTAGTAGTGCACTTGCTGGGTAATAGGGTAGTTGTATTTTTAATTTTTTGAGGAACCTCCATACTGTTTTCCAGAGTGGCTGCACCAGCTTGCATTCCCACCAACAATGCAAAAGAGATCCTCTTTCTCCACATCCTTGCCAACATCTGTTGTTGCCTGAGTTGTTAATGTTAGCCATTCTGACAGGTGTCAGGTGGTATCTCCTTGTGGTTTTGATTTGTATTTCCCTGATGATGAGTGATGTTGAGCATTTTTTCATGTGTCAGTTGGCCATCTGGATGTCTTCTTTGGAGAAGTGTCTATTCATGTCTTTTGCCCATTTATTCACTGGATTATTTGTGTGGTTTTTTTGTGTGGGGGGGGGCTGTTGAGTTTGATAAGTTCTTTATACATTTTGGATACTAATCCTTTAGCTGATATGTCATTTGCAAGTATCTTCTCCCATTCCATCGGTTGTCTTTTAGTTTTGCTGATTGTTTCCTTCACTGTGCAGAAGTTTTTATTTTGATGAGGTCCCAATAGTTCATTTTTGCGTTTGTTTCCCTTGACTCCAGAGACGTGTTAAGTAAGAAGTTGCTGCAGCCAAGGTCAAAAAGGTTTTTGCCTGCTTTCTCCTCGAGGATTTTGATTGCTTCCCATCTTACATTGAGTTTATTTTTGTGTATGGTGTAAGAAAATAGTCCAGGTCCATTCTTCTGCATGTCACTGTCCAGTTTTCCCAGTACCATTTGCTGAAGAGACTCAGAGAGTCCCCCTTAAAATTTCTTGCAGGGATGGTTTAGTGGTCACAAACTCCTTTAATTTTTGTTTGTCTGGGAGAAGTTTTATCTCTCCTTCTATTTTGAATAACAGCCTTGCTGGATAAAGAATTCTTGGCTGCATATTTTTCTGATTCAGCACATTGATCATATCCTGCCATTCCTTTCTGGCCTGCCAAGTTTCTGTGGATAGGTCTGCTGTGAACCTGATCTGTCTTCCCTTGTACGTTAAGGGCTTTTTTCTCTTGCTGCTTTCATGATTCTTTCCTTGTCTGTATATTTTTGTGAAATTGACTATGAAAGTCCTTGTTGATGATTGGTTTTTGTTGAATCTAATGGGAGTTCTCTATGCTTCCTGGGTTTTGATGTTTGTGTCTTTCCCCAGGTTAGGAAAGTTTTCTGCTATGATTTGCTCACATAAACCTTCTACCCGCTTTTCTCTCTCTTCATCTTCTGGGACCCCTATGATTCTGATGTTATTCCTTTTTAATGAGTCACTAAGTTTTCTAATCTTATATCATGCTCTTTTGCCTTACTCTCCCTTTTTTCCTGCTTCATTATTTTCCATAAGATTGCCCTCTATATCATTGATTCATTGCTCTGCTTTATCCATCCTTGCCGCCATGGCATCCATTTGAGATTGCAGCTCAGTTATAGCATTTTTTTATTTCATCCTGAGCTTTTACTTCTTTTATCTCTGCAGAAAGGGCTTGTAATCTATTTTCAACCCCAGCTAGTATTCTTATTATCATGATTCTAAATTCTGGTTCAGACATCTTGCTTGTACCTGTGTTGATTAAGTCCCTGGCTATAATTTCTTCCTGTTCTTTCTTTTGGGGTGAATTCCTTCATTTTGTCATTTTGAAGGAAGAAAAGGCATTAATAAAGTAAAACAAAATAAAAATTAAACAATTAAAAACAACATAAAAAATCAAATAAAGAATGCTAGATCCTAGGTGTGTTCTGGTCTTATTGTTGAAAGAAACTTGATAGATTAGAGAAAAAAGGGGAAGCTAAGAAAAGAAAAAAAAGGGAAAAAAGACAAAGAAGAAAGGAAAACATTTGAAAATTTGAAAAAATGAATACAATAAAATAGAATAAAATGAAATGAAATGATGGAAGTAGAATATAAAAAGTTTACAAAGAAGTAAAAAATATAGCAGGAAAAAGTTAAAGAAAAATATTTTTAATAAAAAAGGAAAATAAAAACTTTTTTCTCTTTCTGTATTCAAGAATAAGAAAAGAAAAAGGAAAAAAATGGAATAGATGGACCAGAGAACAGAATCAAATATGATTGAAAACACATCCGGTTTCCCCTAGAAGTCAAATTATGAAGCACTTTATAGTCCATAAACTAAGCAGGGGAGAGACTTGTGGTGTTTCTCAAGAGCACAGTTGGCCCAGTTGGGCAGGGCTTAGTGTAATGGCTCTGTTCTCCACCAGGTAGCACCCCTTAGCTTACTGGGGTAGATTGTTGTGCATGTAGACATGTATGCACGTATGTGGGAGGGGTGAAAATGGTGTCACCCAGCTACCCAGTCTCTAGTATCAGAACTCTATGCTCTCCGCGACCAGCAATCAAGCACCCCTCCTTTGTCTCCAGCTTCCATCCACTCCCCACTTCTACACTGTCCATGCCAAAGCTGTCAGGCTGCCAGGCGGCACCTCCCTCCTGAGTTTTATCTCAGATGGGGCTGTGTTTCACAACCCCTTGCTTCTGAGGGACTGCGGCTTTGACTCGTTCTCACTCTCTGAGGGAGGGTCTCGCTGAGCCATGGCCAGGTGCCAGCCACACCCAGGAACGTTCTTGAGACTGTGCTGCTGCTGATGCCCAGAGACTGCAGCCAGGCACCAGCCTGCCCCGGAAAATGTTCGTGTGACCTGGTAGCAGCAGTGTTTCAGGGATTATGGAAAATCACAACACACATCTAGCACCAGGCTTCATCCTTAATGTCCTTGTTCCAGCACCAGCGAATGTGGCCATTCTCTGGGCCTTTGCGTATGCGGAGGCCACACAGCCTCTACCAAATATCCTCCCAGCCAGGGAACCAACTCTCCCCGTGTGGCCTGAGGACTCCTCGGACCTCGCTCTCTGCTCCCGGGGATTCGCCCTTCCCACAAGAGTACTGCCAGGTATAAGCTGCAGAGTTTCAGACCCTGCACTCCCCCTGTTTATAGTCTTAATGGAATTTAAACCCTCTCCTTTCTCCTTTCTCCCTTTTTTTCTTCAGTCCCTTACATACTCTTTCTTTTCACTCCAGCTGCTTATGTATTCTCCCCAGTCTCCATCCTCTGTCCACAAGCAAAACAGCTCCCTTCCTTCTGCGGCTTCTCTCTCCCCCAGTTCACCTCTCCGCACCACATACCTGCCAAGTTCTATGGTTCAGGTTGTGCAGATTGTTGTGTTAATCTTCAAATCAGTTTTCTAGGTGTGCAGGATGGTTTAGTGTTGATCTGGCTGCATTTCAGGGGTGAGAGATGCAAAAAAAAAAACAAAAAACTTCCATGCTGTTCTGCCATCTTGGCCCCTCCCCAGAAACCATTTTTTTAACCTTTTAAGTAAGAAACTGTGTGTGTGTGCACAAGAAAGACAGAGACCAAAAGAAAGAAAGACCATGGCCAGGCAGAAAAAGAATAGAGAAACTAAAATAAAAAGTCATTTGATTATTGGGGAATAGGAAAGAAGACTTGCAGGCCCAGAAATGAATTAAGGGAAGGGACGTGGGAAAGGGGGGAAGCTTGTAAGGCAGAGTCTTGTCTCTGATAACCTGCCTTACATTAATTTAAGATAATACTCCATTAATCTTCATAGCAGAATCTTTAATTGCAAAATCTTTCATCAGCCTTGTTATTTGCTGCACCTGTCATTGGAGACACTCCATGGTTTCTGTTGTGTTGTTGTCATTTCTCACACTAATTAGGGGCTGTTTTGTTGTGTCTCCTTCAGTGTGGTTGTGTTTCAGCCGTGATGTTGTCAAGTGTGCTCCAGCTCCCCGAGCAGATTTCACACAGCATTTTGGGCAGATTTCAAAGGCTAGATTGTTTAAAACATTAATTAAATACCCCCACAATATTAACAACTTTCTTAATGCCCTTTAACAATCCCATAATCCATCCTGCATGTGCTGCACAGTCGTTAAACCTCAAATATATGTGTTTAACATTCAATTGGGTGCTTAATGATCTTACCTTATCTGGGCCTATTAAATTTAAAGAGATGTGCATAATTGAGTTATTGCACATTAATTATAAATACCTATTGGCTATTAAAATCACATTCCAAGGGTTAACACCTATCACTGGATAGATTTGGCTAAACCTCGCCCAATCTGTGTTCTTCTCGGCGAAAAAAACACTGCTTGCGATAAAGAGATGATAAGCCTACCTCTTACTGGGGCAGTCGAGCCAAACTGAAACTGCAAATCCCACTCTAACCAGATAGCCTGGATACCTCTTGCAGAGTTACGCAGAGAAAATTAGTAATAACTCTTCACGGTTTTATAGCACTTAGTACATTTTAAAATGCTTCCACTAAACATCACTGCTTCTAAACTTCCAGAAACCTTGACATGTATATGAGAAATATAATTCCCTTTATAACAGTTGGGAAGACGTCAGACATGGTGACTGAGTGAGTCAAGTGACTCACCTGTTTCATTCAGAGCTGACTTAGATACTAGACTGGCAAATGGAGACCATGTAAATATTTTGTTTTGGAAAGACAAAAGGTAGGGGCAATAAGCAAGCAGCAGGTGCCTATAACCAACTTATATTGTCTTTTCTCCTTCTAGAATCTTCTACTTTCCAGCTCTTTAGCTGCTACCTCTGCTCCATCCCTTTAAAGCTGATACTGACTGTTTCTTTCTGTCTAACCAAACATGGGTGTTAAGTATCTTTTCCACATTTTTACAACACCGGTCTGTACCACTAATTTAGCCATTCACATGCTTGAGGTACATATTTGGTTTTTAGTCGATACAGGTATGTTTCTACCAGTACAACTTAATTGTACGCTTTCTGAGGGCTACCATAAGGTCCAATTCTCCTTATTTGTCTCCAACTCAGGAAATAATAGTCACTGGTGAGTTCCTGAAAACTGTGAGTAAATTAATTCCTTTTACTGACACCTCTGTTCCATCTTTAAGATGATACTCATCCAAAGTACTTTGGAATCGTCTCCTTCTGTACTGAATCTTTAATGGATCCTTGAACACAGTGTGTATGAGTTTGAACGCCATGGGACCAAAGAAGTGTTGCGCATCAGTCCCTCCCATGTTTTTTGCCTGTGTCTGAGCTCTTAAGTTCCTCTGGGTGTTCTTTCTCTCAATAATAAAACATGACTGATAACAAGAAACGGCAGCCTTCCAAGTGGGTCCCTTGTAGAAAATCCCCAAACACATTCAATTCAAATTTAAGCAGCCACATTTGAAACAAAGAGAGAGATGTAGCAAATGGCCCCCCACTCTGTTTTCTAATTGTCTCCAGAGACAGATCATGTCTATTTGAATCTTTTTCAGCCCAGTCACATCAATGCACTGACGGATCCTGTCCTTTTCCATCAGGCTTAGGAGCTTTCCTTCTTGGGCATAGGATACATTAGAGCAGCATGATCTGGGAATTCAGATATGACTTTTGTGGTTTGTGGACATCTCCATGGTACAGATTTGAAACTTGGGTGAAATTTTTATATAAATAACAACAAAGCTTGACAAAATGTGAACTTCTGATGCCATGAGCATCTTCCAGCCCCCATACAATGATTGCTGCTTTTCACAGGTTCTCCTCTGTTAGTTTAAGGAATCATGGGTTTATAGTCCCAACTTCTTCACCGCATCAGTGTGCGACTAAGAGAAAGTCACTAAATCTCTCTGTGCCTCAATTCATGCAGTGATCAACAGAAGAGAACAGGTTCCCAGCTTACCTGGTAGAATTCTTCAGGGTAAAATCCAGTGGAGAAATGTATATGAAAATATTTTGAAAGAGGCAAAACCCTAAATGCAAGTAAAAGGAATGTATGTTTGCCCCAAATAAACAACCTAGTGGGGACCACGTGTGCTCTATACAGGCCTAAAACCATGATAATTAAATAGGCATCACAGGAAAAGGACCTACACTCAGTGGAAATGACAGACATTCAAGAGTGACTTCACTGAAGGGAAGGAAGGATCACATCTTGAATATTTAGCGCTTTCCTCTCCAAAAAAGATGACAGGGGAATATAGTGAAAAAAGAACAGAGACATAGGTGAACTGGACCTCAGTCCCAGCTCTGCTACCAGCTGTGTGGCTTCGAGCAAATTACTGAACTCCTCTGGGGCCTTCATTTCCTCAACTCTAGAAGGAAAGGGCTGGATTTAGTGGCCACTTTTGTGTAGTTCTGTACTTCCATTTGGCTGCTCTGTCAGGAAGGATGCTGACTCTGACCTGGTTAGTCAAACACATGGTGGGAATGAGACTCTTTATCAGTTATGAGTTTTAGCGCCCAAAGTGCAGGACAAAGGCTGGGCCCATGTAACCTGGGCCTGAAGTCCCTCCCACTGTTGTCATGCCTGCTGTGTAGAGTGGCACACGGATGGCCGTGGCGGCCATCTCATCACGAACCCCCACTCCACCTGGGCCAGTGCCCTTGCTGTAGTCCAAATTCTCAGAAAATATACTTCTGTTGGCTCTTGGCTTTTGTTGCCTGCTCACCACACCTGGAAGTTTCCATCAGTCTTGCTCTATTATGTGCTCATCCCCAGCTCACACTCCATCCCTCGCTATTACCCTCCCCTGTGCTCCCAGAGCACTTACCACTTCCATTGTTCTCTGGATTTCTTCTCTCTTGAAGCTTTTGGCTTCTGTACTGTGTCTTATGCTATTTTTATGTGAACATATAGTGTCTCATAAATGCCATTTTAATTGAATGGACGAATTTCAGTCTCCTCTCGAATAGCTCCCACTTTGGGTGTGCTTGATCTTGTTCACCATCTCTCCAGAAAGTTCAGTTTGATTTTTATATCACATGCTATGCAACCTAAGTATAAGGACAATTTGTAAATTTATTAAAAAATAAAATAGCTCAGACCATTTCAGAACTGCGGATAAACCCATTTGTTAAAAGGCCTTGACAAAGATTTATAGTGAAAGTCTTGACCGTCAATAGCACTCTTTTTAAGAGAACAATATTTTATTATCCTCAGAGAAGCCATCTAAAAACTCATAAGATAGAAAGGGTTTGACATGCAGAAAGTTGAGCTGGTAAGCGTTCTCCTTTCCCATGGATAATTTCCACCCTGAAATCTCTCACTGACATGTCACGATGTTTTGAATGTTAACTGCTTATTTCCATCTTCCACCCAAGTCTCTGCAGATAGAGAGATGTCAGAGAGAGAGATCAGATGACAGCTTTTAGCAGGGCCTCACAAGTGATAACTCAGTGGGGATTCCCTTAGGTCCAGGCTCCAATCCTCAAGTTTGGAGCCTAAAAACTCAATCTTACCAAGCCAGCTAAAGGTCATCAAGCTCTTGGACTCAGTCAAAGTAAGACATCTGCATTTACCAAATCCACACATCAGAATATCAGTTCATTCGGAGTGAGAGATCTGTATGGAAATATCATCTAAATTGCAAATTCAACCATATTACTCCCCTGCTTAACATTTTCAATAGCTCGTTTCTGCCTACAAATTGCTAATCAGGCAATTCCTGATATAACCTCTTTCTAGCTCATCTCCTTCCATACCTCTCCTCATATCCAAAATGTTCCAGTATCTCCCGAATCCATAATGCTCTCCAACGTCTCCTCCACACTACCTCTGGTTTTAACGTCTGCTTTGAATACACTGCCTTGCCTCTTGGAAACATAATGCCAACCCCGGTTGACCATCCTCATCCTCTATTACCTCTTCTAATCTTCATATTTTCAAGGTAAATTCGGATCTAATCTGTTATGGCCTCATTGACACCTCCCCACTACTGTCTGGGTAAAGTGCCTCTTCTCCGTATTCCCAATTCATGCTTCTGTGTACCTCCGTAAGGGAGTCTACCCCTTCCCATTATAATTATATGTTGACTTCCTTGTCCAGATGGGCTGTGAACTCCTTGAAAATGTTAACCATCCATTGTATCCCTATAACCTTTGTGCTGGAGTACCTGGGATATGGGGGTACTTAAAAATGTGGGTTAAGTCAATGAATGAACAAATATTCTCAGGATTCCCTCTTTTGGTGGGTCAGGCCACTCAGGGTCCAAGCTGAGGACCAGAAACCTTGCTTGGTGACACAAATTTGGGAGAAGAGTAGTTAATGTTGTAGTACCTAATTTTATCTGGTTAGGATAACTAGTTGAAGTGCCCTTCTCTTCTCTGACGACCTTTGTTAGCATCCTGATGCCCTTTCCCCCAGATAATAGAACTTAAACTACCGTCCATCCATTCTTGCTTTGCAGCCCCCTTTATTCTTGTCTCTACACATTACGTATTTCAGACTTAAGGCTACTATCGTTGCTTATTATCTTATCGGCTTCTGATTTTCGACACCAGCTACATTTCAGTACCGAGGCACCATGCTGATCATCTTGATTAGGATGAGAGACACTGTGGTTTTTTGTCTGCATAGTTTTCTTGATTCCCCTCGGTGGAAATTGGGGACTATGTTGACTCATTATTACATTATTATCACCTCTTCAGAGTCAGTTACTTCTGCCAATAGGTAATTTTACCTAGAGGATGTTGATGCTTGTTAGCTTCCATTTCAGAGTCTGACTTCTCCTATCCGTCCCGTATTTCTGAGGGAGAACCAAAGTCCCCGGGTCTGTGTTATTAAACATGCCTTTCAAAAAAGCTGCCAAGTCAATCTAAATTCGCACAGCCTCTGGGCCCGGGCACTAGAAAGAATATAGTTCTACAAAGCCTCCTTCCCAGGTCTGTAGACCCCAGAGAAGGTTGGTCCTGGAGAAGGGGTCCCATGGTAGATCCTTGGGAGGGATGCAGCTCAGTGGCTGGCTAATGGCTTGGCACCATGGGGAATTTCCCAGCTTGCTCTGCAAAGTCTGCTCCATCTTGGCTTGCCACACGGCTCAGAGAGCCTTCCTAGGGAAGCTGGCTGTGCTTCTGGTATTCGTTTATTTTAAACACAGTGTCTTCTCCTCATCCCTTGATGCCTATTGTGTGGTTTAATTGCTACCCTCTGCCCATGGTTGCCAGCATGATGTGCTGTGAGGCCAGCACACACAATGCAATGTGTGCTTGGAGGGGCTGACAAGCCCAGCTTCCAAACCGGATTCTCAAAGGGAGCGGCCAACGAAACCCGTCGTCGAGAAAGTGATAATTTCTGCGCCATGCAATTATACCCTTTAAAAAGTATACCTCTGGTGCACTATCCTGCCAACAGTTTACTGACGACGAGGAAACAAAACCAGCAGTTGATGCTAGAACGACTATGGAAACCCTATAATCATCTTAAAAATAGATTTATATAGGGAACCTGGTTATTATGAATGTGGCTTTACACTCTGTTTCAAAAGAAAAAAAAATCCTCTCCACAACTTTAGCCGTTGTTATTTCTCCTGCAGCATCGTGGATATTTGGAGGAGAGGTGGGAGAAGGTAAGGAAGAGAAGAAGAAATTGTGTTGCTTGGATTTGTCTTTCTGCCGCATGCTTATCCTCAATGTACCCGCCCCCAGATACCCCCCCCCCCACCACGCCCCTATCCTGATGGGAACATCTCCCCACCGATCACACCCACCAAGGAGCCGTAAAAGCGAACCTTGTCATCACAGCTACCCACTCACAAGTATCTACCGCCCAAGTTCACTTTACCCCATCTGCCCCCTCCACGCGCAGTACTTACCTTTTGTACTCTCCCACCACAAGCGGGCAAAGTGCACATTACGCGTGACAGGCCTCTGTGGAGGGACTCTCCCCCAGGGGAAGTCCCTGGGCTCCATCTGGCCAGGCTGCCGCTCCCTTTCCCGGCTTTTGGCAAGCAGAAGCGGTAAGAGCCTAATACAGTCAGGAAAGGATTAACACCTGATCCGGTGATAGAACAAAGTACTGATGGGCCACAGGCCCTGGTGATTAGGCCGCTGGCCTGAGCATTTACATGCCATTTGCTAAGGTTGTCGATTGAAGGGTCGTGTCTGATTGATTTTGCGAGAACCTTCCAGTACATGGTTAAGAGACTAAATGCTGTAGGGTGCCTGGGTGGCTCAGTCGGTTAAGCCACCCACCTCGGCTCAGATCAGGATCTCGTGGTTCTTGGGATCAAGGCCTGCATGAAGCCCTACACAGGGTTCTGCGCTAACAGTGTGGAGCCTGCTTGGGATTCTCCCTCTCCCTCCCTTTCTCTCTTTGTGCCTCCCTCCCTCAAGTATTCTCTGGCTCTCAAAATAAAGAAACTTAAAAAGAGGGGGAGGGGCACTTGGATGACCCAGTGTGTTAAGTGTCCTACTTCCTCTCTTGTGATCTAATGGCTGGTGGGTTCAAGCCCCACCTCCGGCTCTGTGCTGACAGCTCAGAGCCTGGAGCCTGCTTCCGATTCTGTGTCTGTCTGTCTGTCTGTCTCTCTCTCTCTCTGCCCCTTCCCTGCTTGTGCTCTCTCTCTCTCGCAAAAATAAACAAAACAATTTTAAAAATTAAAAAAAAAAAAAAAAAAGGACTTGAGGAATCCAAAGTGCCGGGGAGGCTAGGAAGATAAAAAGTGGTGATCGAAAATAGCCTACGTCAAATTGAGATCATGGAAGTTAAAATAAATAAACTTAAAAAAACTTATAATCATCTTTAAAAGACAAACTAAACCACTTTGAAGAAATGATTTTTTTGGCTTTGAGTCCAGGCTCTTCCATGAACTTGCTGATAACCTCAGATAGTTTCTCCTCCCTCTGTCTCCTCCCCCACTCCTTCTATAAAGGAGGAACTTAAATGGTACATACCTTAAAACACTGTCCTGAGGATGCAGTGAGTGAATACATGTAAAAAAACTCAGAAAAAAAGCATTACTTAATAATATTTGCTAGCATGGTTGTGCTGTTTAAGATTCAGAAGAGTGATCTTACCGGTTGAGGATTTCTTATCCCATTGAGATAAGTCCATAAATATTCAGAGCCACGTGCTTTGGAAAACCGCGTGGAATTCTTAGGAATACAAACAAATGGTTCAGCAACTATCCTGTTTGGCTGGGAAAATGGCATCCTATGATCGATTCAAAATGACAGGACCAGTTGCTTCTGTAATAGAAATGACTTGAAAGAGAGGGTACATGATGAAGCAGGAAACCAGAAGGAGGTGAAATTTAAAAGTGAAAGGAGAAGAAGTAGCAGGAAAGAAGGAAATGGCAGAGAAAGATCAAGGTGAAAACACTCAGGAAAAATACAAATACTTCTAAAGAGCACTTATGGCCATAAACCCATAAGACAGTTTATCAAAGTGGGACTCTTTTTTAAAACTTAATTTACCGTGTTTTTTTGTGAAAATTGAACTGCCTTTGAATGTTGGGTAGATGGCAGGGCAGTCAGACTACGTTCTGTTCTAAAGAATCGAAACCTTCACCATAGAGCTTCTGTGTCAAGTTCCAATCAGTGGCCTCCCTGACAGATCAGCTCCCGGCCAGCAGAGATCTTGCCGGGCTAGTTCAGTCCCCTCATTTTGCATAATGCCCAGGACATAGTAGGGGCTCCATACATGTTTATGAAATGAAGGAATGAATGGCTGTGAGAGCGCAGGAACCCTCTCTCTCTACGTGTTTGTGATGGAATGAAGTGTTAATTGTGTCAGAATCAGCTGTGACTCCGTGGAGACCCATCGGACAGAGAATCAGAGGCGGCGTCTTGTCCCAGCTTTGGCTCTCCTGGCTCCAAGTTTGAAGTCATCTGAGGTGGTTTTAGAGCAGTGACCATAGTAAGTAGCCCTTCACAGGTACCGTGTGCCGATGACATGAGAAAAGGTAGGGGAGATGCTTTAACCATAAATCCACACGCAGATGCAAGGTTGTCTTTTTAACTGGGTAAACTAAGGCTACCGTTGCTTAAGGCTTGACGAAGAGAGCTTTAACGCAGGTGATGTGGTCGTTTTGATGTCATGTTTACACACACGCAGACTCACGGGAAGGAAGAGAGAGTTGAGACACGGAGAGAAAGAGGAGAAGGTAAGGGGAAAATGAGGAAGGGTTGGAAGGAAAAGGAGAGAAAGTATTTTCACCTTTGACTGCAGCTGTTGGGTGATGATGTGGATAAACAACATTCTGGAGATCATTTTTGAGAAATGGACAGGCTGCCCTTGATTCTTTCTCCAGATCCCCTGGAAGGGTCAGCGCTGGTATTTGGAGTGACTTTTCAATTAGCTAGCCTTCGAGAAGTCTGGATCCAGGCTGAGAGAAGCTTGCCAGGGCGGTGGTTTTTATCTTATTCAGTCATAAGGAACATGGAAATCAATTTTTCCCAATCTCAGTTCTAGCTGGAAATCCATCGTTTTTAAGTCGGCAGGAGGATTAATCTATCGAATGGTTTTCGAGATTTTGCTGACATATAAACATTTTAAGAATACATTACATTTTTTTTTCCTCCCTCCCTAGCACTATTTTTAAAACGAAGCCAACTTGCTGTGCCAGCCAGGAGAACAAGGATGGCCACAAACCTCCTTCCCACGAAAGTGCAAAGCCATTTTTCCCAAAGCCTGCAGCGCAAACTGAAATTCACATTGGTCAGTGCCTGCCTCTCAACCACTGCCCCAAATCACAGGAAAGTGCACTTTTTTTTTTCATGCAGATATTTATGATTCCAAATAATTCAATTTAGAGGGTCCCATATGCACTAGAAAGGATTCCTTTTTGCAGTAACTGCTACAGCGAATAAATGTAATAAACAAATAATACAGTTAATAAATATAACACATATTCTATAGTAATACAATAAATAAGACGTTGAAATATGATATAACGGTGAATAACTCCTACTATGAATTATACTAAACATAACAAAAATTAAAAAGTACTGACACAAAGTAACTTTTAGGGGTTTATTCAAGCAATCGCCCCCACAAGTAAGGGAGAGCACAATCTGTTAGATCTGTAAATGGGTCATCATACTCAGAAAGTTTTAGAACCATTGACATAGAGTGAACAAATAGGGATGGGGGTGACTTGAGTGGTGAGGAGCTATTAAAAGGAAACAAGCCTGCAAACAAGGATTGTGCCATGTGGCAATTCAAAACAGGTGATGGGGAGTGGCCATGTGGCTCTTACCTGTGGCCACGGACCTGGTCAACCCTGTGAATGGCAAGGAACCAAATGGACCGATCCTTGCCACTTGTGAAGCTGTGCAGAATGTAGATACAGAGGCAGATATACCAAGAAGCCAATGAAAATTGAGCTTCAAGCCCCTCCCTTGCATTGTCGCTCCCAAGGCCCTGGTAAGGGCTCTAAGAATATGTTCGCCGGGTGGTAAAATTTTGTAAAATTTGCAAAAGTGAAATGTCAATCAGTTAACATCAGCCAATCAAGTCTGCTCAGTCTTCCACTCAGATACACCTCCCTTCCTATCGGGTGTCAGTGGTGTAGCTGTAGGCATTTGGAGATTCATAAAATTACGTTGGGGGTGTATTTAGATTTAGTGGGTCCCGTTGGAGTAGCTTGCAGCCACTTGGGAATATAGTTAGGACATTGCTAACTAGCACAGCATAGGAATGGTTTCCAGGACTACCCCTACAGCTCTCTGTGTGGACCTAGGTGTTAATGAAAGGAAGAGGCAGGCTAGAGGTCTTACGATTTTTATTCTCTAGTTAGAAAATATCACAAAAATTGCTTTCATATTTGGAGATAACCCAAGAGTACAGCCAAAATATTTAAGGAAAAATTATTACAGAGATGCATGGAGACTAACTCAATTAAGAAAAATATTATTATTATCTGTCTGCATCTTGCTGTATTTATGACATTTTAATTTGCTATTTCTCTTTTCATTACAAACAAATATTCACTTCTATATCTAAGGTTGTACTCATAATTTTGCATTGTTTTTCTTCAAGAGAGTCCTCTGAGTTTTACGTGCCTCAGGTTCCACCCCTGGAGGAAGGAAAATTTGCTCACTCGTGTCTTTTGGTATAAATCCCACGTAACTTCATCCAGTTATCATATATTGTTAGAGTTAGGACAGGTGTCATGTGGCAAAGAGCTCATGCTCTAAAGTCAGATAGACTTGAGTTCAGAGCCCGGTTCTATTACTGCCTCTGCCGCCCAAAGAGTTTGCCCAAATGCCCACAGCCCTGTGCCTTCATCCACCATTTTTGTTGAGGATTCGAGTCTACGTAAAGCACTTACTACTCTACCTGGTAGATAGAATGCATCTATCTACATAAACATAAAATGCATGTTTATGACTGAGAGATAAAGAGAGACAGGTATACAATACGCATACACGTCTTTCACAAATACCCAGAGAGTGCTTACCATACGAAGCCATCAAGCAGGACGAGAAACAAAGATGTCTAGAACACCGACTTGCCCACAGGAAGCACGTTACTTAGATGACGGCATTGAAGTTAGAAGCTTACTCCCTTGGACCTGACCCATTCCCTTTTATCTTGGGGAAAACAAATAGTAATCCATTGCAGATCTAGTTTATTTTCCTCCACGTGTACTTACAAGGGTCAGGGTAGGTTGCGCCAGTTGATAAACTGTGTTTATTTATTGGCAAGGCTCTGCCAAATAACATGCAAATGATATGCAAAATGACATACACATTCACGTCAATGACTCAGCCACTTATGGTAATAGCACTCCAGCCCTGCTCTGCCTCTGATTGTGGCAGTGCTGTTGTTTCGTAAGTATTGATTGCTCCCGACTTTTGCTGATGCAGACAGACAGTTTGTCGGGAGATAGGCCAAAGAGACCCATCCCTTTAGTTTAATCTGTCCTTCATTCACCTCCTACATTTATGCTAGGACTTGCACCTTTGGGTTTGGGGCCCATCTGTATTATATCGTTGATTAAAATATGTGGAACGCCGGTAACCGCTGCTTTCCAAAGTCGAGTAGATGCTACATAGGTTGCCTTTGCTGAGGTTGCATGACACTCATATTTGCCCCCCACCCCCAACACCTAACAGTAATGACCGTAGGGTACGGCCAGATCATTCCTTATCAACCCCGGGGGGACTTACAGTGAAATTGTTTTCCTGCTGGCACCTGGCCGTCAGCAGTGAGTCTGCCCTCTGAGCGCTCATCATGTGAGATGGCAGTGTCTCTCGGCAAGTAGATGGGCCCGGATCAGCCTCTCTCTCCATGATAAACACGTCTGGATGTGACAATCATTTCTTTCCCTGGGAATGCAATGATGATGTGATTTCCAGGGCCCTGCTCTGGATGTATGAGTAACAAAGCCATGATCCATCATCCACAATAAACTGTCTTCGTGTAGGGATTAATTTAGTCTTATGTAATATATAGAAGCGATTTGTTGGCTGGCAAGCAGAAAGCATGTGTTTAAGCAGACCAAACATATTTGGGCCTCTCCTACACATCTCTCTAACTTGATCGTATATACCATGCATATTGATTGCTGCTTCGGATTGGAGGCTATTTTCTGAAATGCTTTTTCATGGTCTTCATTACAACAGAATGCTATTGTGGAGAAGAAGTAGAGGGTGGCTATGGCTAAGCACAGTGGGGTTTGCAGACATCTTAATTCATGAACCAATCATGAGAATAAAGAACAATGCAAATGGAAAGGTTTATTTTTTCTCCTTAATGGTTTTTGAATAGATGCTAATTTTCATGAGCTATTTATTAATCTGAATTTGGGCTCTTAAAGACACGCTCAAACCTTATGAAGGCCAAAGAATTTAATTTGTGCTTTAGGAAGCAGGCTGGAAATAAAACATCAGACTCCTTTCGTAATTTGTAGTATCTTCCATATCATCCCAGGCAAATAAAAATATAATAGAGCCATACATATAATTCAGAATTTTCTAGTAACCACGTCAAAAATATGTTTAAAAGATGAAATTAATAACATATTTTATTTAAGTAAGCATATTAAAAATATATTTCAACATGTAGCCAATACAAAAATGTGCTTTAATGCACATCACCGTAATGAGATAGTTTGTGCCTTTTTTGTACTAAATGTAATAAATCCAGTCTGTGTTTTACACTTAACATCGAAGCTCAATTCAGTAGTTACCTTTCAAGTGCTCCATAGCCATATGTGGCCAGTGGCCACCATATTAGATAGCAGGGTTCTAGACAGCCCCGGGTAGGTCCCCTAACCTACACTAACCCAAGGCCTCAGCTTTCTCTTTTATCAGAGAAGGATAAAAGACATACTCTACTGATGCTTTAAGATTTACTAGTAAGTGTCAGTAAAATTTTTGAAAATAAGAACAACAACAGATCTATAGACTGTTCAAGCATGGGACTGATAACTAGGGCAGTAAGTTCTACCTCTGGACCCATCGCTATTTAGGGGTGCAATAGAATTCAATTTTCTCCTTTATAAAATGAGGTCCGGGGTCTAAATAACTTACTAGCTCCCTTCCAAATGTAAAATTATACATTTCAGGTTTTGAATTATTAGTCTATCTTATGTTTCAGAGCAAGAACAGAATGATCCTTTACCCCCACTGTTATGACTGGCTGAGTTTTAATGTTTTTAAGTATTGGCTTTCTCACCTCTTCCTTGGAGACTCTGTTTCTCAGATTGATGGCTCCTGTATATAGGAACTTTTCCCTATACTGTACTTAATTGATGTTTTCTTTTCCTGCATTTAATCCCTGGACTCCTCCTCATGGTCTCTTGGACCTCTCTGGGCATTTTCTTCCCTTCTATGATGAGCTCTGTAGGCAATGAATATGTCACTCTCTCTTCAACTTTCCCCAGCCTTGTTCTCAATAAACACTCGTTTCCTGTCAGCGCCCCTCATCAGCCAGGTCCTTACGCATTTTTCATGACTTCCTTTGTGTCCCTGTTCAAGGGAAGAGGCAATGAAGTTAGGACTAGAATGTAACCCCCTTCTCACCCCACCTCCCTTATTTTATTTTTTACAGGGAGAAGACAGCTTGTTGACTAGTGGAGGAGAGTGGATGTGAATTGTTGTTTATCCCTGCCTTCTGTTCCCAGGCCCTCTTGGAGAATTGTAATATTCCTGGATCTTCTTTCATAGACTCTGCCTTTCTCAATCTCACCATCCTCTGGAGGACACCTCTTCTGCTCTCATGTCCCATCGAGACTTGGAGGAGGTCCCCCAGATCCCGCTCATGTGGAGTGAGAGGAAGATGGCCTTCTAGGCCTGTGCTGTCCAATATTGTGGCCACTAGCCACAGGTGGCTTCTAAGCACTTGAAATGTCACTCCTGGGACTGAGGAAATGAATTCTTAATTTTAATTCATTTTAATTAATGTACATTTAAAACCTGACAGTCAATTCAGTTATTGGAAAACATTTGAGAATGTTTGTAACCTCTTGGGTAGATGAATCTGCTTTTTCAACTACAAATTTTAGGAAATGTAAATAAAGCTCAAATATTACTGGTAAAAACTTAGCATTGGAAATGAGATGTTCTATAGTAAAGTATGCACAGGACTCCAAAGAGTTTATATAAACAAAAGTAAAATATCTCATTAATAATTATGTGTATTACATGTTGAAATAATAGTATTTTGGACATAGGGGGTTAAATAAAATATTGTTGAAATTAATTGTTTCCACTGGATACTGTTGCTCTAGACAAAGCTTCTCTGGATTTCTGAATCTTATTTTTAACTTGCATTATTTAACAGACTGAGTATCCTGAATACATTATTCCATGTAATTCTCACAACAACTATATATAACATAGGTGTTCTCCTCCTTCTACAATTCAAAAAG
Organism: Acinonyx jubatus; assembly: GCF_027475565.1. Lineage (NCBI taxonomy): Eukaryota > Metazoa > Chordata > Mammalia > Carnivora > Felidae > Acinonyx > Acinonyx jubatus. The sequence goes on along the minus strand of NC_069395.1, from coordinate 7,472,734 downwards.
AGGCTCAGAAAATGTGCATAAATTTCTCAGTCTCAGTTATATTTAATAATAAGTGACAGAGCTGGATGTGGATTCATGAAAGCTTGGCTTATTCCACAGCCCATATTTGCAGTTCACTTGTGTTGCCTCGGTCCTTGACATTCAGATTCTGATGCTTGTTTGTCTCGAACCCATTTCTGATGCCCCTGAGTCCTATCAGATGTCCGCTCCAACAGCTAAAATAATAAGAATCTCGCTTTCTTGTAGCTTATAAAGCTTTTTACACTCATAATCACATTTGATCTTTGTTCATTTAGTGAATGAAGAAGGAGCCGTGCAACACAGTCAGGACAAGAATCCAAGATTTCTTTTTCTTTCCTCTTATCAAGAACTAATGAGGCAATAGGGTATATGTGGAGGGAAAGAAGGTTGAAAGCATCAGAAAGGCCGGATTGAAGGCAGGAAAGTGAAAAATGAAAAGATTACTAACAGAGGTGGGAAGACTTTCTTACCGGTGTTTCAGGACCTACATGTAAGGAGGCGAGAGTATCAGTCCCACCTCGTTTCTCTCCTGAGGCTTCACAGGTGACTATTTGGCAAATGTTTTAAACGGACTTTGTAGATGCTAGTATTTTGCAACCTGCAGGTCGAGACCCACTAATGGGTTATGAAATCCTATCGGTGGTTCACATTGAGTATTTTTAAGAGCAAAATAGAGTACGATAGAAAATACCCTAGTGTATCTGGTATAAGAAGGGTAAATATCGCTTGATGGCATTCTACCTTCCGTTATGTGTGTACAAGTGTGTGTGTTGCAACAGCAATTGTGTTTCTTAATCTGAGTGATGGAGGGGGGGAAGGTGGAAAACACAGCTATGTGCCACTGGGAGGATCGTAGCCATACATTATGCTGCACCAGCACGGTACCAACAATGCAGTGGGTTGTTGCTTCCAGTAAAACTTCTGACTGTACTGGATCAATCAAGCTTACTGCCTTGGCCAATTTCACAAGGCACAGAATTGTCTCAATTGGTCCAAGAAGGTGTCAGTCAGGATGATATACAGTCAATTACATAAGTCCACACCTTGAGTTAGCATTTCAATATATAGCCTCCTCTACCCCCCCAGATGACTTCATCATCATTATTTTTTACCTTCTGAAATTAAAAAAAAAAAATTAAACACTTTAGGCAACGGCTCTGGGTACGGGCCACATCAGTGGATGAACAGTGGGAAGGATTTTACACAGCAAAAGATGTGCATGCATTTGTTCATCTGGCACTTACTAAGTACTTTCGCCGGGCAAAAGTTAACTCAACGTGCTGTGATGTGACAAAGAGCAACCAATGAAGATAGTGCAGGCAAAGTTCTTACACACGCACAGAACCAGCTCGTCTGGACATGGCATGGCTTCTCTGAGAGACAAATCTTTAAGCAAGGATCAGAGGGAAATTTGCCGAGAGCCATGTTGGTAAAGACATGGGGAAAAAAGCTCAACTGGATGGGGTAAAGAAGGAGCTAAAAAAAAAAAAAAAAAAAAAAAAAAGATGTCGTGGACACAGTGTAACACCTCTTTGGAGAAGTCTGGTTTTCAAGAGGAGGAAGGAGAATAGACAAAATTGAATAGAAAAGTTTGATCAAAAGAGATACTGTTTTGGTTTTGTATATTTAGATGGGAAAGGCGTGATCAATTTTTAATGGCTATTGGGAAATTTCTAAGAGAGAGCATATGCCTGACTATTTCCACTTATCCAAGTCTGATGTATTCTTTGAAGGCCTAGAGAATAAATCATCTCCTGTGTAGCATCCTTGGGCCCCCTCAGCTCTCCCCCACCACCCCCTTCCGCACCTGACAATGTATTCCCTTCAGAGCTCCCGGGACTTAACATATAGTATTTGAATATGTATTCACTATGGAAGTAAAGGCTTTCTTCTGCATATTTCCTTCAGTTTCTATTCTGTCTCCGTAATCAGGTTGTGGGTTTCTTGAGAGGAAGGACTCTATCTTGGTCAGCTGTGCTGCTCACCAATACAGCATGCTTGGGGCGCCTGGGTGGCTCAGTTGGTTAAGCGTCCGACGTCAGCCCAGGTCATGGTCTCACGTTTTGTGAGTTCGAGCCCCGCGTCAGGCTCTGTGCTGACAGCTGGGAGCCTGGAGCCTGCTTCGGATTCTGCATCTCCCTCTCTCTCTGCACCCCACCCCCAGCTCATGCTCACTCTCTCTCTGTGTCAAAAATAAATAAACTTTAAAAAAAAAGAAAGAAAGAAAGAAATACAGCATGCCCTCAGTAACTGTGTTCATTGAGCAGGAGAGCCTCCTGAGAGCAGAGGGAAAACACTGAGCCGGAAGCAAAAAAGTAAAAAGTGCCCTTACCCACCTTGCCTCCTGTCTCTCTTACATTCAGAAACATTACCATCCCCTTTCCTTTAAGGACTTTCGTGATTAAAATCAGCAACAAACCCAGAAGCTGTCAGGTGGCCCAGGGCAAAACTAATTCCTCAAAATTGTTTCGTCAGGCCTGCATTATGGTTTTTAAACTTGTGAATAAGTTGTCAATATTTAAACACAGGGGATTTCACATTCAATTTTTAGGTATCCGGCTTTTTTCTTTATTATTTTTTTAAATGTTTATTTTTGAGACAGCGTGAGTAGGGGAGGGGCAGAGAGGGAGGAGGACAGAGGATCCGAAGCAGGCTCCGGGCTCTGAGCTGTCAGCACAGAGCCCGACGCAGGGCTCGAACCCCTGAACCCTGAGGTCACGACCTGAGCCGAAGTCAGAAACTCAACCAACTGAGCCACCCAGGCGCCCCTATGGTTCCTGCTTCTTTTTAAAAAATCAGAACATCCAGCCGTATTGGCACTAATTTCCTACCTGGCAACAAGGTGGTTAAGCTGAATAGGAGTCGCTCAATTCAGGCAGGACTTTATATCTCTATTGGCCAAGCATCCCTGGCTCTTACCAGTTCTGCCTGGCCTACACACCAAGTAAATATAAAGTCCTAAGGTCATTTGACTTGATTTGGCTCGGTTGGTATTAAATGTCATATTTGAAATAGCCAGGATGACTGCTTCTCAAAATGGTCACTTTAGGAATCATGATATAGTCCTCCCCAATGCTGTCCTTGTTTCCAATGTTTTGTAACCTGCCTTCAGAGCATTGCAAAACAAAACAAAACAAAATAAAATTTAAAAGAAATGGTTATGTTTTATAGCCAGGCAGTTTTGCTGCTTTTTAAAACCTCATTGTGAAACAGAGAAATCTTACTCAATCTTAACAGCCTTCTTATTCACCTCCCTCAGTATGTAAAGCATTTTGACTATTCTGTGAAACCTAAACACAGTCTTCACCAGACTGACCACTCAGACCGCTCCAGACAAGGTGCTGTGAATGTCCTGGAGTCAATTCCCCCCCCCCCCCAAAAAAAGGTCTCAAAACATCTCTGAGCAAGGCCAGTATCGGAACAAGGGTGGCACAGACTATTACCAGGAGACCCTCACGTATATAGCTGTTGCATGTTTCCTAAAAACAAAGCACATCCATTTACAACCAAACCCATATATTTCTGTAGTAGCAATGGGAACATTTGTTTTTCCTCAATACTTAAAAGGGGAGGGAAAAAGAAGAACCTACTCGCCTTCTCATATCTCTTCTTCATTCCGTCATGAAGCTAAAGATAAAACTCTCCCTCGTTCCCCAGCCTCCACCCCTGCAAGAAAAAAGAAATGGGTCCATATATTACTTAAACAACCCTGCTATAATTATAGACAGTCCAGGTGTGAATTACTCGGGGCCCAGACAGTCTGGGGAGCCGCTCGCTGCCTGTATCACGGTTTTGTTTGTGTGGTTTGTAAACGTTGATATCAAACGGTAACCAGCCCTAATACCTCTCGACGTTCCATCGCTGATAAACTTGGTAATGGATTTCTTCTCTCTCTCAACATTTCATAGGTGTCGCCCAGGCTGCCAATGAAAGCGAAATGTGCTCTGTGTTTCTGTCTCTCTTTTTTTTTTTTTTTTTTTTTTTTTTACCTTGTTCCTTTTTAAGTTATAGTCACTGGAGAGGCTTGATAAGTTTCTCTCTTATCTCACTAAGACATCTGAGACTGATCCATAGTAACTGAATAATCAATTAATTCTCCTGCAGAGTTCCATTTACATAATGAAAATGTGACGCGCTGATATTTTATACAAGTCGTTTTTGGTCGTCTAGACTGATAATATATTGTGTATTGATTGAGGGGGAAAGCCTAATGGATCTTCTGTTGTTGAAGTTGCAAAATTACAATTAAAGTAAAATGACAGAAGCAACCATCTATTGGATTCATATCTATATATCTCTCTTTAATATAGGATTCTAAATGTCTGGGCCTGATTAAGACTTTGCTCTCACTTGAGCAAAAAGGGCACATAAATGTGTGGCTGCTCGTGTTCCCATTGCTAGGGCCAAAATCAATACAATACTGTTTGCAAAGTAACCAACATGCAAGGCTGAATCCTGTGTCCTCTGCATGCCCAAGGCACCTAAACTTTAACCACACCTCCCTGTGGACACAGTGGTCTCTTAACCTGGGGAAAGGAAAGAATTTGAGTAGATCTTAGACCAGAGGTAAGAGACTGACCTGTGTAGTCCTCTAGGGAAAAGAAAATCTTGTTCGTAGTCCCATTTATCTGATAATCTACAGAGCCAGATTATCACTGAGGATTCCCCTCACATTCCTACAAGAGAAAGGCAGTAAAGTGTGAAGGTTAGGCTCAGGGCTCATGGGCGCTGAAGGTCATGGGTTCACACTCCTACCTCCATTGCTGAATAACTGTGAGTGGTGTCGGTTACTTGACTTCTTTGAGCCCTAGTTTTCTCATCTGTAAACAGACATGATATTAAAGTGCACCCCACGGTGGTGGTGTCAGAATTAAATAAGCTCATACTTGTTGGGTCCCCAGAATAAGGTCTGTCCTATAGCAAATGCACAATTGAGTCATTTATGCTTACCAGCAAGTCCGTGAAGAAAAGCATCATGGTCCTGAGCCCCCAAGTCAGGGAATTTCATTGAATTGGGGAGCACTAAGGCATGCCTAAACAGGTGATTCCAAAGAATAAAGCTGGAGCACAAGGAATTGGTAGCTATTTGTTCAAACATGTGCGCTAAGATTATGTTTATTCTCCTTTTTGAAAAATTTTCTCTGTATTTTCTAATATGTTCACAATGGCCATGAATTACTTTTGTACTCTTCAAAAAATGCAATTATTTCCACTTTGAAGGGGAGAAGGAAACGGTTCCTACCCTGTGGTTCTGCGTTTTGTTCCCACCACATCATATGGTATTTCTTCTTCTTGAAACGTGTCCATCATGTCTACTCTCTGACTTCACTGAATAATAACTTCCACCACATTTGGGGATGCCTTCAAAACAGGGCCCCGTTGACAAATAAGGGGTAAGTCCTGCTATTACATCTTTATGTTCATAGATGTTCCATTTGCCCATGGCCCTTTCACCCCCCCACACACAAAGAAACACACACACACACACACACCCCAAAAAACCACCTCACAGGTGAAAAACTGGTGGCACTGTTTTAATTTTCTTCTTTCATGGGCAAGGCCCAGAGCAAACGCAGAAGTGGGAGCAGGCTCCACAGCCCCTAAGGTGCTAATAAACATGCTTGAGAATTAATCAGTCCCCTTCGTCCTGTAATGGGACAAGGCAGCCTTGGAGTTTGCTCATCTCTGAAAGCAGGGAATGCCTTTGAAGAGCAGGTGTGGAGTAGAACTGACTAGGAAATGAAAATTGAGTCAACACACAAAGCCCAGAAAGTTCAACACAGCAACCAACAGGAAAGATAAAAACATCCACCTCCTATAAGCTCCTTTTAGCCTGTGTGTGTACTCAGCTCTGAACTCTGCCATTAAGAAAAATGGCTTGGCATGTGAAAAAGGAAGAGGAAGCTATCCAACCTTTGTTTCTTGATGGTTCATTAATTACCCTTTCTGACAATGGAGTATGAAGTCAAGTTGTTCAGAAAGTTGAGTTAAAATTAGCTTTGGTGGTGGGCATAACTGCATTTTCTTCCCAAGGAAAGGAACACTCCGTGAAGATCAGAACACAGCCTACACTAGACCATGCATCTTTGCAACTCAGTAAAAATGTATGCAGACACCTGGAATGCCCAAGGTAAAAATAAATTGGAGCCTATTATTTGACACTTAGTATTTATTACTGGCTTTGTGCCCTAATTAATCACCGTTAATAACACTTTATATGCACAACTGGTCTTCTTTCCATATATGGTCTTAATTCTCAAATGTTGCAAACATCATGAAGCATATAGTCTTAGTGTTAATGTCATCATGTGAGGAAACAAACAAACAAAATTAACTAATAACTTCTCTTGATCTTGTGCCTAACAATGAACTCCAACGAAATTCCTTCTGAAGAAAGGACGTAATGGCATATAACAAAGATCTGGTAGGTTTAGGATTCTGCACGAATTGGGTAATCTTTGGAGGTCAGGGACCAACTCAGAAGCCACGAGGATAAAGGGACTGTGCCAGAGGGTCCAGGCTATCAAAAAGACACCTAGCGCCTTCCCCGGAGTGATATCCCAGGGAGACAATCCCAGAAGTGACAATGACGTTTTAATGGCTTTAGTTACAGTTCTTCCCAGCCCTCAGAGAAAACACTTTTCTCCCCCCCAGAGAACTTAAAAAAAAAAAAAAAATTCTGAGCACACGGAAGTTAAATGTAAAATAATAGTAAGTGGGATATTTTCTTTGGCTATGGAATTAGGGAATCGGCTTCAAACTGGGGGGGGGGGGGGGCAAAGAGATGATAAATAACCCATATTCTTTTTTTAAGTTTATTTATTTATTTTGAGAGAGAGAGGGAGAGGGAAAATCCCAAGCAGGCTCTGCACACTATCAGTGCAGAGCCTGATGCAAGGTTCCATCCCACAAACCGTGTGACCATGACATGAGCCGAAATCAAGAGTCAGACAATTAACCAACTGAGCCACCCAGGCACCCTAACCTATATTCTAAAGAAATCTGCCAATAACGGATCTAAACAGTACTCACAGGGCTCCTTAAGAGCCAACAATCAACTCAATCGAAATGTGTCAGTCTGGCTTTTTTTCTGCCTTGTCATTAAAGAAGGGTAGGAAGGGGTATTTTTGCCTACCAAAAGCCAAGTGAAGCAAACTCCAAAGATAGCCATGTCGACAAGAAAGGGCATGAGACATCTCAGTGTCTGGATGGATGGTTGCACGGGCATTGGATTTGCAACATGTGACCTGCGCCTACTTAAACGGAGGGACGAAGAATTGAGGAGAGAAGAAACCAGGGAGCAGCCATGTTTAGCTTCCCCCTGACCAAGTGGACCCAAAGAAAGAACTTGCTGGAGTTCCCTTGCCAACACCCTACTGGCCACCGGTGGAGAGCAGTCCAGAGCTGTGAAGCATATCCCTGTGCATGAGGGCTGAGGGGTTGGAAGAAGCCAGAACCAAGAAAGTTCCCTCACCTCAGGGAACTCTGCAGAGGAGGTTCTTCCCCATGGGTCCCATACGTGCTACACAGAGACTCCACTTCTGTCCATTCGTCATCTAGGGGGATCAGTGACAACCAATAAAGAGGTTTAATAAGAATACAGTTGCCCTTGGGGTGCCTGGGTGGCTTGGTCGGTTGATCGTCCAACTTCGGCTCAGGTCATGATCTCACGGTCCGTGAGTTCGAGCCCCGTGTCGGGCTCTGGGCTGACAGCTCAGAGCCTAGAGCCTGTTTCGGATTCTGTGTCTCCCTCTCTGTCTGCTCCTCCCCTGTTCATGCTCTGTCTCTCTCTGTCTCAAAAATAAATAAACGTTAAAAAAAAAATTAAAAAGAATACAGTTGCCCTTTAAATTACTATGAAATAGAAGCTTTAAAACTGACTCCAAAAAACTTAAAAAAGAAAATCCTGGAAGAGATCAAAAGCCAACAGGTTCCCCCTGAAATAATAAGGACATAACACTATAAAAATATAAAAATAGTTTGATGTGTATACCGGCAATGGATCAAATCAGCTCTGTAAGTTGGTTACACAGATGGTTTGTACATAAAGCCTTATACTGGGATCGAGACTCGAACACAGACCATTGGCTTCAAACGTGGAGCCTGCTCTGCTCTATTGAACTGCTGCCTCTCCCCAATCCCAAATAATTCACCCTGTCTTCTCTAAGGAAGGAAATGACACGAGTGGAAGAATATATCAGTTACCTTCACAATGCTTTTATTTTCAGAACCTCTTTAAAATCACCACCTCCTCCAACCTGTTTCATCAGATTTTAAGCCATGTGCTTGTAGTGACTGGGTAAGATTCAAAACAGATGGGGTTTGGGATGGGGACACGGCCCCGCTGTGCCTATCAACTTAATAAATGCAGTTATCCGCATCAGCCAGGTCCAGAGGCCAGCCAGTCCCTGAAGTCTGCTGAGTCAGACCCAGCACATCTAATAAAAGGGATTGAAAAATAATGCTTGAAGCTGCTCTGGTTCGCATGAGTAAATTGTGAGGACACCCCATACATTAAGAAGAACCATTCATTTCCATAATACAATAGGATCATCTCCAATGACCGCCCCCCCCCCCACCCCCGCTCTGAGGACAGAAACTTGCCTTGGGTCCTCAGGACCCTGATAAAGAGAGGCTCAAAGGAGTTGACAATCGACAACACTGAACCCTGTACCCTCACCCTCACAAGATTTTCTGCTAACTTATCTCTCTGAATTTTCTGGTTTCTTGATTTCCATCCATTGGGTCAGTAGAGAAGGCTGAGATCCACTCCCTTTTGTGGAGTATATACTTAGACTAGCATTGTGGTTTCCATTTCTAAACTTTCCCATAATTCATCGATCTTCGGGAGTGAGCTCATGCCTACCAGTAAGGTCTAGATCCATCCTAGCCTAATAATCTCATGGGTATAACTGAGGGAATTGATAATGTGTTCCCTTTCACAACACCCCTCAAGGTCACTGCCATTCTCCCAAGCATATTCTCAGTCATTCAGACAGGAACCTAGTCTGTCACCCAACCCTATTTTGTTGGCTGCATATCTTACATACTTTCTGCCTCATAAGCACTGAGCTATTTCACACTTGATGCTTTGGTTTCTCTGATCTAGACTATTGCTACAACCTCCTAAGTCATTCTAATTTCATGTAATAACATTCAAGAAATTTATTTGCTGAACACGATAAGCTCTGGAGACATGATATCAATGTGACGCAAGCTCTACCCCCAGGTAGCTTACAATCCAATAGAATAGAGCTAATGTGGAAAGATATTTGGGGGGTCAATTCAATGAGGAAGTCATTAAGGAGACACTGTAGTAAATCTGGAAAGGAAAAGGCTGGTCATCAAGGGCAGCTAAGATCTTTGTCATATAAAGAGAATTGCATGAGAGAGAGAGAGAGAGAGAGAGAGAGAGAGAGGGAGAGAGAGTGGGGTCGGGGGGAGAGAGAACAGCATATATCCAATTCAAAGAATGAGGCAAGGAGAGAACTGAACTGAAATAAAGAGCAATGAATGATATTGATGGCTCCAAGGGTTGAACGCACAACTGGAGAAGGGTTTATGTCTGGCAGGAGTAGGCCAGGTAGGACTGATTCTGTGAGCAACAGGAATCTTCAGCTAGACCATGGGACACGTGCCTGGATCAGAAGCAGGAACAGCAGTAGTGACTTCAAAAGATAGTTTCAGGCTGGACAGTTTTAGCAGGTTATAATCATTAACTTTTTGTGTGGACAGAGTTTTCATAAAGCTTTAACATTATCAGGAGCCAGCATTATCTGTAAGTAATAACCATTAGAAGGGAATGTTAAATAAGCATAACGGCTTCTTTCTAATTAGGATATCACTTTCCCATAGGTTTGGTTATACTTGGTAAATTAGGCATAGAAGAATATAATTCAAAGGAAGCAGTTTTCTTCATGATTAAGTTAAAAAGCCTATAACATAACTCCTGTTGTTCTCCCAACATATGTCCTGTGATATAATCTCGTTAGGAGAAGCGGGTTTACGTGAGTCTCTACCTCAAAGATCTAGTGGATGTGTTATACCATGATATCTAAACATTGCTGAACAATCCGTAAAAACCCGAGGCTCTCAGGAGTCATGCGGATTAGTGAAACCTCCACATACAGCACAACATCTCAGGAGGAACAGTTCACATAAGAGACATCGCAGATCTGTGTGTTTGTTGTGGCAGCTTTCTGGATCCAACACAATCCGTGTTCCGTGATGGGGGAAGGTGTGTCTAATGTGCCTGAAAGGCCATGGGGACTAGTCGGCCCTGCCCACAGGCCACACTGAATCACGGCAAGACCAAGATCCTTGAGGCCTTTCAGCTGAGAGCAATGGAACTTAGCTCTGCTTTACCCGTGACGGTTCACATTTTTGGATACTGTCGTGGGCGGTAGTATTGGCTGTTGGTAGCTGACAAGATGAACTTTGTCCATGAGAAAACTCATCAGCCATACGCAGGGGCTGGGAGCTAAGTTATGCACGTAATTATAATAGTTAGCATTTATTAAACACTTTAAATGTGTCAGACACCATTCATAACACCTTCCAACGATCAGGCCTGTCAGTGGGTGTCTGGCTTGAGAACCTGTACAAATGCCTCATTGATTGGAATCACCAAAGAAGTCAACTGGACTACCACACAGTCAATTCCGTCTCATGCTTAATAAGGTTTGAACTAGTAGACATTAGCAGTGGCCAGGATTATCACATAATGGAATCAGTGAGGGGCAGTACAAGTTTTGGAAGCTGACTGCCCAGGGTTTGAACCCTGATCGTGCTATGTGCTCTCATTTTCAGGACCATAATAATTAACCTGGCCCGCCATTTTTTTAATTAATTTATTTTTTTGAGAGAGAGAGAGAGAGAGAGCGCGAGAGCAGCATGAGTGGGGAAAGGGCGGAGAGGGGGAGAGAATCCCAAGCAGGCTCCGTGCCCAGCTCGATCTCATGACCAATTGTGAGATCATGACCTGAGCCAAAATCAAGAGTCAGACACTTAACCAACTGAGCCACCCAGGCGCCCCCAGTCCAACGTTTAATCACTTGGTTAATTTCTTTGTATATTAATAATACTTACTGTCATAAAACCAGTAAGCCGTGATTAAAAAAAAAAAAACACAATGGCTTTGAATAGAACTGATAATATTGTTTTGAGAACTTCTTTGAGTATCTTTTTATTCCATAACATTGTTTCCTCAGGTGAGAAAGATTGGCAGCATTATAAAATATTCCCAGCTTAAAATACACCTTGTGACTTTTGTAACTATACTCCTATGAAACGGTGGAATATAGTAAAAAAAGAAAATTGTAAACAACATTTAGAATGTAGAGCTTTTCTTGAAAAATGAGGTCAGACTAACACTCAAAACCTCTGTGTCTTAGGACAGAAGTGGCTTGCCCTGTTAGTGGACTCTACCATAATCTCACAGTTCTTGAATCTTGTAGAAGTAGTTTGGATGACAAACAGAATAACGTCCATTGTTCTACTTCCAAATCAGTATGTATGAATACATACGAAACATATACAAATTCATTTTACCGTTTCTTCGAGGGTACTTTTTGAAATGGTATTTATGGGCTATTTTTCCATCCCTAGACTCATTTATGTCCTACCATCTACAAGGGTCTGTCTACTGTGTACTGATAATCTCTCTAAGCTACATCAGCAAAAACTGCTGATCTTTAGTGCTGGTGGGGAGCAAGGTTCTGATCCATACTCTGTCATTCACTTATTATTTGACCAGAGGTAAATCACCTCACTCACATTTCCCGGACTTTTAGATTTCTTATTTACAAAATGAGTTTTGAACAAAATCAGTTTTGCTTTTATTTTTCACAACATGTCTTTGCTGGGGGCGGGGGCAGGGTGGAATCACACAATAATGAGGGAGATAAAAGTTAACTGAAATCCCACCACTATTAATAATTTTGGCGACTATCTTTCTATCTCACATTTTGCATGTACATGACAGATGCACAGTTACACATAAATGGGATGTAGCTTGTGTTTATACCACAGACCCTAATTTTTTTATTTAAAAAAAGTTTTTAACGTTTATTTATTTTTGAGAGATTGAGAGAAAGAGAACGTGAGGTGGGGCGTGTGCGGAGAAATAGGGAGACAAAGAATCTGAAGCAGGCTCCAGGCTCTGAGCTGTCAGCACAGAGCCCAACACGGGGCTCGAACTCACAAACCATGAGATCACGACCTGAGCTGAAGTTGACACTCAACCGACTGAGCCACCCAGGCGCCCCTCACAGACCATATTCTTTACACAGTGTTTTCCCCTTTATCTTCCTTTCCTCTCTGCTCCAGTGCTCAACACTAACAACATGAACAACCCTCCAACTCATATAAAACATGCTCATATAAAAACATGCATCTACGATAAAATATATCTATATGGAGGACTTGCCTGATATTACGAAATTTGGTGTTGCTAAAATATAGTTGTTCTCAAGTAAAAATACATGCTGATAATTTCTCTAAGCTTCCTGGCACAGGACTACGTTAATCATCTTAATGACCGCATAACCTGTCATCATACGGGTGGGCTACAATTCCATTTTCCTATCGATGAGCCTTTATTTGTTCTCGGTGTTTAGCAACAGAAAACACTGCAATAAACATCCTCGTGTGTTCTTGTCCTCTCATTTCTGTGGGATAAATCCCCAGGAACAGGATTGCCGCATCAAAGAAAAAGTATATTGTCAGAACTTTCATAAATACTGTAAGCATTTAATTTCACCAGCAACGTTTAAGAGCACTCCACGCCTGCTAGTCTAGCCAACTCATTTACATTTTTGCCAATGTGAGGGGTATAGAGTTGTTTTAATTTGCATCCTTCTGATGGCTAATGAGCTGGAGCATCTTTTCTACTGTTTGTTGGTTGCTTCAACTTGTTCTCCACAATCATGATTTTCCCTGGGGAAACACAAAGTCCCTCATATTCCTGGAGGCCACGGTGAGAAAAAAAGAGAGTGACCAAGATGACAGGGCATCAGGTCCCCTGCCCTTTCAACAGTAACAGTTTATGTGTCGGGTTCCTTATGGGATTTGAGACATAAAATTCATTTGACAAGTACTAGACTAGACTAGATGCTTTTTTTAATGTTCCTTCCCTGAGATTTTAAAATAATCTTGTTTATTAATTTTGTTATGTTATCATCACCATCACCATCATCATCATCATCCTATCTAGATTTGAAGCTAATTATGGCCAGAATCTCCTTCTTATGCTCCGTGTGATCAAATCCCACTAAGACCATAGTTTTCACACTTTGATACGAATAGGAATTATCCAGAGAATTTGTTAAAAGTGTGGCTACTCAGATGCCAATGCCAGAGATTGATTCAGAAATGGCTGGGGTGGGCTTCACAAGTCTCTACGTTAACAAGCACATTACGAGATTGTCACACAGATTGCCCAATAACCATACTTTGGCCAATAAGTGAGTGTTCAACACATGCTTGGAGGTTAGTGGATTCCCCTAAGCCAGCATCGGACGCTCCTTAGGTCTACGTGCTGTGTTGAAGTTATATAAGTATCGCCACTAAAAAGTTTATTTAAAAGTTTAGACTCCAGGGGCACCTGGGTGGCTCGGTTTGTTGAACGTCCGACTTCGGCTCAGGTCATGATCTAACCACTCATGAGTTCAAGCCCCACGCCGGGCTCTGTGCTGACAGCTCAGAGCCTGAGGCCTGTTCAGATTCTGTGACTCTGTCTCTCTCTCTCTCTGTCCCTCCCCTGCTCACTCTCTCTCTCTCTCAAAAATAAATAAACATTACATTTTTTTTTTTAAAGCAAACTCTTAAAAGTTTAGACTCCGGGACACTTCGGCCTTTGAAGTCCAGTTAACCTCTTGCAAAATGGAAGAAAATCTTCACTTCCTGTGGGCAGGTGGGAGGTCAGGGAGAATAAACTGAGGTTCCCCCGGGACTATCAGAAGTTGCCTGGGAGAGTCTCTAATGCGGTACTAGTCTCTTGCCAAAAGGTTTCTCACTCTGATCACATCATCACTAGCCAGAGGACAGGGTTTACCCAAAAGCGTTCAAGGTCTGGGTCCAGAAAGTTAAAATTAATTTCAGCAAAGCCATCCCAAAGAAAACACCAGGAAAGGGAGTCACATAAAGCTCTATTTCTAAGGACAAGTATCATCAAGAAACAAACTTCCTCTCTGATAAGATGGGGCTGTTCAATCTTACATTCTTGCCTCTAATCCTATCTGCATCCCAATCACCCTGATTTACTCTGTCACTGGGTGATGGTACAAAGGGAAAGATTGCAGATCTAATTAGCATAATATAGATAAGCAAATGAGGCCTAATCAATTATGGTTCACACTTGCTTTCATCACTCGTGCCAACAGTAGGCAAATTCACTGACAGTTCAAATGCGACATTTTTAGAAGCCATCAGTAAATCAATAACAAGTGACAGTAATTTAGATGCACACTTCGTTCTGCCTCCATTTCTGTCCAGGAGATGCAGCCTCACAACCCAGAGACACCTGAGCTCAGCAGTCAAAGCTTTTCACCACTCAAATCACACACGTCGGCCAACTCTGTTCACTTGACTCTCGGCACCTCAGCTATCTATATGACAACTTGCATGAAGGTTATGGTAGGTGTGGTGACTGGAAGCTTTTCTTCCATTTGCACTACATTTTTGGAAGAAGCTTGCCACATATATTTGTGAGAGACAATATCATCAAGCAATATATGCCCTGGGGCAGCTGACCCGAATTCTGATCCCGGCTCTACCGTTCATTTCTGGTATAACCTTGGGGAAAATACCTTGGTCTGTCTGGGTTGTAACTATACCATCTGTTGAATGGTGGGGGGGGGGGGAAGGGGGGAATGTTTATACACACCTTTATTTGTCTCGCAAGGCTGGATTGGGGATGAGAAAAGATGTCAATAGTGAACATACTTTTTATAAATATAAGCCTATTATTAGGGCTTCGAGAGAACTGAGCTTTAGGGTTCAAAGTAAAGACAAATGGTCTGTTCTCTTGCCTGACATTTACAGTCATTTTATTTTATTCCGATGGTATTCATGTCAAAAAAATCCCCACCTTAATATGACTTTCGTAAAAAGGCAGAACAGGGATTTTAAAGTTCAGATTGTGTCGTGAAATAAAATCTGAGAAAGCCAGGGATGGCCAGAACCTCACGGGTCACCATCATCACCATCACCATCACCAGCACCCCTGATATTTCTGTAGTCCTTACACTTGGTGTAGGGCCCCCATATGCAGAGCTTGTCGCTGGGCTTCATGCTTCAGAAAGAACACTGAACAGTCACGAATCGATCAGGTATGGGTGATGCTGGAGACTGGCGCTCGCTTAAAAATCATCTTCCCTACTGACGTTTCCCACTCCACTCCTTTGGGGACATGTCCATTGGCCAGTTCTAAATCCAACAAAGCAACTGCCATTCACTTATAAGTCTCCACATTTTCCACAGGTCATCATCTCTGAAATTTACACTTCCCAGAACCACAACACCCCTGTAGCTTGTGCGCTTAGTCTCGTTATAATGTGCACTTAATGAATCCATAATGTCTCCGAGAGTTCACTGTTCCTCATTTTAAGTGTGAGTAAATTAATCCTTAAATATTTAATTTGAGAATCTAGAAAATAACTGTATTACAGTTTATTTGAAGACATTTATTGGGTACCTGACCATTGGCTGGTGTTACAAAATTGCTGTGCAGCAAGTAACTACAAAACTCAGTGGCCTGATACCTTGCCAAATATAATTTTTTTAACATTTATTTATTTTTGAGAGACTGAGAGAGACAGAGTGAGACAGAGCATGAGCAGGGGAGGGGAAGAGAGACAGACACAGAATCTGAAGCAGGCTCTAGGCTCTGAGCTGTCAGCACAGAGCCTGGCGTGGGGCTCAAACCGACGAACCGCGAGATCATGACCGGAGCCGAAGTTGGATGCTTAACCGACTGAGCCACCCAGGTGCCCCTACCTTGCCGAATACATAAAGCAGTTAGTGCAGTACCTTGCACATAATATAAGCTTAAATGTAATGTTTTTGTTAAAGTGTGGTTAGTGAGTATTTTATATACAATATAAACGTATTTGAAGTATGTGACATTTTTAAAGTGAGATAAATTGTTTTGCTTGTAAATTTAAGTACATTTTCAACCTCCAGTTAATATCCACAATGGATAAATTTCTTGGACTTCTGTTTGCAGCTTGACTCTTTTTCCAAATATGATCAATAAATGACTCAATCTCCCCCCCCCCCAAAAAAAGATTTAAAAAAACCAAAACTCAGTGGCCTGGAACAATAGACATTTATTTGCTACATGTCTGCCTTTGCATCTCAGCTGATCTTGACTGAGTTTGCCTATATGCCTGTTGGAAGGCCAAGGGGCTCTCCAGGTCTTGACTGGAGCATCTTACCTGGAGACACTCTGCTCAGTATGTCCCATATTCTCATCCTCATCCTGCGAATGGCTTCCTCATGTCATGTCAGAAGAGCAAGAACATGGAGGCCAGGCACACAAGCACTTTGCAAGTCTCTTCTCCCATAACATGTACCAACATGCCATTGGCCACAGCCAAATGCATGCCCACACTAAGGTGTGGAGAATTATGGTCTGCCTACAGCAGGAGGGCCCTGTCAGCTTACATGCAAAGTTATGGATATCTGTTGGAAAGAGCAGCTGGGATCACTAATGTGAGCACCTTTTATTGGAACGTCTTGAGTCTCTTTCTACAGGAAATACAAACGTAAGTGGAAAGAGGTTTTGCCATGTAGAACCTTACAATTTAGTAGTAAGCCTGAGAGCATTTCATGTAAGGGAGAAATTATACCTCATGGTAGAATGAGGAAGGCTATAAAGGTGTCATTTGAGACAGATTTCAATGAAGAGGTAGGATGTGAACAAGCAAATAAGAAAATAGGAGAATATTTGATGTGGTGGAAATCTCCTGAGAGTTAGCACACAAAAGGAAAAGCATGGTGATGTCCCGAAACACGATCAAAGTTCCTAGCTGGCTGTATATCAGGTGTGTGAATGGTGGTAAATGGCTAGTGCAGCCAGAAAAGGTTAAGTTCGTGATTCTTGGGGTCTCAACTATATCAACAGAGATCTCATTTCTGTCGGTACATTGTCTGTGACCAAATTCCAACCAAAAAATTAAGGCACACACACACACACACACACACACACACACACACACACACAGAGCCATGGGCAAGAGCTGTTTGATTGACTGATTACCAAGAGGCCGGCCTAAGTGATGCTCTGGGTGTGCCAAGGCTGAACGCCATTCTCAAGTTTTGTTTGTTTGTTTTTTAATTTTTTTTAATCTTTCTTTAGTTTTGAGAATGAGAGAGACAGAATGCAAGCAGTGGAGGAACAGAGAGAGAGGGAGACACAGAATCCGAAGCAGGCTCCAGGCTCCGAGCTGCCAGCACAGAGCCCCCACACGGGGCTCGAACTCACATTCATGAGATCATGACCTGAGCCGAAGTCGGACGCCCAACTGACTGAGCCACCCAGGCGCCCCCATCCTCAAGTTTTTAAAGGAACATTTCATCTGAGAACATCTGCATCTGCCTGAAACATATTTTCCCAGTGTAGTACTTGACTTTAAGCTGACTAGAGATATCAAACTTTCTTTCACAGATTCTTTGACATCCTTGAACATTATTGAACAAATGTCAGTTATGTCTATCTCTTGAATTGTGTCAATCTGAATTGAAAATGTGCTGACTTTTTTTAGCATCGTCACTCCGTGTGTTTCTATGCCAGCAGCACAATTGGACGTGACTGGAAATATCGGTCACTGTTCCCTGGGATGTTCGAGTTAGCTCTTACATCTGCATTTCTGGGACCTGACCCTTTACCTCCACGCAGAATCACACCAGACAAATACAGAGACAACTAGAATTCTTTTGTGCATATACAAATACGGTCGCTGGTGATACGGCAGCGAATGATGCCATTAATACGATACAGTTTTGTAAGCCAAATAAGAAGTCTATGAATTTAAAGACAACGTATCATATTTCCTACAATATCATTCAAATGCACTCACTCATTTTGGTTGAGGGAAGAGTCCTCTTAATTCCCCAAAATTGGAATGATAAGATATTTTTTGAACCAGATACAATTTTAATTTTTGGAGTGCTATAGTGATTTTCACCCAGCGGCAACATGTTTTGAGGTAGAAGCTATGTTAATAATTGGACAGTAATAAATCAGAATAACATATGCCATTCTGAACTGTTTGCCACTGTTCCTGTGGTGGACTGAGTGTTTGCATATCTTACCCGATTTAGTCTTCATGATGACTTATGGCAGTGGTGAGGTTGTCATCCAATTTTACAGATGGTAAGACTGAGGTGAGCTAACTAGCATGCCCAAGACCACACAACTGATAAATAGTAAAAGATAAATCTGTCTGACCCCCAATGCCATTTAGATGCCTTCAATGAGAAATTGAGTGTCTACTATATGCCAAGTACTATTCTAGGCTCTGGGGATCTTATGAACAAAACAAATAAAACTTGATGTCCTCATAGAACTGATTTTCTAGTCAACGTTATACATTTATATAAGTAGAATAAATACACAGAATCTCAACATTTCATGGCTTATTTTTCCTCTGAGATAGTAATCTATTTGTCTAATCTTCGATAACTAAATTATGAATTCCTTACATGCTGGAAGTATATTTTTTGGTTTTTACAATTTCCCTACAGCACACAGCAATGGGGTGATAAATTATGCCATTCAATAGGTACTTTTTAATTGATATATTTTTTGAGAACCACATCATTAACAAACCCTTGAGAAATCACCAGTTCAGGGCTGTTTTATTGTTCGAAGTTGCTGCTGATTCATTGGAGGAAGCAGCAGGGAAGGTGATTAATCCAGGTCCCCGGGGCGTCTATATAACTTTCATTTCCAGATGTTGTGCTGACTGGAACCACTAGTGTCCAATGCCAACATCTAGAGGAAAACTAAAAAAGTATGTTCTCTGGACATTTCGCACCATATTGAAAAAGTCATTGTGTGAGGTTGACCCAATTCCTTATTCTGCCTGCGTTTGTCTCTCCGTGTTTTGTCCTCCAGCACAGGGAAGAGCTGAAAGGAAGAGATAGGATGATACCTGACCTCGCTAACTGGTGCTGTCTGGTTTCTTTATTCTTTCTTATTTATTTACTACTTCATTCTGGGGGCTGCTGGCTCCGGCCTCTCTCCAGCTCCCTGTCTGTAGATATGTCTCACAGACTCTCCCCATCTTTCCGTCTTGTTATTCTCTCCTCCTGTCTTCCACCTGCCCAACCCCGGCCCTCTATCCCTCTGTCCGTGTCTGTCCTAGTTTGTCTTTCTCCCTCCGTATGGCTGTCTCTGTCCCTCTCTGCCTCCGTGTGCGGCTCTAGCTCCATTCTCTCTGAGCCCCTGACTCTTCCTGAATTTCACATCCATTCACAATGGTTCACACTCTCTCTTCGTGTGTGTGTGTGTGTGTGTGTGTGTCTGTGTGTGTGTTTGCATATTTGTGTGTTTTTGTATCCTTTGGCCTATTTCTGTATTTCCAATTTTTTTTAATGTTTTTATTTATTTTTGAGACAGAGAGAGACAGAGCATGAGCAGGGGAGGGGCAGCGAGAGAGGGAGACCCAGAATCTGAAGCAGGCTCCAGGCTCTGAGCTGTCAGCACAGAGCCCGATGCAGGGCTCAGACTCGTGAACCACGAGATCATAACCTGAGCTGGAGTCGGATGCTTACCCAACTGACCCAGCCAGGCACCCTTATTTCTGTATTTTTAAACTTTGATCTCCCTTTGGGTATTTCTTATTCTGCTTTTCCTTCTCTGTGTGAATCTGCTTTTTCCTCTTTCTTCTCTCTCCTTTCCCTTTCTGTCTATTCTCTCATCGCCAGGCCCCACGTGTGTGTCTCTTTTTCTCTGTGTGAATGTATGTGTGTGTTTATGTGTGTGTGCACATCTGGGGTCTCTGTGTTCATAAGGGCTGCCTCAAGGTCTCTGTCTTTATTTCTCAATGAATCAATATTCCTCTTTCTCTTATTTGGTGTATATAGTTGCACACAATGGAACATTACTTGGCCATATTTTTTCAAAAAGGAAAACCTACTTTTTGCCCATCATGGATGGGCTTTGAGGACATTATGCTCAATGAAATAAATGAGACAGAGAAAGACAAATACTGTATGTTCTCACATGTGGAACCTAAAAAAGCCTAACGCACAGAAATAGAGAGTAGATTGGTTGTTCCCAGGGGCAGGAAAGTGAGGGGAAAAGGGGATGTTGGTCAAAGGGTACAAACTTCTAGATATAAGATGAATAAGTTCTGGGCGTCTAATGTACAGCATGGTGATTATAATTAGCAATACTGTACTACATCCTCGAAAGTCGTTAAGAGGGTAGATCTTAAATGTTATCACCACACACAGAAAAGGTAATTATGTGACAGGATGGAGGTATTAACTAACCTTATCGTGGTAATCACTCTGCAATCTACACACACATCAAATCATCTCGTTGTACATCTTTATCTTACATATGTTATGTGTCAATAATATTTCAATAAAGCTGGAACAAATACATGGGGTGGGCATGCAAGCAAGCAAGAGAGAAAAATTGTCCTGTTTATTTTTAACAGATTGTCAAAAGGAGCCATGCCTTTATTTAATTATTTCATTTCTGGCATTTTGGCAAGCATAATGAGAAACAAAGGATTCTTTTTGATTTAAAACTTCAGTTACACCAATTTCTAATGAGAAAATTAAATAATCATTTCTTTCCTAATCCTCACAGAGATGTTAAAGAGGACCAGTGATCACTTGAATTCCAGCAAAATGGTAGCTGGAACAGCTGGAGAAACCCTTTCAGCTCAGAACACCTTTGGACTGAATGACAATGACAATGAAAACGGCGTATGTGAAATCTGGAAAATGCTGGAAAAGCTGGATTGGAGGGAAATTTAAATTAATGCTGATTTTTTTAATTAATCAAAAGAAAAAAAAAAGGTAAGAGCTGAGACAGATGAAACAGGAAGCAAACATACAATGGAAAGCATCAGCAAATCCAAAAGTAGGTTCCTCGTAAAGTCTAATAAAAACCTATTGCAAAACCGATCACAGAGAAAGACAAGGACAGGAAGAGGAGGCCTCAAAACACAATATTAGGAATAAAAGAACAGAGTCACCGATGCACCAAAGATTAAATAGATAGTAAATAAATATTATGACAATTTTATACGAGTAAAGTGAGCTGATTATTAGAAATGTATTAGAAAAATAGAAATTTTTTAAGCCAATTTAGAAAAATCTTGTATTCAGCCAGGGCACATTGTGTTAATGTAATACAGGTCATATAAGTTATTAAATATCAAAACATCTACACATTAGCATCTAAGAGGCCCTACCTTGATCCCCAAGTGCCACCTGGACCACATTTGACCCTTCCTCAAGGATCCCATAAACCTCTCTATAATCCACCAACTAACGGTTAATTCTAGGGACAGTAGGCCTCCAGATCCTTCCAGGACTGTTGATTGAAATCTACCCTGACTAGCTCAGTACCTGATCCAAATCACTAGTAAAACATTCTACCTAAAATCATTCATTAAAATGAATAACCAGTTAATAATCTACTCATCAAAAACATACCAGTTCCAGATGGTTTTATAGATGAGTTCCACCAAACATTTAAAAAATTGGCAAGTTCACACAATTTTTCACACACCCTTTGAAAGACTATAAAAAGAGGGAATATTGCTAATGCATTCTATAGCAATAATCTAGCTGCAAATTCAAATGAGACAAGAAAATTATAACTATATAAAAATTACGGACCAATTCCATTCATAAATTTAGATAAAAAATTATTGAGCACACTCTCAGAAAATCAAATTTAGCAATGTATAAAAAGATGATACATTGTTAGCAAATTAGACTTATTCCAACATACGTTCAGTATGAGAAAATGCATTTGTGTGACTTACCATATATAAAAAGACTAAAAAATATATATGGTCATCTCAATAAATACAGAAGAGTAATTTGATAAAATTCAGCTGATATTCAGGACTTCTAAAAATAGAATCTTAGAAAACTTGGAATAGATGTGATTTCCCTCATCTGGTAAAAAGTATATGCCAACAACTATAGCAACTCCATATTTCATGGCAAATATTAAAAGCATTCTTTTTCAAATTGGGAATAAGATTTAAAAAGCCCACTGTCGTCACTTCTAGTCAACATTGCATTGGAGCCTCGATCTGATTACAGCTCGATCTGATTACAAAAAAATATATAATAAGTATAAGGATTGGAAAAAAGAAAATTAAACTGTCATTATTTTCAAATGATTGTCTACATAGAAAAACAAAACAAAACGGAGATCAATCATTAGAATTAATAAAATCATTTAGCAGTGTTTCCAGGAATGAGATTAATCTGCAAAAGCTAATTGCATGGCTATAAAGCCTACGAAAGCATTATAAAACATTTTGCATATGTGTGTGTGTTTATGATGATAAAATGTACAAGGGACAAATGTATCCAAAGATGTGAAGACAAAAGGTTTAGGGCGAAAACGATGTCATTGAAACACATTAAAGAAAGCTTAAATAAATTGAGAGATTCGTCTTACTCATTCATGGGTGTCAATTTTCCCCAAATCATTTTTGCACTCAATTCAATTCCAAAGAAGATTCTGTTTTTTTCTGAGCAGATTTTAACACTTATAGCTAAGAAGCAAAGTTTAAGAATAGCCAAAATGCTAATACAGAAGAAGGATAAGATTGGAATTTACTTTTTTTAAATTCTTTTAATGTTTATTTGTTTTTGAGAGAGAGACAGAGCATGAGCAGGGGAGGGGCAGAGAGGAAGACACAGAATCCGAAGCAGGCTCCAGGCTCTGAGCTGTCCGCATAGAGCCCGATGCGGGCCTCGAATTCATGAACTACAAGATCATGACCTGAGCTGAAGTTGGACGCTTAACCAACTGAGCCACCCAGGTGCCCCAAGATTGTGAATTTATAATCAAGGATTATTAAAAAGTCTGGTAAAAAGCTGTGTCATTTGGGCCAGGGTAAGATACATAGACAACTGCAATCAAATGGAGATTCCAGAAACTGAATAGGTGACAGAATTGACTTTGTGAAAAAAGTCAATAAAGTAGACTCTACTCAATAAGTAATGAGGAGGAAATTAGTTAGCCCTGTGGAAAAAATAACATTGAATACCTATTTCCCACTATTTGCAAAGATCAGTTGCAGCTAGAATTCTCAGTTAAACATGAAAGACAAAACTTAAAATGTTTCTTTAATTTTTTTTAATGTTTACTTATCTTGAGAGAGACAGAAAGAGAGCACGAGCAGGGGAGGGGCAGAGAGGGAAGGAGAGAGAATCCCAAGGCACCCAGGTGCACCAAAACTTAAAATTTTTAAAATAAAGTATCAGAGGAGATCTTCATGACGTCAAGGTAGAAAAAGATTCCTTAAACCAGACTCAAAAAGCAAAAATCATAAGAGTGCCTGGGTGTTAAGAGTCTGACTCTTAGTTTCAGCTCAGGTCGTGATCTCACGGTTTTGTGAGTTCGAGCCATTCACCAGACTCTGTGCTGGCAGCATGGAGCCTGCTTGGGATTCTCTGTCTCCCCCTCTCTCTCTCTCTGTCCCTTCCCTCATGCTGTCTCTGTCTCTCTCAAAATAAATAAATATTTAAAAAAAAAAAAAGCAAAAATCATAAAGAAAGAAACTTAAGGATTCAACTCTGTTAAAAATAGAACATACTTTGGGGCACCTGGGTGGCTCAGTCGGTTTCGTGTCCGACTTCGGCCCAGGTCATGATCTCGCGGTCCGTGAGTTCGAGCCGTGCGTCGGGCTCTGTGCTGACCCCTCAGAGCCTGGAGCCTGTTTCAGATTCTGTGTCTCCCTCTCTCTCTGACCCTCCCCTGTTCGTGCTGTGTCTCTCTCTGGCTCAAAAATAAATAAACGTTTTAAAAAAATTTAAAAAAAAATAGAACATACTTTGAACAAAAGACACTATAAAGAAAGTGAAACGCAGGCCAGAGATTAAGAAAAATATTTTTTTTTGCAAAATACACCACAATAAAATATTTGTGTTCAGAAAAAAAAACACTACAATTTAAAAAGAAAAAGACAAAATGCCAATCAAAAATTGGCAAAAGTCATAGACATGCGTTTTCCAGAAGAGAAAACACCAATGGTCAATAAACGTATGAAAGGTACTCATTTGATTAGTAATCAGTGAAATGCAAGTTAAAATCCCAGTGATACGCAACTACACAACCAACAGATTAGCAAAAATGTAAGTGTCGGACAACACCGCAAGTTGGCAAGAATGTGCAGTGAGAAGTTTTATCCTCCGCTAACTGGAGGATAAATTGACTGCACTGATTGGAAAATAATTTAGTAAAAAACTACCTAGGAAACTTAAAGATGTATAGAGCCTACCAGCTAGCAATTCTACTCCAGCAAACATAAAAGAATGTTCAGAAGTAATGCTTTTAAAATAGCAAAGAAACTAAAACCGGCACAAATGCCCAGGAGAAAAAAAAAAAAAGGATCAACAGATTGTTGTGTAAAATTGTTGTGAAAAAAACAGACACTACTATATGGTAAAAATGAGTGAATATAGCTCTATGTAAAAATTTAGATGCATCTCAAAGATATAGTATTGAGTAAAACATTCAAAATCGGAGAACATAGGCAGTATGACTTCATTTATATGAGAATCAAACACGGAAAGCAAGTAAATAATATATTATTTAGGGAGACATACATGTATGAAAGCGACAAGAATGATTTACACCCAATCCAGACTGTGGTTAGCGCAAGCAGGGAGAGAGGGGGCGTGATCTGTGAAGGACACACGGAATGTGAAGAGGTCCCAATGTTGTTCTCTTTGGTATGTGGTCTGATGGGTACATATGAGCTCATTTCAATATTTTTCTTTAAATTCTAAATATATGTTATATATCCTCTTCCCCGCGGATGATGTATTTCATAATAAAAAATTTTTAATATCATGGAAATCCCATGTTGGAAATATTTTAGAAGTCTCAAAAGAAAAGCCCTGTGGATTGCATATCAAGGCATAGTAATTCAGGGTAAGGAATAAGCTCAGAGGAAATGCACAGAAAATACAACTGCTGGAAAAGAACCCCGTTACACAGACTGGGCAGCCAGACACAGAAGTGAAATGCAATTTTAGAAGAGCCTAAATCTTGAAATAAAAAGAAAAGAAGAGAAACAACCATATTGGCTTCAGAGAGGAAATACAAATTTCCACTGGAGTGAGAATCTTGTGAGCAATGAAGCCACAGGATGGAATCCTTTGTGGATCTGTGTGTGGACGCTGGGAACACGCTGGGACGTCCTCCACAGGACTCAGGCATCCAGCACTGGCCTTGGAACAAGAACCCTGGAAGCCCGGTCTGCGGGAGGGGGGGGGGGGGGAAGGAACAGCTGGCCTGAACACCAGTCCAGGAGTGTGGGTTAACCCACAGCCAGTGGAAATAAACCCAAGGACCAAGCAGACAAAGGGAGGCAAGGGGGAGGTGCAGAGAGGGACCAAGAGAAGAAAGGAACTGACTAAATTAAACCAGACATCCATAGAAATTAAGCTTTATTAAAATGGTGCCATGGTTCTGATTCTTTTAATACTAATTTATTGGTTTGATAGATTCTCAGATCTGGAAGGGATGTTCCTTGTCTGTGGACAAAGAGTACCGTGAGTCTCCCCACATTCTCCTTTCCTTCCTTCCCCTCCCCAGCCTCCCAACCTCAAAGAAAGAGCTTTCTCTGTGTCCGCAAGGAGCCCCAGAAACTGCGCACCCTGAAAAGCGAAGTCCTGAGTCAGTGGCCCCAGCGATGGAGCGTAACCTATACTGATCCAGCTTCTGGTTTTACCATTCAGGAAACATTTCTTACTGTCAAATGCAACTGACTGAAATACATTTTGCTAAAGAGGATGTTTTACCACGGAGGCACTAAAAGCTACATGGGCCACATTTCTGCAAGATCTATAAAGTTTAGCAGGAATTAAAGGAGAAATATATCAACATTTATGGAAGATTAATGAAAGACTGCCAAATGTGAAGCGTAATGTCCTTAAATTAGTCTGGGAAAAGAGAAATGGAACAAAACGTAGAGAGAGCAGGGATGAAATTCAGAAAGAAAGCTCCTAGGCGAACAGAGAAATGACAGACCAGGAGAAACTACGGTGTTTCGAGGGCTTTCCCAAGGAAAGGGACGAAGTGGCCCAGAGGGGACAGATCACTCGGGGGTCCACTGTCAGGGCTGGGTCAATGAAATGATGTGTTTTGTACTATATGTTCCATGTTTAGTGTCTCATTCCTGTCTCACCGCACCAACGATCTATCTTACGCCAGGACATTTCATCAAAGATGTGTCATTTCTAGGGTGGGTAAATTGACCTTAGGATAAAATGAAAAATTCCAAACTTACTCAAAACAGTCAAACAGGAGCTCTTTTCCCAAGGGGGTTCTCGTAATGCACCCTGGCCCATTCCTGAGTGTTTTCTAGATGAGGTTGGGGAGGGACAGGAGGGTGGGGGAGGATCAGAGAGGCAGGGTAGGGGATAAATTGTTTTGCTTTAGGGTAAAGATAAATAATATCTTGGGGTTTTGAGTCAACAAAAATATTCATGGGCGTATAAGGTTAGAACCTCTGATAAATCAGAATGGACCTAATAAAAATACAAACTTAAGGCAGTTCATTTGAGTTCCCTGACTGCTATTTTTATTTATTTATTTTTTTGCAAATGCATTACAAAGTAATAACTCCTGAGGGTCCTGAAGAGCAAATGACAAGTGACAAGCGAAAGTATTTTGTCACTGTAAACAGTAACACTTCCAGAGCAGAGGACTCCTTTGGAGTCCAGACAACATACACTTTGTCATAGTTTAACTACACCATAAACTTGTTTTTTAAACCATATTCAGGGAGGTAACTATGTTCCCATGTGACCCAAAACAATACCACACACAAACTGTGAGTGCTTTCTGTATGTTCCACAATGTCCTTTTTGAAAAAGTTTATTTATTTATTTTGAGAGAGAGAGAGAGAGAGAGAGAGAATGAACAGGGGAGGGGCAGAGAGTGGGAGAGAGAGAGAGAGAGAGAGAGAGAGAGAGAGAGAGAGAGAGAGAGAGTCCCAAGCAGGCTCTGTCCACACAGAGCCCGATGCAGTGATCCCATGAACCATGAGATCGTGACCTAAGCTGTGATCAGGAGTCAGACACTCAACCGACTGAGCCACCCAGGCGCCCCACGTATGTTTCACGATGTCCTAAGCACTGATTCATTCTGTACAAAACCCCCATGAAATGGCCATTTCTTTCTTCATTTACCAGAGGAAACACACAAGCCTTTAAGACATTTGCTTTTGACCTGCCAGGGTGGCTCAGTTAAACAACCGACTCTTAGTTTTGGCTCAAGTCATGATCTCACAGCTTCATGGGTTCAAGCCCCACATAGGGCTCTGCACTGGCAGTGTGGAGCCTGCTTGGGATTCTCTCTCTCCCTGTCTCTCTCCCTGCCCCTCCCCTGCTCACACTATCTCTGCCCCTCTCAAAATAAATACACACATTAAAAAAATAAGTAAATAAAGAGATTTGCTTTTTTGCTCAAGGTCAAATAATGAAGGTAATGGGGAGGATGCCAGCCCAGTCCTGCCACTCAAAACCTTTGTGACCTTGTGAGAGTTCCTGGCCAAAAGAGAATGGCACCCTCCTCTTGGGATAATTAGGGAGGATTTCATAGAGTAGCTGGCACTAAGTAAATAGCCAAAAATTTCATTTATATTTTCATTAATGGTAGGAAGCAATCGTTTCTAGAACTTGGCTCCCACCAGTATTACCTGTAGGAGTTTTAGAAAAATACAGAGCAATGAGCTCTATTCCAGGTCTGTCCCACTAAGACAGAATCTCTAGAAGTGGGGCCTATGAATTGGTATTTTGAGAAAGGCTCCTCCCAAGGGATTCTGTTGCGGTAGGTATGGAGCCTGGTATTTAGAAACTCTTAATATTGGTGTTTTGGTCCAAAAACCAGGTCAGTGGAAGAGGCCATGAGGCTGTGGTGGTTGGAATATGTGTCCTGGGCACATGAACTCAATCTGCCCCTTGAGGGTACATAGGACACAGACAGGTGGGGAAAAGCACCAAGCACCGCCCAGTAAGTAGCTGCCTGGTCATGAGCACTGAATCCCCTCTCATGAACCTGGAGCCTCATCTGAGTGTCCTAAACAGCTGGGAGAGACACAGACCCAACCCAGACTGTTCCATGTCTCACACAGGACGCATCGGGTGAGGACTTCTTGGGCCCAGAGAGAAGGTCGCTGAAAGCAGGGGGCTTGTAATAGCCAATTCAAAGTTCTCATGGTCCCGAAAGCCCATCTCTCCTTAAAACTAAAGTTAGGCAGGGTACACAATCTCTGTAGGACTCAGAGCTCCCACGTAGAAAACGAGAGAGGTCAAATCGGATGATCATGTGGCCCTTCCTACTCCAAAGCTGTATGAGTTTAAGACCTATTGATGTGGATACTTGAACTCTCCAAGTCTGTGTGTCCAGGGAGCCGGGTGTGTGTGTGTTGGGGGGGGGGGGGGGTGGGTACTGGGGAGGCAGAGGAAGTGTGGACTTCTGTCTGAAGCTACTCTTCATAAAGCACCAGCAACGTCAGGAAGCCAGATTCCAGTTGTCCAAAACCAGTTCCCTTTCCCCCTTCCCTGTAGACGCTGGTCACCTGCCTTTGTCTCTGCCAGTGGCTTCTGTTGAAAACAAGACAACAGGCTCCAAGCAGAGAGTCGCTTACCCCATGTCACCCCACGGAGATATGACTGTCTCTCCCGGAAACGGAATCCTAACCCTGCCGATCAGGAATGACTCATCAATGCTACTTACTTAGAGCATCAGCCCGATTGACTCCTGCCATCCCCTGAAGGAAAGTGACCCGCCAGAACCAGCCCACGCTTTGGTCCCGTCCAACTTCCTTGATTCTGTTCCCGGCTGCCTACGAGTACAGAACCTCCGAGCTCCTTTCTATCTGCGGGACTGGGTGCTGCCCGATTCAAATCCATTTTCACTCAAATAAGCTCTTAGAATTTCTAATGTGCCTCAGTTTATCTTTCAGCAGTTCCCATTAGGACTCCCTGAGTGGCTCCCTTAAGCATCTCCTCCCCACTGTCCCACCCCTACTTCCCAGTTCTCTCCTGTGTGTTTATCCCATTTAGAGCTGTTTGAGCTTGAGATTTGACCCTTCTTTTGTTCAGAAAATCAGCAGCCTCCTGCCTCCTTGTATCCAGGCTGGTGGTAAATTGGGACTATTGTCTTCCTGAGTCCTTTGGAGCCACTCAGTTCTGGGAATCCGTTGATGCTGTATTTGCATATGTATGTTAGTGAGCATCCAAACATCTCATCTGTTTTCTTCCTTTCCTCACTAGTATTGATCATAGATTTTTCAGGGGCTTTATTGCTGGGTGCTCCTTGGTATCTGGCCCCAGCATGTAATACAGAGCCACTTCCTGGGGCTGAGAGAGAGAGAGAGAGAGAGAGAGAGAGAGAGAGAGAGGAGGGAAAGAGGAAAGGGAAGCAGTGTCCCCGGAAGAGTAGAAAGTTCCAAGAGCCTGTGCAGCCCTACACCTTGACTGAGACTTAGAGGCAGTGGGGGATGGGGGAAGGGGAATGGGGGGTGCGGTGTGGGGGGATGCTTTCCCAGAGGTCCTAGACCTCCATCCTTAGCAGGAGTAAACATCATGGCCATTATGTTTATCATGAAAAAGGCCTTTCTGGATGGCAGGACCTCAGTGACTTTATTCCCCCCAAATCAGAAATGATATTATTTTTACCCCAAAACTAGAAACTGTCACCCACTGCATTTGTAGGACCAAAATTAACTTGTTTACTCCTTTGTCCACTCAAATGAACACAGAACTGGCATGCCTGACACAGAGCTGTGAATGGGCGAGACAATTATGCCATTAGCAAAAGTGGGGAGGGGAGGCACATGGCTATTTGTGAAAGAAAAACAAATCTGTAGAAGGCACCAGACTAGGAGTCTGAGCTGTGTGTACCCCAGACCTGGCTCTGGGGCTCCAGAGGTAAGTGAGCTTGGCCCCAGACTCTCTCCTCGGGACCTTAGCTGCCTCACAATTATGGGTAAGTTGTAAAATCTCTAAGCTCCCCTCTGTAGTTTCAAGGGGGGAGTCTCTGGGTAGTCACAGTGAGAGTTCATGTTCCAGTTAGGTTCCAGGCACGGGGGCTAAGCATCAACCAGATGTGGCAAGCAACCAGAAAGGGCACATTCAGGACCGAAGGTCACGTCCTCTAACTTCCAGGCTTGTGTTTTGCTCACTCAAGACTTCGCTTCACACCTCCTCCCTTTGAGAGTCCCCTGACCCGGTCGTCACAGGGGTCTGGTGTCACTGGCACGAGCTGGAGGGATACGTCAGCCCCTGAGTGACGTCTCCCTTGCCAGGAGCAAAAGTAGGGGCACAGCAGAAAAGGACGGACACATAAGGAGCAATCCAGGGAATCGGGTGTTCTTAGGAATAAAACTTAGACCCTCAAGGACAAGAAAAGGATCATTTTAATGTTTAAACCTCCTTCCCTTGGTCTGGGGCACAGCACCTGACTCACCAGTTTCCAGGAACACACAGCTGGGGGCAAGCCCTCTGTCCCAGAGGGGCCACCATGTACCAGAACTGTCTCCTTGGATTCCCCAGAGCAGTGGGGCTGGAGCAGTTCCCTGGGCCATCCTCATAAATGGGTCACTCCCTCCTCCTTCTGTACCTATTTCACAACTTACCAGCATGGTTTTATGTTGGGTCGCCAATCAACCTTAAGTCTTTCGCCATCATATCTGCCCAGTGAAATCTCAGTCCTGTGAAACGCAGCCATCCACTCCCACTACACCTGCACCTACGAAGCTGAATGCCGCTGATGGGAAACACACGCACACGCATGCACACGCACACAAGTGCTTTCCTTTTATTTGGGGGTCGTTGTTGTGGCCATCCTACCCTGAAGACAATTCAGCTAGCGCCCAGGCGAATTCACTTGCTCCTTCTCCACAACTTGGAGTCCATTCTTCCTCACTGTAGTACACCCCCACTCCCGCAAATACCCCTTTGGCTCTTCCACCATCCATTCCTTCCTCTCCACTGGATCATGACCATCAGCATACAAACCTTAACATCATGCTTTAACATCATCTGTCTCAGAAAGGAAACAAGCCAAGTCCCCTCAACCCTGATTTCCAGCAGCTTCCATCGCATTCCTTCGCTCCCGTTGGCAGTCAAATGCCTCAAAAGAGCTGCGTGTGCCCACGGGCTCTCCGTCCGCACGTCTCCTCCCCTCCTCAAGCCATTCCTTGGGCATTGGCCCACATCTCCAAGCCCTTCAGGGCGTTTCAAGGTCAACAATAACTTGCATTTTGCAACTCAGACTGCTGTGTGCACCTTATTCAAATTCGGCCCAGCATTTGACTCAGTTGGCCACACCCTCCTTCTTTTAATACCTTCTTCCATGATGCTTTAGAATATCACCTTCACCCCATCTTCCTCTGACTTCACTGCCTTCTCAATCCCTTCACTGACATCTCTTTTCTCTGCAACAGCCTTAAATGTGATCGTGCTCACAGAACCTGAAGAATGTGCCCTGTGCCTTGCTCTACGTTTCTCCTCAGATGATCTTCCTGGGTGCTATAAATAATATATATATATTTTTTAATACATATTAATAACATATAATCGTTATGCTTTCATATATATGTATATACATACACCTATACGCGTATATAGGTGTGTGTGCAAATATATATTTTTTTCAGAACTTCCAAAAACATGTTTCCAGGCTGGACTTGTCTACTGAGTTTGTAAATGTAAGCGTTCATTCGGCAACCCGGCCCCCCTTAGATGTTTGATGGTACCTCAAACGGGACACAGCCACAACACGGGTCTTATTGTCCTACCCGCCTTAGCCTTCCTCACCTTAGTGAACAACAGCATCATCCACTCAGTTGTTGAGCACAAAACCCAGCCGTTATCCTTGGTTGCTGTTTTTCCTTCATGCCCCACGTTTAATTCGTCAGCATGTAATGTCAAAAACAAGTACTTCCAAAATATATCCAGGACTCAGTCACTTCCCACTACCTTCTTTGTAATGACTTGATTCCAGAGTGAGTGGATGAATGAATAATGTGATGGTACCTACAGAGAAAAGAGTGTTTGGGAAAATATTTTTCATTGTTCCCCTGGTGTGATGTCAGATCAGCATGAAGAGAGAGTTTATGAGATGTGAGCTCCGATATCTATATGCATCCTGGAAGAGGGGTCATGCCGTTGCCATAATTCATCGGGGCTTTGGCTGAAAACAAATTAAAAATTGAATCGAGGCAGGTTCACAAAGAAATGTTCAGAAGTTTGGAACCCTGTTCTGTTTAACCTTATATTTCTGTATACCGCTGATATCGGGCTCTTTAGAAGGATTGACTTTCTTTCCTGAGGTTTAGTTAAGACAGCATTCTGACACTTCTATTTCCAGAAAACTTAAAGATACAGAGACTAGATTTACCCTCTCCGCCGAAACAAATACATACACAATATATGAAACGCCAATTTTGAAAACATTGTATATCAAGCAACAAAGGACAGGGCAATCTCAGAAATAGGAAGCAATCTGAATAAGTCCCTGTGGCCGTCCCAGTCAGTCGGCAAGGAATCCCGGTGACCTGTTCCGATAACAGTGATTAACACGCATATACGACACTATGTGCCTAGCACTGCTGTGAGTACTTTGTGTATAAGGTCTTAGTCTCTGCCTCTGTTTCCACGTGGCCTTCCTCCCTGGGAGCTGTTGTTATGAACTGTGTGACTTCTTCACATTGCTGCAGCCTTGAAGATTTTGCCCCATCCTCTCCCACATCTTT
This sequence comes from Acinonyx jubatus, assembly GCF_027475565.1. NCBI lineage: Eukaryota > Metazoa > Chordata > Mammalia > Carnivora > Felidae > Acinonyx > Acinonyx jubatus. The sequence continues at coordinate 7,439,726 of NC_069395.1, read as the reverse complement.
CTCAGCTCTGCCAACCCCCACCACCTGCCACACACTCAAGAAATCTTACTGACAGAGGCAGAGACTGGAGTTATGCAGCCACAAACCAAGGAATTCTGGGATCCACCAGCAGCCAGAAGAGACAAGGAAGAACTCTTTCCTGGGGCATTCAGAGAAAGCACGGTCTTCCTGACACCTTGATTTCAGACTTCTAGGCTCTTCTTACAGGGGAATAAGTTTCTGCTTGTGGTATTTACCAAGTTTGTGGCAGTTAATTACAGCAGCCTTGGGAAAACAGTGCAAATTTGGGGTTTCAGTGCCTGGAGCTAAATTAGTTTTGCCTGAGGGTTTTTAAAGCTATCTATCTCTGAGCGCCCCAGACTGGCCCGTGTTGTTTGGTTCTTCTAGTGGTTTTCTAGTGTTCCAGAGCCATACAGAAGGATGTGGAGCTACAGTTAGTGGGTTGTCAGAGTTTTGTAAGACAGCAAGAGGAGCACCACAATCTTGCAAACAAAAGCTTTGACTTGGCCAACAGTTGGCCTCGATGGTTGGATTAACTGGTTCTACAATTGGCTCATTTTCCTCTACTGTCACCAGGGACCACATTTGAAAGTAGGAAGAGAATATACAGCTCTTTGGCTCTTACTCTTCTTCCACAGAGCAGTACCTTTCTTTAGCTCAACGATCTCCCGTTAACACCTGGTTCAGTCTTTATGTTGTGACTCAGTAGTTTTTAGCATATTCCATACCTCGCTGACTTCCGGTCAAGATAGCGTTGTGAAAACTACTCTTCTGGACAAGTTGGATTAACAAGGACTGATTTACTCTCCTCTGGAAACAAATGAAATGCCACGCAAAATACATGAGACAACGTAATTCAAGATGTTAGCTGTGAGACAACAGAGGAGTAGGAAACCTTGGAAACACGAAACGAATGAACTAAGTCCTACGATTTCCCCAGATTGCTGCCTGGATACAGTACCTGGGCTACAGCATAGGGAGAGGGAGCCTGGACTGACAGTCTCTAGGGTGAAGAAATGAAGCTAGAAGTACAATTAGGCTAAGGCAGCTAGAGTTTTCAGGGAAGAATCTCAAAGAAAAGAGAACTATGTGGGGACGGAACATGGAAATCTGCAGAGTCCTCTTAAGTCTTTAACTCACTACTGATCAACAGCTATGTTTATGGAAAGTAGCAAAACCCAGGGAAAGATCGACCTGAAGGATTAGAAGGACCAATTACTTATCCTCAAAGAGCCAAGTATATTGCCTGTTCCCACCAGCCAGAGTAGAAAATCTCCTAATTGATGGGCCATCAAGTGGAGTACTCAGAAGAGTCTGTCGCTGCTGTGGGGAAAAATCAGGCTAGACTAGACATGTTTCCACCCACCCTAAGAAAGCTTAAATGCAAGATCCAAAAGATTTAAACTATTTCTGAATAATAAAACTGCTTTGCCAAACAAAGTTCAAGAAGATACTTTCAGGAGTACAAAAACTATCATGCAGAAAGTAACAACCACAGAGTCCGGCATTCAGTCAAAAGTTCCCTGACGTAAAAAAAATCAGGAAATGTGACCCATAATGTAGATAAAGAAATCGACTGCAACTGACGCAGAAATGACACAGATGATATAATTAGTGTACAAGTCATTACAAGAATATTTAAAATGTTTTTGTAATTTCAAAAAACTAGAAGAGAGATTGAAACCGTAAGTTAAGATGTGGAATATCGTTTTTACAAAGACATAGATTGGCCTTTCAGACACAAATTTACAATATATAAAATGGAAATTAATTGAATGGGATTGACAGTAGATTATATATTTCGCTTAGTAGCCAAGTCCTACTAAAATGGAGGTTGCATTCTTTAAAAACGAAACAGAAGTTAAGGGGAGCTTGGGTGGCTCAGTTGATTAAGGGTCAGATTCTTCATTTTGACTCAGGTCATGATCTCCTGGTCTGTGGGTTTGAGCCCCATGTTGGGCTCTGTGCTGATGGCATGGAGCCTGCTTGGGATCCTCTCTCTCCCTCTCTTGGCCCTCCCCACCTCTCAAAATAAATAAATAAACATTTTTTAAAATAAAAATAAAAATGAAAGAGAAATTAAAAGGAGGATACACTGATGGGCTCTAGACCCCAGAAGAAGAGTAGAGAGGGCATAGTGAAATGTACATTTAAAGAATTAATATCTGATCACTTTTTGTACTTGAGAAGAGCCCCGAATCCTCAGAAGGCAGACAGATCCCCTCTGAGTCCTTGATCAGAAGGCCTAGTATGATTTTGAATTTTATTGTAACCCCTCTGACGTTTTATTCCACAGCGTGCCATGGGTTTCATTCTTTCCCCAGTGGCTTGATATGGGAAATAACTTGTTAAAAGAATTAACACAGTGCCTGGCACATAAGGGCTAAATAAACATTAGTTCTTTTCACTATTGTTATTATTTTCTACACCAGATCTTGTTTTCTTTCTAACAGTCTGCACTGGAATCTAAACTGTGTTCATCACAGGAGTTAGAAATAGCAAATAAATGTCTTCAGCACAGAGTTTCTTTCAAAGTTCTAGGCTCTTTTCAACTATATAGTTTTTTACATCGGCCCCTAAATGTCAACCTGAACTCAAGATCTTCCCCCCTCCCCCCACCAATTAATTCTTGCTTCTCTTCCTCCTCCTCCTCCTCCTCCTCCTCCTCTTTGCTTCTCAGTGAAAACTATCACCCACCCAGTTTCCCAAGCTGGGGAGGGAGGAGGTCTCTTCCAGTCACCACTGTGCTCAGTGGACTCATACGTCCCATCCCCACTGACAGTCCACCATTCAAACCTACATCACTTCCCAGGAGGTCTAAGGAGCTGCCTTCCAACATGTCCCCTGTCCCCTGTCATGACGAGAACAAACTCATTTTCTACACTGTCCCGGGGTCTTCTTTCTGAACCATGTATCTAATTCTATAACTCTCTTGCTTAAAATATTTTACTGGAGTCCCACATTTGCTGGATAATGTCTAAACGCCCTGACATATATGCAAAATCCCTCCTGAATTGGCCTTAGCCTCCCTCTCTTCATCCTCCAGAACTGCCCCGCTCACGCAGGGTAAGTCTGGGCAGTAGGCAGGAGACATATTCTTTTTCTTACTCTACTGATGTTTATATATGGCATTGTGGCTTGTAGGGGATGAAAACTGAATCTGGCCGGGCACACCATCTCCCCCTCTGGACCTTTGCTTCATCATCTGTGTGGGAAAGAGTTTGGACTCAATGTTCTTTCCAACCATAGCACAGAGTGCTTCTCTATTCATTACTAACAGTTATCCGTGTCTTATGGTATATGCAGTGGAAAACTTTCTGAAGGTGGCGATTAATAGATGGGGGAAAAGGTCACCGAAGAAGAATGTACCTATGTATCTTTAAGGGTGGAATAGCCTCTCATCCATGTAGAATGGTTTACAGGAGGCTCTGCTCTGTGTCTGCACATAATAAGTGCTCAACAAATGTTTGTCAAGTAAATGAAGTCTACGAGCACTTTACGCCTTCCCAGCTTACAAAGCACTTCATTCTACATTCAATCGTTTGACTCTACAATAGCCTCACAAAGTGGCTGGAGCAGCTATCTCAATTCCTTTTTCTAGACCCAAGAAACCGAGCCTCAGAGCGTTTAAGTGACTATGCCAAGGTCACAGAGCCAGTAAATGGCAGAGCCAGGTCTCAAACTGAGGGCTTTTAGCTCTAAATCCTGTGTTCTTTCCCTGGCATTATGCAAGCCTCGTAATTCTAAGATACACTCCTGAAATAACACAAAGGACTCAGCCAGGCTCCTTCTTTGTTCCCTTGACCTCATTAAAGCTTTAAATGGAACTTGTCCTCACAAACTTAGGGCGCACCATCAAATCCGTCTGAGTTTCTAGGGCACGTAGCAACAGCTTGCTTTAATCTAATAATTGGCTGAAGTAGAACCACAGAAAGGACATAAAAAAGGCAAATTGTTATTTTTCAAAACCAAGCCATTCCCCTGCTTAAAAGGTTCACAGCGTTTTCCTTTTCCAAGAAAATATTTATCCCTCTAAAAGATTTCTTCCCGTTAACAATATTTTTACAGCCTTTGTGATACTTTTACAGCATTTTAGATGCTACCTAAATACTATATATTTCAGGAATGGAACCATTACATTAAGAACGCTGCATATGTTTAAAAGTGTCTTTTATGAGGTTTATTAAAAGAAGCCATAAATTTCTGAGAAAGGTTTAAGCCATATTACATTGATCTCACTTCTCATTTAAACAAAATGTAAAATTTAAGTAAAACCTTGATGTGGAATGTAAACTCGCTCATATACCCTGAGCTTACTCATTCACACGTGCCACCTCCGAAATATTAAATCATCTATGAACCACTCCATTTCTTTGAGTGTTTTCCAATCACAACAAATAGCTTTCCGGTGATTGCTTGTACCTGTTGAGTTTCTCAGATTCATTCACCGTGAGTGAGGTGCTGGCAGCTGGATACAAAGTAGGTTTTTAAAACCACTCCTGGCGATCTGCAGCCCAGGATAGCTCTTCCGGTGCCATCCCCTAAAGTGAATTCATATGCAAAAGGTAGGTACTGTGATTATCCCCATTTTATAGATGGAGACACTGGGGCACGCAGAAGCATGGAGCCATTTCCCGAGGTCACCTAGCTCATAAGGAATACTGTCAAGATACGAACCCAGCCAGTCTGGCCCCAGATGCCCACAGCCCAGGCTTTGCCGCGAACCTGACACTCTTCTGCCTTCTCCTTCGTAAGGTGGGTATGAGGATTAGATGAGATAACACACACGCATCATTTAATACAGGGCTAGACAGCACTCAACAGGATGAACCATCACTAACATCCACCCTTATCACTATTAGCTAGTGTACCTTAAGGCTGGTTGTTATTTTACCAGGGCCTTCCTTTACAAGGGCCGAGGCAAATTGTATTGTGTGCCCAAAATTACCCTCGTAGCCTGGCCCCTGTGAAATGAAGTGGGCGCTGATTGCCTAGCAAGGAACTAGAAGTCACAAAATGAACAATATAGGGGAAAAGGGTGGTTCCAACATGGAAGCATTTAGGACTCCTTTTACAGGGTCTTTGGGCCTTTGAGGCACCCGCACACAGCCTCCTTGAATTTGAGAGGGGCACCTCATCTTTCCACCCAAGTCCCGAGACCCTCAATTCAGAGCAGTTGCTATTAGTTTTGCCTTTGAGGCGTTGTACTGGGATGGGCATTGCTTCTTCTATCTGGAATGTTCTCCTCTCACGTGTCCCCATGAAAAACTCCCATTCATCCTTCAACACAAAGGTCCAAATTCCCCTTCTTTACAGACTTTATTGACACTTCTTTAAAAATATATTTAAAAGAGCGTATTATACCTATACTCTCGCAGGCCTATTCCTCCCACTCACGTCTAGACTGGGAACTGTTTGAGGAAAAGGACCATGCCTTATTCGCCTCTGTATCCCTCACACTAAGTCTGGTCCAAAGGAAGTTTTCTGTACGAGATCTGATAAGAAGATGAGTGCACGATGACCCCTGTGGTGTCTGCCTACCTATTTCACCCCAAGGGCTGGTCATGTCAGCATCAAGAGCCAGAAAGAAAATCACTCACCCACTATGCCATGTCTGAGCTGAGATCTATGGAGATCATGGAGCAAAACCTGAGTCGCTGAACTTCGACCTTTCCCGGTCCACCGAAAATAGGGCTATAGGTTCAAACTTAGTTGCCATAAAGCCAGCCCCAGTGATGCTGCCTCTTGCTGCCTGAAGGTTTTTCCTGTGCCACAAGGTCCCCAGGTCCCCGTCTTGAGTTCCTCTTAAAGTTAGATCTTGGTGGCTTCTGGCAACCATTAGTCACATGCCTTCTCAGAAATGGTTTGAAACACTTGGAAATTAATAGGTGCTCCCTGACAAAACCTAAGCCAAAGAAATCAAATCTAGGATTTCTAGGAAACAGAAAGAAAATTGCTTCCATCAGAGAGCCACTCTGGAAAATATTTAAAACTTCCAAGTACGTCTAAAGACTTAGGAAAGGTGATCGTGAGCCCTGACCCCTGTACATTTCACAGCCTACTCACGCTCTGCTGTATTTTTGTATTTTGAAAAGAAAGCCTTTTGTATACCAGTTTCCTGAAGGGATCCTTAAGTGGTAGACTTGAACTCAGACATCTCACCCAACTCCCTATGTAGCAGTGACATCTACTGGGGAATATTGTCACTTCGGGGCTTCTACGTTTGTATTGTACTAAGTTAACTTTAAAAAACCGTTAACTCCTTCGATCTTTGTAACAACTCTCTGATCTACATTTGCTCATAAGGAAACTAAGATTCAGAGAAATGGAATGTGACCCAAGGTCACACAGCCACCATGCGGCCGAGCTGAGATTTGAACCCAGAGCGATGTGACTCCAGGGTCTGTGTTCTTAACCGTGAAGACCTATCGCCTCCTCTACTGTTCAGGTTTCGCACTTTGAACATGTCCACGATCTAGCATTTTGCACGTTGTTGCTTCTGAACTCACGTGAGTATACGCCTGTGTCCCCGGCAGCCCTGTCCTTCTCAGGGCATCACCTGTGCCTCGTCCATGTTTGTCACATTGGTACCTGGTGCAGTTCCTGACACAGAAGAGGCACTTCATCAACAGCTGTTGAATAATGTTGCATCAGTGAACGAATGAATGAGCAAAGGTCCTAGTGGATGTGGAGGGTAGGTACGCAGTAGGGAGAGAGAGAGAGAGAGACAGTAAGGGATGCTTGGCTGTTCTCTGCAGAGCCTCTATCCTTCACACTGTGGCTTTCAGAAACACCCACAAATGAGAGCAGGAGTGTCTAGAGCACAAGTCTGGTCATCCTTGAGATTTTTAGAGGCTCCGCCTGGCTTTCAGAATTGAGTCCCCGTTTCCCAGCTTCCAGACTTTGACATCGCCTTAGGCTAGAAGACTCCTTTTACCCTGCAGCCTGCTTCCTCCTTTGCCGGAGAAACTTGTATTCATTTTTCACGATTCAGACATCTCCTCCAGGAAGCTTCCCAGAGGTGCCACTCGGGGCTGTAAAACAACAACGTCACGGGCAGAGGAGGTGTTGTGTGGTGCAGTAAAGTGGCCTGGGACTGAGTCAGCCTGGCCTTTGACTAGGTACGTGACCTTGCGCAAGTTACTTAATTGTTCGGCACCTCGGTTCCCCCCATTTTCTAAATAGGATGATGTCGGTAGAGCATCCGACTTAGGCTCAAGTCATGATCTCACAGTTCATGAGTTCGAACCCCACATCAAACTATCTTCAAGAAAATAGAGGCACGTGGGTGGCTTAGTCAGGTGAGTGTCTGACTTTGGCTCCGGTCATGATCTCACGGTTCATGAGTTCGAGCCCCGCATTGGATTCTGTGCTGACGGCTCAGAGCCGGGAGCCTGCTTCGGATTCTGTGTCTCCCTCTCTCTCTGCCCCTCTGCTGCTCATGCTCTGTCCCTCTTTCTCAAAAAATAAATAAACATTAAAGAAAATAAGGGTCTTGACAAAATAGGATAATGAAAAGAGTATCCGCTTCACAGCGTTGGAAGTATTGACGGAGTGAAAAAATGTGACAAAAATCCTAAGAAATTTAAACCTCTCCCAGTGGCTGTGCACAGAAAGAGGAATTTCAGTGTTTGTGGTGATTATCATGATTGCGGTCTATTTCCTCCTTTCTTTTCCGACCAGGCAACGAGCTCCTCAACTAAGACTGATTCTGCAATGTCTGTCTAGTGGTCTGTGTATCTGCCCTCCGTGGGTCCCATCGTCCTGCAAGACAATGCAATGTCTGCAACTAAGACTGATTCTGCATTGATTCTGCAGGGCCTAGAAAGTGCTCACTAGGAAAAGTCATGTGTAGGAGAGGGAGAGAGAGGGGCAAAAAGATGGAGAGAAATATGCTCGGTTCTACATGTGGTTATGGAGTCCCTTAAACACATTGGGAGCCTAAGAGCAGCTCTGAGCAAGATGAGGAGTGAGAATGGCACAGAGAAGTGTGCTTTGTTGTGGCCTCTGTCCCCTCTTCCCTGTGTTTGGTTCTGTGAGCCAAGTTCAGCCATATTGCTTCACACCCCCATCCCTCCCTTTCTCTAAACCATCCCCCACCAAGACATCTTTCGAAAGTTACAGCCCCTTCCACACATGGAAAACACATTGAAGCCATTCTGGATGGTCATTACAAAGAGACAGAAACCAAAGCGATATGATCTTGGGGGCCAGGCTTCATAAGCTGGGTGGGGAGCCTCTCTGAGGGCTCAGCACAAATAGCCCTGGAACCCACATGGCTTCCTACGGCTCCTCCTCAGTGGCTGGGAGCTCCAGCACTGGAACCAGTCCTTGGTTTAAGTCATTCTGTTTCCTGAAAGACCCCATTGAAAATGCAAAGACATACTCAAGAAGGCTAACCTCATTTACGCACGGGAAGGATTTGTTGTTTCCCCTGGAAAGTGGACCTCTTGGAAATCTGAGGGAATGAGCCAGTTCAGGTCATGGGGGGAAGGAACCCGAGCTGCCATTTAATGAACACTTTGTACGTGCTGTTAGCCTTCATGAAAAATGTCCTTGGGAGCATTTCACTAGTCAGTGTGGTCTTCGAACGCTGGGGCCAGGTGGTCAGCTTGACTGGTGGTCCTGTGCTGACGAGAGGGGGTGAGCCGCTGAGGAGACAGAGGGCAGGTCAGAAGGAGGAGCCATGTGGACGGTCGGCCAAATATCTCCAAAGTTAAGCTCACAGTGGACAGTATTACAGCCTTTCAGGGTAAGGAGACGCTGCTAGTCAGAGGACAGAGTGGCACAGCCACTCAGGGGCCATTCTTACCCTTCACTGTGTAGCCACAGACTAACATACGTGCCGCGAATCTCACTCTCTGTTTCCATTAAAACCCATTCCCAAGACGAACCGAGTGAGCAAGGTCTTTCCAGGGAGGTCGTGAGGCCCGTCTGCCTTTTCCCACCCCCGGAACAGAACAGGATCCTGGGGATAGAGGACCCAGGTAAATCCAGACCTGCTCTCAGATTCCCAAACCCCAGAGACCCTCCAGTAAGCCTAGTGGGGCAAATCCCTGAAGTCCTGCCCCTCCCTAAAAGGCCCCTCCCTGGGCCCTTGCTACTTTCTCTTTGTGGGCCTTCATCTTCTCTCCCTGGGGACCTCGCAGGATTCTCCTGACTGGCCTGCCTCAGTTTACCGTCCTGTCTTCAGAACAGGCTTTTCCTAACAAAGCATGTGAAAAGCTGGTAATCCGCCCTCCTGTGCTTCCAGAACGCTCCAGCCCGGATGAGCTGAGGAAACCCCCTGCCGCACAAAGTGGGCACACTCACCTCAGAGCCTTGATTCCTTTTGGCTCAGTCTCTCTCTGTGGCCTTTGCACACTTAACAGCTTGCCTCCAGCCTTCACAGCCGGCTCCCTCTGCAGTCCTTTCAGGAAACTCCCTCCTCCTCTCTGTGCTCCCAGAGCCTTGTCCAGCAGCCCCAGTAACTTGTGTTTGCTTCCTGAGGCTGTGAGCCGTTGTCTCCTAGTGGTCTGTGTATCTGCCCTCCGTGGGTCCCATCGTCCTGCAGGACACATACATGAAAGAGAATGAGGGAGAATGAGAGAAAGAGTGGACAGGAGGAAGGAAGGAAGGAAGGAAGGAAGGAAGGAAGGAGGAAGGAGGGAGGGAGGGAGAGAGGAGGGAGGGAAGGAGGGAGGAGGGAAGGAGGGAGAGAGGAGGGAGGAGGGAGGAGGGAGGGAGGAAGGAAGGGAGGAAGGAAGGAAGGAAGGAAGGGAGAAAGGAAGAAGGAAGGAAGGAGGAAGGAAGGAGGAAGGGAAGGAGGAATAAAGGAAGGAAGGAAGGAAGGAAGGAAGGAAGGAAGGAAGGAAGGAAGGGAAGGAAGGAAGGGAGGAGGGAGGGAGGGAGGGAGGGAGGGAGGGAGGGAGGGAGGAAGGAAGGAAGAGGAAGGAAGGAAGGGAAGAGGGAGGGAGGGAGGGAGGAAGGAAGGAAGCAAGCAAAGGAGGGAGGGAGGGAGAGAGGAGGGAGGGAGGGAGAAAGGAAGGAGGGACAGAGGAGGGAAGGAGGGAGGAGTGAGGGAGGGAGGAGGGAGGAAGGAAGGAAGGGAGGGAGGGAGGAAGGAAGGAAGAAGGAAGGAAGAAGGAGAGGAGGGAGGGAGGAAGGAACTTTAACAGTGAGTAACTGTACAGCGAAGTTGTGTAAAGGGCTTTGAGAACACACAACAACAGTAATTGCTCTGCCTAAAGAAGAGGTAGGGACAGGGAATTTCTGCCAGGTTTTGAAAGGTGATTATTCTTCCCTCCTTTTGGTAGGGATACATTTTTTAAAAAATTTTTTTAATGTTTTTATTTATTTTTGAGAGAGAGAGAGAGCATGAGCAGGGGAGGGGCAGAGAGAGATCATTCTTCCCTCCTTTTGGTAGAGATAGATAGATTAAAAAAATTTTTTTAATGTTCTTATTTATTTTTGAGAAAGAAAGAGAGAGTGGGGGGGGCAGGCAGAGATAGGGGGAGACCCAGAATCCAAAGCAGGCTCCAGGCTCTGAGCTATCAGCACAGAACCTGATGCAGGCGCGAACCTGCGAACAGGGAGATCATGACCTGAGCCAAAGTCAGAGGCCCAACTGACTGAGCCACCAAGGCGCTCCTGGTAAAGATAGATTTTAAAGGAGTGGAGAGTATACTTGGAGGCTGGTAAAAGTCCCCTAACAGAGATGCGTTCGCTTTTCAGAGTTAACTTATCAGGAGCTTCTGAGTTCACATCATTAAACAGATGCCCTCCTGGATTCCCCAACTTTCCTTCCACGCCTTTCCTGTCCTGGGGAAAACCCAGGAGGCTGTACCTCTGTTGCAAGGCTGTTGAAAACTTCTGGGAATGACTCAGGGCACAGAAGGGCTGCCCAGGCCCTGGTGTCTCTCCCTTCTCATCACTCCTGATGTCACTCCCCTGCTTGGAGCTCCCCTTCTGCCTCCAGACTGACCCTACTTGTGGACTTCACTCAGTTCTCGTGATCAGGGATCCAAATTTCTGACACATATCTGGAAAGAGCATGGGGCTCGCAGCTTGTCACGACCCCACATCGTCACCGACTCCCATGTAAAATGCTCTGGGATCCCAAAAGCGTTAAAGACTCTCCTGGATTGTCTCCTTATTGTTACTACAAACTTAACCTTGCAAACGGGGGGAGGGAAGGTAATAAAAGTCAGGAGGAAGTACACTAGATTTCTTTTTTCCCCTCCATGGCCAACTTGTTGGAAATGACTAGCTTTCAGTTACCCATTTACTGTTTGTAATCAGTTGTCGATGCACTTGGAGGCAAAACAGCTATGATATTTGCATGCATAGCTATAACCTCAAGAGGTGAAAGCCATTTGTGGTGATTTTTGCGTGCGGTTTCGTGAGGAACATGACTCGGACACAGCCTTCCCCAGTGTCACACCTGTACCTTCTTCACGACTCTGGAGAAATATCAGTCCTGAAACCCAATCACCTCCAACTCTACCCTCCTGTATCTTATTTCATGAAAAACATCGCTCTCCTAACTCTCAGGCCAGCAGATACGGCACATATGTGTGTTTAGCCTTTCCAAATCTGGAGGAAACCACTTTATTTTTCAGAACACTATTTATAATTTTGGTTAGAAAAAAATCTTATCCTTAGTGCATATGCTCATGGTTTTAAAAACCGATTTTGAAGATCTCTCTTGTAGAGACAGGTTATAAATATTGGAACCTAATAATAATTGCCACAGTAAAGAGAAGAAATGCATGTAAGAGTCAAAAAGCTCTGAGCAAAGGTGATCCCCCTGGAAGCATATGGAAGCAGCAGAACATACCCTGTCTTTAAAGGAACCTAACACTTAACCCGAAAAGGGACATGAAGAACCTTGGAGATTTTCATTTTAGGACATAAAGAAGCTCTAAAGTTACTGTGTAGGTAAAAGAGAAGGAAGAGAAAGAGTCTATCTCCATGAAGAAGGAGGGCTAAGAGGAGGGAGGAGGAAAGGGAAGAAGGGAAGGAGGGAGGGAGGGAGGAAAGAAGGGAGAGAGGAAAGGAGAAAGGGAGGGAGAGAGGAAGGAAGGGAGAAAGGAGGAGGGAGGGAGGAAGGAAGGGAGGGAGGGAGGGATGGAGGGAGGAAGGGAGGCAGGGAGGGAAGAAGGGAGGAAGGGAAGGAGGGATGGAGGAAGGAAGGGAAGGAGGGAGAGAAGGATAGAGGAAGGAAGGGAGGGAGGGAGGGAAGAAGGGAGGAAGGGAAGGAGGGAGGGAGGAAGGAAGGAAGGGAGGGAGGGAGGAAGGGAGGGAGGAAGGAAGGGAGGGAGGGAGGGAGGGAGGGAAGGAGGGAGACAGGAAGGGAGGGAGGGAGGGAGGGAGGAAGGGAGGGAGGGAGGGAGACAGGAAGGGAGAAAGGGAGGGAGGGAGGGAGGGATGGAGGGAGGGAGGAAGGGAGGGAGGGAAGAAGGGAGGAAGGGAAGGAGGGATGGAGGAAGGAAGGAAGGGAGGGAGGGATGGAGGTAGGAAGGGAGGCAGGGAGGGAGGGATGGAGGGAGGAAGGAAGGAAGGGAGGGAGGGAGGGAGGAAGGGAGGGAGGGAAGAAGCGAGGAAGGGAAGGAGGGATGGAGGAAGGAAGGAAGGGAGGAAGGAAGGAAGGAAGGGAGGGAGGGAGGAAGGAAGGGAAAAAGGGAGGAGAGAGGGAGGGAGTCCATTAAATCTGGCAGCTTAAGCATGTTGGTTAAATAACCCCACCTAAGTTAAATGAAAGAGGAGGTATATCATAAGAATACTTGAGTAGTTCAAAAATGGAAGGAAATGCCTACAGGCCCCCAGAACGCTAGCAACTAGAACAACCTGAGTTAGGGCCCCGGCCCTGTGGGGAGCCGCCACCAGAGCCATCAAGCTTTGAGGAACTAAAGACAAAGTGGAAGGCAAGCAGACAGAATTTCCGCCCTTGGGAAGCTCCGGGGACTTGTGTGGGCAAGGCCACCACCCAAGTAGCGTCTGTCACACTAAGCCAAGAAACAGCGCTTCTGAGGCTGAAACACAGAATCTGCCAACTACCGAAAGCTGTGGACTTGTTTCTGGAGAATGTGGGTTTTTTGATACAATGTCCTGAGTTGAAAACCCCCAAAGCACATACGTGCCTATGAAGGATTTTGGTTTTAAGGGAAGGGTGAAGAAGAGAGGTGGAGAGAGATCGAGAGAGAGGAAGAGAACCCTTATCAAATCTAGGAGAGGTCAACTTTATTTTCAGCAATGTCAGGTAATAATTAGGACTAAAATCTTAACGATACCCACATTTATGATAACTACCCTAGTGTAGTGCCCGGTACCGTGGATGCTTGTTAAATATCAGTCAAACATGAATGTATGTTTTATTTATCGATAGGAAACTGCAACATATAGGCACAGTAGCAGATGTACAGGCTTCACAAACGCTGACGTGTGATTGCTGTGTGACCCTGGACAAAGAAGTTAAACATCTTTAAACTGGGGACACTAACTGAAATAGTATCACGAAGGTGAAATAAAATAGTGGCTCTAGACTCATATAGTAAGTGCTCACTAAATGTTTATTCTTCCTCTTTTCTTCTCTTTATCTTCTTATTAAACGCATTTAATAAGATTACCACTTAGAATCTGATTTTATTAGAAAGTTCAATTTTTACGTCTTGTAAAGTTATTCTTATGAATGTAATAGGCTAGACAACCTGGATTTCAGATAAACCATGTTTCTCAAAGTTCAAACAATGAGACTGCTCATTCCAGGCTGCTGTTACCGCCACCTGGTGGCAGCATACTGTATAATATTTTGGAGGTGATGAATATGAAGTACTAAACATTCATACATTCCATATATGTTTCATATATATTATATATAAGAATATAAACGTTCATATATTACACACGTTTCATATATAAACATTCATATCTTACACATATGTTTACATAGACATTATGTATGTTTCATATTTTACCCATACTTGTAAGGATGTAGACAATAAATTTGTTACAACGTAATTTTCTAACCAATATATGGAAACATTTTGGCATGTTATGATGCCTGAAGCAGTAATCCGGTTTTCTGAATTCACTAGTATCTATCTTTAATGCTGTCAGCTCCAATACTACTCACCCTCAATACTCCTATCACAGGCCCAATCCAAAAGCTTAGGAGTTCCTTTAAAGAGTCATGTAAAAATAAAGCAGATCATGACACCAAAACCACAAGCAAAAAAGAAAGAAAGAAAGAAAGAAAGAAAGAAAGAAAGAAAGAAAGAAAGAAAGAAAGAAAGGAAGGAAGGAAGGAAGGAAGGAAGGAAGGAAGGAAGGAAGGAAGGAAGAAGAAAGAAAGAGAAAAAAGAAAGACAAAAGAAAAAAAGTACATCATCAAAAATTAAAACCCTGTGCTTGAGGGACACAATTAATAAAAGAATAGAATGGGGGGAAACTTCTGCAAATAACGTATCTGATAAGAGATGGTACCCAGGGGCACCTGGGTGGCTCAGTTGGTTGAACGTCCTGCTCTCGGTTTTGGTTCCGGTCACAGGATGGAGCCCCACATCAGGTTCTGTGCTGAACAACATAGAGCCTGCTTAAGATTCTCTTTCTCTCCCTCTGCCCCTTCCTGTCTCTAAAACAATAAAAATAAATAAAAATTTTAAAAAACAAGGTTTTCAAAAAAAAAAAAAAAAAGAGATGTGTACCCAGAACATGTAAAGGCCTTCTACAACTCAGTAATAAAAAGACAAATAGTACAATTCCAAAAATGGGTGAAAGATTTGGGTAGACATTTCTCCAAAGAAGATATACAAAAGGACCAAAAAAAAGAAAGAAAGAAAAACAAGAAAAAAATGCTCAGCCATCAGGGAAATGCAAATCAAACTTGTAATGAGACACCACTTCACGAACACTAGGATGGCTATAATCAAAAAGGCAGTTAATAACAAGTATTGGCAAAGATGTGGAGAAGCTGGAACCCTCATGCACTATTAATGGAAATGGAAATATAAAATGGTGCAGCTGCTTTGCAAAGTGGTCTGGTAATCTGTCACAAGGTTAAACCTAGACTCGTCACTGAGCAATGCCATTGCTGGATATACACCTAAGAGAAGTGAACACACGTCCACACAGAAACTTGTACGTGAGTGCTCACAGAAGCATTACTCATGCCGCCAAGAAGTGGAAACCACCCCAGATGCCCGTCCAACTGCTCCTTACAATGGAATATTATCCAGCAAAGAAAAGAATGAGCACCAGTGTGGGGGTGGCTACTTGGCTGAACCTTGAAAACATTATGCAAAGTGAAAGAAGCCAGTCAGAAAGCCACATATCGGGTGACTATTTACATAAAATATTCAGAATAGGCAAATTAAATGAACAGAAAACAGATGCTATGCCTAAGGCTGGAGGAGGGGCTGGGGTGGGAGGTAATGGCCAAGGGAGACAGGGTTTCTTTTGGGGGTCCTCAATGTTCTCAAATTGATTGTGATGTTGGTTGTCCAACTCTGTAACTATATAAAAAGCCACTGAATTGTGTCCTTTCAATGGGCGAAGTGTACGTATGTTATTTACATCTCAATAAACCCTGTCTGAAATGCTGAGGGAGAAGTGGTCCCCATCTCCCCCCTATACAAACCAAAGCTTCTTCCCATCTTAGCAGAAAATGTCAGAAGTAAAAATTTCAATCCAACATTGGAAGCTCATCTTCTCGAAACAAAAAATCTTTTTTGTAAACTAATTTGGAACTTGGGAAAGTTTTTTCTGCCCTATTGAATTTTCCCATAGGAGAGTAGTCTCTTCTTCTGGTTTTCGTGGTGTTCATCAAAACAGGAAAAGAATACAATTTCCCATTTAAGTGTAACAAGATTCTCTTTGATTTCCACAGCAGAACTAGACCCCCCATCGAGTCACTTATGGTGGTATTAGATTGCCCCTTTAATGATCTGAGCCATCCCTGCCCTACACACACACATGCACTCATGGGCACACACACACACACACACACACACTCATGTGTGTGCATGTACACAAACCTCTCGTGCATTAGGCCGTGACGTGGATCAGCATGGGGAACCTCCTCTGCAATACCAAGGCAGAGCCTGGCTAGGCTGGCATATGCAATCGTTCAGTTTTTGACTGTTACTATCTTCCTAAGAACAGCATTTCTGGACCAATATAGGTCATTGAAACAAATCCCAGAATCTAAGCATTGTCCCAGCAGCTAAGTGTTACATACGTCTTCTACAAATGAAGCCAGCCCAATTTTTCACTCCTATCTGATTCTGCTGGAGCCACAGAGATGCCGTGCAAAGGATAAAAGAGCCATTTTTCATGACCTTTTTCGTTTCTCTGAACAAAGCCCAGTGTCAAGTCTTTGAAAGGCATGCGTTGAAGAACGAGATTCCCCCAAAAATGTTTGGAAGCAGTCACAATACTGAAAAATAATTTCCTCTCTCTCCCCCAACCCCAAATAAAACACACACACACACACACACACACACACACACACACAACCTTATGATGTGTTAGATTGGAATGTTTAAATATTGAACCACTGCCAAAAAAATGGCTTGTAAGCCTCAATAAATTTCATGAAATTTAAAAAATGATATTATTGTCCCATCTGACAGTGTCTTTCAGGACTTGAAGCTGCATGGCCCAGATTAGGGGTATTCTAATGAAAAATAAATGCGCAGCACATTTGACTTACAAATGCAGTGATATATACAATACTCAAAAAACATACATTCAATGAGGTCCACTGACAATTGTGAGTAGTATGAATTCTGCGTCCTGCACAGAGCCACGGAGTCTTTTTCTCCAGTACCAAATGCTGATAGTTGCGTTAAATCTTCTTTCCAGAAAGAAATAGAGAGAGAGAGAGAGAGAGAGAGAGAGGAGAAAAAAAAAAAGCGTGCATCTAGGAAAGACAACACAGTGCGTATTCACACGCAGTGGAAGATCCAAACTGGATATTTTAGATATCGATTATTCTAGATATTCTCTCTGAGAGGGGTGTAATATTCACACATACACTATGAAATTCACAAATCATTTGTATACTGTAAGACGTTGCTACATGATGCTGGCCGCAGGGGTGCCGTCATTTCTAGTCTCACTCCAATCCACTGCGGTTCCCAGGACGAAATGTGTTCCATAGGCCAGTAACAAGGGAGCAGAGGGCCCTTTTTATTCTGTCCTTCCGTTTCCACCCCTTTACAGGAAACACTTTATGCAAACAGCGGCCTGCTGCCACCGCCCGCTGAGCCGCGCGGCGCGGGGAGGCGGCCGGCGAACCCGGGGGGGCGCGGTTAGAGCGCGGGGCGGGGCGCAGAAGGGCCTTGCTCACTCCGCTGCTCCGAGCCCCGAGCCGCCACAAGATTGATGACGCTCCCTGGGTGTACGGGAACATCTCCTCCCTGTGAACGACTGCTCATGAGGCCTGATAGACTTGTCATCTCTTAATAAACATCGCGGAGATGTCGGAGGGGAGAGCCCGGAGCACGGGCAGGGCGCACCCCCCAGCAGAGCGCCTGCCTCCCTCTCCCGGTGATCCGCTCGGCGTGCGGGCGTGTCCTGCTGAGGGTGCTGGAGGGGTGGGCCTCCCTGGCCACCGCAGAAATGCCCCGCAAGGCCTCATTCCCTGGTGGGATCCAGCTCCTCCTCTTTGGGGACGCCCTCCCCCCCCCCCCCCCCCCCCCCGCCTTTAATTTCCCAGATCTCCTTGAATGTGCATTCAGTGGGATCTGGAAAAACAAAACAGAGAGAGAGAGGCTAGGGTGTGTCAGTCTCTGCCCCGGAAATGCAGGCCATCCACATACTTGTCATTTTTTCTTAGCCCCTGGGAGCTTTGTCTCTGTTCCTAGAGCAAAGGAAGCAGAGCATCTAATCAGCTTTCACAGACCAGCAGGGTGGGGGGACCAGCCTCTCACCTCTGCCCCCTCTCCCCCACCCCCTACCCTTATCATTCATTCCTGAAGTCCAGCCTTCTCCACGTCCCTGATGGGTTCTGTGGACAATCCCGTCGCCCTTTGCTGCATGAGGTCCACAGAGCAGACTCTCCTGGTTTCTGCTCCACTCCACCCCCAGGGACTCCTGCTTCCAGGTCCTAGTTTAGTTGCTGGCACCGAGCACATGTGTCACTGTCATTTGCTGCTGACTGGATGTGTCCATGGATGCATTCAGTGGTCCTTTTCTTTCTCCAGCTTAACCACCAAACTTGGGGTGCCTGGCTGGCTCAGGCAGTAGAGGGTGTGACTCTTGATCTCAGGGCTTGTGAGTTCCAGCACAATGTTGGGTGTAGAGACGACTTAATCATAAAAGCTTAAAAAAAAACAATCTTATTTTTGGCTTATCAATAAACATAGAACCATCGTAATGTTCATTTCCATTTCCTTTTTATTTTTTTAAGTTTTTATCTCTTTATTTTGAAAGAGAGAGAACATGAGTGGATGAGAGGCGGGGGGGGGGGGGGGGGTGGGGAAGAGAGAGAATCCCAAGCAGGCTCCAGGCTATCAGTATGGAGCCTGATGCAGGGCTCGAACTCACCAACTGTGAGATCATGACTCCAGCCGAAATCAAGAGTCAGATGCCTAACCGACTGAGCCACCCAGGCGCCCCTCGATTTCCTTTGGATGTTTAATTTGACTCCACAGTGAGCCGTCAGCACACTTGCCTTCTGGTATCCGCCTTAGAACCTTCTGGAGGGCAGGGATGCAAGGCGGTGTCTGGGCAGCCGCAGGGCTGCTTTGGAGGAAGTAAAAAGTCTTTCCTGATGGATGTTGCCAAGGATGGTGATGAAGGCACTCACTGACGCCTTCTTTCAGTACTGCAGACATTTTTCATCGTGTCAAACGAGCCACACAGGAAGCTTGTGTGACACATGACGGAGGCTTGGCCATGGGAATAACGGAAAAACCCAAACACACAAAAGGAGCCACAGCCTGGCGCTTGTAATCAGGCCCTGTGGCCCCAGCTTCAGCATCTAAAGCCGGAGCCTCTGTGCTCCATTTCCCCCTCAGGAAATGGCTCTTTTGATATTTTGAAGCCTTTTATGTGTAACACGTGTGTGTGGCCAAATAGCAAGCTCACATTTTCCTCTTGAAATAATTGCGATTAATAAATTACAATGCAGCTGCGTGGAGTAAAGGCTGCGTTCCCAGGGGAACCAGGCAATGTTTATATTCCTAGAAGTTGGCCGCTGCCCGCACTCAAACAGTTCAGCCTCCCCTGGAATCCAAGGGGGGTTACCGAAGATGTGTGCTGGGGGTGGGGCCGTGAGGAAGGGGGTGCAGCTTCCTTCTGGAACCCTCTTCTGTTCCCGATAGCCGGCCCGCACCGAAGGCAACTACTCGTGTATTATTCGCCCACTCCCCCCTTCCGAGACCCGCACCAGAGCCAGCACATGGGGCAGCACCCTCCTCCCTTTGGGGGCCACCTTTCAAGGCAAACAGCCTCCCGGGAAGCCTTGATCAACCCTTCACTCAGCACGTCCCTGGGTTGGCCAGTCAAACTGAGAAGCAGCTATTCTGTGCCGGCGTGGGTGGAGTTAGCTGCTTAGCTTCACTGGAAGGACCAGTGACTCTTGTGGAAATACAGGAATTCCTTATATAAAAGCCCTTGAACTCGACCTAAGCAGAACGGCCAAGAGGTAGGAAGCCCCTGCTCCTAACGCAGACTAGCTTTGCTTTGATTCCAGGCTCTACAGTTGTAACTGTCTGGCTTTGCCAATTTTTATAACTCCTACACACGCCTGTTTTCTCACTTACAAAGCAGGGATCATCCATGATAGCATCTTACACAGTCATCACTCAAAAATCATCGCTATCATTGCTATCACAGCCATTATCATCATTATCACTACCAGAGTTGATTGAAATCCCCTTTAGGAATTTACCTTGCACTGATCGTGTGCTGGGTGCTGGGTGTGGTCAAAGATGAGTGAAACCATGTCACCTGAAACCAATGTACTTTATCTCCCACCAACCTAACTGTGAAACTTTTGATAGAAACAAGCAACGCCCAGACTCTCCCAGGCTGGGGATAAAAATAAGGATGTAATTGTAAT
Source organism: Acinonyx jubatus (assembly GCF_027475565.1). Taxonomy (NCBI): domain Eukaryota; kingdom Metazoa; phylum Chordata; class Mammalia; order Carnivora; family Felidae; genus Acinonyx; species Acinonyx jubatus. The sequence goes on along the minus strand of NC_069395.1, from coordinate 7,419,679 downwards.
AACAGAATCACTTCATTTGGCTTGGCGTCCACCCCTTCCTTCCCAATTAAATCGCAGGGTTCTTGGGTGGTGTCTTGAGGGCTGATGAAATACTTCCCTCAGTGGACAGGAGATATCACGAGATATCCCCCATATTCTTTCACTCCTGTTTACCCCATTGCTGTGCCCTTTGTCTGCTGTCCCCAGTAAAGCCAGGAAGACAAACTTTTTATCTGTCTTTGGACGGCCCTACGCACATGCTTATGGGCTACAAAGTATTTTTTTCAACGTTGGCTTCATCCCTTAGGCCAGCTCGCCTTCTTTAGTTTGACAGACTCTGCCTCACATCTGTCACTTCACATTTCACACACATTTGTTTCTTGCCGGGACCCTAAAAAGGTTTTTTTGGTTTTGGGTAGTTTTTGTTGTTTTTGTTTTCTTGCAATTACCCCTTCCCATAGGTTCACTGATTGCAAAAGCTAGTGACACATGCCGAGAGCATCAAACCGCCAGCAGACCCAGGGGGCCACCCAGCATGGCGCCCTCCCCTGCTTCCCCCTTCCAGCTGTCCTCGGCACAGAAGTAGGAGGTGCGTCAGCGAATATGTGAATGAGCGATTGCTCTGTTTGATGCACCCATTTCTTATCCTTACCTCCTCCAACCACAGCTCCAGGAGGAGGTACGTAATGGCCCATCTTATGACTTAGGCTACTCAACAGGGCAGTCCCGTGATCTTAGCACATCAGGGAGATGCTAGTGAAACATTTTATTTTTACCCTCTATCGCTGCTTCCTCCCAGGCAAGTCTTAGGAGAGCTGGAGAATAATTGAGGGAGCATCCTCTTGTCCTCAACACAGTGAAGGTGCCCATGCGTATTTTGTGTATTGATCTCCTCCTTATTCCAGGTAGAAAGGCGCTGGGTTCTCGGAGGACTGTCAGTCGGTAACAGGACATTCGGTTGCCAGTAACAGAATCCCTCAGAGGGCGGCTTGCACAAAGGAAGGATTTAGCAGCTGCACGGAACAAGAAGTTCAGGTGTGGGCAGCGTAGGGCTGGTTAGCGGCTCGGTGACGGTTCAGTGACGCAGTCCCCTCCTCTGTCTTCGGGCTCTGCCATCCTGACCGCGTGGCTTCAGCTTTATGGTCACAAGATGGCGGCTGCACCAACCACCGCGTGTGCGCCCCAGACCAAGAGACGGGGAAAAGAGCAAAAAGATGTGTGACTAACTCTGTCCTTTGAAAAGCCTTCCCAGAAAGCCCACCCAGCAACTGCCGCTTACATCTCGCTGAACAGAACAGGGCCGCGTGTGAATCTCCATCTTCAAGGAAGTCTGACAAAGATGAATCTTTCTTCACCACGCTGACTACAGTTCCAAATAAAATCAGACTTTTGTCACCAAAGAGGGAGAGGCTGGATAGTGATTGGATAGGTAATTAGTGGTGTCTCCCAAAAGAACAGCGGTTTGAGATACAAAAAAAAAAAAAAAAAAGTCACCAAAGATGTTTGTAAAAGAAATTTCGAGGTCTAATTTCTAAGAACCTTCATTTTCAATTGATGGCACTCTGCAAAGGCACATCAGAATGTTAAAGTTGGGGGTGCGGGGAGGAACATTTCTTCAGGACTGGTCCTGAAGGCCAAGAGTGAAAGCACACCTGTATTCGTCAGGTGAGATTAGGGGCATTCTGTATAGGATTTGCTACAGGAATTAACTGGTCCTCCTCATATTAGCTGAGCACACACCTCCCACGGACACGAAAGGATGGAGATATTCCCCTCACGTCAAGTCAGACAACGAGGCTGCCAGAGAACCACCTGACGCCTTGATTTGTGCTCCCTGGAGGCTGAGGAACTCAGGGAGTGGAATCCCATTCCAGGGAAAGACTGAAGACAGGAAGCCATGTTCAGCCATGGCCCGAGGGCAGAGTAAAGGAGGTGACTGCCTCCAGACTGAGATGTTCTTCCCCCAAGAGCTGGGCAGAAACGTAAGCTTTTTGAGTCTTAGGTGTTGGACCCCTAGAAGAGAAACACTCTGGGTTTGTTTGAAAGTGGATTTGAATTAAGGAGACTGGGGATTCTCCCTAACTTGCACTCTCTCCTTATTTCTGCATCGCTGGGGTCCCTATGAGTCATGTGACCTTATATCCTGGTTGGCCTGGGGCCATCCCACAAACCAAGGCTGCCCCAGCATTCCAGAAGCTCTATGACAGGTCCACCTTCCATTCTCAAAGGTGTCCCACTGTGGATAATCAATTATATGGTCACTTGGTAATCAGGGACTAAGACACAGCACTGAATCGCCAGCTGGCAGTTTCCCAAGGTCCTAATCAATGAGGGCCCTAGCACATTACTGGGAAGATTCTTACCAATATCACTTTTGAGGGAAAGTATCTACATGGCAATAGGGCAATAGGACTAGTTCCAGGCACCAGTTAGGATCTAGAGAGGTCACAGATGGTATCAGTATTGCTTTCTCAGGACAGTAACCTCAGGTAAATGGAGGGCCTTCACCCTACACATAGGTTAGCCAGTTTGAACAGATCAGGGGAATAGAAGGAAGTGTGAAGGACAGCTGACTCTTCACTCTTCTGTGCAGAATTCAGTGCTAAATAAACACTGAACAGGGGCGCCTGGGTGGCTCAGTCGGTTAAGCGTCCAACTTTGGCTCAGGTCATGATCTCATGGTTTGTGAGTTCGAGCCCGTGTCAGGCTCTGTGCTGACAGCTCAGAGCCTGGAGCCTGCTTCCGATTCTGTGTCTCCCTCTCTCTCTGCCCCTCCCCTGTACACGTTCTGTCTCTCAATAATAAATAAACATTAAAAAAAATAAACACTGAACAAATAGGTAAGCAGTTTAAATATCAGTTGAAGGTGGGGCCAAATTCACTGGCCTTCCATGGATTTTCACATGTCTTAGTAGAGCCTTATCTATGCATCATCATTTGGCAATTATGGATTACCGCGTCCTTTATTTCTCTACAGTGTTATTTTGGGGCTTGTGAGGGCTGGAATATGCCCAGAAGGAGTTTCCCATATGTGAAAACCATCCCTTACGTATACAGCAGGACCAGAAATTGGGTAGCACGTTATCTTTTTGGATGCGGATTCTGTCACAATTACTTTTGTTATCCCTCCCGGAACATGAGGAGGGAAAACAGAGGAGGAAAGAAAAGGAGCCAGATATAGGACTATATATCCAGCTACATGGGTTAAAAATATCCTGGAAATAGAGCAATTGTTGGAAACGTGTCAAGAAATATATCTTTAAATTTGATGATTGATAAAAACTTTGATCGGGACAGTACCCTACTAGGTGCCACTCGTAATCCCTTTGAAATTGTGCCGATTCATCAGGCATCGCCTTTGGGGTCATTCAGCAAGTTTCTCATCTGCTGACTTTGTTCCCAGTTCCTACTTCTCCTTGTCCGCAGAGCACCAGGAAGAGTTCGTCACACCCTGCCTTGGTCCACTCAGGCTGCTTACGGACAACAGAAACTGATGTCTCACAGTTCTGGAGGTTCAAGATCAAGGTGTCAGCAGATTCAGCATCTGGTGAGAGTCCATCTCCTGGTTCATAAATGGCCATCTTCTCACCGGGTCCTCACATGGTGGCAGGGGCTAGGAGATCTCTGGTGTTCCCTTCGTAAGGGCACTGATCCCACTCTTGGAAGGTGCCACTGTCATCACGATCGAAGGCCTCTCTTCCAAATACCTCCCATTGGCGGTCAGGATTCCCACATATGGAATTTTGGAGGGAGACGCAAGGTTTCAGTCTGTCACACACACAAGTTGCTGAAACCCAGCTCTACTGGGTCTGTCCCATTTCCCTAATATCACCATCTAATAATAGTAGCAAAAAAAAAATGGGGCTAATCTGGCATGGCTTGTTCTTTGTGAACTCAATAGAGCCTGAATTCTTACTTTTAAAAAAATGTTTGTTTATTTTTGAGAGAGCAAGCACGTGAGCTGGGGAGGGGCAGAGAGGGGGTGGACAGAAGATCCGAAGCAGGCTCTGCGCTGACAGCAGAGAGCCGGACAGGGCTCGAACTCACGAACCGTGAGATCATGACGTGAGCTGAAGCCAGACACTTAACCGACTGAGCCACCCAGGCACCGTGAGCCTGGCCTCTTATTAATCATGATCACTACCACTTCTAAATGGCCGCAAACCATAGCAGCCAAGGATCCATGCCAGCCTTGTCAGGATCTATGAAATTCATCTTCTCCTGTTTGAGAATCAAAATAGCATTTGCCCATTTAGACTTCTGGCATCTCTCTGATCTGCCACGATTCTGCAAAGATCACACGTTGCATTAAAAGTTGCCAGATATTAAAGGCTTATTGGGTATCAATCAGTGTGCTGAGAACTCTTACAAGCATCATCCCCTGTATGTCAAGGTTAATGGACCAAGCCTTAGTGTCACACGTGCGAACATAAAATGCTAATTTTTAACATTTTTACATCGACATGATAGAATTTGTTGTCCATTTTCCTACAAAAGTCAGGTGTCCTCATATTCTCCTGCCTGCCGAGTCACAATTCATCTGTGATATCCTAAAGCTCATCACTCAAGCCCCTGTTCCCACTGACCTCCACAAGCCCAGTGCCTTTCTCAAGTCCCGGGGATTTCAAGGAGAGTCTGCTTAATCCTGTTGTCACTCCTCACCACTGAGAACAGCTCCTCTCGGCTTTTTCAGGATGCTTCTCCAGACCACTATGGTCTCCCCTCACTTCCACACTCCAAGGTTTGAGCCCTTCCTCTTTTTCCTTCCCAAGCAGAGCTGACTCTAAGCTCTAACAGTCAATAAACCGGATTTACTACTTGACCTGACACAGTGAAAGGGTCCTGGGTCCACCTCAGCAATCTGAAATACGACAGGGCTACTAGGGCATGAGGAGAAGGGCAGGAGACCCCTGTGTTGCCAATCCCTTTATTTTACCTCTCAGACCTGGGGTTAGGGCTGGTCAGACCCTGTCCTTTCTGGAGGACCCCACGGCCACATGGTTCCTCTGTGTACACACCCAAGCCCACGCTCTCTCCAGAAGGAAGTTGGACCAAGAGGAGACAGGATGGATATATGACCAATCATAAGAGCAAGGCGGGCATAAGAGGCAGGTGTCCAGCCACGCAAATGCGTCGTGTATTGTTTCCAGACATGCTGCCTTTCTTTGAAACGTTTGTAGTGTTCTCTTTTTCGAAGGGTTTTTGTTTTATGTGGGAACTAAATGCCTTCAAGGGAGCAAACTCCCATGCTTTCATGGTGATTTTAATTTCTAAAAGCAGGCAAAAGGTATTTGGAACTAAGTCTGACAATTAAGGTGAGTAATGGGTCTTAGAGTCAAAAACCAGATGTGACAGCGTTGCAATGATAGTGATGTTTTCTGTAACGGGGGAAATAGCTGTTAAGGATATTCCCAAAGAGGAGTTTACAAAGATGTTTGAGCAACGGCAGAATCATTTTGAAGCACAGCACCCACCAGAGAAACATGGTGTCGGGACCCGAACACAGCCTTTGTTGGTCAGATCCAGGGCTAAGGCGACACTCTACCACTCGCTCTGTCAACGTGGAAACATCTCATGGCCATTTTTCATTTGCTGCTCCTCTGCTTTAATAAGCGAATAATATCTTCCTGGAAATTGTCGTGAGGGCTATCATGCCAGGTGAGTGGGCCACTGTGGACGAAAGACTTCTTCCACTTCCACTATTTCAGCGGGCAAAGCCCAAGACACTTGGAAGCCCTTGCTTGCAGCCAGGCTTAGCTGGCTCGAGGTGGCTATTTTAGAGCCATTCAAAAAAGGATCACGTCCTTGTTAAAACATTCTTAATTTGCTGCTTCCAAGTGTCAATGCACACGGGAAGAGAAGAGTTAATTCTGAGTGCTCAGGAGGCAAATAAATTGCATGGATAAGATATAATTTTGTAAAATTCAAATATTCGTAAGTGGTGACTCTGTTGGGACTGTCCTACTAGCCCAATGCCCGATAAAATGGAGTTTTGTTTACTACTTTGCTGCCCGATTGGTGGGGCATCCAGGCTGAGCTGGCCCGATAACAGAATCCAGAGCAAACTATACGAGTATTTACTGAACTGAAATTTTATTTCATAGAATATATTCTTATACACACACACACACACACACACACACACACACACACACACACTACACAGAGACAGAGAAATGAATAGACATCCAGTCTGGAAACCCTGGTTTGAGACAGTGGGAATAATAATGAAAAGATATACAGAAGCATAGTTTCCCATGGTAACAGCCTTCATTGGAGAAATTCTGTCAGCAACTGGATATACTTATTATTAAAACTAATTGAAATAAAATCGTACTGTTTATGGAGCTACTAAGCACTGTACTAAATGCTATAGCCACATTATCATATTTGCTTTGTTTAGTCTAAAAGTTAGTAACCTCTAGCCACATTTTCAAGAATGAAGTCTCATAGGTACAAACATAGATTAGAGAGACGTATCAATTCGCAAGTAACAGACGTCACCTTCCACAGGGTACGCGAGCAGTTTGGATTTCTTGGCACATCCTCTGAAGTCGGGGAATAGACAGGCCAACAAGGTGGAGACTTTTCTTGGATGCCAGAGGGAGGAAGAGAGGTCGTGAGGGCAAGGAGAGAGCCCACTCTTCTAAAGCAAATCATTTATTGTTGGATTGCTGGTGATTTTACAAAACAGATGAGTTCTGCAGCTGGGGCAGCCATGTTTCACCAGCAGGCAGAATTATGGGGTCAGTCTGAATTCCATAAAGCTTCGGCGGTTTGTGAAAGGTACTATATGGGCCTCAATAAACAACAATGATCAGTTAACCTCTTGCTTCCGAGATGCTCCTGGCTTTCCATTTGCGGTAGGACCAGACTGTGAACGTGGCTAACAGCATCCCCCCCACCCCTCTGCCCCCAAGGATCCTGCCCTTCACAAAGCAAACGCGTGGTGACAAAATGACAGAAGATAATCTCCAAATCTCAGTCCACTTGATGAGTATGGATGTTGGGTTTCGGTGTGAAGGCGTCTTATGTTACCACTGGCCCCTTCATGCCAAACAAAGAAGAAAGCGCTTCTCTGTAGAGCTTTGATTTTGTTTAAAGTCCCTCTGATGGGCGCCCGCTCTCAGTAGTTATATAACAAAGTGGTGGCATAATATATGGGGGCAGCGGGGCGGGAGTTGAACGTACCTGTATTTGCAGCCATAATGAGAGCTTGGAGGTAACAAGGGGGGTGATTTGGATAATAATTAATAACCCGAGTTCCAGGGCAACAAGAGCAGCATGCAAATGCGATGGCCCTGCAGTGGCCCCTCTTGAAGAAGAAGGTGCTTTATTGCCTCTGTCAGGCATTCTCAGCTGTGATTCCTCCCGGCCCCGGTGGCTGGCATACTGCAGCTAAACATTAGGCGGTAATGAATGACAACCCGGCCACTCTGTGCACTTCAGCGGGAAGCTGCCATAATTGGCTCCCCCATCACCTTCATCCCCCCCTGCTCTGCAGAGGAGAGGAGGCGCTGATGGCAAGCACTCTGACAAAATGCAAAGGGCCCTGGGACCCACCGCGGGACTCTGGGGGCCCAGAGCCTCTTGTACCAATGCCATATTTGCACCCTTCCCAAAAACAGAGCCCGGTTGCTTGGGATAGGAAACACACAGCTCCTCCCTTCACTCTGGGAAGTGCCTGACTCCAAGGAGAGAACAGAAGTGCTAGAATTCTTTATATGCATGCCTGCTTTCTGGGCCTCTGGTTTCCTACAGAAATGCTAGAATGAGAAGATCCACAAGGAAGATGGAAGAAAAAGAAGTGAACACGCTTCATTGGGAGTTTGTTGTCTCCGAAGCAAATCGAAGGCTTTCGCTGTTGTTTTTAATGCCCAACTGGGTGCCCAGACCTTTGTTCTAACTTGACTTCTCCACTAGATATATGATCCTGCACAGGCCGGTTAGCCGTCGTGAGTTGCAAATAGCAATAATGTCATCCATAACTACTGAAAATGAGACAACATAGCAGTTTAAGACCATATTTAAAAGTTAAAACCGTCCCAATAAAAAGTTCTATTCCTATGTGTATCTTCTACTCCACCCCCCAGTTTTTAAGCTTCTTTTATGTTACAACAACAGACCTACTTTCTGTGCCTTGAGTTCCTTAATAAGGCAATCCTCTGACATCTTGGCTTAAGTGACTGCATTTAATTGCAAATTAAATGCTGTATTTCTTCCTAGTACGCAGGCCCAGTGACCACTTGAACTAGAGGGCCAGGAATAAGCTTGATAATGAAGAGTAAACATTAGTGGACTCTTCAGTGTCGAATGTGAAGTCAAACTCTAGAAAGCAAATACGCGGTGCTTACAACAATAGCACACAGCTATATTCTGAATGAGGTCCCGGTCTTTTTAAAAAATTTTTTTAATGTTTTTATCTATTTTTGAGAGAGAGAGAGAGAGAGAGAGAGAGAGAGAGAAAGTGGGGGAGGGGCTGAGAGAGAGGGAGACACAGAATCCGAAGCAGGCTCCAGGCTCCAAGCTGCCAGCACGGAGCCTGACGCGGGGCTTGAACTCACAGACCACGAGATCCCCTCAGCCGAAGTCAGATGCTTAACCGACTGAGCCACCCAGGTGCCCCAGAGATCCTGGTCTTTGACTTGTAGGCACTGGAAATATGGCTGAGGTTATCATCTGGTATTCGATTGTTCCATAGAGTTAACTTGAACATGTAGAATGGTGCTTTAATTTGGCAATCCACACATATAATGATTTGAGAACAAATGAGCTAGTTATCATGAGATAAGAACTGTGTACAGTTTATTGAGTGGTGAGCGGTTCAGCCCAGTCATGAAGAGTAGAGTTTCCTGAAAGAGACTGCCTGGGTTCAAATACAAATGGAACAAAGATGTGCTATGAGGGGGCCTTAATAAGTTCGCCTTGATTTTTACAGAGCGGTCCCAGAAGATTGTGCCACAAGGGTGTGATGAGCAAGGAATTTGTGATTTTTATCTATATCACTAATATATATTTATTAATGATTTTATATACATAAGTGATCTTATACATATAAAATATATATATATATATTAGTGATTACATATATTATTTATTTTGTATATATAGCACATATCCTGGGTTGAGTGTATTTCAAGAACACAAGGCTTGTTTTTGAAAATGAATGTCGGGGCGCCTGGGTGGCTCAGTCGGTTAAGCGTCTGACTTCAGCTCAGGTCACGATCTCGCGGTCCGCGAGTTCAAGCCCCGCGTTGGGCTCTGGGCTGATGGCTCAGAGCCTGGAGCCTGCTTCCGATTCCATGTCTCCCTCTCTCTCTGCCCCTCCCCCGTTCATGCTGTGTCTCTCTCTGTCTCAAAAATAAATAAATGTTAAAAAAATTAAAAAAAAAAAAGAAAATGAATGTAATTCACCATTCTAATGAACAAATGAGAAAATCATGATCATCTCAAGGTATGCAGAAAAAAACACTTGACAAAATTCAATCAAGGAAGCATTCTGAGAAACACCCTGAGAACACTGGGACTAGGGACACACTGCTTTACTTGACATCTAAGTCCTTCAGCAAATATATGTAGTAGTAAAATATTGAAAAGCTTTCTTCCTAAAATAATGAGACAAGGGTACTTACCATCACCTTCTGCTCAACATTATTCAGAAGGTGGTAGACGGTGCAACAAGATAATAAAAATAAGTAAAAGGTATAAGGATTGGAAAACCGGAAATAAAAAAAATATAAGTAAAAGGTATAAGGATTGGAAAACCGGAAATAAAACTTCCCTATCCACAGGGAACCAGACTATGTAGATAGGCCCCCCAAAAAAAAAAAAAAAATTTTAAACTCTTAGATTAAGGAAGATAGTTTAGTGAGATCACTGAATACAAGGACAAAAATAATAATCAGTTGTGTTTCTGTAGAGCATAGACCAAAAACAAGGCAAAGAGCATCAGAGAGAGACCAGGAGGCTCCAATAAATGACAGGGAAAGAGGTACAAAAAATACTGGCTTGCTCTGGTTTCTGAGGATCTTTGGTCCTTAGTCACATTCCCTAAAAGGCCTGTCTTTCTCACTCTTGGGTTCACTGGGATACTCCAATTCCTTTTTATTGCCAAAATGGGGGGAAAAAATTAAATGAAAAGAATTTCTACTTAAACAAGACTGAGTGCAATTCGTTAGTGTGTTCTTTCTATTGAGGTCCTTTAATTTGTTTAAAAACTTTTTTATATTTTATTTTATATTTGACAGAGAGAGACAGAGACAGAGCATGAGCAGGGGAGGGGCAGAGAGACGGAGATAGAATCTGAAGCAGGCTCCAAGCTCTGAGTTGTCAGCACAGAGCCTGATACAGGGCTCGAACTCACAAGCAGTGAGATCATGACCTGAGCTGAAGTCAGATGCTTAACAAACAGAGCCACCCAGTCTCCCTCATTTAATTTTTTTTTTAATGTTTATTTACTCTTGAGAGAGAGAGAGAGAGAGACAAACAGAGCATGAGCAAGGAAGGGGCAGGCTCTAGGCTCTGAGCTGTCAGCACAGAGTCTGACACACGGCTCGAACTTGTGAACCACAAGATCACGACCTGAGCCGAAGTCAGAAGCTTTACCAACTGAGCCCCCCAGGTGCCCCATCTACTGAGGCCATTTAAATGACAGTACAAGTATTTTCAAAGATAACAGACACATGAGAACAAAGAAAATGAAAGAGGAGACATCTGTGAACAAGGGATGCCCTACCAGGCTTCCTAGAAAATACTCAGTTGCTGTGTGTAGACATTGAAGTCCGCCATATGCATGTGTGCAGATCCTTTGGACAGCTTTCCAGCCCCTTGAGCTTTCATACAGATACGCCATCACGGATTATGAGATAAGTAAAGAAAACACGCAACATCAAATATGGAAGTCAAAACAAAATAATGTGGAAGAAAGAAAGAATGGAGAATATATTCACTTTCTATTGCTGCGTAAGAAATTAGCACAAACAGGCTTAAAATCACTCTCATTTATCAACTTGCAGTTTTATAGATCAGAAGTCCAGGTGTGGCTGGGCTGGCTTCTCTGCTTAGTGCTCCACAAGGCTGAGATCAAGGTGTTGTCTTCCCTGAGTTCCCGTCTGGGGTTTGGGGAAAGGATCTACTTCCAGGATCATTTGGATTGTTGGCAGAATTCAGTGATCGCAGTTTTGGACCGAAGCTGCTGTTTTCTTTCCAGCTATCTGCCAGGGATTGCTATTAGCTCCTAGAGGCCACTCTCACTGGGGTCTCTGCCACCTGGCCTCCTTCCATCTTCAAAGCCAGCAATGGAGAATCTTCCTTGAATCAACCCTCATTCACTCTTCAAATCTCTTTCACCAAGAAGAGCTCAATCCCATTTAAAGACTCACCTAATTAGGTCAAGCTCACCCAGGATAATCTTTCTTTAAAGTCAGCTTATTCGAAACTTTAGTTACATCTCAAAATCCAGCCACAGCAGCAGCACCCAGATTACTATTCGATTGAAAAACTGAGATCAGGTGCATGTACACCATTGGGTAGGACTTGGGAGTCCACTTAGAAAACTGCCAGCCATATAAAGGTCAGAACAGAACCTCATAAAAAGTAGGATTGAAGTCTTCAAGGATTAATAGAATATTTTGCATCCAGTAAAAAAGAACTGTATGCCATGAAAAAGGAACAATTAGAGAACAAGAAAGCTTTTGGAAATGAAAATCTGCAGCAAAAATTGTTAATTTACAGAAAGATTAGAAGATAACCAAAGGAAAATTAAATATTGCAAAGGAAAATAACAATCATATAAAAAGCATGAGGAAGAATTAAATTCAATGAATAATATTTGTAAGTCAAGAAATAGAATGTTAAGAATAAACAGCCAAAACAATTAAAAAGAATGAAATCTTGCCATTTGCAACTATGTGGATGGAACTAGAGGGTATTAGACTAAGTGAAATTAGCCAGTCAGAGAAAGACAAATATCATATGACTGAGGAATTTAAGATACAAAACAGATGAACATAAGGGAAGGGAAGCAAATGTAATATAAAATCAAGGAGGAGGGGGACAAAACATAAGAGACTCTTAAATACATAGAACAAACTGAAGGCTGCTGGAGGGGTTGTGAGTGGGCTAAATGGGTAAGGGGCATTAAGGAGGACACTTGCTGGGATGAGCACTGGGTGTTATACATAGGGGATGAATCACTGGAATCTACTTCTGAAATAATTATAGCACTATATGCTAATTAACTTGGATGTAAATTTAAGTAAATAAATAAATAAACAAATAAGAATAGACAAAAAAATTTAGAGGTGGCTGCCTTTTAGTACTAATTTATTTGCTTGTAATGAAAATCAGAATTTCATTTTAAGATTTAGGTATGACAGATTCTGACACAGAACAGTATTGATAATATATTGAGTTTTTAAAAATTTATTTATTTATTTTGAGAGAGAGAGGGAGCAGGAGAAGGTAGGGACAGAGAGAGAGAGAGAGAGGATTCCAAGCCGGCTCTGTGAGCACAGAGCCCGACGTGGGGCTCGAACTCACGAACTGTGAGATCATGACCAGAGCCGAAACCAAGAGTCAAATGCTAACCGACTGAGCCCCCAGGTGCCCCGATAATATGTTACCCGATGAAAAACAAAGAGTGGAAGAATAATATACATAATATGATTTAATTTCTGCAAAAATAAGGCTGTACGTTTCAAATGCTAGGACACCCCTAGAGGAAAATTTTTGAAGAACGTAGAAGATGCTGGGTTAGCGAGTGAAGTGTCTGAAACAGACAGTTTCTGGTGATGGCAAGACTCAGGCTGTGATCCTGAGAGAGGGTGGCTTTCGGGCAGTGGAAGAACAGGTTCAGAGAGAAGACATCAAGAAAACAGGGGGCTTGTGCTCCACTCCACACTGGTCTGCAGTGTAGACCCTGTTTCCTTCCATTGGAGCATTCGGACCACCATCAGAGAATACTTGTTCTCTGAAATTGCTCAGAATTCAGGACGTGAGTACTGAATTTCGTTTACTGCTGTTTTATAGTGGCCACAATTTTAGATCTTACTGCACAGAACTTGAGCAGTTTCCCTCCACTTGTAGTGTTGGCAATGCCTGCTGCCTGGTTCACCCTGGTAATGGCTTCACCTTGTTTGTCCAACCCTCTGGCTCTCTCCTCTGTCTCCCAGAAACTCTGCGATCTGCCTGTGATGTGCTAGCGGAAAGGAATTTAGCCTTGCCAGGTTTGGGTGAAGAGAGCAATTTTCCGAATGGGTCTGAAACTGAAAACTTTTCCCCACTCAGAAAAAAAATGATGTCTCCACTAGACTTGCTCTGAATTAATGTCAGACGCCTCCCTTGATAGCCAAGTCTTTAAGGTTTCCTTTTTTTTTTTTTTTAATGTTTATTTATTTTTGAGAAAGAGAGACAGAGCACAAGTGAGGGAGGGGCAGAGATAAAGGAAGACACAGGATCTGAAGCAGGCTCCAGGCTCTGTCTGAGCTGACAGCACAGAGCTGGAGGCAGGGCTTGAACTCACAAACCACAAAATCATAACCTGAGCCAAAGTTGGATGCTTAACAACTGCACCACCCAGGCGCCCCATAAGGTTTCCTTTTTGACCATCCTCTGCCCTCTTACATGTAGGCACCTTCAACTGTGTAATAGCATAGTCCCCCAAGATCTTATAAGTTAATTTTTTTGTTTCTCAGAGGAATTGTTAAATATGTATATTATAGTGATATTCACTTAGTATATACATTTTACCCTCATTTTCTTAAGAACTTTTAGACAAATGAAAAGAATATAAACTTCATTTTAGATTGAAATTCCCTTTATGTGCTGCTACTATACAGCTTTGGCAATGTTTTAAGAGGGAGAGGTTTTATTTAACTGCGTTTGCTCAGCAGCTTTTGAGTTATGAGATTAGGCAAAATAGACTGTATAATGCAGAGTGCCTATTCCCCAGAGGGATTTGACCCAGGCATAACTTAGATAGGAAAGTCTGTGTTCAGAACCAAACTCTGCCTTCACGTATTTGTGCACAATCCTCCTTGCATTAATGTTTCCTTAAGTTCATTTAAAAAAATGGTATGCCCGCTCTTACTTGACTCTGAGACATCCCTCGATTTCAAATGGGAAGTAGATTTTCATGTCCCTCTTTCTTAGAATCTAGGACATAAGCTATGGTCAATTATATAAGGTATGACTATTCCTGCAGTCCTGCTCCCCGCTATGTTCTGAATCACATGAGATCACTTAGGCCTTCAAGCCTAATTTTTGCACAAGGAAGACTGTTTGTTGATCCCAGTAGCTTACAGGAAGTGCCCAGGCAAGCACATTCAGCCACACGGGATGAAATCAATCAAGGTTTCTACTTTCCAGCTCTATTAAAATCATTCCAGTAGTATCCACTTAGGGTATCTCAGGTCTACTAAAAGCTTTATATCTTCTCTACCTTATGGTGTCCATCAGTGGCTACCAAAGCTACTCTCATAATTACTTAATCCAAGTGTTAAGAAGGGTGCTTTTTCTGCGATCCAGCTCCAAGCCAAGTCTCCCTTGTACACCCACACCCCACCTTTCTCTGTCTCAATTATCCTACCCTTATAGAAATCCTTGATCTTCCTCTGCACGTCTGAAATTCAGAGCACCATGAGTAGGCTCTGGCAGGACATAGGTCAATACCGGTTAGCAGATTTGACTCCATTCTCTAGGCTGTTGGGAAGGTGTCCCTTCCCATATTAAATTCCCCATGTTGGTCTTTCCCACAGCTAGAAGTCAAAGATTCATGTATGACCCAGACACAATCACAGCTAACTCCAATGAACCTACTGTCTGGTGGAGACACATTAGTGAAGGATCAGCAGGATTCCTGCAGTTACCAAAGAGAGGGAGGGACACTTCAGCAACAGAATGAAGATCAGCATGTGGGCATATGAAGCAACGAGTACCCACTTTGCAGGATGGATTGCAATGCCGTTTTCAATAGAGCAATAGCAAGATCTAAAGCCATAAGTGAAAGCTGTTGTCATATTTATTGTCCAGACATTTTCTTCTCATGTCTTCACTGTATCTCCATCACGATCACCTGTATATGGAGTTCTTCCCCAAATGCTTACTAGTAATTCCATATCTATTTCCTAGATTGAAAAGGATGCCTAGAACTCAAGATTTTATATAGAATATCCGATTCCCACCATTACCAGAGAGACCTGGCAGGCCTGAGTGGTAATAGCTATGTCCACTGTGAGGATGGGACTGGGGTTAAGATTCCAAATTATAAGAAATGGTGAAATCAAGGAAATGGATGAGTGACTAAATCCAGATCTATAAAAGGAAAGCAAGATAGGGGCGCCTGGGTGACGGTAGGTTAACTGTCTGACTTCGGCTCAGGTCATGATCTCACAGGTCATGAGTTCGAGCCCCATGTCAGGCTCTGTGCTGACAGCTCAGAGCCTGGAGCCTGCTTCAGATTCCACGTCTTCCTCTCTCTCTGCCCCTCCCCCACTTGTGCTCTGTCTCTCTGTCTCTCTCTCAAAAGTAAAC
This sequence comes from Acinonyx jubatus, assembly GCF_027475565.1. Taxonomy (NCBI): domain Eukaryota; kingdom Metazoa; phylum Chordata; class Mammalia; order Carnivora; family Felidae; genus Acinonyx; species Acinonyx jubatus. Next base: position 7,404,169 of record NC_069395.1, on the reverse strand, counting down.
AAACATTAAAAAGAAAAGAAAAGAAAGATATATTTACAAGGTAGAACACATTCAGATCCCACAGCTGAGGAATTAGGGGGCAAAGACCAAGGTTGGGTGAAAGAATTAAGAACTCACAGATTACAAACTGGATAAACATTATCAAGGTATGGAGTACGGCAAGGTTAATACCTTGAACCCCAGTTGTGGTAAAAATCTAGGTGACTATAAGGACATCTTGTTGTAAATGTGGGATATGCTGATTTAAAGGACAAGAGCCAGGTATACATGTAGCTCCTGGCCCAAATCCCAGAAAATCACACACCTGATCCTATGTATATTAATAAACATTCCTAAGAGGTCAATAGGTAGGATGAAAATTGTTCCATTTTTTTTAACCAATTGTTCCAGCTTTTTTAACCAAAAATCTCCTTGTGAGCAAATATTCAACATAAAAAAATCTCCAGCAAGTAAGTTTAAAGTCATACAATTAAATCCTTAATAGCCTCTTAATGTCAAAATCTAGGTTTCTATAATTAACTTTGATAAACTATATTATAAAACATTGTAATGGCCTTCGTATCAGTTTTCTATCGGTATATAAAAAGTTACTACAAATCTAACAGGTTAAAAGCACACTCACTTATTAGCTCATAGTTCTTTTGCTCAGAAGCTTGATAGAGCATGCCTGGGTTCTCTGCTGAGGTTGAAGTCAAGATGTCCGGAGGCTGCGTTCTCATCTGGAGCTGAAGACTCTCTCCCAACCCTTCTTATTATTGGAAGAAATCAACTCCCTGTGGTTATAGAACTGAAATCCCCATGAACATGCTGCTGTCAGCCAGGGACAGATCTCAGCTCTAAGAGCTGTTCCTTTCCCACATCCACCCCCCCATAAAATCGGCAACACACAACTTCCCTCATGAAAAATCCCTCTCATATTTTCTATCTCTCTGATTTCTTCTTCTACACCCACTCAGGGACAACTGTTTGACTTGAAGGGGTTCATGTGATTAGGTCAGGCCCATCTTGATAATCTCTATATTTTATGGTCAACTGATCGGAGATTACAATCACATCTGAAAAATCAATCATAATGGTACCTAGAGAAATATCTGAAGCCTGCAAGGAGTCAGACTCTTTAGGCCATATCTGCTATCCGTTCCCTCCTCTTCAACTGGTTCTCTCCAGTGACCCAAATGTCCATCATCCTTTGAACACAGAATTTTGCCACCTCCTGTCTTTGCTTATTATTTTCTCTTTTCCTGAGTTGCTCATTCACCCCATTTCCACTATGAGAAATCCTGCTTAACTTCTACTAATAAAAGGACAATTTTTTAGGGCATCCTTTTCCGCCATAAATGACTAGAAAACTGGACAATATATAGGAAACAACTCTTTTTCAGGCAAGAAATGAAAAGCAGTTATGATTCTTGAGAGAAGGGAAATAAATATAGTGAACTCTATGAATACGCTGGATTTCCACTGGCAATACATTCCTGGACTACATAATTCAAGAAGGAGGAATCCAAACAAAAACTGGCAGTCTCACAGACTGGGGGAGATGGGGTGTGGAGTTCAGGGATGCCAACATGACTAGAATTTGCAGGGCAGAGTCCCAGAGAGAAGGAACTCATACAGAGAAATCGTTTCAGAAATCTGCATGGGTGCCTAAGGTCTCTGGCCGACTACCAATCTATGTATCCATTAGGAAATTCCACAGTCAATGCCAGGGAAAGAGCAAGTACTAAAGAACCTTAAGCTGAACAATTCCCAGAACTTCACACAGGGTTGGAAATCCTTTAGGTCCTTACCATCCAGAGAGGAGAGGCTATCTAACACGTAGGACACTCACTAGAACACTAGAAGGGTCACACGTTATTAGGGTGAAGAGCAAAGGCTACTCTACTCCTGCCCTAAGTTTAAAAACATGCCTCAAAAGAATCACTTGATCCACGAGTGATTATATTGCCTGAAAGAATAAATTTCAACACTGTGTAAAAGAATACAACAGAGGGGTGCCTGGGTGACTCAGCAGTTAAGCTTCTGACTCTTGGTTTTGGCTCCGATCATGATCTAAAAGTTCATGAATTCAAGCCCTGTGTTAGGCTCCATGCTGACCTTGAGGAGCCCTTGAGATTCTCTCTCTCTCTCTGCCCCTTCCCTGCTGACTCCATCTCTCAAAATAAATAAATAAACTTAATTTTTTTTTAAAGAATGCAATAGAATCCAGCAAAGAATTATGGAATATTCAAAATGTCCAGCATTAAATTTAAAAAGCACTAATGTGAAATAGAAAGAAATGTGGTCTATAATCAAGGGTTGGGGTGGGGGATGGGAGGGATAAAGAAGGAACCTGTCAGTAGAAATCTATCCACAAAGAAAAAGAAAAATTAAATTAGCAAGACTTAAAAACAGTATTTTAAATATCATAAATATGTCTAAGGGTTAAACACACACACGAACCAAATGGGGAAAGAAATAAAAGGTGCTTAACAAAACAGAGTAGAGTTTCCAGAGATGAAAGTGTCTGAACTGAAAATTACATGGATGGGTTTTAAAACAGATTAGACATTGAAGAAGAAAAGGTCAGTGAACTTGATGACATAGTAACAGAAAATATCCAAACTAAAACACAGAAGGAAAAAAAAGACTAAAAAACAAAAAGACTCAGGAAGGTCTTATGGGAAAATAACAAATTCTGGTCCCAGAAAAAGAGTAGAAAAACAAAACTATTTGAGAAAATCATGACTGAAATTTTTCTAATCTGATGATGGTCATCACTCATTTATCCATGAATCTCAATAAACTCCAAGCTGAGTCAACATATGGAAAATCACACCAGCGACATCACAATCAAACTGCTACATACCAGGTGTAAAGAAACACAGCCTGTGAGTGGGAGAGAGCAAAAATGCTAGTAAAAGGGCATTATCAAACTTGGAACGAGACCCATGAAAAGAGTATGGATAGAAAAAGACCACATCCATGCAAAACTGTTGCAAATGTCAGAAGCTGTGAACAGAAGATTTTCTGATACATCTCTGAAAAAATAAATAAAAGTAAAGCTGAAGAAAACAGTAACACAGCATTTTAAGCAAGCCCAGGAGAATACTTATAAGCACCTTGAATCAGAAATATGAAAGCTAAAACAAAGAAATGTACCCAAAACAGGGTAGAAACAAAATTAATTTTCCTGCTGAAAGAAATAGAAGAAAAAGACAGGATCATATCAAAAAAGAAGCTAAGTCACTGGGTGTCCAAGTGAGATTAGATTTGAATGCAAACGTAAATAGAATTGAAGAAAATCAGGCAAGCAACAAAGGGAATAAAAATGAAATAAAAGAATAAATGAAAGCTGGTAAAGTGAGGGGCGCCTGGGTGGCTCAGCGGGTTAAGCATCCGACTCCAGGTCATGATCTCACCATTGAGAGTCTGAGCCCTGCATCTGTCAGTACAGAGCCTGCTTTGGATCCTCTGTCCCCACCCCCTCCCCCACTCATGCTCCCCTGCATTCTCTCTCTCTCTCTCTCTCTCTCTCTCTCTCTCTCTCTCTCTCTCAAAAATAAACTTTTTTTTTTAAAAGAAAGCTGGTAAAGTGATAAAAATGGGAAACTGGAACACAGATGACTGGTGTCACTGAAGAAAAATATCAAAACAATGTAAGAGACCTAAAGTTTAAACTATAACACAAAAGAGAGAAAGAGAGAGAGAGACTTTTAGACTTTCCAGAAATAAAAGAATCTATCCATTGAAAGGGCTCAGGAGTTACTAGAGAAAACCAACCTAGAATGATATATACTCTGAGACGTAAAATAAAAATATGCAAGGACTCTGGAAGAAAAAAAGATGAAATAAATTGCAGAAGCAAGAGAAATAGATAGATTGCTCAAAAGCAACATAGAAAAACATGGTAACAGTGAAGAAGCATTTTCAAGAAACAAGGAAAGAAAGTACGAACCAGGGATATTATAGCCAATCTGTCCTTCAGGATTTAAGGTTATAGAAAAACAGTTCTGCATAGGCCTGAACTCATATGGTATATGCACGTATACCATATACATGTGCCCTTCCTGAGGAAATCTATTACAAGACAAACTTTATCTAGTCACCTGGCCAAATCTGGGACATTTTAGCACAAAACAATAAAATAGTTAAATTATAAGTCATTAAAAAATAAGAATTAAAGAGTCCATACCAATGAGAGATGGAGAGAGAGAAAGTGAAAGACAGTGAGAAAGGTGGTAGATAGATAGATACATACATACATAAATACATACATACATACAGAGATAGATAAGAAAGAGAGAGGGAGATATGGGATGGGAACAGGGGTCTCTTATTTAGAGCAGAATGCTGAGGGCTAGCAGGTAAATATACAGGGAGTACTGGAGTTGGTAAACTATCATTTTCCAACCATCATGGTAAATACTGGATTAAGCAAGAATCATCAATGGATGCTAAATCTAACATATTTGTGATGAAGAATAGAATATTTACATAGTCTTAAAATGTCCATAAACTGCTTTAGATTGCAGAAGATTACAAAATAGTAATTATGCAAAGGAAAAAACTCAGCACCATGACCAGGCGATTAAAATAATAGCACCTCTGAGGGATATATGAATATTGTGCACTTCCAGAATATTGTGTGATACCCTGAGGAGGACACAGCATCACCCACATAATATTCCTGCCGAGAATATGTTACTTCAATCTGCAAGGAAACATAAGATAAACATAAAAGTGGGAATAGTCTAGTTAAAAAGGGGGGCTGTATTCTTTTAAAATTATCATAAAAGCCAAAGAATGGCTACAGAAGTGTTCCAGATTAATCAGGCTAAAGAGACATGACAACTAAATGCAATTCCCAATATAGACTGAGTCCTCTAACAGAGAGAGAAAAAGCTTGCTATAAAGGACAATACAAAATCAACTGGCAAGATTGGAATATACAGACGGTAGGTTGGCTAAAAACACCAAGTCAATGGGAATACATGAGGTTGATAACTGTCATGTAAAGGAATATTCACATTTTTAGAAACTCACGAAGTATGTAGTGGTAAAAGGTCATGATGTATGTAACTTACCCTCAAACGATCCAGAAAAATCATTAGAGAGAGAGAGCAAAGAGATAATAGAGCAAATGATTATGCAAGTGAAGTAAATGCTAACTATAGGTAAATCTGAGCAAAGGGCATGTGAGTTTTCCTTGAATTATTTTAACTCTTACAATGTTTTTGTAAATTTGAAAATATTTGCAAATGAAATTTTTACCAAATATACTTATAGAAGAATATGAAAAACATCTCCATGCCTATAAACTTGACAGTTTATACAAAACACACAAATTCCTTGAAAAAATTAACAAAATTTACTTACATACAAACCTGAATAGCCTTGTATGTATTAAAGAAATTAAATTTGTTATTAAAACAAAGCTCTATCTCCCGAAAGAAAACTCCAGGTCCAGATGGCTTCACTCTGAGTTCTATCAAACAATTAAGAAAGAAATATTGCCAAACCTATGCAAACACTTTCAGAAAATGGAGAAGAGGATATAGTTTCCAACCCACTGCATGAGGCCAACATTAAGCTGATACCAAAGAGACACCGCAATAAAACAAACTAAAAAAAAAAAAAAAACCAAAAAAACAAAAAAAAAAAACCACACATTCTCTCAGTCTTCAGAAAAAGCATTTACCCAACATAATGATATGCCACTACACACACACTAAAATGGCTAAATTTAAAAATCTGACAATATCAGGTGTTGATGAGAATGTGGAGCAACTAGAACTCTTATATACCACTGATTGGGATGTAAAACTTTGGAAAGCAGTTCATCAGTTTCTTGTGAAGTTAAGTTACACTTACCATATGACACAGAAGTTCCTCTGTAGGTGTGTAGCCAAGAAAAGTAAAAACATACGTCCACAGGGGTGTCCGGTTGCCTGAGTTGGCTAAGCATCGAACTCTTGATTTCAGCTCAGGTCATGATCTCACAGTTCATTAGATCTAGCCTCACATCAGGCTCTGCACTGACAGCATGGAACCTGCTTGAGATTCTCTTTCCCTTCCTTTCTGCCCCTCCCTGGCTCTCTCTGTCTCTCCCTCTTTCTCAAAATAAATAAATAAATAAAACATAAACATAAATAAATAAATAAATACATACATACATACATACATACATACAACATGTCCACAGAAAGACTTATGCATTAATGTTTATAAGCAATTTTATTCACTATCTATGAACTGGAAACAACCCAAATGTCCATCAACAGAGGAATGGATAAACATATTGTTGTATACAATGGAATACTACTCGGCATTAAATGACTGTTTAAATATGCAACCACTCGGGGTGCCTGGGTGGCTCAGTCGGTTGAGCATCTGACTTCGGCTCAGGTCATGATCTTACAGTTTGTGGGTTTGAGCCCCGCATCAGGCTCTGTGCTGACAGTTTGCTCAGAGCCTGCACCCTGCTTCAGATTCTGTGTCTCCTTCTCTTTCTCTGACCCTCCCCGGTTCATGCTCTGTCTCTCTCTGTCTCTCAAAAATAAATAAATGTTAAAAAAAATTTTTTTAAATAAATAAATATGCAACCACATAGGTGAATAGAAAAAAAGAGAAAAGTATGCCAATATTAAAAGTGCCCATCTGTGATCTTATTTTTATGGAATTAAACACCAGGAAAAACTATAGTGACTAAAAACAATGCAGCAGTTGCCTGGGGGAAGGGGGAGAGTAAATATCAACTGAAAAGGGGCATGACAGAATATTCTGGGAGGATGGAAACATTATATAGACCAGGGTGGTAGTTACGTGGGAATATATACTCAAAGTCCTTGACTTGCACACTTAAAATGGGTACATTTTATAACATGTAAATTAGACTTCAAAATGTTCATTCAAAATCCTTCTTACCCTTTTTAAAAAAAAATTTTTAAATGTTTATTACTTTTGAGAGAGAGACAGACAGAGGGTGAGCAGAGGAGGGGCAGAGAGAGAGGGAGACACAGAATCCAAAGCAGCTCCAGGCTCCGGGCTGTCGGCACAGAGCTCAACTCGGGGCTCGAACCCACGAACCGCGAGATCATGACCTGAGCTGAAGTCACTTAACAGACTGAGCTACCCAGGTGCCCCAAATCCTTCTTATCCTTTAAATCCCACTTTGAATGCTACCTTTTAAGTGAAACCTTTCCCAGTCTCCCCATTCGTTAGGGAATGCTTCCTCCCTGCACCTCCCACTGCCCACCACCAAGACCCTATTACAGCTCTCTACAAGTCTGTTTTCACCACAGATGATGGTGAGTGTCTCTCAACCATTTGAATTTACTTCCCTCCTTAACCCACAGAAATCTATCTTGCACCTGAACCTCTCCACCAAAACGATTTTTTCCTAAAGTCAGTAATAACCCACCGATTTCCAAGTCCAATGACCACTGAATAGTTCTTACCCTCGTTGGCTCCTTTTTAGCATCTGAAACACATCTCATTCCTCAAACTACCTAAGCAACTTACTCGTGTGCTATCAACATTCTCCTTAGTTTCATGTTCAGGTTCCTTTTCCAACTTACCTTTAAATAATTCTTTGGGCTTTCGCTCTGTCTTCTCTTACGGAATAAACTTCCTGTGTAAGATTTTTCAGTCCAACAGCTTCTACTGCCTCGATGTTGATAACTTCAAAATAGGCCTTATATCTTCATTTCTTTCACCTGAACTCAATACTCACTTCCCTGCCTACCTTCTGGATATCAAAGACTTTCAAATGATGCTTGTCCAGAATTTACCTCATTTTTTAAACTCCCAGATGCATTCTTCCTCTTGTATTCTCTCTCTTATTGGGAAACCACATACACCAAGTCACCCAAACTGAAGCTAGAGATTGTCATAAACTTGTGACTTTTCCTGAATGTCCAATTGGCCAATAGCCCTATTGACCCTATTTCTCAAGAGTCCCCAAATCATTTCTTTGCTCTCTTTCAGACATAAGTCGGAATAATATTAATACAAGATGAAGCTTATATTCCACCTCAGATTTAAGAAGTAGCCATATCATAAGCTCGGTTAGGGGCATGTTGATTTTTAAGGCAAATGAGCAAAAGAAAATTCTCATCAGGGAATTAGATCTGTGGGCTTCAATATCAATGAAGGGGGCAAGCTGGAGATGGAAGTACAGATTTCAGAGCCCTTGGTATTTACATTCACACGAGTATGGGCACCCAGCAGTGGACCAGAGTTAGAAACCTACGGACCTTCTATTTCCCCATGGGAAGGAAGGTTGGCTGCAGAGGCAGGAATGGCAGGGAGAAGTGGAAGCTTAAAAGAGCCACTTTGGAAAATGAGAAAGGATTGAACAAGCCACGTGTGACACGGTCCCTGAGCAGCACTGAGAGAAGGAGGCAAGAGAACAAGGAAACGAGGAGGTTCAGTGTCCCAACCAAAAGATCCTATGATGTACTATGATGATGACTATCTTGGATTGTGAATGAAGAGAGGCCAGCCATGAGTGGGGGTCCTGACAGACTCGGACAACAAGAGGAGTCAAGAAATTGGAGGTCACATGGCAACCTGGGTGGTTCCTGTCGGTTAAGCGGCCAACTCTTGATCTCGGCTCAGGTTATTCTCTCATGGTTAGTGAGTTTGAGCCCCATATGGAGACTGCTCAGGATTCTCTCTTCTTCTTTCTCTGCCCCTCTCCCTCTTGTGCTCTCTCTGTCTCTCTCTCTGACAAAATAAATAAATTAATTTAAAAAAAAAGAAATTGGAGATCACAATGAGAGCAGAGCACAGACACGCAGTGTAAGTAACAGAAAAACCTGTAAAAGGTCAAAGATTAGGATAGAAAATTGATACCCAGGGGCCCTGGAAGGGCCGTGATAGAATTGTGATTTAGGGGCACTGTATGCGATGTCAGCAAGGACACTGAATCTCCCTAGTATTTTAGCTGTTTTGGGGGGTTACCAAGAAGGCTTTAGCCAGACACCAAAGTACTCTTTGAAGATGATAAAAGGACAGGAAGTCTCCAGTCACCCATAACATCTTGAGAAAAAGCAAAGAATGTTAGCCTAAGAGACTTAAGATTCTTAGCAAACCTGATATAACCAGAGATTCAGAAATTTGGCTTTAGGCAAACCCTGGGATGTCTGTCCTCATACAGGGGATTTCTTCCACTCACAAGCTTGGCTGAAGGTCATCCTGGTGACCGCCACACAATGGACAGCATCATTACTAGGCCCTTAAGTATTAAAATGACTCTCAGTGTAACCAGATCAGGCACTGTGCTCATTCTAGACGTGCACAAGTTTTCAGCAAAACCTGTGTATATTTACTGGTCATTTACTGGGGGGATGGCACTGGGCCAAGAGCCAACCAGGTATATTGAGGATACCAAAATGCGTAAATGTGACGCCCTACATTCTAAGACAGGAGAAAATGTGTGCGTACAAGAAGAGAGAAACAGGACAGCAGGTACAGGCCAACTCAAACAAGAGATACTGCCAGTGAGCAAAGGAGTGTAGAAGCGATGGGGGCCTCTCTCTCTCTCTCTCTCTCTTTTTAATGCATGATTTATTTATTTTGAGAGAGAGCGAGACAGCGAGTGAGCGAGGGGAAGAGAGGGAGAGACAGAGAATCCCAAGTGGGTTCCTTGCTATCAACACAGAGCCCAGCTCGGGGCTTGAACTCCCGAGATCACGACCTGAGCCAAAACCGTGAGTTGAATGCTTAACCGGCTGAGCCACCCAGGCTGCCCCAATTGTGGGTCTCTCTTTGGCACCTCCACCACTTACCTCTTCCCACTCTTCCATTAAAATGATATAAAGAGCTTGAGACAAGACTTTCAAATGCCTTCAGAAACTAGTCAGCTCTATACAAAGACTCCCATTTTTATTTGTTTCTAAGGGGTGACAGGCAAGAGGCCCATGGCCGCCACAGTCTAGAGGCCAGAGCTGAGGCTCTGATTTGTTATTTTCTGTTTATTTATTTATTTTTCTATAAAGACTCCCAATTTTCTGAAAATTCGAGCTTTCCGCTGGAAATCTCTTAGGCCCTCTGATTCTGGCCGGAGCCTGTGAGATGCGAACACATTTCCAAGGCTGGATTAAGCAGGTCATTTCTAGCCTCCTTTGGCCTCGACGAGAAGCTAGCTTTCCCCAAATTGCAGGTTCTCCCAGGAAAAGGCTTCGCCGCCCCCTGTCTATTCTATTTTGTCTCCAGAATTGATGGAGCAACGGATGTGTCGTGCGGGAGCAAAAGGAGAGCGAAGGGAATTTGCACATGTCAACATCATGTTGGCAGCAAAATGCCACCCTCCTCTATGTCTGGAGGCCCAGCAGCCTAAGCATGTACCTGCCAAGATAAGGATCGATGGAGAGAAGCCAGGGCCCAGGGAAAGCGTCCCAACCAAAGTATTTCTAGTCAGTAACAATAGACGCAAGGCCTAGATAAGTCACTCAGAGGCCTGTCTCCGAGAGTGTTTTCCTGTGGCGATCTGCCGAAGACAGTGTGTGTGCGTTGAAGCAACCTAGGTCCCGGGGAAAGAGTCCCCAGGGTTCAGAAGTGTCTCCCACTGAGTCGTGGCCGCAGAGGCCAAGCGCCCGTGGCTACAGGGAGCTCCCCGGCGACGTCCTTCCTCGAGAGCCCTTGGGTCTGGACTCTCTGCCATGAGGGTTCGGACCCTTTCCACCGAGTTGCCCACGTGGGGCCACGAGGGAGCCAGGGGGCTGCTTCTGCAACACGGAGCCACCCCGAAGCACCTCGGTGGTGGCGGCAGGAAGCCAGAGTTGAATTCCATTTAAATAAAATGCCAAAAGGCAGTCAGCGAAAGTGACATTTATGGTGTTACTACAAATGCATTCAGTGGGAAAAGCTCAGTAGCAGAAGCAAGGGGGAAAAAAACAAGCTGTAGTGAAAACTGCCATCTGTATATTGTGCCCCGTTTTTAATATTCTGTATTCTCATAAAAAGTGTTGTTTCTGTCACTATTCAATCTCACAAACTCACACAGAACACTGTTAAAAGTCAGCAGTGTGTGAAATGGTATTTTAAAATAAATGAAACCCGCTCGCAGAGCTGCGGAGGAATATTGCAATGCTGGGCGCTGACAGACAGGCACTGAAAAGTAACAACCGTTATCATCTTAAAGCAAAGCGGATTAAATAAAAACCCACAGCCAGTGGTGCATTACCAAGTCTGATATTGACACAGCTGCTGTGGTGGTTATTTTTCATTGTCTCATCAAGACAAAGCATCATGGGGTATCAATCTTCCCTCTGTCAGGCCAGGCCTGGTATAAAGTTTTTCGTTTACATTTTCATTATATCCCTTTTATCTCCGGTGCCCGCGTTTTTTCTTAACTGTGGGGTCGGATGACCCGTGGGGCACTGTTGGGCTATTACCTCCAGGCCAGAGGAGCCTCTTCCTGGGGCAGAGGGTGGCCGTCCCCACCCCCAGCCCCACCTTCCAGCTCCTTCTGAGGGCCAAGGTGGTCATTATCGGCGTGCAGGGGACCATGAGACGCTGTAATGTGCCCGTGTTTGGATGTGGGAGAGAGAAATAAAGAGCAGGAGGGAAAGAGATAACGACTAGGAGAATTAGAAGGGCCTGTTGGAGGGGATTTGATATTTTTCGCTTTCCACTGGCAAGAAGGGGCAGAGTTAGAAAATACGCAACTCTCTTGAGAACACTCCGGCGGAGAAACCGGATTAGAGCTTAACTTTCACACCCCACTCTTATTTTCTGGCCTGGCTCACTCTCCCTTGAATTGGCCTTCAATTTCGAAAGTTGGCTGGTCTGTGGAAAGTATATTCTGATTTGACTCACAGAAGGCTTTATCTTTGAGAAGGATAAGTCTTATTCGGGAGATCCTGATAGTTTTCTCTATGCTTCCTCCGGCTCTGACGCCCTCTGCTTTCGAAGTTGATTAGTGTGATTTCTCTGAGAGAGAAAATGCAGCTATGCAATATTGTCCAGTAGTTTGAGCTCTAACCATGTTAAGTCATTGGCCCCAATGGCAGGGAAGCCTTGACCGTTAAGTTCTTTTCGCACAGGTTAGAAATGTGTGCTTTTATATGATTGAGGTGGATCTAACAAAGGGAGTCTGGCTTAAAGTCCCAACAGGGGTTCTGACTCTTTGAGCAGCTCCCACAGATCTCCCTGGAGGCCTCTCCTGTGTGCTGTCCATGCCAGCAACAAGCAAGTCGGGCCCGAGGGTGCCATGGAAGTCTGGGTGATGCTCACTGGCCCCTGAACAAATACCCTCAGTACTCAACATGTCCGTGGCTTAACAGAATAGAAGTTTGTCATTCGTGTCACAGCCCACATGGGACAGGCTGCCCTCCCACACCTTCTGGAACGTATGGCTCCCAAAGTCACTGCTAAAAGAAAGAGCAAGCAACCAGGTATGACATAGGAAGTTTCTAGGGCTTGACGTGGCAGAGGCTTCCATCTTTTCTGCTGACATTCCACTGCCCAGGGCTCAGTCCCTCTGCCTCGACCTAACTGCACCCTGGCTGAGAATCTTCTAGGAGTCATGTACGTGCTCTGAAAAGACATGCAGTGAACACAGAAAACTTTTTTTTTTTTTTGTCATAGAAGCAGGACAGGGAGGGAAGGGTGAGGTAGAGGGACAGTATGAAATTAGTGCTAGGAAGAGAGAAAACATTGCTCAACTCTCGCCTTCTCCTGTTTAGCCACGCTATCAAATACAGTCACCGTACCTCCCACCACGCTGCCACCAATCCCTGCCTTCCAACAGAAAGCAGAGGGTCCACAGAAATGGTTACTAAACTGTGTTCCAGCTACGACTTCTCCAGAAGAGTGACTGGAAACAACGCAACTACTAATTTCGCGAATGAATCTGGGAGTTCACCACACTCCATCAGTGTTCTAGAATGAATGTTGGTGTCCCCCAACCCCCAAATTCATATGTTGGAAGCTTAACCCCCAATATGATGGTACTGGGAGGTGGGGCTTTTGGGGGTGGGTGATTAGGTTATAGGGGCAGAGCCCCCATGAGTGGAATCAGTACCCTTATAAAAGAGGCCCAAGAAAGCCCCCCGCCTTGTCCCTCTATCCCATGAGGTCATGGTGGGAAGACAGCCTTCCATGTGGAAGCAGGCTCTCACCAGACACTGAGCCTGCTGGTGCCATGATCGCAGATCTCCCAGCCTCCAGAATCATAAGACAGAAATGTTTGTCGTTTATGGCCACCCTGTTTATGGCATTTTTGTTAAGGTGGCTCAAATGGGCTCAGGCAGCGAGGCAGTTCTTGTCCACATTCTCTACAAAGGTTGCAACAAAGCAGCGGCTTCGGTTGACCCGCAGGCTTCTTTACTCACACATGAACCACTTGCACAGGAAAGACTCAAAACTGTGTGACCGGGCCAGTTACGACCCTTTGTTTATCTCCCCTTATGCGTGGTCTTTCCATGCACTCTCTCCGCCCACCGGTGTCTCCATGGCTGGGCTTCTTCCATGGCAGCCACAGGCTCTTGGAGAGAACTTCCCAAAAGAACCAGCAGGATATGCATAGCCTTTTCCAACCAAGCCTCACAAGTCAGGTGGTATCACTTCTGCCACATGCTGCTCGAGGCAGTCACAAAGTCCCCCAGTAAAACAGGCCAGGTTCAAGGGGAGGAGATAAACACCTCGTGGTTCTAAAAAGACACGACAGACTTGAAAAGCTTTTGAACTGCTCATCTTGCAAAAGACCGATGTTCAAATTAAATCTCTATCCGTCCAAGTTCCTAGATGGAAATGGAAAAAGTCAGCCTACAATCAGAATAGGCTGAAAATATTAGTTGTAAAAGAGAAGCAAAAAAAAAAAATATATATATATACATATATATATGTGTAGGTAGGAGGCACTCATTTCTTTTTTATCTTAGGGACCTAATTTGACCACATGTATGCTATGTTTACACTCAACAACAAAAGCCTACCAGAGCTGCTCTAACCCATCCATCCCCTCTGTAACATCCCTTAAGATTCAGAATGGTGGGGTTCAGCTAAAACAGAGTTAGGACAAGTTCTTTTAAAGAACCCAAAATGTGGCAGTGCCTTGAATGCCTGCCCACCTCACGTCCTTTTTCTCTGAGAGAACCTTGTCAGAACAGAGTCGGTAGACAGCAGAATAGCTCTGGAGAAATGTCAGCGTCATCCTGAAAACCAAAGCTCCACTTGCCTGCAGGTACAAAGGTCTTCAGGCTGCACACGCCAGCCCCCAAATGTAGGGCTAAATCTGATACTTTGAGGTACATAAAATCAACATTTCTGCCTCAAAATTGTTGTCTAGTATGCCAGAGATGGCCTGGACCCCATCATGCTTTTTAAGCTGCAGCTTTCCCTCCTACCTTCTCCAATCTAGACCCCTCTTTAGAGTTTAGGTCCACTGATGTACGACCGTTGCCCTTAGAGACCAACACCTGGCTCTGAACTCCCGGGCATCTTCCTAAGGGCTCTGAACCTCTGCTTGGCTTTGAGTCCCAGATCTCTATGCCACAAATTCTGCCTATTGCTCTTCTCCATAGAACCACAATGCTATTTCCCACCCCCAAAAAAACTCTACCGAGATTTCTGCTACCATTGCTGCAGTAATTGGACTTCCTTATGGAGCATTGCCATGGCCACTTGGGTATTGAAATTTGGACTAATGACCATCCCCAAGAGACAAGCCCCCCAGCCAAGTTTGTTCCCCTGCTCTCGGCCCTATATGTTACGAGCCTAGATTCTTCACCCTCCGGTGTGTCATTGAGTCCTCAGGATGCTTAACAATGAAGCTGTATGCATAATAGTACACGGGTGAATATGAACTGCCCGTTATCTATTCCAACTCTTTGAATCATCTCTCTTTTTCCTTCATATCCTGAGTCTCCTCTTGTGGACGGCATTTACATTTGAAAATTTGTAATCAAATTTGTAAAATTGAAAATTGATCTCAGTAATGTGATCCAATCTGAATTTCCACCAATCTATGATATCTTTAGGTTCGTAATATAGTCACTTCCTTTATTCAGCACAGATAAAGAAGGTATTCTCATTAATCAGAAGTTCTCATAATTAGAAACTCCGAACTGAGATAATATAAACTACCTGTGATGAGATATATAGAACATAACAACAACAACAACAAAAAACTTTTGGCATGAAATGTATTCTGAACATAATTCATCATACTCTAATGATGCAGGAGTGGCTTTGGAATCATATAACGAAGCTGATGCATCATCTTTCTGAGCATCAGTTAACATGGACTCATCTCTGTGAGTGAAAAGCGTTTGTCAACAGAGAATGTCCAGTTAATAGGGTTCTGGGTAGTAGAGGGTACCTTATAGTAGACACTGCTAGATAAATAGCCTCCAGAAAGTAGAGAAAAGAAAGTAATCAGAGTGTACACCCATCAGTCGTCTCTTTAGGGGTTAAATGTCAAAGGCAGCACTGATATTCCTTTAATATGTGCCACCTCCTTCCTAAAACAACTGGTCACTTTCACTTCCCAAGGCTTTTGCTTGCCGATAACAAAAAAAGAACGAAAGAAAGGCTCAATCAAGTAATCATTTAAACCTGGCTTTCTTTTTCATAAACCCTATAGTACATTTGCCACTTTATATCCAGATGAAATGATTCGGCATCAGTCATGAACCTACAATGCTATTATCACTCTATAGACATTTCAAATCTCATGAACACTTACCTATGCGTGACACACTACCAAGCCTTTGGGTTTTAGAGAGTATAGTTATAGTTAATTCTAAGCAAATGATCGCCCTCCGTTTCCAGCTGGGTATGAGTTCCCACCGGAACCACCATGGCCCCATGATGATTAAGGGCTGTCGGGTCATAGGATACGTTTGTGTACTTCCATTATCATCTCAATCAGATATGAAGGTCCGCAGGGACTACTTCTAATTTCATAAAGTGAATGATGCCTTTCATTGTTTAGAACTTAAAACACTTTGAATTCCTCAAATCAGTCCTTTAAAAAAAAATGATGTAAGATGGGGTGCCTGGCTGGCTCAGTCGGTTAAGCATCCAACTTTGGCTCAGGTCATGATCTTGCGGTTCAAGAGTTCGAGCCCCATATCGGGCTCTGTGCTGACGGCTCGGAGCCTGGAGCCTGTTTCAGATTCTGTGTCTCCCTCTCTCTCTCTGCCCCCCTTCCACTCGTTCTCTGTCTCTGTCTCACAAAAATAAATAAACATTAAAAAAATATTTTAAAAAATGATGTAAGACAGGCAAAGTAGATATTACTCTCAAATGTTTTAAACTCTTTACTCAGGGTTATAAAACTAAAGAGTCCTAATTTGGTGCCCCTATGCCTCTCCCAGTCTTTGTATTTTCAGACTCACTATGAACATGACCCATCTTTCCTGGGTCTTTACTGTTACTTTCGTGGGTCATTTTTACATTTTAATGATTAGTCCTGCATGCACTCTTTGAATTACCGATGGAAGCATCCTTGCGTCACCTGTCAGAAGTTCACAGAATATTATGAATATGGAAAGGCCTCAAAACTTGTGATGAATGGTTGTATTTCTAATTACACTCAGGCCCAGCACATCCACTTAAGGGAAGAGGCCGACTGGCAACTCGGCCATCTCCTGAGTGTCCTTAGAAATCCCCTGTTCACACATGTTAGCAGGAGGAAACACGACCAGCACTATTCACTTACCTAACCAATATCATTTTCTTTTGCACACTAGAAAGATTATGGGCTGTGAGTCAGATGGACCTGGGTGTAAATCCCAGCTCTGCCATTTACTCGTTCTGTAAACTCAGACAAATCACCTAACCTTCCTGATTCTTAGTTTCCTCATGTATGATATGAAATAAGAACCTCTTTGCAGGGTAATTTCAAGTATTAAGATAATAGCAATAAAGCTACAGTCACATTCTAGTCCCCCAGTCAACTGCAAATATGATGACCTCATCTTTACTGCTTTTTAATGCCTTTTTGCCTAGAAAAGAAGCACTTGCAGTCTCCATTGTTTTCAAAGACTGTTTATAAATCTATGGGCCTTCTATCTGTGGCTACTCCTTAAATATTACATTTTGAATAGCAGTAGTCAAAACTCTCTTGGCAATTTCATGCTTATGTACATTGGGCTTTCTCATATATAATACATTTTCCACCATGGAATGAATGTTTATAACACATTTCCATTACAGATCTCTACAAAGCATACATATTCAAGAAATTATAATATGTGTTATTTATATTTATCATCGATGCTTTCCAACTGATAAAAAGTGATAGTGGGATAGGTCATCCTCAAAATTTTAGTTGTTTACACAGACCCCCGGCCAGGAGACGTTTCCCAGTTGGTACTGGGTTGCACAATTCCTAGCTCATGATCAGGTGATAGACAAAATTCCCCTTAACTAGTGCCTTCAAAGTCATCATCTAAACCTTTGATTTCTAGACAGAGTAAGCTGTGTGGTGCTTCTGATTCCTCTCCGAAAGTCAAGGGGATGACTTTAAAGGAAAGAGGGCAGGCAATGCCCCACCTTCCAGAATGCTGTGCTCCGTATGGGCCACAGACTCTGCAGACACATGTCCAAGAGGATGCAAATGTCTGAACTCTGATCTTCCCTTTAAACTGTTCCAGCAAAAATTAATAGCGTTTATACATGAAATGCATGCCCCGATTTGTCTACATCAAATTCATAATAAGATCTAGATAACCAAAATCATACCTTGAATTTAGAACAGCTCCTGGTACATCTGCAGTTAGACACTAACCCTCTGAAGTGCACGGCTTCTTGAGGCAAAGCTCTATATCGTGACCCAGTGTTTTATTTCTTATTCCTCTTCATTACAGAATTATTTAAATATATATTAAGCAGCTTATTTACCAACATTCAATTTCACAGTGATTATGTGGAACATTTCTTCAACATGATTAACCACAGAGCAGAGTCACTTCTCATTAGTAAACCTCATTTTTAATGTACTCAGTAAGGGTTCCAAAAAGCAGTATGGCTTCTTTAGACACTACCACATATAGTGTCCGTGGCCCTTTTCCATGGCATGGCCCTGAATGTCCATGGCCCTCACCTACAGCCTTGCTAAGCATCAGGATCAAACGGAGTTCAAATCCCAGCCTTTCCAACATAGTATTTAAATATTGTTTGCAGATGTCAGTTTGTCTATTCAACCTGATTCAAGGGGGCTATATTACATCTATGGTTAATTCTCAGTAACTTCAGTAGATATTTCATGCTTCTGTTCTCTATTAACCCTACTCAGAATAAATCTCTCTGTCCCTACATCATTATGCTGTGATAAAAGTCCTATTATTTCTGATTGCGATTACTTCAATTTGGTCAGTAAGCTAGACAATCAAATAAATGGGTACCTAAACCCTCATATCACAGAAAGGAGACCACTGCAAAGACTATTTATATTCTTGCCCTTGTCTCTAAAACTCTACCAAAGTCCAATTTAGCATTATTTGTACTTGTACAAGACAGAGCAGACTTTCTAGACGTCTGTCTGAATAGCGGCCCATTTTTTAATTTCTCCCCAAAGAGGTCAAGTCTGGCCTACCCACCCACCAGACACTGGAATTTAGTGGGCTGGGGCAGGGCAGAGATCGCCATATTTAATCACAGGGACAAGTTAAAGCCAATGAATTAACTCAGCTAAAATCTAAAGAAAAACACTGAAGTCCAAATGTCAGAAAAATTGCACGTGAACCCTATGTCCAGAGAGACAGGAATGAAAATAGATGATATATTATCAAGAGAAGAGGGGGTCATACATCAGAAGATCAGAAGTTGGGAGTCTTTCAGAGATGGCTTCAGAGTATGTGCGGTCAAACATAAGCAGTGGTAGGATAGCAATCAGGTGGCCTGAGCAAAACCGATTCCTGGCTGACAAATGCAGCTTGCCATTACGAATCAACAGGGTTGTGATGGTGCAGCCTTGTTGGAAGACCAGAAGGAGGATGGCCAATGCCTAACAGCATCAAATTTTGGATGTTGTATTGAGATTCTGACACCTATCTACAAAGGTATCGCAACATACATACACAGAACTCATCTATAAGGTCATCAAGCATCACCTACACCCACCAATCTGATTCTGGGAACAAGTCATAAAGGAAGACTTGGGGTTTTGCGAATACATTCACATTATCTCTCTCTCTCTGTCTCTCCACCTCCTTTATTAATTCAACAATCCTTCACACATTTGGGCAATAAATCAGCAATCATGTCTAGTGCAAGAAGACCAGAATAGTAGGCTTGGTTAAAACTTACATATCCTGGGGACCGGCAGTCAGTTGAGAGACAGACTGATTTTAGGCCCAACCTGGTTGGCAGGTGGTCCTATCAAATGATTATCTTTGGTTCTCACGGTACTTCTTAAAAAATGATTTTAATGTTGTTTGTAACTAATGATTGTGCTCTTTACCACATACAGTGAATGTTGGCAGCTTTCGGCTGAACGCTACAGTATTCCAAGAGCTAGGCATAAAGGAGCTTACTCTCCCACATATTTTCTATCCAGTTTGATAGCACAGCTTACCTGTGGTCACATGACCTGCTGGCAGTCTTCTTGCCAACCCACTTAAATCGAGTATAAATATCCCTCAAAAGCTGAATATCTTTTTCTAGACATAGGATCCACACTTATTAAATATTGCACCAATTTTCTTTTCTCCTCCCCTTTCTTGACGGTGAAGCTCTATGTTTTACAGAGCAATGTTTTCTCCATTATACAGTTCCATTATTTTTAAAAGATTTGGTGATGCAGAGATCCCAGGAGACATTTGTATCATAAGATGTGAAGTGCCCAGGAGTGATTCCAGATGCAGATTAATATTTTTAAAGCTTAGAGTCTCTTTGAGGAGTTCTTTCTCACACTTGAAGCATCCAAGATGGTGCCCTGGTTTTGAGAAATGTCAAAGGGAAACAGTTCCTGTCAGCAGATTGACGCTGTGACTGAATTTGCGGTCGTGCTTTTCACACTGTCTTACTCTGTGAACAGTTAAAACTCCATCTGCCTGGGGACCCAGTATAAATATGTAGGATTTTATATGGTAAAGTAATTGGATGAAAGAAACACTACATCTTTTAGTTTCCCCTAAAGAGTGTGCTTCCTTTAACGGTAAGGTTATCAGGGTGAAGGTCCGTGAGTCCTCACTGTGTGTTGGGTACTGTTGGCAATTCTGGAATGTGTTAACCTCTTTAGTCCACTTAACATTTCCTGAAAAGTCATGGGCATTAATTTACTTTACTTTTACTTAGTTTCCTATGTTACAAAAGGGGAAACTAAGGCAGAGAGGTTCAGGCACTTGCCCAAGGTCCCAGAGCTGCAATTCAAAGCTAGGATGTCCAGGCTTAAAGGTGTGCTTGACCAATATGTTGCACTGACTCCCTAAACTATCCCTTAAAATTACATCTCGATTTTCATTCTCAATCTCACTAGTCAGTGTTTATCCACCAGATTCTTATCTATGCTTCTAAAACGTCTAGATGATATTTCTCGTTGGAACGCAGCCAATTTGGGATATTGAATGACCATATCTACCATCATGTGCCAAAGACGATGTGTGGATGTTCTTCTAGGGTAAACTTTAAAGTAGAGTCCAATGAAGTTCTAGAACCACCTTTAGTTTTCGAGTAACACTCATGCAAATGATCATTCAGATTTACTGTGTTCAAGTTCATAAGATGCCCCAAACTACTTATGAAAGAGGAACCATAATATTCTCTTCTCTGTTACTTTGGCTTCTATCATTTCTTTCCAGCTAGCTCTCTTGAGCTTGTCAATCCCCACCTGCCTCCACATGTCAGACTATCCTCTGCATGTAGTCCGGCCTTGGTTCCCTTCGATTCTTGATTCAAAACCTTAGAGTCCTGGCAAATCCTGACAGAAAATAGAATTAGTGGCTGCCAGCAGGAAGGCAGAAAATTGGCAATGAATGCTTACTGGGTACAGGGTTTCCTTTGGGGTGACTGTCTGGAATGAGATCGTGGTGATAGCCTCCCAACACTGCTAATATACTAAAAATCACTGAACTGTATGCTTTCAAATGGTTAAAATGGTGAATTTTATGTTATGTGAATTTCAGCTCATTAAAAAAAAAAAAAAAATCAAAACCAGCATTGTTCACAATCTCACCCAGCCCAGACTCAACAGGCCCCAGTAGGAATTCTACAGCCATCTTGTTGAGGTTTTGCCAGAATAAGGATTTTTCAACCTCGACTTTTTACATGGCTTCACAGAAGTCAAGTCAAGTGCCTTTGCTGTTGTTTTGACTTGTTCTGTGTTGCCTTATCCCTCAGTCATGGGTCTCAGCAACCTTGAGACCGAGGGCACCTCAACCATCAGTTTATAAAGTCAAGCAATTCTACGAAAAGCCCACCTAAGATTTTTATGGTGGTTTTCAAACATGTCCACAAAGTTTTTGACATTCCACTCCAGAAAAGGTGGGCCCAAATTCCCTTCTTCCTGCGTGTGGACTGGACTTGGTGACTTGCACGTAATGAACAGAATATGGCAGAAGTGATGGTGTGTGACTGGGTTACAAAAGGCAAGGCATCTCCTTCCTGTCGTCTGTCTTGGATCACTCACTCTGGGGGAAGCCAGCTGCCATGTGGTGAGGACATTCAAGCAACTAATGGAGAGGTCTTCTTGGTGAGGAACTGAGGCCTCCCGCCAATCGCCCTGTGAGTGAGCCATTCTGGAAGCAGGTTTTCCAGTCCTAAGCAAGGCTTTCAATGACTGGATCCCTGAACACGCCCCGACTGCAAACTCGTGAAACACCCAGAATCACCCAACTAAACCATTCCTGGATTCCTGACACAGAAACACTGAAATAGTAAATGTATGATATTTTAAACCAGCACGTTTTGATGTGAGCTGTCACACAGCAGTAACCGACTGCTACAACTATACTTGATTATCTTCCTTCTGTCCACACCCCCTCCTTTCTTCACTCCATCACTCTCTTAACTACTAAAATTGGTGCTACATCAATAGTTTCTAATTGCTTGCTGATTATTTCATGAAATAAATATAAATATTTCAAACACAGCCAAATTGAATTTTACAGTGACTACCTCCATGCTACCACATAGATTTTAATATTTACTGCTCTCACCTTTTCATACATCTATCTATCCATCGATCCACCCCTCTCCATTCATCCATCCATCTTATCTCTTATGTATCTCTAAGTAAATTGCAGATGTAAATATTCCAGTGTTCACCCTAAATATTCCAGTATGCAAATATGCATAGTAGTAAATAGGTTTTGGTATTTATTTACAATTATTTTTCTTACGAAGTGCAACTTGAATACAATAAAACACGCAATCTTAAGCGTACATTTGCTGCTTTTGACAAATGCATGCACCTATGTGTATGCCAAACTCTTATAAAGATGTAACACGTTCATGGGCATAAATTTATACTCACCAACAGTCCATAAGACAATTTCTTATAATTCTGTGCCTCTCATGACATCTAAGACCTGATCTAATCACATAGTAGGTGCTTAGCCAACACCTTTCAGTCTATTAGTGGATGTTACCCGGACCTTTGAGAAGACACAGCAAACAAATGATTCTAACCATGTGGCTCTGACAGGCTAGAAAACCAAGACACTTTGGAGCCTTGAGAAATGAGAGAAAGGACAGAGAAGCTGTCCTCTGTTCTTTGACTGCACAAAACCCCTTAAGGAATAGTTTGTCCACCGAAATTAGCATGGGGTAGAGATAGTAAAAATGCTTATGAAAGGCAATTTGTTTTCCATGGAATTCACCAGATGGCCCACACTGTTAGATATTACTTAAATCTCCACTTGGGAAAACCTGTTATCTTCCTTCCTTATAATAACCCCACGGCCTGAATATTATGACCTGTACACATAGCAATGACAAAGCTTTGTGACAAGCATTTAAATGGCTTCAGAGAGCATGTGAAGCAAAGACAGGTTGTAAGTAAAAAATAAAGAGCAACCTTCGGGTTTTAGCATGCAGTAGACGAGGAGAGGAGACAGCTCTGCCTGTGTCATTGTAGGTCACCCAGAGCTACCTGTTGGCCGGAAGCCCACGTTCACCTCTGCCTGGCTGTCCCTCCATCGCCGCCAGTGCCCTGGCACTGGCCGCACCAGAGCCCCGCACCTCCCTGCAACTACTCACGGAAACTGGCCTGACTTGACTGTGGCATGTTTGAGGTTATTTTCCTTTTGGGTTTTCCCCTGTCTTCTTTCCTGCGACCCTCACTCTCTGTCGGTGGCTCTCCTCCCAACACGTTTTTCTTCCTCTTTCGTTTCTCCTCCCACAGCCCATCTTGCTCACGTGGGCTCTCGTTTTTATGTCTACTCCTCACATTTTCTTTATCTCTCTCTCATCCCTCTCTTGCTCTCACCTTCTCTTTTTTGCCTTCCGTGCTCCAAATCTCACACCAAACACCCACTCTCCTAGTTCCTTCTCCTGTTCTGCCCTCCTCCAAGCTGAGCCAGCATATTGCCCATTTGAAAATCTTTGTGAAATGGTACTATTTTTCCTACGGATGCTAGACTCAGTCTTTTGTAGCAAAGGGAAGAGACCCGATTTTCAACCGTGAAGGTTGTCCTGAGCTGTCTAATTTGTCAGCCTGGTTCCACCTGCCATATGCACAGCCTGAAGCCCCATGACAGCCCTCATTTTCTAAGCTGAACTTCAGCCTTTGCCCTCTGACCCTTTTGTTCACATTCTGTTATTGCACAGGGACAGAAACACAACCCGCTGGAGCCTAATTAAAGTTTTAATTTCCCGAGTAGTCCTGCCATCTCATGGTTTTGCCTCCATCACCTCTCCCTCTGAGCAGCAACCCCCCTTGGCTCTCTGTGGAACATAACCCTGAGACTCACATTTGCATTTTCTCTGGGATTGAGATCAGTGCTGACATGAGATTCCTCTGAATGTTTTCTTGGTCCTCTGTCCCTCTCGGATTCTAAATGAATATACTAATCATTATACAGCTCTTCCTCTCTTCACGTCCAATAGAAAACAC
This sequence comes from Acinonyx jubatus, assembly GCF_027475565.1. NCBI lineage: Eukaryota > Metazoa > Chordata > Mammalia > Carnivora > Felidae > Acinonyx > Acinonyx jubatus. The sequence continues at coordinate 7,380,177 of NC_069395.1, read as the reverse complement.
ATAGGTTAGTAGAGGACTCTTTCGGGAGGTTGTTTTAAATTTTCTGAGGTCTTGTTGATGTTGTTGTTGTTATTTCTGACGGGGCTTCTTCTACCCTGCAGTTCACCAATAGTTGTGTGTTCCCCAGCCTACACTTTCCAACCCGGAAAGCAGAGATCGTCGGTCAGAAGCACCTGGTCTCAGCCTGGGTCCCCATGGTAAGTTCATTCGGTCTTGAAATTACAGTTAAGACGAAGGTCCAGTCTACTTACACATTTTGTCATCATCGGGCTCCCTCGTTAATCTTGAAAAACTAATATATCTTGAAGCACTTAAACCAACAACTAGAAAATTCTGTGAATAAACATAACTTTAAGTACAAAACTAAAGGGGCACCTGGGTGGCTCAGTTGGTTAAGCGTCCGACTTCACCCCAGGTCATGATCTCGCGGGTTCGAGCCCCACTTTGGGCTCTGTGCTGACAGCTCAGAGTCTGGAGCCTGCTTCCTTCGGATTCTGTGTCCCCCTCTCTCTCTCTCTGCCCCTCCCCCACTTGTACTCTGTCTCTTGCTCTCTCAAAAATAAACATTTAAAAAATAATGATCAAATCAAATCAAATACACAACTAAAAAGTACTTCACCAACATTAGTGAATAAGTTCATATAAAACATTGCTCTGCAGCCCTGGGTGGCACACAGCCCTCCCACTTAGCACCTACAAGGGACCATACGTTCTGAGTAGACTCAGAGCTATTATACAGAGGAACTGGTGTGCTTTTTCTTTGAATTCCTAGTGGTTTACAAGGTAGCTGACAATATCTGCTCGCCAACTCATGAAATTAATTAGTCTGATCCCATTAATGAACCCAATCATTAGTCAGCATTATCATTTTGCATTTTAGGCGTTTGAGGAGGAAAAGACTGGTGGGCCCATGTAGGCCCAGATAGCATGCTTGGAAGGAAATAGTCACTTCTCTCTGCATTGCACTTTCTTCATCTAAAATAAAAAGAGTCCACCAGACCATCTCTTAGCTCTCTGACACCTCTCATAGGATCAAATGATGGTCTTGATTTAGCCCCGTGTCCACACAACCTACACACATAACCAGAGAAAATCCACGATTTCAGAGAGAAGGGGCAAGAAACTCAGTTGTATTGAGCACGGTGTGTGTATTGTACATAGAAGAGAAGGCTAAACGGGCCCCATCTTCTCCAAATAACCACAGTCTAGTGAGGAAAGCAACATTTAAATTGCAATTATCTATAAAAAGTAATCTGAGGATAGCTATCATTCTGATTTTCTTTAAAAAGAATATATAGTTTTATCTCTTTTCCTTCTCCCTCTTACCTAAAAAAAACTTCCCAAACAATTACATTTCCTATCAATATTTAGAACACCATTTTTTTTCCCACAACAGTTAACACTAATTTGGTGCTAAATATAAACTATTTGACCCAGGGTGTTAACAGTGAGCGTAAGCAGGGAACCTCTACTTTAACCATGAAGGTCCTTGGGGACGACAAGCAAAGGATCTAGAAGGAGAGGCAGATTAAGTTTCAATCAGATCAAATCAAGGAGGGCAACATGAGAGTCTTCAATGAACGAATACCTGCCACGCATTAAGCACTTTGACAGAGGCAGGAAGGGAAGCACATCACAATGAAGAAGATATTGTTTCCATCCCCAAAGAACCTATTATCTGACGGGGAAGAGGCATGGGTGTAAACTTCCATCCTGTAGAGCAGCCACATACGCAACGCTGCTTGGGAAACACTGACAACGCCCTGATGCCGACTGGAAGAATTGAAAAACGTTTTGTTTTGTAAGGATGGTGACCTTTAAACTAATGTTGGAAAAATCAATGAAAACCTCATGATGAAGATGGGGGTGAGGGGAGGTGAGCAGTGGTGGGGAGTAAAGAAAGGCATCCCAGGTCACTGGAAAAAACAGAATGGCGATTGATGGTAATGGCTCTGCCGTGTAGGGCTAAAGATTTTGAACATTACCCAACCTGTTCTCACGGATACCTTGCCTCTAATTTGGCTCTGCTTTGGCCAGTAAACACTTTCCTCTCATGTCCCATTATATATATATATATATATATATATATATATATATATATTTTTTTTTTTTTTTCCTTTAAGGAAAACTACTCTGTAGCCATACCTACACAGCCAGGAAAAGTAAGTCTTCTTTGGCACTAAACCACTTTACAATGTACAGTCACCAGGGCCTCCACCTTCCTGTAGGCTGTGAAGGAGCGGCCTGGGACTCTACCACAGGCTCAACGAACTGAAAGACTAAACATCGCTTCCGATGTAAATGTAATAACAGTACATTCCATCCTTGGTCGTCTCATTTCACAACTCCGAGGGGGCTGTTTCTAGGGTCTTCCACAATGGTTCATTTCCAATTCTCTTACACTGGCTAACGGCCTGACTCTCAAAAGATGGTCAGTCTCCTCCTTTGTAGGAAGAAGCTGCTTAGCTCTCTCAAACATCTGAAGTCAGATGGAGGAGGAGAAGCCAAGATGGCAGAACAGCATGGAAGTTTTTTGTGTGTCTCGCGTCCGTGAAATGCAGCCAGACCGACACGAAACCATCCTACACACCTAGACAACTGATTGGAGGATGAACACAACAAACTGCACAACCCGAACCACAGCATTCAGCAGGTACACGGCGCAGAGAGGTGAATTTGGGGAGCGAGAAGCCGCTGAGGATAGGGAACCGCTTTTGCGGGCGGAGAGAGGACGGAGACTGGGGAGGGGGGAGAATTCGGGAAAAGCACCCCTCCCCAAAAGCAGCTGGAGAGAAAGTGGAAAATTGGAAACGGCCACAGGGACTAAACTAAGAAGGGAGAAAGGAGAGGGTTTCAATTCCATTAAGACCGTAAACAAGGGGAGCCAAAGGCTGCAACTCCGCAGCTCCCTACCTGGCGGTGCTCTGGTGGGAAGGGCGAATCCCCAGGAGCAGAGTGGGGGCCGGGAGGTTCTCGGGCCACAAGGGGAGAAGCGGTTCCACTGCCGGAGGGACATTTGGTGGAGACTGTTGAAGCCACCTGGTCCCGGCAGCCCCCAGAAAACGGCCACATTCGCTGGTGCTGGAAGAGGGTCGTTGGGGGTGGACCCTGGTGCCAGATGTGTTGTGATTTCCCATCATCCCTGAAACGCTGCTGCTACACTGTCCCGTGAACTTTTTCTGGGCCGGGCTGGCACCTGGGCGAAGTCCCAGGGCACCGGCAGCAGCAGGGTCCAGCGGGCGTCCCTGGGTGCAGCCGACATTCGGCCATTGCTGGTGAGACCCTCCCGTGGAGGGGCGGAGCGGGTCAAGGCCGCAGTCCTTCGGAAGTAAGGGGCCGGGAAAATAGCCGCGTCTGAGACAAAACTCGAGAGAGAGCTGCTGCCTGGGGCCTGGTCACGGAGAGCGAAGAAGCAGGGAGTGGAGGAGAGCTGAAGACGGAGGACGGGTGCGTGACTGCCGATTTGGGAGAACAGACCAGGTAGCCAGGTGACGCTATTTTTACCATTCCCGCGCAGGCGCATACGCACCTATTAGCGTCGCAACACTCCGCCCCAGTAGGCAAGCAACACCATCTAGTGGAGACGGGAGCCATTACACTGAGCCCCGCCCACTGGGCAACCTTGCTCTTCAAGGACACAAATCTCACCGCCGGCTTAGTTTATGGACTATAAAGAGCTTCATGATCTGACTTCTAGGGGAAAACGAAGTAATTTCAGTCGTATTTCAGTCTGTTAGCAGGTCCATCTATTCAATTTTCTTTCTTTTTTCTCTCTTTTACACTACTTTTCTTTCTTGAATACAGAAAGAGAAAAAATTCATTTTTATTTTCAATTTTTATTAAAATATTTTTCGTTAATTTTTTTACTATAATTTTTACTTTTGTGTAAGTTTTTTCAAACTCCATCCTACTTCCATCATTTTATTTTAGTCTACCTCACTGTACTCACCTTTTCAAATTTTCAAACGATTTCCTTTTTTTTCTTTTTTCTCTTTTTCATTTCTTTTCTTTTTCTTGAATGCAGAAAGAGAAAAACTTCATCTTTACTTTCAATTTCTATTAAAAATATTTTCTTTAATTTTTCTATTATATTTTTTCTTTTGTATAAATTTTTTCAAATTCTATTTTACTTCCATCATTTTATTTTAGTCTACTAGAATGTATTCACTTTTTCAAATTTTCAATCTCTTTTTTTCTCTTTTTCCTCTTTTTCGTTTCTTTTCTTTTTCTTGAATACAGAAAGAGAAAAATTCATTTTTATTTTTAATTTTTCTTAAAAATATTTTTCTTTAATTTTTCTACTAGATTCTTTACTTTTGTGTAAATGTTTTTCAAATTCTATTTTACTCCCATCATCTCACTTTAGTCTACTTCAGTGTATTCATTTTTTCAAATTCTCAAACGATTTCCTTTTTCTTTTCTCTTTTTTTATCCCCCCCCCTTTTTTTCTCTAATCTATCAAACCTCTTTCAACACCCAGACCAAAACACACCTAGGATCTAGCATCATCTATTCGATGTGTGTGTGTGTGTTTGAATTTTAATTTTTTTAATTTCAATTTTTCTACTTCATTAATTCCTTTTCTCCCTTCAAAATGACAAAAAGAAGGAATTCACCCCAAAAGAAAGCACGAAGAAACAAAAGCCAGGGATTTAACCAACGCAGAGACAAGCAACACAGATTCTGGTCTGAACCAGAATCATGATAATAAAAATACTAGCTGGAGTTGAAAATAGATTAGAATCCCTTTCTGCAGAGATAAAAGAAGTAAAAAAAATAGCCAGAATGAAATTAAAAATGCTATAACTGAGCTGCAATCATGGATGGATGCAGCCGCGGCAAGGATGCATGGATGAGGCAGAACAGAGAATCAGCGATATAGAGGACAAACTTACAGAGAATAATGAAGCAGAAAAAAGAGGGATATTATGCAAAAGAACACAATTTAAGAATTAGAGAAATCAGTGACTCATTAAAAAGGAACATCAGAATCATAGGGATCCCAGAAGAGGAAGAGAGAAATAGGGGTAGAAGGATTATGTGAGCAAAGCATAGCAGAAAACTTTCCTAACCTGGGGAAAGACACAGACATCAAAATCCAGGAAGCACAGAGGACCCCATTAGATTCAACAAAAACCGACCATCAACAAGGCATGTCATAGTCAAATTCACAAAATACTCAGGCGAGGAGAGAATCATGAAAGCAGCAAGGGAAAAAAAGTCCTTAACCTACAAGGGAAGACAGATCAGGTCTGCAGCAGACCCATCCACAGAAACTTGGCAGGCCAGAAAGGAGTGTCAGGATATATTCAGTGTGCTGAATCAGAAAAATATGCAGCCAAGAATTATTTAGCCAGCAAGGCTGTCATTCAAAATAGAAGGAGAGATAAAAAGTTTCCCAGACCAACAAAAACTAAAGGAGTTTGTGACCACTAAACCAGCCCTGCAAGAAATTTTAAGGGGACTCTCTGAGGGAAGAAAAGATGAAATATATATATATATATATATATATATATATATATATATATATATATACCAAAAGCAACAACGATTAGAAAGGACCAGAAAACGCCACCAGAAACTCCAACTCTACAAGCATGATAATGGCAATAAATTCATATCTTTCAGTACTCACTCTAAATGTCAATGGACTCAGTGCTCCAATCAAAAGACACAGGGTAACAGAATGGATGAGAAAACAAGATCCATCTATATACTGTTTACAAGAGACCCACTTTAGACCTAAAGACACCTTCAGATTGAAAATAAGGGGATGGAGAAACATCTATCATGCTAATGGTCAACAAAAGAAAGCCGGAGTAGCCATACTTATATCAGACAATCTAGACTTTAAAATAAAGACTGTATCAAGAGATGCAGAAGGGCATTATATCATAATGAAGGAGGCTATCCACCAAGAAGACCTAACAATTGTAAACATTTATGAGCCAAATGTGGAACACCCAAATATATAAATCAATTAATCACAAACATAAAGAAACTCATCGATAGTAATACCATAATAGTAGGAGACTTCACCATCCCACTCACAGCAATGGATAGATCATCTAATCAAAAAATCAACAAGGAAACAATGGCTTTGAATGACACACTGGACCAGATGGACTTAACAGATATATTCAAACATTTCATCCTAAAGCAGCAGAATATACATTCTTCTCCAGTGCACACAGAACATTCTCCAGAATAGACCATATACTGGGACACAAATCAGCCCTAAGTAAGTACAAAAAGATCAAGATCATACCGTGCATATTTTCAGACCACAATGCTATGAAACTCAAAATCAACCACAAGAAAAAATTTGGAAAGGTAACAAATACTTGGAGACTGAAGAAAATCCTACTAAAGAATGAACGGGCTAACCAAGCAGTTAAAGGGGAAATTAAAAAGTATATAGAAGCCAATGAAAATGATAACACCACAACCCAAAGCCCTGGGACACAGCAAAGGCGGTCATAAGAGGAAAGTTTACAGCAATCCAGGCCTTCCTAAAGAAGGAAGAAAGATCTCAGATACACAACTTAACCTTACGCCTTAAGGAACTGGAAAAAGAACAGCAAATAAAACCCCAAACCAGCAGAAGACCGGAAATAATAAAGGTTAGAGCAGAAATTAATGCTATCAAAACCAAAAAAAACCCAGTAGAACAGATCGATGAAACCAGAAGCTGGTTCTTTGAAAGAATTAACAAAATTGATAAACCACTAACCAGTTTTATCAAAAGGAGAAAGGAAAGGACCCAAATAAATAAAATCAAGAATGAAAGAGGAAAGATCACAACCAACACAACAGAAATAAAAACAATAATAGGAGAATATTATGAGCAATTATATGCCAATAAAATGGGCAATCTGGAAGAAATGGACAAATTCCTAGAAACATATACACCACCAAAACTGAAACAGGAAGAAATAGAAAGCTTGAACAGACCCATAACCAGTAAGGAAATCGAATTAGTAATCAAAAATCTCCCAAAAAACAAGAGTCCAGAGCCAGATGGCTTTCCAGGGGAATTCTACCAAACATTTAAGGAAGAGTTAACACCTATTCTCTTGAAAGTGTCCCAAAAATAGAAATGGAGGGAAAACTTCCAAAATCTTTCTATGAAGGCAGCATTACCTTGATTCCAAAACCAGACAGAGACCACACTAAAAAGGAGAACTATAGACCAATTTCCCTGATGAACATGGATGCAAAAACCGTCAACAAGATATCAGCCAACCGGATCCAACAATACATTAAAAAAAGTATGCACCACGACCAAGTGGGATTTATACCTGGGATGCAGGGCTGGTTCAATATCTGCAAAACAATTAACTGATTCAACACATTAATAAAAGAAAGGACAAGAACCATATGATCCTCTCAATAGATGCAGAGAAAGCATTGGACAAAATACAGCATCCTTTCTTGATAAAAACCCTCCAGAAAGTAGGGATAGAAGGAGCATACCTCGAGATCATAAAAGCCATATATGAACAACCCAAAGCTAATATCATCCTCAATGGGGACAAATTGAGACCTTTCCCCCTAAGGTCAGGAACAAGACAGGGATATCCACTCTCGCCACTGTTATTCAACACAGTATTGGAAGTCTTAGCCTCTGCAATCAGACAACACAAAGGAATAAAACGCGTCCAAACCGGCCAGAAGGAGATCACACTTTCACTCTTCGCAGATGACATGATACTCTATATGGAAAACCCAAAAGATTCCACAAAAAAACTGCTAGAATTGATTCATGAATTCACCAAAATTTCAGGATATAAAATCAACACACAGAAATAAGTTGCATTCCTATACACCAACAATGAAGCAACAGAAAGAGAAATCAAGGAATCGATCCCATTTACAGTTACACCAAAAACAATAAAATACCTAAGAATAAATCTAACCAAAGAGGTGAAAAATCTATACACTGAAAACTATAGAAAGCTTATGAAAGAAATTGAAGAAGACACACACACACACACACACACACACACACACACACAAAAGGGAAAAAGATTCCATGCTCATGGATAGAAAGAACAAATATTGTTAAAATGTCGATACTACCCAAAGCAATCTACATATTCAATGCAATCCCTATCAAAGTAACACCAGCATTCTTCACAGAGCTAGAACAAATAATCCTAAAATTTGTATGGATCAGAAAACACCCTGAATAGCCAAAGCGATCTTGAAAAAGAAAACCAAAGCAGGAGGCATCACAATCCCAGACTTCAAGCTATACTACAAAGTTGTAATCATCAAGACAGTATGGTACTGGCACAAGAACAGACACTCAGATCAATGGAACAGAATAGAGAACCCAGAAATGGACCCACAAACATATGGCCAACTAATCTTTGACAAAGCAGGAAAAGAATATCCAATGGAATAAAGACAGTCTCTTCAGCAAGTGGTGCTGGGAAAATTGGACAGCGACATGCAGAAGAATGAACCCGGACCACTTTCTTACACCATACACAAAAATAAACTCAAAATGGATGAAAGACCTCAATGTAAGACAGGAGGCCATCAAAATCCCCAAAGAGAAAGCAGGCAAAAACCTCTTTGATCTTGGCTGCAGCAACTTCTTACTCAACACATCTCCGGAGGCAAGGGAAACAAAAGCAAAAATGATCTACTGGGACCTCATCAAAATAAAAAGCTTCTGCACAGCGAAGGAAACATTCAGCAAAACTAAAAGGCAACTGACAGAATGGGAGAAGATATTTGCAAATGACACATCAGATAAAGGGTTAGTATCCAAAATCTATAAAGAACTTATCAAACTCAACACCCAAAAAACAAATAATCCAGTGAAGAAGTGGGTGAAAGACATGAATAGACACTTCTCCAAAGAAGACATCCAGATGGCCAACCGACACATGAAAAAATGCTCAACATTACTCATCATCAGGGAAATATAAATCAAAACCACAATGAGATACCACCTGACACCTGTCAGAATGGCTAACATTAACAACTCAGGCAACAACAGATGTTGGCAAGGATGTGGAGAAAGAGGATCTCTTTTGCATTGTTGGTGGGAATGCAAGCTGGTGTAGCCATTCTGGAAAACAGTATGGAGCTTCCTCAAAAAACTAAAAATAGAACTACCCTACCACCAGCAATTGCACTAGTAGGCGTTTATCCACAGGATACAGGTGTGCTGCCTCGAAGGGACACATGCACCCCCATGTTTATAGCAGCACCCAAATGTCCATCAGTGGATGAATGAAGAAGAAGTGGTATATATGTATACAATGGAGTATTACTGTGCAATCAAAAAGAATGAAATCTTGCCATTTGCAACTATGTGGATGGAACTGGAGGATATTATGCTAAGTGAAATTAGTCAGTCAGAGAAGGACAAAAATCATATGACTTCACTCATATGAGGACTTTAAGAGACAAAACAGATGACCATAAGGGAAGGGAAACAAAAATAATATAAAAACAGGAAGGGGGACAGAACAGAAGAGACTCACAAATCTGGAGAACAAACTGAGGGTTACGGGAGGGATTGTGGGAGGGGGGATGGGCTAAATGGGTAAGGGGCACTAAGGAATCTACTCCTGAAATCATTGTTGCACTATATGCTAACTAATTTCGATGTAAATTTTAAATAAATAAATAAATACATAAATACATAAATAAATAAATAAGAAAGTGAAAAGACAAAAAGAAAAGTCAGATGGAGCTTTGGACTTGGAGGCAGAGATTGGTGCAAATGTTACCCAACTCCTTAGGTCAGGCTTCCCTGCTCCTGACATTCTCCCTTTCACCCCCACCCCTTGCCCAGGACTGCTCTCACGATTGTGAAGTGTAGAGCTGGAGGAAATCTAGGTTAGAACCAATTTATCAAGCCCTGTACTTTGGGTGTTCCACTGGCCTGAAACACCTTTGTCTACTTGCTCGGTTCCATAGTACGTGCTAACTACGTTGCTCCCATTCCACCAGACCCATACCACAATCACCCAACCCTACTCCCGCCCCCGGTATGAGGCTCATTCCCATACTCCCATTCTTTGCAACGCCCTGTCCTACCCTTCATAACACTATATTATAATTACTTGGGGGACTTTGCTCCCCTCCCCTAAAGTTCTGTGAGTTCCCTGAAGATGTGTTCTGAGATTTATTCACCTCGATATCCCTAGATCTTGACACTAGTTGCACAATGAATATTTGATGTCTTAATAGCTGATAATGAGTAGATGAATCAGTCCAGATTCTGCTAAGTGGTGGTGTGACTTTGAGAACTGCTGGCCCCCTCTGAGTCTCTGCTCTCCATTTGAAACAAAAACTTTGACCAGGGAACCCTTCATGTCCTTTTGGCCCTAAAACCCCTTGACAATAAGTCTAACATGGATCATACTCATTTCAAATTCCTATGTATTTTCTCTTTCTCGTTCTCTCCTCCCCTTCTATTTCAGTCCTTTTCCAGACATTTTCTTCCTATTCTTGTGTAAATTTCTTCTCAGTAGAGACTGAAGACATCTGGCTAATTCTTTTGCTCTGCACCTCATCATCTATCACCAGCCTGCCTCCCAGTCAGCTTCTCATATTGACTGAAGCCTTTGGAATTTGGTTGAGTCAACTGCTCTAATCTAGATTTCATTGTCACCCGGGGTGGCTTCAGTTTCCCTGTAAAGAAAACGATCCACCAATTTTGTCTCTATTCCTCCCTCTTCAATTCCAGCCATTTTTTTAAAGCTTATTTCTTTATTTTGAGGGAGAGAGAGAGGTGTGGGAGGGGCAGAGAGAGAATCCCAAGCAGGCTCCATGGTGTCAGCATGGAGCCCGACAAAGGGCTCAATCCCACAAACCGTGAGATCGTGACCTGAGCTGAAATCAGGAGTTGGATGCTCCACTGACTGAGCCACCCAGGCATCCCATTTCCAACCGTTGTTAACTCCTTGGAATCATTCACACAAGTGGTCACACCCTGGACCTCGTTATCACACGAACTGCTCTACTCAGTGCCTCTTTGAGAACTCCGGCACGCCACACTTACACCGGTCACAGCCTCTTCATCTGCTGGCTTCTCTGTGCCCAACATGTACAATACCTGTTGTTCAGATTTCATCCACAGAACCACTTCCCTGATCCCAGTCGTCTCCCCAATGCATTTGCCTCCTCTTGATTTTATTTATTTTTTTACTTAGCCGGCCCATAAAACAATCTACATCATCAAACTCTCCCTTGTTAACACCTTCAATACGCTCCCCTCTTGTCTTGCCTCTATACTCAATCAGCCCGTGCTAAATCAATCCAACCACAGCTGACCCTTGAACAACACGGGGTTGAACTGCTTGGGTCCACTGATACGTGGGTTTGTTACAGTAAATACAGTACAGAGCTGTCGATGCATTTTCTCTTCTAAACATTTCCTTTCTTCTAGCTCACTCTATTGGAAGAGTACAGTATATAATACATATAACACACAAAATATGTGCTCATTGACTGTTTATGTACTCAGTAAGGCTTCCCATCCACAGTAGGCTCTTAGCAGTCAAGTTTAGGGGAATCAAAGTTGATAGGCAGATTTTTGACCATGCAAGGATCAGTGTCCCTAACTCCCGTGCTGTTCAAGGGTCAACTTTATTTGCCTTCCCTGACCCTAAAACTAGATCTTCAAGCCCTAGTGAAGAAATTGCCAGTCACCCATAATGGTTCCAAGGATTTTTTGTTCCAGCTTCCACTGGTTCCTAGAAAGCTTTCCATATGTTCTTGGATAGCCATCTCTCCCGTGTTCTTCACAAACTATTTCAAAACTGCCCTCATGTTTCCATCCCAGTGTTTCTCATGATTGATCTCCTAATTTTCTGTAGAAATTAGAGGATCCAGGTTAAGCACTTTCCACCCTGTGCCACTGCTGATGCCCTGTCCTCTGTCCAGGCTGTGCTTTTTCTCTTTTTCTTTCTTTGCCTTTTTTAACCGCTTCCCGCGTGATGGTTACTTTAGGGTTGGGGGCAAGGGCTTTTTATTAAGCCACCAGGCTGAAGTCAAGAAACTCACTGTGGTAAGTCACCATATTCCAACACTCGGCCCACTGAGACCCCTCCCCTTTCTGTTAGGTTTTATTCTCTCACAGTAGGACTGGAAGCATCCAGAGGCTGTCTCCTGGAATGACACAAGACACACAGGATAGGCAGGCACAGGATAGAGAGATACGGTCCAGCTTACTCCTCTTCAGAGAACAATTTTATAGGTTTGCTGGCTTCCACTGAAGAGATTAGCATTGCAGGTCTAGGACAAAAGATGAGCTGTTTCAGCTGGCCTTGAGCCATGATCAAAGGAGGCTTTCTAGTGGCCAGCCCAGCTCACAAGGCATTTCTACTTGCATTGAGACAAAAGCCTCATTGGTAAGAACAAATATGCATTTAAGTCTGTTTAATTCTCTCTTGCTATCTCTCTGTCTCTCTCTCTGTCTCTCAAGATGTGTGTGAAGAAGAGAGGCTCTGCGGTTCTGGTGCCCTGGTCAGAGCTGAACAACCAGCCATTGGAGGGGAAAGCATTTACTGTGTTTGCCGATTTCTGTCGTGTACATATCCCACCACGGCCAATTTCAAGCTGCCAACATGATGCCAATAAACAAAAACTTGAAAAGTGATGCGCACCAACGCCTCTTGCGGGCCTCGGTGGGCTGGTGCCAACACATTGCCGTGTGCTGTTCCTTTCCTGAGTAGCTATTAAATAAGTGTTTACTATAGTCTAGGTTGTGTGATCTAGATACCACAGGAAACAAGAGAGACAAGACAGCTGCTCTCATGATGTCCACGACCCGGTGGAGGACAGAAGCTAATTCTCCGGGGATCCAGGCTTCCTTCATCTTTTCCAGCTTGAATCCAATTCATCTTTAACTTCTGCTGTAAACTTAGGTGCAGAAATCATGATATAGATGTCTTTTATCTTGCATTATAAACTCCATCAAAATGGATATTCCCGAAATGCAAATGCCTTCATTTTGACCCTACCACCTCTAGCCAGCATATTGTCCGTCGTAGGTCTTTCCCTATTTATTAAAGAGATGAATGCATGTGGGAATGGCTGAGAGTTTAACTTGGGTTTTGTGTATAATTGGGTGGCAGCCAGGGCTGGGGTTGAAAGGGAGAGAATATCCTTTGAGAGAACCTCTCCCCCTCTAGTTGCTTCTGTTCCCAGGTGACTGAGTTCATTATGCAAGTCAAGTTTCGAGTGACCTCATCCATACCTTCCCCCTCCACCCAAAGACAGTGGCGTTCCAAACAAAAATGAGTCACAAAGAACCCACCCGCAGTCCTTTACGAGTGTTAGCAATTGCCACTGTGCATCCTTAATAGCAGTATAATCAAAAGTTATGATGCATTTTTCTGTAATCACAAGAAATGATACCCACTTACTGCTAAGTAAAGCAAATTCGCACAAAAAAGAAAGAAAGAAAGAAAGAAAGAAAGGGAGAAAGAAAAAGGCAAAAGCGTTTCCATTTTCATTTTGAAACGAGTGAGTCAGAATCCCTTTGGCAAAGCAGTTAACAGCAACCGTATAACCCCCTTCCAGTTCATCACAGGTACAATTTTCTTTTAACAAACAGCCAAGCAGAGGTCTCTGATGCTGGATTAACATAGTGCGCTCAAACCTTCTTACTATTGTGTATTTAAATTGGATAATAGAGGCCATCAGAGAGGCACCGACATGAATCCTAAGAAGCAGACCAATTTGCCAGCATGGGGAACATATTCTTAGGAAAAAAAATAAATAAATATAAATAAATGGGTAAGGAGGTTTTTCCTGGGGATTTCAGAACACTGCCGCCTAAAAGTGCATCCCAAGTGCTTTTGTGTGAACTATTTGCAGCACAACAAACCCAAGTTAGAGAAGGAAAGAGATATCTTTATTTCGTAGGGAGCATCTGCACTTTGTCTTTCCTTACTCTTTCCCCTAAAATGAGGATGTCAGCTAAAAAAGAGACAAGTGTTACATTTTAATTGGGTTGAGAAGACCGACATTCTCCCATTTCTTCATCACACACACACGTGCATGCACACACACACGGTCTTCTCTGGAAACTGTAAAGACAGTTGACAAAATATATTTGTCTAATGTAATCGCGTGGCCTAAGAAACTGATTTGCAATTTAAAAAAAAAAACAATTCTTGTAACCTTAAATCATCATGATGGCTCGTTTTTTTCTTCTATCTCCTTTCTTCTCTGTCTTCCCCCCTCCCTCGTTCTGTCTTTAATTCTTTTTTAAATATTTCTAAATGCTTATTTATTTATTTTGAGAGAGACCGAGTGTGAACAGGGGAGGGGCAGAGAGAGAGGGAGACACAGAATCTGAAGCAGGCTCCAGGCTGTGAACTGTCATGTCAGTTCAGATGCGGGGCTCAAACTCGCATCCCGCGAGATCATGACCTGAGCCGAAGTCGGAAACTCAACCGACTGAGCCACCCAGGTGCCCCTGTCTTTAATTCTCTAGGAAACCATTCTGTAAATGTGCATGTGCACACGTATGTATATTCTTAATTTAGCAGCGGGCTTTAATAAGAATTATTGAAGCATAATAAAAAATGTATGTTCTTGAATCAACTGGCATTTGGGGGTTTTGTTTTTCACACAATGTATTTAGTTAAAAATTTGAGCGAGAAAACTGTGTCGCAGTTGTTAAGATAAAGTCCCTAATATGAAGCATTCCGAGGTTACTATCCAAAGGCACTCCAGTAATCCAATGGATACGCATTCTTGGCATGACCTTTTTAAGAGCTACTGATCATGGAAGCAGACTGAATGTATGCAACTATTAAAACATAAAACACTGGAAATGAAGCCACTTCAATGATGCAATGTCCTTCTTTCTTATTTTTCAGACTTAACTAAGTGCTTCCAAAATTTTCACGGAAGCCGCTCTTGAAATCAATATTGTAGGATTCTAATCATAAGACTCAATTAATATGATGCAGGCAAAAGCTGGGTATTGATCTTGCTGACGTGAAATAAAAGTCAATGAGTGCACCTGTGGCCAAAACACACCTGAAGGAAAAATAACAAGGGTCCTATTTTTATTTGCATGCATGGGTTATGCTTCCCTATTTGTACCCCTGGCCCCAGGGATCCAGTCCAGCTTGGGGACAACAGATCCCGGTTCAAAAAGTTGTAGGAATTACTGTGCTGTTTTTTTCAATCATGGGCCATACTTTGGATTCAGTATGGTGGATATAGATCACGGGTTTGGAAATACAGTAAGATTCGCCAAAACTATGAAAAAGAATGAATTGTTCTTTTACAATGTTCCATAGTTGAAAACTATTCTGTGCTCCCTTTTCATTTGAAAGAAATCCTTCTGAGGGGAAGCTGAGTAAAAAAGATGACACACGTTTCTGTTGAAAACATATTTACAGGATGATTCCTATACACAGATATGAATATAAGAAGGTCTAGAAAGGAAGACGCCAAAATATTCACACTGATAGGTTATCTCCTATTAGAAAGATTATAGGTGACTGGTACCTTCTTTGTGTTTATAATATGTAATTTCTGCAATTGCTACGTATTGCTTATCGAAAAATGAAAACAGATACACAACTATCCAGAAATGTGGTTTTTTAATTATTTTATTATTTTTTTGGAGAAAGAGAGAATGCAGGAGAAGGGCAGAGGGACAGAGAGAGAGAGAGAGAGAGAGAGAGAGAGGGAGAGGGAGAAGGAGAATCTCAAGTAGGCTCCACACCCAGGCTCGATCCCACAAGTGTGGGATCGTGACCTGAGCCAAAGTCAAGAGGTGGTCACTCAACCGACAGAGCCAGCCAGGCATCCCCAGAAATGTTTTTAATACCACGAGACAGACCAAGAGGAAGAACCTGGGACAACACAAAGGAAGAGACCCAGGGGGACGCAGCAAAAAGTGCAAAGCTGAGGTCAAGAGACAGCAGCCACAAAAGGCGCCTGACCACCCTAGAATGGCTGAAACATCCTGGTCACTGAGGGGACGGGGTAGAGCAGCCGCTTTGGACACAACAGGAAAGCTGAAACCATTCAACCCTGAAGGCTTTGGTCGGTTGTCACCTCCTCCCTTCCTGTGGACTCTTGATCAGAACAGTCTCGCCCAAGAGCCAGAATACACGTTTGGGTGTATGAATTGCACACTGCACAAGAGCCTCCAGCCGAGTGTGTGGGAGCTGAAATCCTGTCCCGTCTCCATTTGCCACATCTCATGTCTGGTCATGGGTAGAACTTCCCCCAGGAAGAGGCACTTTTTCCCATTACCCAATAGCACTGCTCAGACCAGCACAATGTGAACGCGGGAATAGCTCTATTTTAAGATTAGATATTTTACAATGCAGACATGGCTTTCTATCACCATTCTTAATATTTAAATGCTGCTGAATGCAGGCATGAGAATATTTTCATGTGTGCATCTCAAAGCCCCATCTCTTCCTCTGCCAAATCCACCTTTGGGCAATT
Organism: Acinonyx jubatus; assembly: GCF_027475565.1. Taxonomy (NCBI): domain Eukaryota; kingdom Metazoa; phylum Chordata; class Mammalia; order Carnivora; family Felidae; genus Acinonyx; species Acinonyx jubatus. The sequence continues at coordinate 7,363,722 of NC_069395.1, read as the reverse complement.
GAGCACAGTAGTTAAGCAGTCCCAGGGGGCAAATTTGCAGATTGTTAAAGGCAATTGAAATAAGAGTTTATAATGGGATACAATTGTGAAGCAACAATTCTATTATTTGCCACTAAGAACGTTCCCTCCTTTATATGAACTGAAGAAGGAATTATCACCTTAAAAGATGGTTTTTTAAAAAGAGCAGATTTGACATTAACTGGAGAACATGACAATTAAGAAAGAAAACCGGTTGAGTATATTTAACCATTTGGCAAATCTTATTGCATGAATACCTGTGATGAGTACATCTCATCTTGCTCTTAAAAGGGATTTACAGGGGCACCTGGGTGGCTCAGTTCGGTAAGTGTCCAACTCTTGATTGCAGCTCAGGTCATGATCTCATGGCTTGTGGGTTCAAGCCCCACTTAGGGCTCCATGCTGGCAGTGTGAAGTCTGCTTGGGATTCTTTCTCTCTCTCTCTCTCTGTCTCTCTCTGTCCTCCCCTGCTTGTGCTCTCTCTCTCTCTCTCTCTCTCTCTCAAAATAAATAAATAAACTTAAAAAAAAAAAAAAGGATTTACAGAGGTTATCATATGGGTTTAGCCAGCAGCTAAACATAGTCTTAAAATGGAGTCCAGCCACCCAACTCATTGACTGATATCCTATAGGCCCTATCTATGGTTATAGTTACCTTGGAGAGACCCAGAAAGAGGAAAAATGTGGAAAAGGAGGGAAAGAGAGCATTCCTGATTATCTACTATGGGAAAGTAGCATGCTAAGTCCTCCTCATATACTACATCACCTATTTGCAATCTCATTAATTGATCATTGATGATTCTTCAACATGTAATGCCAACATTAGATCTTGGCCAGGCCCAGCATTCAGGGATACAGGAAAGAAGTTATCACATTCCCCTGCTTCTGGAGCCTTGACCAATTGCCTACAGGAAGCAGGGTCTGGGTCACCTAGGAACTTCCAGGCTGTTCACCAAGGATGGGAAATCTAGAGTGGGAAGCAGAGTTTGAGTAGGGCAGTAAAGGAAGAAGAGTTTTGTCAATTTTGTCAAACTCAGAATAATGAATAGTGGCCTCAGAGAAGTCTGGGGTCACAAGTCCCATGCAGAGCTTTGAACATCAAAAGCAGAAATGGAATGAGAGAGGAGGGATGGGGTGCAGAAGGCTCTCGATTCAGGTACCCAGCGTCTTTCTTGTTCTCTTTTCTTCTGTTCACTAAGTCCATCCCCATGGGTATTTTTTCATATCCTTGAATAAAATACAAAAGGGGCACTAGATTTTGAAGTGTAGGGTAGGGACGTATTACCATCAGAATCATGGAATTTTATAGCTGGAAAGACACATGGGGAGTCCCTAGGCATTTTTACAGTATGTTCTGTGGAATTCTGTGTTCTGTGGCACCTTGGGGCTTAAGTGGGGCTTGGGGGTGGCCAGCGAGGGGTTTGGCTGTACAGAGGAGAGGGAGTAGGCAAAGGCTAATTTTACTGTCTTTTCTATACTAAGATTCTTTACAAGATTTCCTTTAGAGGAAAAATAAAAAAACAGAGGAATTCTATTACTTTTTTTTTAATTAATTTATTTATTTTGAAAGAGAGAAAGAGCAGAGAAGGGGCAGAGAGAAGGGGAGAGATAGAGAATCCCAAGCAGGCTCTATGCTCAGTGCAGAGCCCGATGCAGGGCTCGATCTCACCAACAGTGAGATCACGACCTGAGCCGAAATCAAGAGGCAGACGCTCAACCAACTGAGCCACGCAGGCGCCCCTATGTTATGCCTTTTTTTTGTTTTGTTTTTTTAAGTAGGAGAGGGTTGTCAACCACCTCTGTTTACTGATGAAGTCCTTGGTGTTGGTCTGTGGAGACAGTGACTTGCCCGAGGACCCACAGGTTGGTGGCAGTACCTCCAGTCCCATCCTGGAGTCTCACTGCTACCCCGATATGCCTCTCATCATGCAGCCTCATTCCCTGCCAGGTGGTTTAATTCAAACTGTGGCCATTGACTTCCATCTTAAGATTCTAATTATTTTCTGTTAAATATCTCAGCAGCTAATAAAAGTGAATTAAATGCATAAACACAACATTAAGTTTAAATAATATTTTTTTTCGTTTATTTATTTTTGAGACAGAGACAGACAGAGCATGAACGGGGGAGGGTCAGAGAGAAAGAGACACAGAATCCGAAACAGGCTCCAGGCTCCGAGCTGTCGGCACAGAGCCCGATGCGGGGCTCAAACTCACGGACCGCGAGATCATGACCTGAGCCGAAGTCGGCCGCTGAACCGACTGAGCCACCCAGGCGCCCCAAGTTTAAATAATATTTTAAACACTGGACCTTCTATCTCTCGATCCGAATGGCCTTTAGTACTTTAATCTGTTACCGCCTGTGAAGATAAAATTGGTCACCATTTCGGAGGGTAAACGTCTAGTAACTTCTTTCTTCAGGGCCGGGGTATTACCTTGTTATGAGGAAAATTGTTCTCTCAAACCAACCAAGTATAATTTCCAAGCATTTTTTATCTCACAAGAATTTACAGAGAAGTGATAAACGATAAGTGACAATAGAGTTCTCTAATATCTCCCCAACCAGCTCTGGCATGGCCATAAACCTCCAGGAAAAAAGTCTGAAACCACAGGAGGCCAACACTGCATTTATCACCTCAATTTTTATGATCTTCATCACAGACACAGGGACTAAGATCTGGAGCCATGAGACCCACAGGGTCCTAGCATCTCTCCTGGCTTACCAATATCTCCCACAGGGGCGATGAATGATAACAATGAGCAAGCGTGTTTGTGGCCACCATTGTTCAAGTGCTTCATGCATATTATCTCATTGAATCCTCGTGAGGACACTCTACAGTGGGTGCTATTATTCTATTTTAATTAAAGAAAATTTCTTTTTAGAGAGACAGCGTGTGAGCAGGGGAGAAGGACAGAATGAAAGAATCTTAAAGAATTCTTAAGAATCTGCAGCACTTAAGAATCAGTGCTCAATCCCATACCCCTGAGATCATGACGTGAGCCGAAAGCAAGTGTCAACGCTCAACCGACTGAGCCACCCAGGCGCCCCTCTATTTTAAAGAAGAAATCAGGGCACAAAGATAAAAGATCTTATCCCAAGTCATGCCGGATTCAACCCAGGCAGCCTGACTCCAGAGCCCAGAGGGAATGAGACCCCTAGAAAAGCAACGCAGATATAATTTAGTCGAGTGACTCAGGAATCAGATCTAAAAAAAACAAAAGTACCATTGTGAGAATTACCAGAGTTAGTAAGAGCACAAAAATGGAAGAATGTGGACCTCTCACCTGGGAAGGTTCGCCATTCTCAAAAGCAATCAAGAAGGAGAGATGGGGACAGAAGAGGTGGGGGCCGGATGCCATACGTTGAGACGCTCCAATCTGTAGATCCATACTCCAATCTAAAAACACAAGAGTAGGGAGGAACGAGTAGGGAGGGGCACAGCTGCAATGGGGAAAACCTGGGAAAGAGGAAAAGCCGAGGCACTGAGAACTGAAAGGAGCATCCTTGGGGGAGATGAGAGCCAGTGGAGCTGGCCAAGACAAAGCCCAGGGAGGCCAGACGAGAAGCAGAACAGGAGGCAGAGGAGACAGATGAGCCTGGGGTGGGTGGCGCTTCTAGTCACCTTCCTGTCCCACTCGGGCAGGCACCACCTCATTCACAACCTCTGCCCCTTGACAGACTTCTTAAAAGCAACAACTGTTTCTAGTTCATCTTGAATCCTTCACATATACCACATTTTTCAAGACCCAAACCGGGCAGAAAGGAAACTGCACCGTGTATGTAAAATTAGTGCCCCCTCAGCTGGATGCAAAATGGTCGATCCAACAATGCTTGGCACACCCACCACAGACACTCAGCATTTTGAATCAAAATGGGTTGAAGTGGAATGGATTGGCGATTCTCTTGCTGGAAGTTTCTAGTCGAAGGTAGAGAGACGTCGGTGAGTGAGCAGATTCTCTCCCTTCTAAAATCACCTTTGGTTTGGACAAAGACAGAGACACGTCTAAGAGGGCAGGTTTTAAAACTCATGTGACCTTCCCTCAACATTCTCGCATAGACAAAGCCATTCTCAAATAAAAGCAAGAAGAGCCTGGGCGGTGAGGAGGGAGAGACCTACAGTGGAGGAGAGCAGGCTCTCTGCTCATCATATGGGAGAATAACTGGGGGAAGGCTGGTCTCACAGAAAATTTGCAGAGAGTGAGGGAACCCCAGAAACTAAAACCACCATCCCCACTGTTCTACGTCTGGCTGGCTCTGCTCGTATGCATCTGTTTCCATTTGAAACAAATGAAAACCTTCCTTTTCTCTTGTTGACATCAAAGCCAGAGACCTGGCCTCGGTTCCTTGTCATAGCTGCTTTCATTAATAACACTTTTGACCGTGATTACAATGCCATCTACTCGGGGAGTTGTGGAGAGAGAAGGGTAGGCAACAGGCAGTAGGAACCCGTCCCCACGGGGTGCAGGGGATGATCCCAGCCTCACATCGATGTCAGGCCGAGCCCCGGTGAGGTGGTACCTCAGCCACAGTGGGAGGACTGGGGCACCAGCTGGGGCAGGACCAGCGGTTACCAACAGCTTCTGCTTCAGAGCTTCCTTTGGGTCTACGTTCAGTTCTTCCGGTGTGAATGCAATGCCAGGCCTATCTGTCTCCTTCCCTCTTCCCTTTTCCTATCACCCTGCCACAATCTGAGTGACAAACCATGGTCTTCACCAATTTGAACAATACCTAGATTTGCAGGGATTTAACTGACCCCAACACAACATACAAACCATACAAATTAGCACAGCCCTGGGAGGCCCCCAAAAGAAAAATCAGACCCAGAACTTAACTGAAAAGAGTCAACGCCACCTTCCCGTTCTTGATCTTTCTGGTGGTTCATAACAACTCATGGGGGTGGAGAGGATTTCTGATGGCAGAGAGCAGCCTCCATCCATTTTGGCTCTGCTTGAAACAGCCGGCAGAATGACACGGAGTTAAACTTAGCTCAGGGTGGAAAAAATGACAACGGCATTGCAAATGTGTAAAGCTTATAAAAATAGACGCAAGGCTAGAGTTGTTCCCTTGCCCCAGGCTTGACACACACTTGGCATTCAAATTTTTGTGGAATGAATAAAGACGATATGCAAAATGGCACTAGAGCACATCTCGTGTGTTTTTCTGGCCCTTGGAGGTCTATGCCCCCTTCTCTTTTCCACCCATCCCGGGCACTTCACGCTGCTGCCTGTTACCCCCCAAAGCCACCACGCATCACTCACTCAGTGCCTTCATCCACATGCCTTTCCTCATTGTCGATCTGCAAAACTGGGCTCGTCTTTGCCGACCCTGCCCTGGTACCGTGAGGTCCAGGTAGGTTGCTGGGGAGTTTACTTCTCTTTCTGCCTTGTCTCTGCTTCTCCACACTTCCATTACATTCCTCACAGGGTATTGCCACTCATCTGTTGACATTTCTGTTGTCTCTACTAACCGTTCTGAGTTCCAGGCTGGCAGGGACTGAGATGTCAGTGATTAGCAGAGTGAGGGGCGTGAAACCTGTTCTTGAAAAGTTGAGCGAATGAATAAATCAATTCGAACCAATTGATTCCAATCAAACTGGAGGCAAAAGGTCTTTCCAGGACCCAAAGTGCACCGAAACCCTACCAATTAGTTCCACAAATGCGCGCAGTTGATTGAAAAAAAAAAAAAAGCAAAGCAAAGCAAAGGAAAGACGATCATAAACCCATTCTCACCCGAAAAAAAATAATTGGAGACACAAGAACTACTCATGAAATATTAACAGGGAAGCAGTTCCAAAGGGGCAGGAAAGAGACCATGCTGATTTGTGGTTTAGTACTTTAAGGTGCACACACTTCCTGGGGGCTACACCTTCCACTGTTTTTCCCTGGCGTGCAGGCGTGGCTGAATTCTGGGAGGCTATTTGGCATAAAAATTATTTCACTGAACCATGACTCCATATAATAGCCTCGAAATCATCACGGCATCTTCCACAAAAACAACATTTATCTACTTTGCACTCAAGGCTCTTGGTATTAGAATCTATACAATAGATTCTATCCAGAATTCGGTGCTGTCCCTAAAAATGAATATTCATTGTCTCTAAAGACAGTGAGCTTACATTCCGCTCTTGCCTTGGATTTCCAGAAGCTCAAAATTATATGAAGTGTTCAGTTTATTAATATCTTACCCCTAGTTATCAATTTTAAATAGAATATCCTTTTTCCATACGTTTTTCTGACCATTTCCTATTATTTCTTTTAGCTACCATCTACACACACGTGTGGAAGTGTATGTATGCGTTTTATTGTAAGCTACCTGAAATCCATTCGGGGTTTGGACAGACTATAAATCAGACATTAGATAAAAAGAAATAAGGAAAAACAATTGGGCAGGACTGGGAACCAAGTGCCAGCTTTCAGGGACCTTGTTAGACTGAAGGGTCTCACAACATTTATCTATTGGTTTGAATCGTATGAGATTGCCCAAATCCTTCCATTTTAGACCTACAAAAATGGCAATGTGTTTTAGCCCAGTTTCCACTTCCCATGAATTAATTTCAAAGCCTTTGGGATTTCAAGGATGTCTTGATTCTGTTCACTCTGAGCTAATTTTGATCCTGCCAGTGTGGTTTTCAAGCTTGGCTGCATGTTGGAATCATCTCTGGGGGTTTAAACATCCGAACCCTGGGGCTTACCCCCAAACAATTAAGCCACTATCTTAAAAAACAAATATCCCTTAGGACTGAACACAATTATCAATATTTCTGAAAGCTTCCCACGTGACTCTAAACCCTACACGACGTAGCTGAGAACCACAGTTCTATGGGAACTACCAGCTACCCTCTATGTTTCAAATCTGCTTTCACCTAAAGATCTGCAAATAGATCCTGCTGAGTCCCACCACGATCGTTCAGTTATCGAGAAGGCTGGAGAGACACGCGTATAGACCCAGCTATCCTTCTAGACCAAGAGCTGGACCTGCAACCTGACCCTCCTGTTTAGACTCCCCCGCTTTGGTCATTTCCAGTCTGTAACCCTGTTGTCCCAAGGTTGCCTGAGGGCAAAGAACAGCGTTTCCTGTGTCTCCATCTCTTCGTCATTATCCAATGAGATCTTTTCCCTCTACTAATTGGCCAGACACAAAACTAGTCTAATACCGGGCACACGATGGCTAAGCGGTCCCATGTCCCCCTCTGGTTAGGAAACATATATTGGTATACTCATGAAGTCTCTTCCAGAAAACACCTGTTTTCCAAACACAGAAAGGCTAGTTGCTCAGGCTCTCTGTTCCCATTCTAAACATTCGGCGATGGCTTGCCTTGCCTTTGGAGGCCTCGACATCATCCACGTTGGCTCAGCACCCCGAAGAGCCAGTGATGTAAGCCAGATGCCGAGAGCTTCGGGCTGAGTCTGACATCACCCCCTCGTCAGGGACGCCGCCTTCTCCCGCCATTGGCCGCTGCTGTGTGTGCTGAAGTTAAAGGTGGGCACTTAGCACACTTATTACATACGGGGCTTATTAGCTAACTGGGCTCTGTTGTGATAAATTGGCTGTGTGCTTCATTGGGACTCTCAATGCTCTGCAGGTTTTTCTAATTTAGTTTTGCCATGGCTCAGCCAAAATGGGATTGAGAGGAAGAAGAAGAAGGGGAAGGGGAAGGGGGGGGTGGGGAAGGAAAGAGAAAAAAGCTTGTGTTGTATATCAAATCCTTGCTTCCCCTCTCGCTGGCTCTGAAATGAAGGGCCCTTTAAGCTGCCATCCTCAGCAGCATCCACAGAGTTGTCTTCCTCCGGGAGGTTTGTTTTTCTCAAAGTGCCCCGGCTCTTTCATGAGACCTCCTCCATTCGTTATGAATAGCTGCTGCTTTGGTCCAAAGCTGTCACTTTTTTTTTTTCTTTCTTTCTTGCTTTCTTCCCTTCCTTTTAAGTTTGGATTTAAATGTGCACACATGCACACTCGCACACACCTCCTCGGCACCACCACTGAACACGGGCGGTGGGGAGGGAGGGAGGGAGCCACAGAGAGGAGGGGGGGAGGGGGGAGGGCTGCCGGCTGTGTCCTGTGTGAATTGCTCTGTACCTGCAGCCTTTGAGGGGCTTCAGATCTCTCTCCCTCCGAGCGAACACCAGGGCATTGAAGGCTGCTTTGAAACGTGGCAGGCTTTGAGTGCATATGTGCGTGCTTGTGCAATGAAACACGAAAATCTATTTCCCTATCAGAGTGACTGACATTTCTTTCCTCCTTAATGCAGGCCTTGATCTTTCCCCGACTGAGTTTTCTGATTCCCTCCAGCTTGCCGTATCAGTAGGTGGACCCTCATCAAAGGACACGGAAATCATAGGGTCCTAGATGCCAGCCCTGCGTTAGCCTATTAAGGCCACTGACCACATCCCAAGGGCAACACCTGGGGAGCAGATGCCAGCTCGGTGGCCTTGAACGAGGAAACCTTAAGACGCCACCTGCCCCGCGCTTGGAAGGCTAAGAGGAGGGGCGTACCTGCTTCTTCTACCTTTCTATAATGTCACGGGGGTCATTTCCCTCCGAGAGAACTCAGCTCTGTTCACATCAGCTGCGTGATGTTAACTCCAGCTACTCTAAAGAAGAGAGTTTAGAGAGTAGCGGCATAGGTCAGTGAATTCACCCCGGACTTTGGATTCAGGTAGACATGGGGACTTCCAGCCCCACTTGTCAGCTGTATTTATGTAGGTTATTTCACCTTTCCAACTTCCCCATCAGGAGAGTGATAGCCCACCTCGTGGGACTGGAGTATTATGCACGTAAAGCTCCTGCCTCACGGGAGCTCAGTAACTGTGACCATGATCATTATGACGACTTCTTAGACATTTTGAAAGTATCAAAGCAGCGGCCTGCCCCTTTTGCATCGCTCAACTCCTTCTCTCTGAGAAGGGATTCCAGGCCCTACTGCAAAAACGAAGGGCAGAGACACGACAGGGGGGAAGGCGGGAGGGATAGGGCTGGGCAGGGAGGGAGGAGTGGAGCACCCCCACGCTTCCAGCACGACAAGAACCCAAGGACTCCGGATAAATGGCTCCTAGCACTCAACTCTCTTCATTCTAAGCTGCCCATCTTTTCTCCAGTCTACCGTTTCTGAAATCAAGATGCATTTTCCACAAAAGTCTATGTCTAATAGAGAAGCATTTTTTTTTCTCAAGAGGGAAATCCTCTATTGATGGTACACACATCCCAGAATTGATGAAACGTGTAGAATCCAGAAGATAAGGTATTGCGGTAGACAATATGGCTTTTCAGCCCCGCTCTGTGGACCGAGTGCCAGTCTGGTTTAGAAAAGCCAAGCCAACAGCTGGCCTTTTGTCAGGTAGGCCTGAGTATTTAGACATCGTGCTGTGAAGAAGTGGAGGGAAAGAGTGGAGACGTCCTGGAAAGCTCCCTAGCCACCTGATGGCCTCATGGGAATTTCCCATTTAGGTCTGACTCTGACCATAGTTCAAAACCACAATGTGGTGACGACTGGACTAATATCTAACCTTGCAGAGAGGGAACCGTATTCGTAAAGACCCATGCTCTGAACCTCGGAGACTTGAAGAGTAAGCTGCCCCTCAAGTATATTCCTTCCTCAGTATCTGATACTCGGTTGACTCAACGGTTGCTATTTGCTGAGGGTCCAGCCGGTGCCTGGTACTGTTAAGAGCTTGAGGCACAAAAGCAAATATGCCCTCAAGTGACTTATAGGCTGAGAGAGGAGACAGAGAAGCAAAATGTTTTTCTTAGTTGCATTATAAAGCCTGGTATTACATCCTCTGTAAGCCTCACCATTCTGCCGGTTGGGATTTTTTTATTCTCAGTTTACAGATGGGAAACTGATATTTTAAGTGGTTAAGAGGCTTGCTCAAGGACAAATAAAACCTTCAGGAGGTACAATTAATATTTAAATTGTCTTTAATCCTGCAACCCGCCCCCCACCTCGGCATTCCTGATCTTACCCTGCTCCGCTTTTTTGCTTTGTACTTCCTTTTTCCAAGGCTCTTACCACTTTCTAGCATATGGTTTACTTATTATTTTAGCTTTAAAAGAAAAAATGTTCTCTCTCAGTCCACTGGAATGTAAAGTCCACAATGATGCTGTTTTGATCACTGACTGCACATAGTTTCAAAAATAGTTGTTGAATAAACAAGTTAATAGACGGTTGTGAAGTCTTGATCCTTTCTTCTGATCCCTAACTTAAAGCCAAAGAGTCCAAAATAAGTCCTGTTTAGAGGCTTATATAAAACGCCATGGGAGCCCAGAGATAGACTTAAAAATACTGACTAAATGTGGGTGCAGAAATCTGGAAAAGGGTGAAAGCAGAGTTTATCAGAGTATAGCCCACGAATGACCTGTTTCAGAATTGTACCAGGACAGCTGCTAAAAGTGCGGGTTCCTGGATCCTACCCCACATGGGCTGCATTTCATTTTCTGAGTCCAAAAATGTGCATTTTAACACACCTCCCAGGTGATTGGTATGTACCTCCCAAAGTCTGAGGATCCCCGAAGGGTTATAGATGGGAGACAAGGCTTGGAGAGGGTGGAGGAGGAGGGAGAGTCACGTTGAATGCTTTTATAGATGAAGACTTGGCCACCAGATGAGTTAAGTCACCTGTCCCAAAGCCGGTAAGTCAGAAGTTGGTGTCAGCGCTCCTTCTGGGACATTTGATTGGCTTTAGGGCTCATCTTTTACTTCTTTGCATCCCTGCCACATGGTATATTAATAGTCCCCAACGGGGCGCCAGGGTGGCTCAGTCGGTTGAGCGTCCGACTTCAGCTCAGGTCATGATCTCACAGCTTGTGAGTTCGAGCCCCGCGTCAGGCTCTGTTTTGACAACTCGGAGCCTGGAGCCCGCTTCAGATTCTGTGCCTCCCTCTCTCTCTGCCCCAACCCACTCGCATTCTGTCTCTGTCTCTCTCAAAAGTAAATAAACATTAGAAATTTTTTTTTAAAAAGTCACTCAAAAAATATTTACTGAGCAAGCTAAAACCTTACACTATGGAACCAGATGGAGAAATTGTTCTTATTCCCCCAACGCCAGGCAGTGGAGACTCTCGTTTTTATGAACCTCCCAGCCAACCCCTCCAATCCCAGACTTGACGACCCAGGGCCCCGAGCGGGCCAGAGGCAGACTGGCCAGGACTGCTCTGCTCATGGCGGCCTCTATCCTCTGTCTTGCAAGGAGGGGGTCGGTGGCAGGCGGGCAGCCGGGGGTGCGGGAGGCAGGGAGGAAAACATGGAAGAGAGTACAGCATCCGAGTCTGGCTGGACTGCTTTGTGCTTTCAAAATGTGTCACTGTTCTCAGCCATCCCACGGTTGATGATACACACACAGACTCTAACAAAGGGTTTCCATGAGCAGAAGCCTCAAGGTTAGTTTGGCTTTCTGCCACATCCCTACACATCTTCTCCAAGGCTGGGGGGGTCCATCGGCCCTTCACTTTGCCAACCAAGGGCTTAATTCAAAAACAACAATAAAAACAGAAAGATTGTCATTAAGTCTTATTTTTACTACAAGTTTCCAGGAGAAAAAAAAAAAACGAGAAAAAGAAAAACACACCCTGACAACATCCCGTGTCCCGTCACATCCCATTTTTACAGGATAGCTGTGGGGTGTGTGATCCACAGCCAGAAATAAAACAGGACTGGAAGAGTCAGCCATCTGTCTGGAAGGCAACGGTCCCAGATGGCGCTTCCTTTCTGGCTTTCTGGTAACAATCTCCTCTGTCTAACGAAATGAGGCAGAAATTGCCCAGTGAGTTAGTGGGGGTGATGAACTCACCCTCTCAGCTCTGACATTAGGTTTTGAAATCCCCCAGCAATGCTCAATTTATCTCTACATATTCTCTTGCCCTTGCTATTGTGATACAGCAGACTTGCTTCTCTGTGTTTTCAAAAATAAGTGTGTGTACCTGTGTGTGTGTGTGTGTGTGTGTGTGTGTGTGTGTGTGTGTGAATTTTTCAAGGGCAGGAACTGTTTCCTCCTCATGCACTGGGCACGTGGACAGAGGGAGAGAGAGTGCACGTGGTAGTGACAAACGCTGCCGGACTGACTTCCCGACCGTCCAAGTGCCTTGGGAGAGGAAGGAAAGGATTCTTTACAAGTCCTTGGAACCACCAGGTGCCTTTGCTTCCTATGGGTTGCCCAGAGTCCGTTCTTTGAAGTCAATTCTACATCGACCCAGTAGAGACAAGTTTTTTTAAGTTAGGCGCTAGGGTAAAAAGAGGCCAAGAGATGGCTAATGATGTAGTGTTCTATAAAGACCCCTGGAAGGGCCTTCGGAAGACTGTCTTGACTCTCCTAATTACTGGTGACACCGTGGGCAAGTCAGATATTTCATCTACAGGAACTTGAGATTCCTCATTTCACATAATAAATTCTGAGCTCTGTGGACCCAAGATCTGTAGATTGTATCTCACTCATCACCGACTCTACTCCACAAGCCAGAGCTGCATCAGAATCACCGGGAAGGCTGGCGAAAACAGAAGGCTGGCCCCACCCCCAGGGGCTCTGATTCTGTAGGTCCAGGGTGAGGCCCCCAAATGTTCTTTCGAACAAGTTCCCAAGCGACGCGAACACTGCAGGGCAGGAAGCACGCTCTGAGCACCTTGGGTTAGCACACACCAGACACAAAGCAAGATGGCAGGAAACATTTGTTTACATGAATGAATGCATAAGGGAATCTAAAAGAATGACTTGAGAAATAAGTCATATTTGACATGAATCTAAGAACTGCAAACAGTATGACCACCTCCTTTGTTGAGTTCCATGGTGATGGATTAGTGACGGGATATAGGGCTCAACGTGGCCCCTCAGTACTCTGGCTCTGCTAATTCTCCTTCACCCCGGAAGCCTCTCCAGTTTGTGAAGTTTTAGCAAGCTGAGAAGACTACCTAAACGTTTGCATGGGAAGGTAACCCCAAAAGTGTTTGGAATGAAACCATTGTTTTTCTAGTAGCAAGGACAGTTTAACCCCAGGAAGACAGAAAATTGAGCAAAGAAAGACAAAGAAAGTCAAACGTATTATGAATCTAATCATTTATGGATCTGTGCATGTATATATATCATATATAATATAAATAACATATGTGTATATGTGTGTGTATACACACACTCACAGACACATCTTTTCTCTGGGGGAAAAAAAACGCCCTTAAAGATGAAAAACATTCACGTACAAACAGGAAAGCAAGAATCTTCAGTTTCATCCTCCAGCTTTATAAAACGTGTTTGGCAATCACGGGGGTCAACCTCATCTACCCCTAAAACACTAAATAAATAAATTGGTTTTACTTTTAACTATAGGTTGACGTTGCTAAACTGGTGACGAACTCATTAACCAAGCATAGCCTTTCTCTTGAGTGAGGAGACCCATAATTAGGTAAATCAGAAGTGGAGGGGCGCCTGGGTGGCTCAGTCAGTGAAGCATCTGACTTCGACTCAGGTCATGATCTTGTGGTTCACGAGTTCGAGCCCCGCTTCTGGCTCTCTGCTGTTAGGACAGAGCTCACTTCGGATCTTCTGTCCTCTCTCTCTCTCTCTCTCTCTGCCCCTCCCCGGCTTACACACACATGCTCTCTCTCAAATGTAAACAAACATTAAAGAAAGAAAATTGAGAAGGAGTGCCTGCCGCCTGGACTGAAGAACTTCCTGTGTCCTTTCCTGGACCCAAAATAAGGACGCGACACTAGCAGTGAAATAGCGATGGTCTCATGGTTTGCAAACCCCCGACCCAAACCTTTCTCATGAACAGGTCGCAGGAAGCCTGTTCTGTGTCTCCTTAGCAAAAACTAACTGCATGAACGAGGAGGAGGGACCCAAATCTCCAATTACAATAGACCCTTTGTAACGCTTCTTTCTCCGTAATCGATGGAAAAGCATAGACCAAAAACAAGGGCGTATATCCAAATTCTGTGACATCAAATAACATTTAGTAAAGAGCCCACATCATTGTTGTCTGGCCCCAGACAAGACCCCCCCCACCCCGCCCCATACACCCTGGGAATCTCAACTTTTTTTTAAGTTTTAATTTATTTATTTTTGAGAGACAGAGGAGGGGAGGGGCAGAGAGACTGGGACAGAGAGAGAGTCCCAAGCAGGCTCTGAACTGTCAGTGCAGAGCCCGATGTGGGGCTCGAACTCACTGTTCAATCTGTGAGATCGTGACCTGAGCCGAAACCAAGGGTCAGGCACTTGACCTACTGAGCTGCCCAGGTGTCCCCCCCCCCATTTTTTAAGTTTTTCTTTATTTATTTTTGAGAGAGAGACAGAGTGGGGGAGGGGCAGAGAGAGAGGGACAGACAGAATTTTTTTTAAAGGGGAATCTCATCTTTTTATGGACGCCCAAAGCTTGTTGGAATTAGAGCTCTAACTTATAAAAGATAGGACAGACCTAATAATGCCCCTCAGACTTGTATAAAGTGTGAATCACTTCTTCCGCCGTGAGGATTTAGGTGAGATTAATCTGGAGCCCAAGGAGAGGCAGTCCCATATGAAGGTGTGCTTTGCTGGTAACAACTGATGTGAAACATCACAACGGCGTCTCCTCAGGGCTCTGCCTCCAGTTCTGCAGATGCCCTTTCCCCTTCACTGAGAAGGTTCTGGTTGCAGATAACAATAACTGACCAGAATATCTGGACGGGTATAAAAATTATAGCCACTTAGGTCCCTCCTCCTCCTTCAGCTGATCCTGTGGCTAAAGAGGGTTTTGTCCAGATCTCCATACGTTCATCCTGGTGAGTGTAGAACGAAGGTCTTTTTCCTTTCCCTCCCTTCTTCCCTCCTACCTACTCCATCCATAGATTGGCACTTTCTTTTTATACCTATAAAAGTCTCTTATCGTTTGCTGAATAAAATCCAAGTTATTTTTGTGGTACATCCACAAACCCGTCCTACTGACGAAACTAACCTCATCTACCAACTCTGTACCCAACCAAACCATGCCCTGTGCAAACCAAAACTACCCTCAGCCTTCTGGGTCTTCACCTAACCAGCTTCTCCTCGTGCACTAGACCTTGGCTCATGTTACCTCCTCCATGAAGCGATCCGGGACTGCCTCTTGCAGAGGCAGCTGTAGAGTTGTGTACTTGTATATCAGTATCCCGAGGGCACAAACAGTATCTTATGGCGCAGGTTATGTGTGTTTTCAAGTTTCTCGAAGAACCACACTAACCCTGGTGGAAGAAAACCCTTAACTTACTAATGTAGGATCTCAGCTGGACTACCCCGTCCACTGAGTTATACCCCTGGCCCCCTGTGCTCTTCTGGTCACTATACATTCTGTGGCAGCTACGTGAAGGGAAGCAGAACGCAAGCTCTCAGGATCTTGGAATCCCAACCACGAGTGACTTTATCTTTGTCACTTTATGGCTCCTTGGGTGTCACTCAAACGGGGAAAATCTCCTGTCCCATTTACATGAGGTGCAAATGTGTTTTCACACTTCTGTCTGGTGACATTCTTTCTGTAACGATGCCGGTTAATTACCTGACAATGAATCCCCTCTCCTGAGGGAAAGCTGAGGAACAGGAGGAGAAGGACAGAGAGGATTATTTGGATCACACCCCCTCACAGAGCAAGCCAAGCAGACGTGGGCTATTACTTGGGAAATGTTTTCTCCAGAGCTACCCGTTCCAACCTCCCCCCTTTCCTACCTTCACCTCTAATTCGTTTTCTTCCTCTGTTTCCTCTGTCAAATCACAGAGAACACCAAGTAACCTTCTGGGTTTTTAGGAGATTTCATTGTACTTGGTAATGTATGATTTATAGACATAAATAAAATAAATAGGATTCTGAGGGAATAAATTCTAAGTGGAATATCAATAAATCTCCTCCCTCCGATCAGGTCTCTATGATTTTTCTCCTTCTTCCCTTCTCCCCACCTCCTTTCCCAGACTGGGAGGGCAGGTCCGTTCTTTCCATCAGAAGAAATTGGGGGAGGTGTGTGGACTATGCGAGAAATGGAGCACAAGACTGCATTGAAATGTAAATTCCTTCAAATTATTAAGCACCAGAGAGCAGCTCCTGCCAGTCCTTTGTTCCTCAGAGTCAGAATGTGTAATCTAGAAGAATAAATATCCACTCAGATATCAGCCACACAAAGAAATCTGGGCCATACATATTCGGGGCCCTACGTCCCACAGATACCCCTTTTCCTTTTCAAGAAGTTTCTGGTCACAGCCACCAACCACTGACCTGAACGCCTCTAAATTGGGGTCCGGGTCATAGCCATTTCTGCCCACCCCATCTCCCAGCCCTCACCCCTATCGGCTGTCTGCAAACCCACCTCCTTGTAGGGATCTCACCAGAAGACCATCTGGTTCATGCTTCCCGTCAGCCTCGCACTGGAGACGCGTTGGCCGGGGACTTCCTTTTCAATGGGACTTCTTTCTCCACGTTTTTGCCCAGAGTGGCACTCCCCACAGCTTGGGATGAATGGCTCTGTAGTCTAATGTGCATTTTTCATTCCCTCTTAGCTTCAGGAACCCACAGATCTTCCAAGTAGGAGAGCAGACTATTTACCAGTCCTCTCTCTTTGCCAAAGAGAGACGGGGGGCTGAAGATGGGGTTCAGTCGCCGCCGGCCAATGATTTAATCAATCACGCCTGTGTAAGGAGGCCTCCATAAAAACCCAAAAGGGCCGGGTTTGGAGAGCTTCCGGGTTAGGGAACCAGAACGCTCCCACGTGCCACCGTGTGAGGCCCCAAACTCCACAGGAACATAAGTTCTTTTGTTCTGGACTTCACCCTGTGTCTTTCTTCATCTGGCTGTTGGTTCCGATCCTTTTAATATCCTTTGGAATCACCTGGCACTCTGGTACATAATGGGGTTTCCTCAGTCCTGTGAGCCGCTCTAGCCAATCAGTCAAACCCAAGGAGGGAGCCATAGGAACCTCTGATTTATAGCTGGTCCACTAGAAATACAGGGTACAACTTGCACTTGTGATGCATCCCGGGCTAAAGGAGGTCGTTGGAATGAGCACTTTGGATGCAGAGCTTTGGGGAGCCCTGTCTGGGTGGCCGGCGAGGCCTACAGAACACTGGTAGGGACAGCTGGGAAGGCAAGGGGTGTGGCGATCAAGAATAAGGAGGGATGCGTGGGTGGCTCAGTCAGTCGACCATCAGACTCTTGATTTCAGCTAACGTCATGATCCCAGAGTCGTGGGATCGAGCCTCGCATCAGGCTCTGCACTGAGTGTGGAACCTGCTTGGAATTCTCTCTCTCCCTCTCTCTCTGCCCCTCCCCTGCTCACACGCTCTACACACATACACAAAGAATAATTGGGATGACGTTGCTACGAGCGGAAAGAGATGTAAACCCAGAAGTAAAGGTCTCAGAAAAGAAAAAGGAGAAAACCAAGAGAAAGAAAAACAGGAAAAAACAAAGAGTTAAAACCTAAAGTGCTAGCACCAGAGGGGCGTGGCTGGCTCAGTCGGTTAAGCTTCTGGATCTCGGTTTTGTCTCAGGTCGTGATCTCACTGTTTGTGAGTTCAAGCCCCATGTTGGTTTCTGTGCTGACAGCACGGAGCCTGCTTGGGATTTTCTCTCTCTGTGTCTCTTTCTCTCTCTGCACCTTTCCCTGCTCGTTCTCTCTCTCTCTCCCCCTCTCTCTCTCTCTCCCTGTCTCTCAAAATAAATAAACTTAAAAAAATAAAAAAATAATAAAGGGCTAATGCCAGAGAACAATTACCAGACAAGCCAATGAGGGGCTAAAGAAATTACAGCCAGAGTCAGATTTCAAATTAGCCAAAGAAACGTTTGGTGTTAATAACAGAGCTCATGGGCTCAACGCTCTGAATCCATTTTCAAGACATGACTTCATGGATTTTGAAAAGTTAGCAAAAGATACAATAGACACAATATGAAAAGTCACCCTATTGTGCAAGTTTGGGGAATCGCTGGATTGAGATGCATGCTTCTCTTTGGAAATCGATGTCTTGAAAAAGATTACCGCTTCATTGACTGTGCTTTGCGGCGAGAGAGGCAAGCAGAAGAAAGGTGAGGTTCCCGGGGCAGGACTAAAGGCCACCAGGACAGACAGCTGGGTCCCAGGGTGACGGTACGACGGAGAATACATGCAACACCTTGTGATGACCTCACATGATTTCTTTTCCTCTTCCTCTGGCCTCTCCCCTCTGTGTGGTGCACAGTCCCTTCAGTCCTCGTCCTGATTTCTTGCAGCCGTGCCAAATGCTGTGATCGGAAATGCTGGTTATTTAACCCCTTGCCAGTGGAGGAAGGGGGGAATTGGATCTAGCCGCCAAGGAGTTAGGATCTGGAAGCTCAGTTGCTACTAAATCATAGTACAAAAAAGAAATAAAATCCTAAGGATGCCATCCGAATCCATAACAGCAGGTGCCACTCCATTGGAAACAAAGGTTGCCATCTGACCAAAGATAGTGTAGTGCCTGCCGAGCCACCACTGGGCTTAACCACACCTCCTTGAACTGCTTTATAACTTGTCAAGAGAAGCAGTGTGTACATAATGTTAAAAGTGAGCTTGAGCATTTAAACACACACACACACACACACACACACACACACATGATAAAGAACAGTGCTTGTTCTAGAGCGGAGACACTGCTCTCGAAAAGCCACTAGTTTGATCCTTAAACACTAAATAACCCAAACCCGCCAACTTTGAGGTTGAACAAGGTCACCCGGGATTGCATTACAAATTGTAGATTCTTCCCGTCACTGGGTCTTGACTGTCTAGTTTTTTGTTAAAACAAAACAAAACAAAATTCAACTGAGTAAATTCGAAGATCTAACTGGCTTTATTATAGGATTCATGAAGCAAGCAGCAGGGAGAGGGGGGCTCCCAGGAGCTGTATATGATTGGAGGTTATTGTAGGAAGGGGGGGTGGGGCAAGGAAGTTATTAGCAAGGAAGAGAGAGGGGTGTCGGCACATCTTCCTTTGGGGGAAGGGACCTGGAGGGTTCTAATGATGTGGCTGCCCTCACCTGTGCTGATGGGACATTTCAGACGGCCTGATAGAGGGTCACACTTCTGGGAGACGTTGACACTGTCCTCGGGGGCAAATGACTCCATTTGGGGCCTTCTTGCTTCTTTTATCAGGAAAATGTTACTGATGGATGCTTTAAGACGGGGTAGAGAAAGTCTGTATCTCTTTCATTTGCCCGATTGAAGTTTCTGGAAAACAAAATCCCCTTTGTTCCCCGCGCTCTGATGGGATGACTTGACCAGGGTTTTGGCATTTCCTTTCCTTTAAAAGATGTGCTCAGCAAACTGGACCAGTTAACAATAGTTTGGTGAATTGTTATGTTAACAATTATGACATCTGCAATGTTTTATAAGGCAACTAATTTAATAAAATCGCTATTGTGAGGACTTAAAAAGAAGACTTTGAAACAAGGAGTTTGAAATATATATATTTGATTTTTTTCCTAGAAAAAAAATAGATACGTGGTAATGAAACCAGAGATTTGTGGTTTTGAACCGAGGGAAATGATTTATTTCAGTGCAGAAAACCAAATAAAGATCGCCACCTCCTACCAGTCCTAACACAGTGCCACGTAATGAGAGTAATGATAATATTATTAAAAGGACCTTGGGGTGCCCGGGTGCCTCAGTCGGCTGAGCATCCGACTTCGGCTCAGGTCATGACCTTGAGGTTTGTGGGTTCGAGCCCCGCGTCGGGCTCTGTGCTGACAGCTCGGAGCCTGGAGTCTGCTTCAGATTCTGTGTCTCCCTCTCTCTGCCCCTTCCCCGCTCATTCTCTGTCTCTCTCTGTCTCTCAAAGATGAATAAACGCTAAAAAAAAAAAAAAAATGTAAAAGGATCTTGAAAAGCCGTGATCTTAAGGCTCGTAAAGAAGCCCCAAAGGGACAGTTACACTGGACGCTTATCAACCAGCATCCTGAAGCTTCTCTTTGCTTATCTTTGTCCTTCCATGTTCCCAGCATGCTGTTCCAGCGCAACCTATTCTGCCATTATTACCCACCCTCTAATGTTTTTCTCTCAAATTTCTTCCAAAATATTCCAGCTCTCCCTTACTAATTCTATTTTCTTCGCTGCTTCCCCCCCCCACCCCAATTCAGTGTTTTATGAGGTAAAGAAATGTAACCTCCAGGCTTTAAAAAATTCTTCCTTTGACCCACTACCCAGATCAGCACAATCGACTGTAGCCCGTAACATTAGTCCACATGGAGTTCGTTATAAAAGACCGTGAATCCAGAGCGGCCCCGCATGTTACCCCACACCACGAGCTGGACTCGAACTTCTCACTGGAGTGTGTGAGTCGTTTCTTTTTTCGCTACAGGAACGCAGGCTCCCCCTCTTCCTCTGCCTCCTGACAATCCTCAAGCCTCTTGGTTTCCTCTGTATCTTTGTTTGGATCCTCTGGTCATCTCGCCTCGGAACTGACGCATCGCGCCTCTGCGTGGACGTCCGCTGTCCAAGTAGCTGGCCTACAAGTACCCAATCCACCCCGTATCCTTGTCATGGCAATTTCACTTAGTAGAGGCCATTTAAGAGGAAACATGGGAGGACAGGTGACGATATGGTCCCAATGAAAAGAAAACGATTGTTGCACATTTGCCCTTAGGCTCAAGGCTGTTTTATCTGGGGGTTCCAACGTCCTCTCCAAATTGCCCTACAATTCTCCTCGGTTTAGAGAGTGGCAAGGCACAGGCAGGCCACCTCCTGCGGGTCATATTGTGGGGTGGGGGGCGGTGTGCTGGGGCAGGAGAAGAGTGGAATGGCTCTCCTTGCCCAGAAGCTTGGAGTCCCTCCTCGATGGCCACCCCAGGGCAGAGAGATTTCGGAGGAGGGGAAGGGCAGAGTCAGGGAGGGAGTCAAGGTGGGGGTGAGAAGGTTACTACCACAGTGACAGGCGCCCAGCCATCCCAAGAGCAAAGAAGGGGACACAGCGTGGCGCTGCATATCAGGAACCGGAAGGTGAGGTCTCTGCTTGGAAAACCCAACCACGTTCTCAGTTTCTAGGTCTCGGTTTTCCTTCCAGAGCGACCGGTGGCTCCCAGGGCTGTAAGGGTTCTCCCAGCCACACACGAGCTGCCCGTCCCCTCCCCTGACATCCACACAGCAATAACTTGGGCATCTGGGACTTGCAGAGACACTGGTAGTAAAAGGGTCAGAGCCGGTCCGCGTAGACAGAATGTTTAAAAGACTTATGAATTGAAAACTAAACAGAGAAGCCACATGGCATACGATCTCTGAAACTTTAAGTCCAAGTTGCAAACCTCATTTCCCCCCACTTCCCAGTTGGGCCACCGGTGCAACTAGTCGGAGGCTTAGTTTCTTCATTCGTAACATGAAGAAACTAATGTGCTCGAGGCAAGGCGTATCATCCCACCCCCTTCATACCTTCTCCCCTCTCCCCTCGAGTAGCGAGTAATGCCATCAGAGGTTCCAACACGGGTCCTTCTTTCCAAAGGGAGAACCTTCCTAGGAAGACTTTTGGAGGCCGAAATAGCATAAAGCAAAGAGGCAATTGGCATTAATTTAGATGTTAAAAAATTTTTGAGCGTTCCAAAACCCTTAAGCTTTTCCGACACCTCAGGATACACCTCGCTAAGGGATGCACAAAATAAATGGAGACCAAGCACAGGTGGTCACAGACACACTTGGAAACTCTGGCTGAGCTGCTGGGCTGGAGTCCCAGGGAAGGAGGCGGGCGGTCCCGCTCACTGCTGGGGGTGAAGGCCTTGTGGCCAAACCCTGTTTTCACTTCCGGCATAAAAAGCTAAAGGCCTCTTCCTATATCTCTCAGTTACTGACCACAGCTACTCACATAGGTCTTCTGTAAAAACAAAGTGGAGTGACGCAAACTTTTGAAAAGGAGCGGGAGGAACACAATTTCTGTTTTGGTGTTTGTTTTGGCCTCTTGGTTCGGGTTTTGCAAGCGCTCCATTCTGAGGACTGTGAAGTCCCAACCTCCATCCTCCAGAGAAGAATCCAACGGTTACAAGTCCCTAAGTGCCACCCTTCGGGAAGAGGTCGGAAACGATGGCCCCCTAGATCTGACCTCGAGAGCTCAGAAGTGATGACCTTGTAGGATGGGTGCTTAAAATAGCTGAAGGGCCACGGCGTCTCGGCGGCTCAGTCCGTTGGGGGGCTGACTCGTGATTTCAGTTCAGGGCGGGATCTCACGGTTCGTGGGTTCGAGCCCCACGTCAGGCTCTGCGCTGACATTGCGGAGCCTGCTTGGGATTCTCTCTGCTCCTCCCCCGCTGCTCATGTGCTCTCTCTCTCTCTCTCTCTCAAAAGAAATAAATAAACATTAAAAAATAAGATAAAATATCTGAAGAGGGAAAAAAGAAGGAAGGGGAACTGAGAGAGGAAACCAGGAATGCTGCAGGGAAAATGGAGGTGTCACTGACAGCTGTCTCGTAGGCTCTGAAAAAATTATCAACGTGTACTTGGGAGTATACGCTATATGCCTGATAGAGCGCCTAACAAGGAGGAGCTCTAAATAAATGGTTATTATTATCCTGTCAGTAGTATCACAAGGGCAGTTCATATTTACAAGTGACAGGGGTTCTTGGAGATGGTCCGGTCCGTAGTCCCACACAGGTAGCCATCATTGTCTTACCCCTCCGTCCTGCCTGTCCTCCTTCCCTCATGGTTCAGTCTGCAATAGGGAAAATGTGGTCTTTATCTCATATCCTCTGAACCCGAAGCAAGACAGGCAGCCAAGCAACAGGGCTTTATGCATCTGCCTCTGGGACCTTTCGTACATGAAGCCTTTTTTCTCGGGATGTCTTACCTGAGGTGCCAATATGACATTTTTCAGTCGAGACAGATAGTTAACGCTTATCAATGCTCTATTTACCTTTTAGTTTGGGGTTTTCGTGATTGAAACACAATCAAGCCCACAGTGAGTCCTTCGTCCATCAAACTGTCAACAATGCCTCCACAAGAGCTGGGAACGTAGAGAATATTGCGCCAACGCTCGTATGTAAAAAGAAGGGCTCTCGTTTATTGGTTACATCTGGCAGAGTTTGTTAGAACATTCTAGCCATGTGGCCATGCGAGTATTCACTCTGATAAATGAGAACCAGCACGGATGTGGGTACACGGCGGCTCCCCACTCCCCACAAAAATCATTCCAGCCTTCCACCCAGTAGCCTTCCTCACAGTTCTGTCTTTTTTCTCTAATTTCAACCACATGTCTCTCTAGGTTTGAAGCTGCCTACCTCCCTACGAAACCAAATTTTGGCAAAACCCCGTAGGCCCTGGAAGGTAAGGGATTTCTGTAAGCTTCTCTCTTACAAGCGTTGTTCTCCGCACCCTTGTGCGTGTTTTTACCTCAGCCACAACCCAAAGCCCATGAACCTGAGGCTACCTCCTTCCACTGCCCTTCACTCCGATTAGCCCAGGCCGAGAGAGAAACAGGACAGGATCTGTATTTTCTGTGCCCAACACACCATAAACTGGAGTGCCAAGCAAGATACCCCCATAAAAGCTCAAGATTTGTTAACATAACGTACAAATAAATAATACTTGTTTTATTTTTTTTATTTATTTTTTTTTAATTTTTTTTTTCAACGTTTATTTATTTTTGGGACAGAGAGAGACAGAGGATGAACGGGGGAGGGGCAGAGAGAGAGGGAGACACAGAATCGGAAACAGGCTCCAGACTCTGAGCCATCAGCCCAGAGCCCGACGCGGGGCTCAAACTCACGGACTGCGAGATCGTGACCTGGCTGAAGTCGGACGCTTAACCGACTGCGCCACCCAGGCACCCCAATAGTACTTGTTTTAATGTCTAATTGTACGTATCGTCTTCTCTTAAGAAAACAAGTTGGTCCCCACTCATTCCCAAATCCCATACGCTGGCTGAACTGTATCATTTTGAGGGCAAAGACGGGTCCCCAGTATGAGGAATATTGAGCGTACAGGGAACCCATGAGCAGCGAGATACCAAGTCGAGAAAAAAGAACACTTTATATTACTTGAATACCATGCCTGCTGGTTCTTTTTTGGAATTTTACTTATCTCATCTTTGTCCCAGGTCATTTTCGACTTTTAAAAACCACTTTCCCTTCATCACCACTGCCACCCACACCCCTAAAGCAGATCAGAGTCTTAAAGGTTACAGCCATCACTTAATGTTGTTGTTTTATTTATTGAACAACAATAACTATTTACTGAGTGCCGTCCTTGTGGCAGATGCTGAACCTAGGCACTAAGGATTCAGCAGTGAAAAAAAAGCACACAACAATTTCACCCTTATGAGTTTTAAATTCTAGGGATAGGCAAACACACAATAAACACTGGATGTATCAAATATATAGTATGTCGGATGGCGACGTATGTTGGTGGAGAAAAAGAAACAGGAGGTGGGGAAGAGGAAATGCTTTTAAATAAGAATAGCATTCTTAATAAAATGACATTTGAAGAGAGAATTTTCCACATGGAAAGCCAGAGGAAGGACATTCCAGGCAGAGGGAACAGCACGTACAAAGGTCCTGAGGCAAGACCACACTGGCCTTCTGGAGAAACCATAAGAAGGGCCAGTGTGGCTGGCCACATGCTACACTATTTTAAGAACTTTGACTTTGATTCTGAGATGAAAGCCATTGACAAAGGAGTCACGTGATCTGATTGGTACTATTAAAAGGATTTTTGTGGGGCGCCTGGGTGGCTCAGTCAGTTGAGCATCTGATTCTTGATTTCAGCTTAGGCCACGATCCCAGGGTCGTGGGATGGAGCCCCACGTTGGGTTCTGGGCTGAGCGTGGAGCTTTGCCTGGGATTCTCTCTCTCTCTCCCGCTGCCCCTCTCCCAACTCACACTCTTTCTCTAAAATTAAAAATTAAAATGGGGCGCTCGGGTGGCTCAGTCAGTTAAGCGTTCAACTTCAGCTCAGGTCATGATCTCGCGGTTCGTGCATTCGAGCTCCGCGTCGGGCTCTGTGCTGACAGCTCGGAGCCTGGAGCCTGCTTCGATATCTGTGTCTCCCTCTCTCTCTCTGTTCTTCCCCTGCTCATGCTCTGTCTCTCAAAAATAAATAAAAGATTAAAAAAAATGTTTTTAAATAAATGAAATAAAATGAATTTTTTTAAATAAATGAAATAAAATAAAATAAAATGTTCTGGTGGACAGCTTGAGTCTAGAGTATGGGAGACAAAGCGAGAACAGGGAAGCCATAGGTGATGGCCATCTCAGACTGGAAGAGATGGTAAGCACAGGTTGGCAGGTGGGTGTGCTTTACCAGTAGAGCAGATAGGATGGGAAGGTGAGTTGGTTATGGATTATGAAAAAAAAAAAAAAAGAAGAAGAAACACCAAGGTTCTTGTCTGAGGAAATGTAAGAGTGGAATTGCTGTTTGCCAAGGTGAGAAGAAGTGAAGTCGGGGAACAAGTGTAAAGGGATGACCAGGCATGAGGTTTGAAACATGTCAAGTTTGGGATGCGCTGCCGATGTCCCCGATTAAGTGCTGGATGGGGAGCCAGACATGGTCGCAAGGTCAGGACTACAGTTATACAGTTGGTAATCCATAGTTACGGAGTGTGTTGAAAGCGATGAGGCTGGATGGCTTCATGTGACAAGTGAACAGAGATAGAAAAGAGGAGAGGTTTGAGCATTATGCTGTGGGTTACCCTAGAGTTTAGAGGACCGTGGGGCGCCTGGGTGGCTCAGTCGGTTGAGCGTCCAGCTTCGGCTCAGGTCATGATCTCGCGGTCTGTGAGTTCGAGCCCCGCGTCGGGCTCTGTGCTGACAGCTCGGCGCCTGCAGCCTGGTTCAGATTCTGTGTCTCTCCTTCTCTCTGCCCCTCCCTTGCTCACACTCTGTCTCTCAATAATAAATAAACATTAAAAATTAAAAAAAATATATATATATATATATTTAGAATTTAGAGGACCATGAGGAAGAAGCAGCAAATGGGATGAGACAAGGAAACGCCAATGAATCAGGAAGTGAACCAGGAGCGTGTGGCATCTGGAAGCCGAGTCAACTCAGGAGTGCTCACTGATGTCACATGCTGCTGGCAGGAAAGACAGAGAAGGACCTCAGAGCAGGGGGCCATGAGCGATCTCAGAGCAGCCTGGTAGAGAAGCGGAGGGGAAGGCTGACCGGAGTAGGTCCCCAAGGAACGTGGATATTGGTGATGGGGGGGGACACGAATTCCAAGAAGTTTTATTATAATGGGCAACAGAGATGTGAGACCATAACTGGACAAGGATGTGGGATCTGGAGACATTTTTGGTTTTCTTTAAAAAAAAAAAAAAACATGGGGAAATTACAGCATGTAGACACATGAATGAGACTCCTCCGATGGTAAACAGGAAGGTTTGATGATGTGGCAGAGAAAGGGGAGAGCGGATGGAGCGATGTCCTCCAGTAGCAAGCTGGGTACCGTCCACGTGGAAATTCCACCTCTTCTACTAAGTAGCTGGAGATAGCATCCAGCTTCCACTCTGCCTGGGGCTCAGCTAAGCGTGCAATCTTGACTTCACTGATCAGAAAGAAGACTGTTCGTGTGTATACGCCACCTGATTTCGCATCCTTACTCTTTTGCTGATTTATTTACTCAACAGGGGTTATTTGAGCAGCTCCAGCGTGTGAAGTACAAAATGAGGGTAGAGAAAAACAAAATGTTTTCTATTTGGGGCAGTGTGTTTAGTTCCCCCCAAGAAAATTACAATCTGCCAGGAGACCACAAACACTAAACTTCATTGAAAAAGGCACAACTGAATGCAGCAAGAGTTTATGGAGAAGAAAAGCTGTAGAGTGCAGTCAATTACTTGCCAAAGGTAACGTACAAGACGATTTCACTTAACAAAGAACGAGGGAATCCCTGGCAGGTGAGCAAAAGCGTTTAAGTGAGGAAACGTAGGGAGTCTATGGCTGTCCTCTGTGGAATCTTCAGTCCTCCATCGCGTGCATCATTTTTTTGCTTTGTTTTGCTTTTTCATCCTTATAAGGATCAAGAGAGACAGGTTTGTTGGAGCACCTGGGTGGCTCAGTCGGTTAAGCGTCCAACTTCAGCTCAGGTCATGATCTCACGGTTCATGAGTTGGAGCCCCGCATCAGGCTGTGTGCTGACAGCCCAGAGCCTGGAGCCTGCTTCAGATTCTGGGTCTCCCTCTTTCTCCCCTTCCCCTGCTTGTGCTCTGTCTCTCTCTCTCTCTCTCAAAAATAAATAAACATTTAAAATTTTTTTAAAAAAGAGACAGATTTGCTAAGGAAAGATCTGAGACTAAATCTAACTAGTCATGATAAGAGGTACTCATATTCAATGTCCCTCTTCAAATTCAAGTCTAGTTAATAAAAAAAAAAAAAATCAAGAGATGTGATCTCTGTTCTTTCTAAAGATGGAAACACCTTTAAGTGTTGCCAAAGACATAGCACAAATCCAAGATAGAGATTGGCTTAGGGCCAGGGAATATGTCTGCCTTATCTACACACACACACACACACACACACACACGGAATGTGTAATGGCTGAGTGAAACCACTTTTCTTAGTTATTATTTCCTGATGTCACCGTAAATGGTACAGGGAAGAGAAGGCTCCTTTTTCTGTGTTGTATTTAAGAAAAAGGTGAGAAGAAACTTTCCAAGAGTACATGCGTTTTGCAAACTTTAATAGCCTCCTAGATAATGGACACCATGCTGGGCTCCACAATGTGGTGGCCATGGATAGGGACACAGGGCACCAAAACATCCCTGGATGGAACAGACTCACAGTTAGGCAAAGGTTTGGGTCTACCAGCCTTACCCCAAATCCAGTAGTTTCTGGGTTTTAATAGCAGTATTAGGGATTTACAATTTTCAGAGCACGTCCACACATATCCCTGTATTTGCCCCCGTATGTATTCAGCTTAGTTCCAGCTTCATTACCTGGCCCACTCCACACAGGTGTATCATGAGCGAGCACTTGCCAGCGGGATACCCCCTCCAGGGGTGTGTTAGAGACCCTTCCACAAGCAAGCAACGAGCTTTATGAAAAATTTCAGGTTAACATTTTTCAGCGGGTTATTCATTTACAAATAATACAGCAGTGCGGCAATGACCCAATGAGCGTATCTTCATCCGCTGAATTGCAATGAAGAGATTTTTGTTGGTTTTACTTATAGCTTGATTGGAAAAAAATGTACTTTTTGGACCCTTACAGAATAAAAATTGCTACTTGGGTGTTACAATACATAGAGCAACCTTGATACATCTCCTCTCTGAGGAATATGTTCTGTTTTTGAGAAGGTGGAGGGCGTCCCAACCAAAGTCTTCTATCATCACCCTAAATGGGCCATTTTCTCCTCATTCGTCCTTGTCCAGAGACAAAATGGACTTCAAAGCAACAATCCCTGCCCCTTCTGTCCTGAATCAAGAGGGGTGTGGTTTGGGGTCCCTGGGGGGCTCAGTCCGGACTCTTGACTTTGGTTCAGGTCATGATCTCACAGTTTGTGAGTTCAAACCCCGCACTGGGCTCTGAGCTGACAGTGCAGAGCCTACTTGGGATTCTCTCTCTCCTTCTCTCTCTGCCCCTCCCCTGCTCATGCTCTCTCTCTCTCTCTCTCTCTCTCTCTCTCAAATAAATAAATAAATAAACTTAAAAAAAAAAAGAGGGGTGTGATTGCATGGCAGTAGGTGTTCATATCAACTAGCTCACCTGTAAAGACTGAGCCCATTGAGTCCCCATGGGGGTCTACAAAGGGTTCTCCCCACTCCCCTCACTCTCACCCTGGCCACCACGTCAGGTCGAGAGAGTACTACCCTCTTATGGGATATGGGGCTCAACCCCCAAATCACAAGAAATAACGATAAACAACGTGTATTCGTTCTGTGATTTACACCATGTGGGGGGGGAGGAGGTGTAGGGGGATAGCTGGTCCTGTCCTGTCCGTGTTACAGTCGAGGAGGCTCAGGATGGCAGGGGTTACTAAGTGACTCACACAGTGGCCCACAACCAGCAGGCGAGGAGCCCCGTCTTGAACCGGGCTTCTCTGCTTCTTCGTCTCAGGTGCTCTCCAATACTCTGTGCTGCCTTCACGAAGCAGAGCTGAGGGACACTTGTCTGAGGAGAAGGTCGAATGTTTTACAGAGGACTGGACGGGTCGTGTTCCCTTACCCCTCTCTGGCTGATCTCTGCAACTCCCCCAACCAAGCGTGAGTTTCTGGTTAAGTGCAGTCTTTTGCTCCTGGCTTGCTTCGAAGAGGCAAATCCCCCTGGGGTAGAGTTACTGGAAGTCACTTGAGGGGATCAAGTAACAAATGGAACCGTCCCCAGCTTTGGAACCTGACACACCCAGTTCAAATCCCAGCGTGACCACGTTTGTACGGGCTCGGTGGCTCATGGCGTCATTTTATCGTTCTGGGAATTAAACTCCTTACCTATATAATAGGAGGGTCATATATACAGCACAGTTAAGGCAGAGATTTTAGACAATGCATAGTACACAGTCGGCAAACAGTGGTCAAGTCTAGAGTCCGACAGCTTAGGCTGGACCCTGCCACTCACTCCCTGTGTTATCTCAGAGAAGGTAGCTTGGTTTCACGTTTATAAAACGGTACCATAATATTACCAAGGTTACTTAATATTACCAATATTACTTAAGGATCAAATGCATTGACGTGTTTATAAAATGGTGCCCAGTGCATAAAAAAACCATAGATAAATGGTAACTGTAATTATTGCCATTGCACCCTCAGGGAGGAGGAACCCCGGTTCCTCCGCTACAAAGTGGGGATAGTAAAACAAAGCCATCTCTCAGTTCTTCAGATCACTGGCATCCTGTGATCACAGGGTGTCCTCTTGGCAAAATGGGCTGGAGGAACAGAGAGGAGAGGGTGTGGAGGAAAGGAAGAACCAGGGGAACACAGAGAAGAGCCACAGAGACCAAGTCTGCCCCTTCCACAAAGCTGTGGTCCCAAGATGCCCCCTCGGAGGGCGAGCATCAGGAAAGGTTAACCCCCAGCCCCTCCTCAAGACGCCGCACAGGTGCCCTCTGCCTCCCCCACAGAATGGCCAGTCCTGTTACCCAGAACCCCCTCACCCATCTAGCTCCGTAGTTCCTGTGTCCCTCCCTTCCCAAGATGCACAGACATTAATTTCCCTGCCTGAGACCCAGGCTTCCTCCCTCGTGCGTGTGTGTGTGTGTGTGTGTGTGTGTATCTTAGGCAGAGGCAAGGGGAAGCAGTATTTATCCACCTACCTTCTCAACATGAAGGGGGCACCCAGGTGCCCTTCGTGTCCACAGAACAGAGGTCAACACAAGAGTGAGGGAGGTCACAGTCGAAATGGGCTCGGGGGCCAAATTACCGTCCCTTGCAGACGTTGGTTTGCAGTGCAGAACCAATTTGAAAATGTGGCGTGATCAGCAGTCTCGCCCGAGGAGAGACCAGGCCGGAGTAAAAGGATGCAATAAATCAAGGCTCAGTCGCCCTGAGTGGGGAGCCCTGGCTGCATCAGCCCGGCAGCTGTGAGGCAGGATTGAGACGCATTGGCAGAGCTGTGACGGTGACCCCCAGACTGAAATCATTGGGGTTGGGGGGAGGTGCACGGGGGGTCAGACTGAGGGGCACTGGAAGAATACAGAGCCGGGGTGGGGGGCGGTGGGATGGTGGAGAGCTTTCAAAAGACCTGCCTAGACAATGACAGGCTTTGGTCAGAGCAATTATCTGCCACGTTCGCACGTGCTAAATTCACGGTTAAAGGAGAAACACGCGCTCACACAAACGCGCAGGCACAAAAGGCAAAGAAAACCCGCTCTGGAGGAAAACCAAGTGCTGTCTGGCAAAAACAATAGACCCCAGAGGGAAAGGGGAATGGAAACTTAACCCAACTTCATTTCCAGGCGAACAGTGCCCTCTAGAGGTGGGAGTGCGCCATGCCCGCGAACTTGAACAAAAGAAGTTCGCAGGAAACCCGCGCTGGAGGTGGGGGGCCCTTCGGCCTCGGATTTCGCGTCTAGGTGAAGCGAGTGGTGAGGCCAGTCCCAGCCATTGCCCGCTGCCGGACGGGCGCCCGAGCGCCTGCAGTCCTCGCTCTTTCCTCGGAAGCCCGACGTGTGGCCAGGCACTGCCGCAAGGAGACGCTCTGACAGTCACACGGGGCGTGTTGTTGGAGCCCATGTCAGGGTCCGCGTGTGGCAGGAGAAATCTCACGAAGGATGGCAGGAAGAGCAACAGTCCCTGCGTCTGGCGGTGGGTGGGAGGGGGCAACGGTCATAAAATACGTATTTGGCAGCCCGTGTCCTGGGGAATTAGACCTTGCCTCTCTCAATCAACCTCTTCCAGAAGACCTTGTCTTCAAAATTGACAGCGTGCCCCCCCCAACCCGCGCTGGGTCCCCTCATGAACCCACGAGCCACCCTACGCCCTTTTGTGAGCCCTGGTGACAGCCCCTGATTCCCTGGGCGCTGTCTTCGCGGCCCTCCTTCCCCTCGCCTCTCCCTTGCCGTCTTCGTTCCCCGCAGATCCCCTTGCCGGAAGCAGCTACCAAGCAAATCGGATGTGGATTCGGAGTCCCGAACCATGCACGGCCTTCGGACCACGTGTGTAGTGATCCGAGCCTCGCCGTGTAGCTCATCACAGCCTGTGTGGGTGGGAAGAGCAGGTGACAGAGCGCAGGTGGCGTCCCTAGCAGTGTAGGGGGCAGAGACGGTGCTCAACAAACATTAATCGCCTGCTCCTTCCCCTCCCACTCCCCACTGGTAACACTTCCCTGTCTCTACTCTCGTCTTCTCTAGTCCACACCGCACACCGAATGCCACCAGACGACATCCTGGATCACGATTCCTCCCCTGTCTTCTGCGGGGTCCATCCAGGGCCTCCGCAGGCATTCTGCGCCCTCCCCCGCCTCTAATGTCTCATTGATGCCCAGCACCAAGGAACACAGCCCGCCTCTCTCTTTGCAACCCTCAGAGACACTACCTACGCCTTTCCCTCGTTGTGGTCATTAGGCAAACCAGGGCGCCCACACCCTCCCTGCTCCCCTCTACTATCCAAATCTTGCCCATCCTTCGGGGCCAAACGGGAGTCGGCTTCCTTTACTGAGCCTTCTTCTTCTCCACCCATGGTGACCTCTGGCTCTTTAAGCACAGTGTATCTACCCTTTGACCCTTACTGATATTAAAATAAATACTATAAACCTAGTAAGAATGACGCACAGCTATAAATATGGACACGGAAGGATGTCCCTGATATACTGATGACTTAAGCAGATAAAAATAGTATGCATTTTCTGAGCCCTTCTATAACCAGCAACAACAAATATTGGCGTGCCTGTATATACCCCTCCTTACATATACGTGCACCTACGTAAATGCATGGGGATCACGGGAAACTTTTTACTTTTTAGTTTGTACATTCTGTGTTTGAATTTTCCCCACTAGGCAGTGCATGCATTTTTTAAAAAATTTGAAGACAAAACAAAAAAACATTTTTTAATAATTCAACAAACATTCCGGGAGCACCCACTGTGTGCCAAGTACTGGGAATTCTCAAAGGTGGCCTTTGCTTCCTTTAGAGTTCAGCGTCCACGGGGGAGAGAGAGCAGCAGGATCCCGGGGGTAGGGGGGATGCGCTGAGTGTGGTCGAATCGAGAGAAGCAGAGTCCCCAGGGGACTGATAGCGGCGGGATGCCATCAGGGAGACCAGTGGCGGTTGGGCCTGGGCGCCATGATGGGAAGGATGAGTGGGCGTCTACCAAGTAGGGAAGAAAGATTGGACGTTCTCAATGGAGGGTGAGGCACGCACAACAGTCCTAGTCGAACGCTTGCCTTCTGTGGGCGTGGCCAGAGACTAGCACACCGTGTGCAGAAGCAGAAGAGAAGACTACAAAGGAGGCCTGGGGTCTCGCCGTGACCATCTCCGTGTGGTGAGGTTGGAAATTCAGTCTTTAGGCAACAGGGAGCCACAGGCAGTCTTAGGTGTGGGCAGAGTCTGATCCTACACTTCCTGCTAGCTCGTGGTCTCATTACCTCGGTCATCATTTCTGTATCTATTACGCATCTGTTGCCCCCCCCCACCACCACCCCCTTACGGAGTTCAGGGTTCTCCAGGGGAACAACGGAGGCAGCTGGGACCTTGTTCCCAGACGGAGCAGCATCACTGACTCGAACACGTTATCCGTAATTCTTGTGAGCGGAAACCGTGTCCATCCAGGGTCCGGGGTTCTGGGCTCAGTCCCGGCCCAAGAACAGAGCCTCTCATTTCTTGGAATGGCTGTGTGAGTGATCACAGAACAGACTTCGCTGTGTCCACTCTTCCCCCCCACCCCGCATCCCCCCACCCCACCCACCCCGTCCCAGCCTTCACATCCAGCTTCCCACTGGGCCTCTCTGGCCCGCCGGCCGCAGCTGCTTTTGTGCCTGTGCCGGAGAGATGGCGGCTTGGCCCCGACAGCATCCGCGTGGCTCCCGGTGATAACACCTCAAGCAGGAGAAAAGAAAGACGGTTTTCCGCGGATGGCAGTGCGTGCAGCCAGCTGAGCTGTCTGGCACAGGCCCGGTAGCTGTGTATTCATGATGCTACACGTAAGCCAAAAAAAGAAAGAAAAAAAAAAACCAACAAAAACAAAGAAACAACCTCTGAACGATGCAACCCATACAGGCTGAGGCTTGGTGGCCCGTGTGGGTGTCTGCGTGCCTCTCCCCGCCAGGCGCAGCTCTGTGAGCGAGGAAGCTGGGCTACGGGCAGGAGCCCCCCCCCCCCCCCAAAAGAGTTCAAACCCCCGCCGTGCAGAAGAAACAGGGACAGATTCTGTCACATGTGGTACCGCTTGGCTGAGCTTCCCGGCAGCTCAGATGAATTCCACGGCAGATCTTCTCGGTGGATGGAAGGGAGACAGAGGCGCTGTCTCCCGGTCCAGGCGGGGAGCAGGTGTCGGGGCAGGCGGCTGGGGTGAGGAGGCTGGACGGGTGGAGCTAGTCCAGGCAAGACAGATTTCAACGCAAAATAGAACCGCCAGGCTGACGCGGCCAGAGGAAGACACCTGCCCGACCCAGAGCACCTCCTGCTCCTCCAAAGGCAGGGGCCTCTAATAGCTTCGTTCTGAGCCACGCAGCAAGTGTGGCTGCCTTCCCCCCCCCTCTTCCGTGGGGCCCCGGCTCTCCACGGATGACACACTTACGGCCCAAGCCTTCAGACTGTCCAGCACAGGGGGAGGGACACTGACTAGGCTCTCTTCCTTGCTGAGTTTTTATTCTACTTTAAGAAATCAGTTAATTTTTTTTTAAAGGTTTGCTTATTTCTTTTGAGAGAGGCAGAGCAGCCTGGGGGGGGGGGGGGGGAGGCAGAGAGAGAGGGAGACACAGAATCCCAAGCAGGCTCCGAGCTGCCAGCACAGAGCCCGATGCGGGGCTCGAACTCAGGAAGCCGTGCGATGGTGACCTGAGCGGAAACCGAGAGCCGGAGGCTTAACCGACTGAGCCAGTGGGCACCCCTCCGTGCTTAGGTTTTAGAGAAACTAGAGATGGAACCCCCAGCTCGCAGAGATTGTCAGTCTGGCTGCTTATATATATTATTCACTCTGAAAAGGTCAGGGCAAGGCCGCGGAGAAATAAGACGGTTCTAGGTCAGAAAACCCAAGAAGGTGTCACGGCTCTCCAGAACCAGACGCGCCACAGCCCGAGGTCCCGAGTGAGAGAGACGGCGCGATGAAGCAGGAGGCTGGCCTCCCCACACCAAGGCTGTGATTGCTGGAGAGCCGAACAGCCCTCCTCCCTGATTCCAACTGCCGCCAGGAGCTTTGGGTGGAAACAGGCTGTGAGGGCTGATGTTTCTTTGACTCCTAATTGCCAAGTCCCGGTGTCTGATTTCCCCACCCTCTGGGCCCCGAAAGAAGAATGCAACGAGCAGCAGAGCCAGCCATAGGAGCCGCTCTTGTCCGTGTGAAAGGAGTGAGCGAGCGAGACAGGGAGAAACGGGAGTGTGGCACCCGCAGGGTGACTCCGCGTGCACTAGTCAGGGCCCCGGGTGCTGACCCGGCAGATCAGGCCCCCGGCCTCTCCGCAAATACATCGTTGCTTTGTCTTGTCGTTAAGCTTTCCAGAAAACTTCAGAGGCTGGGGTGAGAAAAGACCCCCCCAAGATCACTTGGTGGGACCAATCACTTTTACAAATGGAAAGACAATCTCGGGGCGCCTGGGTGGCTCGGCCAGTTAAGCGTCTGACGCCTGATCTCAGCTCAGGTCGTGATCTCACGGTTGGTGGGATCGAGCCCCGCATCAGGCTCTGTGCTGACAGCACCGGGCCTGCTTGGCATTCTTCTCTCCTCTCTCTGCCCCTTCCCTGCTCGTGCTCTCTGTGTCTCTGTCGCTCTCTCAAAATAAAGAAAGAGAGAAACATTAACAAAAAAAAAGCAAAGACAATCCCAAATACTGTGGGACTTGCCCAGGGTGGCACAAAGGCAGCTTCCGTCTGGGCGTTCTCCCCGTGTCTCGTGCTTTTCACAACATGGTCCCGCCACCTGTGAGGTCGTGTGGCAGTTCTTTGGTGAATTTGGTTGCTTTCATTTCTCCCTAATCATAAGGCATCTACTTCCTATCTTAGGAAGAAAGCATCTTAAATATCCATGAGTGTCAAGCAGCTTTACACAGCTCTGAAACTGGGGGGCCACTCTGGACGGATTCTGGAATAAATTATTAAATTTTCGTTAAATGACTTGTCTCCAGACTAAATATACAAATCCTCTGCTGGGGCTCAAATTGGGACATGTGTTAATTAGAGAATGATGCAGTTTTTATCATGGATGTGCTCCCAGGCTCCCCGAACACTTCTGCAAACAATAATTCATGTTGCTATGATTATACTATGCTTTGAAGTTTAAAAAAAAAAATTAGGCCACTGATTCCAAATAGACCTTATGGGGGGTCTGATCTCTCAGCAGGTGTGTGTGTTAGCAGCACTTAGCAGGAAGGGCGGAGGGGGCAGAGCCTGATGGGAAACATGGGTCCCCCAAGCCTAGAGTTCTAGAATGTTTCACTCAGCCTGTTAATTGTAAAACAAACAAATCCTCATCTTGTTCCAATTGAGGGGCTAAGTGGGTAAATTTTACATGTAAGGACAGAACAAAAGGGGGCCGCCCAGCGGGGAGTCCCTTCCCCTGCTCTGGAGCAAGATCACAGTTTGTGATTTTATGCCATTTCCGGTACAAATCAAAGCCTCACAGAATCCAGCCGCTGCAAGCGTATTTGGTATCACACAAATCTTTGAGACTCAGAGATTTGGATGCAGTTGGGGGAGCGGCTAGGCAAATAAAATGGTGCAGAGAGGTGCGAAGTTCCTCTGGGGAAAAAACCTTTGAACTTACAGCCTTTCTTATTGTTAATTTTTTAATTGCTAATTGAAGTGTAGCTGACATACAATATCATATCAGTTTCACGTGCACAACATAGTGATTCGACGTTTCTATATACTATGGCGTGCTCACCATGATAAACGTGGTTACCACCTGTCACCATGTTATTGACTCTAGTCCCTATGCTGTACTTCCCATCCCTGTGGCTTATTTGTTTTATAACCGGAAGTTTGGACCTCTTGATTCTCTTCACCTATTTCGCCCACTCCCCCACTCTCTTCCCCTCTTGCAGCCGCCCATTTGTTCTCTATATTGAAGAGTTTGTTCGTCTGTTTTATTGTTTTCAATTCAACATATAAGGGAAATCACACGGCATCTGTCTTTCTCTGCGTGACTTATTTCACTTAGCATAATGCCCTCTAGGTCCATCCTGTTTTCGTGAATGGCAAGATTTCATTTCCTATGGCTTTCTTCTTTTTTTTTTTTTTTTGTGGCTGAGCAGCATTCCATTGTGTGTGTGTGTGCGTGCGTGTGTGTGTATACACATATAAATACCACATCTCTTTACCCATTCATCTCTGGATGGACACTCAGGTCGCTTCCATGTATATTGTGGTTGGAAATAATGCTGCAATATAGATAGGGGTACATATATCTTTTCAAAGTAGTGTTTTCATTTTCTTTGGGTAAATACCCAGAACAGGAATTACTAGATGGTATCGTACTTCTGTTTCTGATTTTTTGAGAAACCTCCGCACCATTTTCCATAGCAGCTGCACCATCTGCATTCCCGCCAACAGAGCACCAGGGTCCCCTGTTCTCCACATCCTTGTAAACACTTGTTATTTCTTATCTTTTTGATACTAGCCAATGTGACAGGTGTGAGGTGCTGTCTAATTGTGGTTTTGACTTGCAACCCCCTGGTGACTCGTGAACTTGCAGTCTTTAAATGGATAAGGGGCAGTACCAGTGTAGGCTCCACTGTGACTTTTCGGTTGACTTGTTTGGTTCTTTCGGCAGGGATGTCCCCAGGGGAGGATAGACCCCAGGATGATCGCCCAGAGGGAAAAGGGCAAAGAGAAAATAACTAACGCTTTCCACTCTTTTCCCAACCTTCTCAAACATTCATGTAACTCCAGGAAAAACTGAGATCAAGACAACCTCGAAGAATCCAAAAACACTATGCTTTTGAAGAGTGGAAAACTAAGATGAACATATCATGCCAGCTTGATCTCAGTGATTGATATAATGATTCATTTATTCATTCAGCAAATATTTATGAGTACCTACTGTGTATTAAACAATCATTGGGAATATACTGGTAAACAAACCTAGTGGGGGAAACAAACAGTACAGAATCAACACAAAGATAAATGTATTAGGGTAAGCTATACCTGGCTATGATAACCAACAAACACCAAACTTCCAGTAGCTCAGCATGAATGGTTGTGTCACCCATTAGATAGCT
Source organism: Acinonyx jubatus (assembly GCF_027475565.1). Classification (NCBI taxonomy): domain Eukaryota; kingdom Metazoa; phylum Chordata; class Mammalia; order Carnivora; family Felidae; genus Acinonyx; species Acinonyx jubatus. The sequence continues at coordinate 7,326,008 of NC_069395.1, read as the reverse complement.
CTCCTCCATCTGGCAGCTATACCTTCTGGACATGTGGCTTCCAAATCATTGAAGGAGGACAAGAGAGTTGAGGGAGGTACGGGATGCTTGTAAGGGCCAGGCCCAGAAGTAAGGATGCCTTACATCCTTTCTGCCTGCATCCCATTGGACAAAACGCTAGCCCGGGCCACCTCCCAGCTCCCAGAGGAGCTAGGAAATGGGGGCGAGCACACGGATGTTTGTTGAGCACCTGTAGTCTCTGGCGCATATAAATATGACTTCGGAAACATCTCAGGTGGTAGAACTGTACCTCATCCAAGAAGATACCTAGGAAGTCATTGGTTTCTAGAACTCTTACCATCTTAGCAGTGTGGGAGCAGAAGGTGACTTTTATTGACCTACCTCCCAGTCTGCCCACTCTCCTGGGCATAGACACAACTATTGGGCACTGCCCCCTGACTTACACACACCTGCTTTCAGGCTGCACCCCGTTGGCCCATTGGATCATGGTCTTTCTCTAGTTGTTTAGACTCTCTTCAAGTTTCCCTCTGACCCTTTGCAACCTCTCCCCTACCCCCTGCCAGGTCTGCAGATTCCCTGCAGGTGTGTGAACTCAGTGTGCGTTCACTCAGCCTGGGGTGAGAGCAGACTGTTCACTTTTGCCTCCTGCACCCCAACAGGTGCATTCCCGCCTGTGCTCATGCTGTAGCCCCGGCCTACAATCACCCCCTATGCCCTTGCCCTTCTGAAGCCTCTCTTGTACAGCCCCTGCTAAAATCCTACCACTTCCATAAAGTTCCTGAACATCAAACACTCTAAATGATATACTCACTTTTTTTTTTAATTTCCAGCTTCTTTCCCTCAAAAAAAATGATGAGGTCCTTGAAGAAACGGAGCAAGCAGGGCCCGTTTCTCTCTCGGTTGCTCGTTCTTGTTCTTCATGCGAACAGGCATGAGGAAGAGGCTCTCCTGAGCCTCTTTGCAGAAAGCAAGGCTTTCTCTTTACTTGGCTCTGGAGGGTGTGCATAACTTTGTCCTTGAAATAAGGTGGCCCCAGAAGAACCCAGGGAAGGACTGGGACAAAAGCACAGGCAGTAAGCTCAAGGAAGATAACATGAAAAGACTGGCACACCTGGGCTTGAAGCCCATTAGAACCGGCTTCAAATTCTGACTTTACTAGCCTATAGTGGGGTGAGCACACGTATACCGCTCCCTTTTGCTAAACCCTAGATTGCTCTGTATGCAAAAATACAGTGGGGCGCCTGCATGGCTCAGTACGTGAAATGTCTGACTCTTGACTTCAGCTTAGGTCATGATCTCATGGTTCATGAGTTTGTGCCCCACATCGGGCTCCATGCTGACAGTGGAGAGCCTGCTTGGGATTTGCTCTCCCCCTTTCTCTCTGCCCCTCCCTGGCTCCTGTGCACACACACTCTCTCTCTCAAAATAAGTAAACTTTAAAAAACAAAAATAAATAAAAATACAGCAACAACTTTTGCCTTTCTGTGGTGCACTAAGGGTGAGAGGTAATATATGTGAAGGTTCCAAGACTTTTCTAAGTAAACCCTTAAAAATGGTGGCATCGCCCTGTACTTTTCTCGCCTATTCTGTATCTACACAATGATTTCCGCTTGCTTATTTCTGTGTGTCTCTCCAGTTCTACCTTTCGTAAACATCAGTTCTATCTAGTTTTTTTTTTTTTAAGTTTATTTATTGTATTTTGAGAGAGAGAGAAAAAGTGCAAGGAAGGGAGAGGCAGAGAGCAAGGGAGAGAGAGAGAATCCCAAGCAGGCTCTTTGCTCTCAGCACAGAACCCAAAGTGGGGCACGAGCTCACCAACTGTGAGATCGTGACCTGAGCCCAAGAGTCAAATACTTAACCAACTGAGCCACCCAGGCGCCCCAGTTCTATCTAGTTTTTTAGTTCACTACGGAAATGGCCCTGACCGGGTTAGCTATCCAGTATAACGCAACCCTTTTGCAGAGACTTTCCTTGCCTGGATATGGCAAAGTTTACTGGCTGGTCAACAACCGTTTTTGATCCTTATGCAACGAGTGGTGACCTTCATGTCAGAGTGACAAAGCCCAAAACTCCGTGGCTTACGTGTAAGGAACTGCCTACACCTCCTTTTTGTATCAAGTGACGATGTAACTAGCGGGTAGTGAGTTGGTGCTCAGTAGATGTTTCTTAACAGAATAAATGCGGTGATCCCTCATTGAGCCCACTCTCACGGTTGAGATACCCGAGGGACAAATAAGTAGCAAAGCCGTGCTTCTCAAACTTTCATGGACACATGATTTTAATCTTATTAAAGCTGCAGATTTGAATCCATCAATTCTACAGTAGGACTTGCATTTCCAACGACCTCCAGGAGATGCTATCACTGCTGGTTCGTGGCCCACCCTTTGAGTAGCGAGGTGTAAGAGAACCAAATCATTGCTTCTTCCCTACATGCTTCCCTAATGATCTCCTTCCGTGATAGCAGCCCCCAGAGGTGATGTATTACTTCTATTGCCAACCTCTCTTTTGGGGAGATCGAGAGGATAGCGTACCAAGTGAAATTTTGTTTATGGTTCGAGTAGTAAAAACGAGAGAGGGTGACACCGAGCACTGGGTCACCTTGCCTCTCACGTCAACAACTCACTGGGCAACTGGACTGTTCACCTCTCTACAAGAGCTCTACTATGAGCTCTTTAAAGGCAAGCACCTCACCTTAGCGATTTTATATGCCCATGATCTGCATAGTGTTTGGTACACGCATAGTACATTCTCAACGAATATTTGTTGAACAGAAAGGGATGTCCCTAAAATGTCTAGTGCACACAGCAGGCACTCAATAAAAGCTTGTTGGGTGAATTAATAAGGATGAGGAGAAGTAATGACTGTGGTCCCGTGTAGAGGAAAGTATTATCTCTCATCAAAAGCATCTCAGCAAGACCACCTCTTAGGGCTAGATGGGTACTAAGGGAAATAACACTGAATGTTAGACCAGATCCTTGGAAATGAGGAGGTCTCAGCTGACGATCCAAATTGGTTTGGGTACCATCTGGTGCTATGACTGAAGCATTTTTCATGCTCACTAATAAAGAACTCAGGCTGGCTTTCAGGAGGACTGGGTCAGCCCCGTGACTTCTCGGGGTTGAGCGCTAAACCAACCTGCAGGGGTTGCAGAGGGAGCCTATGTGGGTTGCCGTGGCCTCCTCCCACCCCACCCCCCTACCAAGGAAACCAGCACACACTCCAGGGAAGAGCCGGAGGGTCTATGCTTTGCGAGGAACCACCAGGGAGTACCTGACCATGAGGCTGGAGCTATGAAAGGCTCCTTTCTCTGCACTTGGCTCACGAAAGGAGCCCTGTGGCTTGAATCCACCAGCTCCACGCAATCTCCAAGAGCAGAGCAGCTCTGAGACCTGCAAATGGGCAAGGGGACAAACGAAACAGAACAAAAGCTCACTCACATTGTTGGAGTTGCAGGGGACGTAGCCTGGGAGTTTTGCTTTCACGGAAAAAAAAGGGTGGGGGGGGGGCAGCATTTGGAGTCTGCGATGGAGAGGCCAGGAAAGAATTCTTATTCCTCATGAGGAAACTCAGGGAGCCTGAAGGGATGACACCAGAAATGTATTCATGGAGCCCGCGAATTTCATCTGACAAGATGGTCAACATGCACATTCCCTGTTCTTCGAGCTACCTTCACGTGCCCTTCTCTATGGTTAGATCCCGAAATAAATTCTCAGAAAAGGGCTGTGGGAGTGTCTTTTAGTCCTTGCTGCTTCTCTTGGCTTTGTTTCCTCTCTTTTCTACTCTTCGGCTGTCTGTCTGGAATGAGCCAAGGCAGGGCAGTGCCTGGTGACAGAGCTTGGTAAAGAATATATTTGAAAATTATTCTCCAACTTTTCTTGGTATTTCAAACTATATGTAGAGAGGTGGCCTACATAGGTATTCCTACATTCTAGGAATACCTAAGAGTAACTAACATTTTTGTATCACTTGCCATGTGACAGGAAGCACTCTTAGTACTTTATCTATGTTAATCCAATCAATCATGCAATAGATTCCTCAGGTGGGTACCATAATCATCATTGACACTTTCAAGACGAGGCAATTGTAAAACGGGAAGATCAAGGAACTGTCAGGAGGTCACTCAGAATAAGTCATGAAGCCAGGATTCAAAGCCAGTAAGTCTGGCTCCAGAGCCCAGCTTAAACACAGAGAAGGGACATCACCACTGGCCCATCACCATTGATGACTCCTTCCGTACAACCCTCTCTAACTGCTTGCCTTCTGACTTTGGTCTCGTCTCCAGATACCACCTCTTGATCATTCACCTCTGTTTCATGCGTGGAAGACAGTTCTCAGGTAAATTTCCACTGAGACTCCAGGGACACCCCACAAGACAGCCCTGGTTCTGGTGCCCAAGTTCCTGTGCTCTGGGAGAGCAGACTCCATTTTCAGTTCTTCTCTGTACTCTTACAGTTCCCCCCTTTGCCTCTCATTTGGCCCCTGTCCTCTTCCCTTCCTGATAATCCCCAACACCTATTTTCTGCACTGTATTTAGATGCTTCATCACGTTGAGCCCACAGCCTTAAACCTGCACTCTTATTGCCTAATTTCAGGTCAGCATCTCCTACAAACCCAAAAGCAGAGACCACGCCTAAGCTTCATCTGTGTTCCCCTTGCTCCCGCAGTGTAGTAGAGCTGTTGAATGAGTAAATGAGCAACCTACCTTTTCCTTTCCTTTCCTCTTACTTCTCTGACTCCTGAAAGTCAAAAGGACATAAGTTAAACTTCTGGCAGCTGAGTGCTGAGACTGGTGGTGGCAAATACATTAGGAAAACATCATAACCCAAGGGATGGGGGCCCAGTGCTGACTCCACTCCTTATTTTCTCCTTAGATGTCTCCCCATCACCTCTTTGTCTGAAAACACTGACCTCAGTGGCCCATGTAGGGTGGATGGGCCACTTTAGATTTTCTGAAGTGAAAATGTCATGTTTAGTGGGAAGGGCGGGGAGGAAAAAGGAGAGCACTTTGAAACAACACTTTTGGAACAAGATACCTACTTAGATGCTCATGAAAGCCAAAGAAAATGGAAACAGAGAAGCCTATCATTTTTTGTTTTTGTTTTTGTTTTTTGTTTTGTTAGAGAGAGAGAAAGAGAGGGGTGGAGAGAGAGCGAGAGAGAGAGGGAGAGAGAGAGAGAGAGAGGGAGAGAGAATCTTAAGCAGCCTCCACACTCAGTGTGGGGACCGACATGGGGCTCAAACTCACAAACCTTGAGATCGTGACCTGAGCAAAAATCAAGAGTCGGACACAACAGACTGAGCCACCCAGGTGCCCCACAGCCTATCATCTTAAATTGAATTCTTTAAAGACTCACAGGTTGTCTGTCTCCAGGTGTCCAGCACAGAAGCTGGACTTTGGAAGATGCCATAACGTTCTTCCAGCTCAGCTGCTCTGTTTTAACTCCAAGAACCGGGATACAGACCTGTCTCTCTCCCCCTGCCTTCCAACCAGCCCCTACGTGATCCATATCCAGCATTTCTTTGTACCACCCACCATTCCCCCCAGCAATGTGTGGTACAAAGGACATAGGTTCTGAAGTCAAACTGTGTTTGATCCAAAGCCTGTTTCCATAATTTATTAACTGTGGGATCTTGGGCACATTGTTTACTTTTTCTGAGTTGTCATGACAATGAAGTGAGGCACCATGGAGGAGTACTTAGTAGGGCTTCTGGCCTCTGCAATTTTGAGAAGCATTGACTGTGGTCTCCACCTTTCTTCTAGCTCCTTCCATTTTCTTCTTCCCTCGGGTTTTTGCCTTTTTAGACCTTCAGTTTGTTAAGTCTTCACAATTTCTCCTCAACTACTTACAGCTATTTTTTACAGCTTCTTTTTTCTAACTTCTAGATCTAAGTTGAAAAAGAAAAAAAAAACAGAGAAGTTATAACAGTATTCAACTTGGAAATGATAAATAGGAAAGCACTACAAATGAGCCATGGCCTGAGAAGGAATAACATGTCATTGAGATTCTGTAAGTCTGGAGGCACCAGCTGGGAGTGACACTTATGAAGAAACAAACCAGTGTCTCCTTCATTCAGAAGATACTTTAGCCTCAGGGATCAGAGCAGAGCCCTGAGCAGTGTTCGGGACTGGACCATGAAGCAGTGCCCTGTATCAGAGAAGAAGGGAAAACAACCTCCTGAGCTATAAGTCAAGAGACAGGACTTGGAGTCTCTAACTGGGTGTGTGTGTGTGTGTCACTGAGCCTTTGTTTCTTAGGACAACCATCCAGGCTCCTGTATTACCCCTTTTGTTACCTGAAACTGGGTTCGCTGCTTGGTGGGTATTGAGCCAAAGGCACAAAGCCAAAGAATGGGGAAAGGGAGAGTTTTGCTTTCAATAAGTAAGGAGAACACTGAGGATCTTTCCCAAAGCAGTGTCTCCCCGAATGAGAAAACTGGGCAAGTTTTAAGCGCAGGGTGCACACATATTCATGAAGGGGCTTGAGCAATGGGGAGTATAGCATGGAATTGGGGAAAAGTCATCTTAAAGTGACAGAGTCCAGGTGAAAGTCATGAGGCCCGGCAAGGGTCAACATCACCAATTCTCTGGCTTCAATTGGTCTGGTGTCTGAGTTGCTCAGAGGGATTTAGATCCTGCAAAGATAACTCAAGAGTGAACATCAGGTCAGTCTTCCTGTTGACTCAGCACTGGGAGTTTTATCACAGACTTATTGTCTCTGATATGATTAGGCCATCTCCTGGCCTGATAGTGGATGTTTGTTCTCACATTCTTTCACAAGATGGTCAGGGGCCTGAAATGACTTTTCTTATGTCAAGAAAGCTATGTTTTGCTTTCTTTTTCTGGGGACCCCTCACTCTGCTTACACTATGAAGGTTCATGGCTACGTTCATAGCTTCGGCTCTCTGGAATCTTATAACCATGAACATTCTTCAGGAAGACCTCCTGAGAATGTACTTAAGCTACCAGAAACTACATTTTTACTTTTGCTGCATTGTAGCAACAGGAAAAAGACTTACAAGAAGACCAGGTGGTATTAGGCCAAGAAGCTAATATGAGTTGTCCTTCAGGCCTGGATTCAGGAGCCACTCAGTTCAATTTTCTACATCTCTCTGTTTGCAGCCTGAAGAATGGAAAATGCACACATAACATACAAGGTAGAGGAAGATCTGTCCTCACAGAAGGCTAGCTCAGAAGGCAGTTTCCAAAGAGGAACAGGTCGGTCCCATCTGGGTGGAGAAAAGAACCAGCACGGAGAAGGTAGTCTTTGACTTAGACCCTAAAAGATGACCAGGACTTGCCAGATGAACATGGAAAGTAGAGTGAGCCGGATATGACTATCACAGAAGCCAAGCACAGGTGAGTAAGTGTAGGATAAATTTGTAAGAGTGGACGGTTCAACGTGGAAGGGGTGTAGAGAATATTTAAGGACATAATGAATGTGACATTGGAAAAAGCCAGAGGAAGGGGACAGAGGGGGATGCATTTCAGTTTAAGGAATTTCAACAGTGGCAAGCCAAAGCCCTGCCAATGTGCTGAAGACAAGCCAGTGTCTGCTTTCACGTGGGAACTGGTCATCCGAGTATATATAGATCCTACTAGTATATATAATTACTACCGTCCTTACATGGACATTCAGCATTCAGCCTTCCCCACTGAGCTCTCTCACTTCCCCCTTCCATGTATCCTTGACTGCGTGAACCCTCGATAGCAAAATGGCAAGGGAACTCAGAGACCATCTGGCTCTTGCTCCCATTTTATTGATAAGAAAGCTGACTCCGTTCCCAAGGCCAAGCCATCAGAGGAGGTCACATATCTCAACCCGCCTCCAGGGCCTTTTCCACCTCAAGAGGCTGCTTCCTGTGGTGAAATGACTCCCTCATTTTCTCTCTCTGCACTCCAGGGCTAGCTTCCTCATTAGCATTGTTAATGTACTTTGGAAACAAGCCTGTTCTGCAGTAGAGTAATGGCTTTGCTAAGCAGCAGCTTCCTTTAAACCACTTTCCTCTTAAAGAGCAAAGACTGCTTGGCTCTCCTCCAAAAAGTCTTGGAATATTTAACCCAGTGGGCTACCCAGAGAAAATGTTAAGTCAGCACAATATGGACACTAAAGCAAGGAAGAGTGGAGAAGGAGTGACCTCCTAATAAAACACCAATAAGTGGGTGGAGCCGTTCTCTGTAGAAGTCTTTGAAAACAGACTTGGTGATGTCAACCTTCGCTTCCTTGAGGAAGGTCAGTTGTTAATTGGCTCAAGGGAAGGAAAATGCAAGTCATGGCATTGGTGACCACAAATACTTTTGTTCGATGGGGGATTTTATATTGTGATTAATCCAAATCTTAAAAATAGAATGTATAGAATCTCAAAATCATTAAGCTCATATATACAACTGTATTTCACAGTAACTAAATAACATAATGTAGGAAATGTGAGTATTAATTTTCAGTTGCTGTGTAACAAATTACCACAAACTTCGTGGCCTAAAACAACACATATTTATTATCTTATGGTTCCCGTGGGTCAGACCTGGGTCTGGCACAATTGGGTTCTCTGCTCAGCATTTCATAGGCTAAAATCAAGGTGTCAGCAGAGTTCCATTCTTATCTGGAGTTCAGGATTTTGTTCCAAGCACATTGAGATGGTTAGCTGAATTCAGTTACTTATAGTTGTTGGACTGAGGTCCCCACTTGCCTGTTGACTGTCAGCTGGGGACCTCTCTCTGCTCTTAGACACTGACCTCAGGTCAGAGCCATGTGGCCCCCTCCACAGCTCGTTTACAATGAGGTTCTTCCTGTATCTTTTAAGGACTCACCTGACTAGGTCAGGACCATGCAGATAATCTTCAATTTGATTAACTCAAAGTCACCTAATTAGGGACTTTTAATTAGATCCATACAATTCTTTTGCCATGTAATATAAAATAATTATGGAAGTGGTATGCCATCATATTTACAGATCCCACTGACACTCACAGGGAGGGGATTACAGAGACAGCATGTACATGGGGTGGGAGTGAGGGCGGGGGTCAGGAGTCTTGGGGGTCATTTTAGAATTCTGCCTCCCACAACGTGTATGTATTTTCTCTTCCCTTCTAGTCTATGAGCTTCTTGGGTACAGGGATCAGAATTTAAATTGTTCATTGAATTGATGAAGGAAAGAATTAATTGAAATTAGTGTTCCCAATCTTCTAAATGTCTTTAGTTTATATCTGGTTATGTTGAGACTTTGTCACCAATTGCAATTAAGCATAGATTTCCATAAATAGCCGGCAGTTTGTAACAAAGATTTGCCAATACAAGTGGCACTTTTAGGGATCCAAATTTCAATAAAATCATTATAATGACTAATTCCCTCTCAGGGTTAGCTACTCATCAACAAGTATTTATTGGAAGCCAATCTTGTACGTACTGAGCAACACGCTGGACTACACGGGAGACAAAATGGAAGTGTACCGGACATCCTCTTTTTTTCTCAAGAAGCTTACAGCGTCGTAGGGAAGACAGCTCAATAATATTCAACAACTCAAAACAGCACAGCTTATGCTGCTAAATCGAGTGGTACAGAAGTACACTGCAGAAAGTTACAGAAGTAGGTGATCAAGATGGACTGATGCAGGTAGAGAAGTTTCTAAATTATATCAGTTCTCAAAAGCCAGGCAGAGGGATGGGCTAGACAAGCCAGCTGTTGAAGATTTTGAGTGAGGACAGAAAGCAACGAAAGCTGTACGGAAGGAGCACGAGGATGAAAAGTGTTGGCAGTGTGGATTGAGGGGAACAGAGCAGCTGTGGAGATCACCTCAGAGTCTAAGGTAGTGATCCAGAGGTAAGGCGGTAAGAGCCTGGACGGTGTGGCAGAGCGAGGAGTAGAAGGATGAGGTAATGAGGTAGCCTTTAAATGAGAACATAGCAGAATTTGGTTTGACCTGGTTTAGTAGATAAAATAGAGACTTCCGGCTGCACCTCAAAACCCATTTCCTTTTTTCTTCCTCTGCAAATAGCTGGACTACACTTCCCAGCTTCCCTGGCAGAAGGGTGTGGCCATGATGCTGAGCCCTGGCCAAACCAGAGGGCAGAGGTTATACAGTACTCCCCCATCCTCAACTCCCCCAGCAGACAATCTTCCATTCCCTTTTTCCTTTGTGCCTGGCTGGACTGGAGACAACCCTGGGGTCCCCAAAATGACAATGTGGAGAAGGACCACACTGCAAACCCGTTCTCCCACCCTGTGCTGTTATGTAATGAGAAAATTTCAACAGAACTTGAATCATTTTACACTTTTTTTGTCTATTTATTTCAGAAATCAGACTATCTAACCATCGTCCTAGGAATAGTGACACTACCAACGGAAGTAGTGAGTTGGGCAGGGGATGTTCATTTGGGGGCTTGAGAAAACACCAGAACAAAGAAGAAAGTCTATTAGGCAGTTGGTGGTCCCGCAGAATCAAAGCTTAAGAGCAAGGACTCAGTAGGAAATGGATTTGTCATTTGAAAACAAAGTTTGATGACACCACAGAACAGAAGAATTCTTAGATGCAGGGAGTGTAAGGAAACAAGAGTGGGGACTGAGAACTATTAAATATATGCTCATAGTTAAGCAGTGGAAGGAGGAGGAAGAGCCAGTGGAGACCTGGGAAGGGAGGGTTAGGGATATAGGAAAATAATAAAGACAGCTCAAATTTGAAATCTAATTTTGCCCCAAGTTTGTTCCTGATGCACCTTCTGACCAGGAGCCGAGCAAGCCCAGATAACATCACCATCCTCCTCCTGGGGCCATGTTGCCATGTAATTAGCCACCACTGGCGTCTTGACTGACTCCTTCATAGCCATAGAATGCCCCTTAACTCTCAAATGAAGTTGTTGAGAACAATGAACTGGCCAGAAAAAAAGGCAGCCTTGGGGATGAAGAAGAAGCACAAAATCAGACTTATGAAAACATTATTATGTCTGTCTTTGCAAACCAAAAACTGGTTTATGCATATTTGGATCTCAACTTTTAACTGCAAAATATTCATTAACTGTTGTCGATGTGAAATCAAATAGTCTCTGATTTCTTTCCATGAAAGTGTTTGAATTCTCTGGTTCTTTTTGGTATTGTGTGGGCACAGCCTCAGAGGCAGCCCCACAAACCAAAAGAAATATCTAAAGTCTAATTTTGAACTTGAGGTTTGTTCTATAGCTATCATTCTATGAAAGGAATAGTACATTTTGATGTATTCAATTTTTCAAAGTACATTTGATTTATTTCCTTAGCTCGGAACCAAACCATCCCCATTTTTAGGGTTTACTATAGTTTAATAGTTTTATAGTTTTAATAGTAACACCCTAAAAGTAGGGATGGTTTGGTTCCAAGCTAAGGAAATAAATACAAGTTATTTTGTGTTGTTGTTGTTGTTGTTGCTGTTAACAATAAGTACATTTGGGGCTAGTCCTTACAGGAAAAAAATGAGTTTAAAGTAACAAAACTATCTTTAAATTAAATGTCAATTGTACGAAATTTCAAAACAGGGATAATTTTGGGTGGAGGGTAAACATATGATTATTTCTATGTCTAACTAGCAGGAAGATCTTTTGTTAATAATTCTCACAAGTACTTAAAGGAGTAAAGCCTCAGGCAGAAAGGGAAAATATGCCCATCAGTCAGCCAGCTCACAAAAAAATTGAACACATCTTGCAGACACTAAACAAATACACCTTGACCTTGCCCATCAGATCTTCTTGTTCATTCCCCATTGAGACCGTGCGTTCCAGACCAGGGGGTCAGCACTACATTTAACTCAACTGTGTAGGGAATGAAACTGTCTAATGAAACTGGGATCTACCTAAGGTCACATGTACATGATCCCAAAGCAATAGATCACTGCAATCAATCCAGTCAAAACAATCGGTCAAGTTGGAAAAAACAAGTAAGCCAGATTTATTATTTAACAATGTTAACAACTCTAGGGAATTATCTGAGCTATTCAGTCTCCTTTGGTGATTTTTCCACACCGTATAAAGGCAGAGGTCCTTGACACAAGATGACTTCACTTATTCTTTCTATCATGCAAAGCACCACTGTTCTGTCCTCCTTTTTTTATACAGTGTGACTTTTCCCAACTTCCAGGTAGACAAAATAACTGTGATGGAAATGACTCAATGATCTTCTTAATTTCTCAGGCTCTTTCAACCTCTATAGACCGACTTTAATGCAAATCAAACTTGGGTGGATTATACATTACCTACTGAAAAATAGTTTCAATTAGAAATTTAATTACACTGTCTTGAGGAAATGGAAACGACAGTTTCTTTGAATTTTATACATTATGGAAACCTCCAAAGTGCTATAAATCTGCTAATTGATTTCTGTACCTGTAATGTTTGATTAGGTGTATTTTATTGTCTTCTTGGTTTTAATTAACCCTGGGCTTGTCAAAATGCTTCCAGCGACAAAGGATATATGATGAAGTGTGATAAACTCTATTAACAGAGGCTGACTTTTGTCAGTAATTGCTCTCATGCACAAGAGTTATTAGAAATTAGCACACAGGAAAAAAGAAACTGTACTTTTGGTAACAACTTTTATTGGCAGCCATAAATCCGGGGATGGCCCCCTATGTGCTAGTGATAAGCAAATGTGAGTGACCATAGGGTCTTATAGAAGATCAATCACTCACTAGATGTCATATAAATATTAAGAGTGACAAAATAGAAAGAATTATGAAGTCTGAGTGATAAGAGCCAAAATTATACCAACATCCCTAACTGCTCAGATTAAGGAACTGGATCCAGAAGGTGGACATAAATGTTAAGTCTAAGCTATTACACAGCAGCAGGCCCAAAGCACGTATTCACTAGGTGCTCATGCAGCTGAAGACGGAATAAAGTAATCAATCGGTCAATGAATTTTCCCAGGTAACTAGGACTGCGTCACATTTCCAAATCATTCTAACCATAACTTCTATCAAGGTGGTCAATACAGACCTGTCTGTTGAAAATAGAAAGAGGAACTTTTATGTTCCACCAGCTACTATTTCAGAAACAGAAAAGAGGGGAACAAGTTGATTTGTTTGCCCAAATATTACAATTGACTCGTGTTTTCCTTACAGTATGGCATGGCAGTCTCATACCAACAAAGGTTTTTGACTGTAATGTCTAAGATACTGAGAGAAGCACTCCTCCATAAGAGTATCTCGTGAAAACTCTTGCTTTACACAGATATATTGTCAGAACCCTGAACACCTGGGTGTGTAATATACTTTAATGTAACCAGACAACTTTCCCAATCAGATTAGACAATTGCCCATGATGCCTGGGTCTTGGAAGCAATCTCTGGGTTGGTGATCATTGTAGTGAGTCCGCTGGTGTTGGTGATACTCTGGAGGTGAAAGATCATAGCAGCATGGCAGCCAGATTATTCTCTTTATTGAATCAAACTTTAATCTGGTGAAATGTGCAATAAGACTTCAAAATTTTCAACTAGTGGAAATATTAGTATAGACTTAATCAACATTATTGTTGTTGTTATTCATTCTTTCAAAGTATGTTTATGAGTGTATTCACTGTGGGCAGAGCACCATGCTAGGCAATCAAGAAGTCCCAAAGATGAATTAAAACATGAATTACACTCATGAACATTATGGATCGTTTTTACTAGAAGGGATAAAACGGACTAGGCAAGAGATAAGTGAATTAATATGCGTGAAGTTTTTAGAATAGTGTCTGATAGATTAAAATTCAGTAGAAGTACTAACAAGTGTCAAGTATTAGGTATTATTAGGAAGTGATACAAATGAGGGATTATTTTCATATGAAGATATAAGGAAAGTTTTGTGGGGAAAATGGCATTGCAGTAAGGCTTTGAAGTATGTTTTCAGTTTTAATAAATAGACATGGTCAGAAAGTGTAATCCAGGGAGAAACCCAAAACCTTCTCTTTGGGATGTGCAGAAAAGAGTAAATTTCCTGGGTGCTTGTGAGAAAATGGAGGGGAGGAGCTCATATTAGAAAGGAAAGAGGAGAAAGCCCTTTAATGCCAGGCTGAATGAAGGGTCTGGACTTTCTCAGAAGTGACACACCTGGCAAGTTCCTATTTGTTATGCATCCACAATGTACTCTGCATCAAATTCAAGGTGGCTCTACCCCAAGAAGCCTCCTAGACAAAGCTTGGTCTTCATGTAGAATGAACCCACAAGAGAAAGAGGAGAACAAACATTAGAAAATGGTGTTGGGAGGACCAATTGGTCTTCCCAGGTTCTGAAAAGCTGCAGAAGCATCTGGCATCTAAGTTTAAAGAGTTGAGAGATGGGGAGGGGATGACATGTTGGCCATTGTGCCACTGGCCCATAACTATAGACATCCCTAATTCAGATTCATCATGGACACTGAAGCCACAGAGAGCACATGGCAGTTGAGCCTGAGCCCTTAGAGCTAATGGAGCAGTGTCCTGAGGAAGGAACAACGCAAACAGCCAAAGAGAGGAATAACAAGGCAAGCACCAAGCACAAAGTCCCTCCTAGTGAAGAAGTCTTGGAGAAAATGGCAATGTGAACAAAATAATGATGACAATATTATTATGAGCACTTAAGGAAAGTGAATTAAAGCACAGACGCATTCATGAACTTGAAATGTAAGTTTCAAATTGTGAACTTCAGTAGATGCAACCCAAGAATTCTATATCCAGCCAAGATAGCACTCATCTATCTATTAAGAGAATGATATACAACTACTTAGAAAATATGCCATTCATGTACTCTGAGAAAAAAAAATTAATGGGAAGGACCTTAAACAGAAAACTAATCCCAAGGAAGATTTAAGTTAGGGGAATGTGCAAAGGAGAGGAAAAAGAAGCAAGGGATAAACCTGGCAATATGTATAACTGAGTCTAAAAGAATAATGACAGAATGATGGATAAGGAGAAACATTGCTGTGAGACTAGAATTCCTAGAATAGAAAACACATCCTGTGAGGGAAAGCCTAAATACAGTTTAACATTTAAGGTATAAAACTACTTCAGTAATACCCAGAGGTTGACAATCTCGGGAATGGGTGAATGAATTATGAAGATACTATCTCATCAGGAAAGAGAGGAAAGGAAAAAATAGTCCAGAGATCTCAATTTTCTGGGGTGAGGGAATCAGCAGATGAACAGTGCCTTGTAAGGAGGAAATGCTGGCATTTTGTTTTCAAAGAATAGCAAAGAAATGCACTCAACAAATAATTGTAGGCACTTATTAGATATTTGTTGAAGCAATAAATTGTAGGTGTTGAGAAAGAGAAAAGCACCATGAGTTGAATGGAAAATGATTTAAGATCTTCCACATAAGAGGAAAAGTGAATAGTAATTTGATTCAGTTATCATAGAAAATGAAATGCCAAATTAAATATAAAGTAGAATGGAAAGATTAAAGTCAAGTATACACACTTTTCATTAAATGTGAATATGCTGAATTCTCTTATTAAATTACAGAGACTAAGACTTTCTTGGTGAAAAAAATAAAGCTAAAAACAAACAAACAAAGCTCAGCTATTTATTTATTTATTTATTTATTTATGTATGTATGTATTTATTTTAACATTTAGAGAGACAGAGCAGAGCAGGGGAGGGGCAGAGACAGAGGGAGACACAGAATCCAAAGCAGGCTCCATGCTCTGAGCCGTCAGCACAGAGCCCGACACGGGGCTCAAACCCACGAACCGTGAGATCATGACCTGAGCCAAAGTCGGACGCTCAACCAACTGAGCCACCCAGGCGCCCCTCAGCTATCTGCTATTCATGACCTTGTTACTCAAAGGGCATGCAGACAACAGCAACAGCCTCACCTAGACCCTGTTAGAAATGCAGAATCCAAGGTTCCACACTAGACCCACTGAACAAAAACTGTGGCCTCATAAAATCCGCCCATAATTCATCTGCACATTAAAGGTGGAGGAACATCCTTTTACAAGACTCATATTTAAAACAAACTTTAAAAAGAACACTGAAAATAAAGAGGTGGCAGGCAAATACAAACAAATAAAACAAAATCAGTGTCAATATTAATATCAAACAAGGTGATGTTTAAAGTTAATTAGCAAATAGATCCAAGAGAGACATTGTATGTTGATCATGTGTGGATTAAAGCCCAATTATTAAATTGTTGATGTAATACTATTATTAAAATTATTTTTGTTTGACCTCGGGCTCACAAGAGTGATTCGTAAGACCTAGTTTTCATCATTGTTCCATTCATAGCCTACTTTTTTTTGGCTAGTTGGATATTTTATTCATTATTTTTAATTCTATTACAAACACTTGAGAAAATTATTAGGAATACACCAGAACTAGGAAGAGATAACATTTATGTACCAATTCCAAAAATACTTTAATGCATGTGCTTTTAATTGAGGAATGAATTAACATAAAATGATAAAGAAGGAAATGCTGTATTACTGATCCAAATGATTATTGAAAACACATTTTAAAAAAGGAACAAGAAGAGAAAACTTTCTCACAAAATAAAAAAAAAAGTCTAGGAGACATGGAAGAAAGCTTTTCATGTCAATTCCATTTTCTTATACAGTAAAACCTTGGTTTGCGAGCATAATTCATTCCAGAAACATGCTTGGAATCCAAAGCAAATTTCCTCATAAGAAATACTGGAAACTCACATGATTTGCCCTACAACCCAAATATATTCATATAAAAATGATTACAATACTGTAATATAATACAAAATACTAAAGAAAATACAAAGAAAATACAAAATATAAAGAAAAATAAACAAATTAACCTGCACTTACCTTTGAAAACCTTCATGGCTGGTGGGAGGGAGACAACAGAGAGGAGGGTTACTGTGCAGGACGACTTTCACTGTCACTAACGGATGTTGACTACACTACAGTATTAATAAACTCTTGTCATAGACCGTATTGAATGTAACTGGCAATAAGGCAGCAGAGGAAAGGGTCTATATCTACAGGCTGACCTGGAATGAAGCAAAGCATTCCTAAACTTACTCTTGGACGGAAAAGCAAAGGACTGTCCAGAGGTGCTTTGAAGTGACAAAAATTACATTAGGGCCAGTTGTGGGCACCTTCCAACGTTCTGAAAAATCACTGATTTCTGCCAAACACCACAGCCTGAGACCGAGCATCTGAGCATGGGAGATGATTACCCACAATCCCGCAGAAAGAGAGAGAGAAGAGCCATTGGCTCAGTTGTGATCATGTGATATTCGGCATCACGTACTACTCCGATTGCAAGACATCGCTCGTTTATCAAGTTAAAATGTATTAGAAATGTTTGCTCTTCTGGCAGAACATTTGCAGAACACGTGACTCATGATCCAAGGTTTTATTGTATAGCGATCTTGTTAATTTGAACTACTGTGGGCGAGATAACATTAAAGGACCAAAGATTTAGTCTTTAAGTTTTTTTAATTTTCATTTTCTTTTTAGAGAGAGAGAGAGCACGTGCGATTGGAGGCGAGGGGCAGAGAGAGAGAGAGAGAGAGAGAGAGAGAATCTTCAGCAGACTCCAGGCTCAGTGTGGAGCCCGACCCGGGCCCGATCCCACAACCCTGGGACCATGACCTGAGCTGAAATCAAGAGTCAGACGCTTACTCTACTGAGCCACCGAGACTTACCCGGGAAGGTTTAGTCTTTAGACTCATTTTTTGATCTATGCTTACTTACTTCTTTGATAATCTCATCCAGTCCAGTAGTTTTAACAGCAATACACTGTTGACCTCCAAATTTGGGCCCCTCGCCCTGACCTCCCTCCTGAGTAGCATGACCTGATCTCCACGTCCACGTGCATCTCTAACAGGGATCTCAGACTCAGCGAAATCAACACAAACTCAGCTTCCCTCATCCAGTCTACATTCTCCATCTTCCTCCCCCTCAGCAAGTGACACCACGGATGCTGCAGCTCAAGCCAAAACCCCCCCAAAGCGATGCTTGACTCCTCTCTTCCTCTGACCCCCCACACCTAGTCCCTCAGCCAATCCCGGTGTCTCTGCATCGCAGGTCTAGAGAATCCTGCCCTCTCCCGCCGCGTCCTGTGCCCTTACCACCCTGGCTGCCTCCTTCATCTATC
The DNA here is from genome assembly GCF_027475565.1 of Acinonyx jubatus. Taxonomy (NCBI): domain Eukaryota; kingdom Metazoa; phylum Chordata; class Mammalia; order Carnivora; family Felidae; genus Acinonyx; species Acinonyx jubatus. The sequence goes on along the minus strand of NC_069395.1, from coordinate 7,307,958 downwards.
TCTTTCAAGAGGCTCCTAACCATTTTCCTTCCTCCTACTGATATTTTCGACAGAAGAGCCAGCGACCTTTCTCGAATATGTCACATCACATCCCTGCTCTGCTCCATACGGTTGCCTCTCCCCCAGAGTTATCAGCAGCGCCTTCATGGTCCTGCACCACCTCATCCCCCGCCCCCTTCTGTGACCCCATATCCACCACTCCTCCGCGGTCACAGCCCTTTTGTTAGAGCTGTACTCAACTCCTTGCCAAAGGAGTCCCCAGCTCAAGCACTTAGCCCTCGCTGTTCCCTCTGTCGGGAATGCTTTTCCCCGGAGAGCAGCACACTTACTCGCCTTTGGGTCTTCTTTCAAATGTCACCTTCTGAACGTGTCTTTTCTGACCACGTATAGAAATCAAAGCACAATCCCCACTTCCTGTGTTTGTATCCTGCTCTGTTCTTTTTCTTCAACAGCATTCGTTATCACTGGACATACTTACTTGCAGACATTTGTTGGCTGACCATCTGCACTACATGGGCACAAAAACACGGTGCTTCTAAGCACCGAGGTGCCTAGCACATAAGAGCACTCAATAAATACTTGTTAAGTCAGTGAATAAGATGATTACTAGCAACACACACACACACACACACACACACACACACACACCACAGAATCGCATTCCTAATAGCATTATTGACCGAATATGAACTCTACAGAATATTAGCAAGACATATATCAAATAAGCTTAGGGAATGTAGGGTTAAGTAAAGTTACTTGGATTCTTGATCCACCCAATACATATGTACGGAGTGCCTGCTATTTGTATGTAACAGGCCAATGGTGAGGCTCTGTTAATGAATAAGACAGACAACTTCCTGCTTTTACAGAGTTTATAATTCATCTAGGAAAACAGCCATTAATCAAATTATTATACAAATAACTATTTAATTATTTGTTGTTGTAAGCAGTGGTACAGAGGAAAAGCACAAGATGCTTTAAGAATATATAATGTGGGAGTGTCCGGGTGACTCAGTCCGTTAAGCCTCCGACTTCTGCTCAGGTCATGATCTCATGCCTGGTGGGTTTGAGCCCCACATCAGGCTCTGTGCTGACAGCTCAGAGCCTGGAGCCTACTTCGGATTCTATGTCTCCCTCTCTCTCTCTCTCTCTCTGCCCCTTCCCCACTCACACTCTGTCTCTGTCTCTCTTAAAAATAAACATTAAACAAATTTTTTTAAAAAAGAATAGATAATGTGGACTGATCCCTAGTCTAGAAGCTTTCCCCAGTAACATGGTATTTGACTTGCAAACTGGAAGAATGAGTTATCTAGGTGCAGAAATAAGGAAAAGAACCCTGGGCAGAAGGAACAGTTTGTGTGAAGGTCTGAGGCAGGAAGGAACTTGGCATATTCACAGAACTAGTCAAATCAGACAGTGGCATTGAAGCTGGTAGGGACCAGATTGTAGGAGCTCACAGGCTGTGCAAAGGGTCTGGGATTTGATCTAAAAGCAATGGGAAACCATTAGAGAGCTCTCAGTGGAACTTCTCACAGCCCTTAAAATATTACTACAAATTGTAATTCTCTAAGAAGAAGCATCTCTTCAATTTATTTGACTATGAAAACTACTTTTTGTACAGCCTCTCAATAGGGCCATTATTCTATAGAACACAGTCTGGGAAATGCTACAACAGGGGGAAAAGCTATTAAGGAAAACATCTAAGTTGAAAAATAAGAGGAAAGTGTATAAAAATAAAATGAGGCTTTATAGATCAATTGGGTCCATAAATATTATATGGATTAAATTGTATCGTTAAAGGGAAAAATTCATATATTGGTTCCAAACCCCAAATCCAACTTTGTGCTGTGTATAAAGGTTAATTTAGTATAGCTACCACAGGACTCAGCCTTTTCACTCCTAATTCTTTCCCCAGAAGGGATGAGAACATAGGTCCACATAACCACCCGTACACAAAAGTTCATAGCAACTTTCTTTGTAACGGCAAAAGCTGGAAGTAATGCAAATGTCCACTAAGAGGTGAATCAATAAGCAAATGATGATGCAGTCATACACATCACAATATCAATGGCAATAAATAGGAATGAACTCCTGACATATGCAGGAATTTGGATGAATCTCAAAAATCATTGTGCTGAATGAAAGAAGCCAAACACAAAACAGCCTATACTATATGGTTTCAGAAAACTCTAGAAGATGCAAAATAATTTATAGTGTCAAAATAGAGATCAGTGGTTGCCTGAGGCCAGGGCAGAGAAAGAGATGAATTGCAAAGAGGCACAGAGAGCTCTAGGGAAGGATAAAGTGTCCTGTATTGTGACCCGGAGGGTGGTTTCGTGAATACACGCATCTGTCAAAACTCGTCTAATCGTGTGCTTTGAGCGGGAGCAGTTTATTTAAAATTTACCTCATTAAAATTATTAAAAATTGAAGAGAAAAATAAGGTAATTCTAAAGCAGGGAGCATACCTGGTTGCCACTGTGAGCCTGGCACTTCGTATATGCCCAGCACATGGTAGATGTTCAATAAATAAGGAAATAATTTGGTTAATGCAAACAATGCATCTGTTTTAATGGATATATAGAAATTTTTATCTTGCTAAAAGAGAACACATATTTGTGCGGTTGGCCACAGAGAAAGTAGGCTCCAAAACTCTTAAGAACAATGTAATAAAACTAGGAAATAACAAAAAGACAATGGCAAAGGTGTAATAATTTGAAAAAAAAATGTAAAAACTTACTTCAAAGAGGAAATAAATGAGACGAAGGAAGGGAACAAAAATATATAAAGTCAGAAGTGATAAAGGTGTTATAATTACAGTTAAAATGAAAATATTTTGGGGGTGTTGGGTGGCTCAGTCGGTTTAGCGTCAAGACTTCAGCTTAGATTATGATCTCATGGTCCATGACATCAAGCCCCGCGTCAGGCTGTCTGCTGTCACCACAGAGCCCTCTTCGGATCCTCCGTCACTCTCTCTCTGCCTCCCTCCCCTCCTCCGCCCCTCAGAAATAAATAAACATTTTAAAAGGTAACATATTTTTTAAATATATAAATTATGTAATATAGCAATTTAGAAAATGTACCTGAATTGGACATATTTCTAGAAAAACTAAATTGTCAAAACTTAGTCCAAATCAGACAGAAAATTTGAATAGACCAATATTAAGAGAGGATATTGTATATGTTGTCAAAGATCAGAAAAGGTACAAGCAAGCACGCAACAGAAATTATAGCCCAAAATCATTTGTGAATTTAGATACAAAAATTCCAAATAAAACACTAACAAAAAGTCATAGAATGCATCAAAAATTATTCATGATCGAGTTGACTTTATTCTAAGAAGGTTAAGTTGGAGAAAAAGCAGCAATAAATGATATTGGTTGTGCCATTTTTGTTAAGTGCCTTATTTATTTATTTTTTTAAGTTTATTTATTTATTTTTGAGAGAGAGAAAGAGAGAGAGAGAGAGAGAGAGAGAGAGAGAGAGAGAGAATCCAAAGCAGGCTCCAGGCTCTGAGCTGTCAGTCCGATGAGGGGCTCGAACCCACGAACAGTGAGATCCTGACCTGAGCTACAGTCTGACACAACTGACTGAGCCACCCAGGTGCCTCATTTAAGTACATTTAAAGAGAAGCTATTGTTCACTGGTTTTTCACCTTAAATATGGCCATGTCATTTAAAAGGGAGAAAAAAAAACATTGCAAAATGATTGTAGAAAAAGGATCCAGTAAAAGTAAGCATCAATTCAAGTCAAAAATTCTAATTAAAGTAGGAATAGAACAAAAATTTCTAAAAACAATAAAAGTCATGAAATAGATATCAATAACAAACGTAAAAATCATGTGATGAGACAATGGATGTATTTCCCTAAAGCCAGAAATGGCAACAATGGCTGCAGCCATCAGCGGTTAAACCATGTTCTGGAATTAATAGCTAATGAAATAAAAGAAACAAAAAGACGTACATATATTCCAAGAGACTGGACCAAAATAAAAACAACTATTAGAACTACTAAGAGAATTCAGGAAGTGGCTGGATACAAGATTAATATTAAAGAGCTTTCCTTGATAGTAACGAATCAGACGGAAACCGTTAATTAAAAAAGGTAACCCATTCTTACACATCATCAGAGAAAGTATAAAGGGTCCAGAAGCAGGTAAGGAAATGTGTAGGTTTGATGAAGACCAGAACACAAGACTGTGTAATATTTTTGTAATTCTGACATCTACGCTTAGTTCTTTTGCCATTTACTTTTACCCAAGGTACAAGGTAGGAATTTAGCTTCTGTCTCCTCAAAATAGGAAAGTAGCCTCTCGTAGCCACCCTGTCCATTCCCCATCATTTTGAAATATCACATTGATCTTCTAATAAATTCATACATATTTGACCTTTTCCTCCAGGCTACTTACGCTACACCACTGTGTTGATTTTTTTTTTTTTTTTTGCATATTTCTGAGCTGATAGTATAATCATTTTTTTTAATTTTTTTTCAACGTTTTTTATTTATTTTGGGGACAGAGAGAGACAGAGCATGAACGGGGGAGGGGCAGAGAGAGAGGGAGACACAGAATCGGAAACAGGCTCCAGGCTCTGAGCCATCAGCCCAGAGCCCGACGCGGGGCTCGAACTCACGGACCGCGAGATCGCGACCTGGCTGAAGTCGGACGCTTAACCGACTGAGCCACCCAGGCGCCCCATCATTTTTAAGAGAAAATAATAGTTGCTAGTTGATTCCAATCTACTGGTTACTGACCTGTCCTGTAAAGCATAAAAGAAAAAATACTGGCGTATCATTAAGCAGACTTCACAACTTGGGAGTCAGGTGGTCTTTTCCATGGGAGCAATCCTGTGTGCATTAGCCTGAGAGTGTCGATTTCTTCACTGTCAGCATGCCCCCCCCCAACCTTATTTTTGAAACTGTTATTAAATACAGTGAGAAGTTGATCTTAACAGAAAGTTCCCACCTTCCACGTTCACTGACCTAGTTTGGAGCACAGCAAGTTGTTGCTCAGCTTTTAAAAAACTGGTGACTCTCTCCAGGGGGTTTTAAAAAACTAATGCCAGGTGCTGCACATTCATACAAAGGCACAGCTCAGCATTTCCAGGCTCTTTCAACTCTTCCCTAGGCTGAAGCTAGCAGTTCAGTCGGTCTGTCCCCAAGGTAGCTAAGGGTCCCACCAGGAAAGAAAAGAGTCTTGCTTATTTAATTTTGATTTGCTTTGGAAAGCAAATACACACAAATTTTCGTAAGCGCCTGTGAGGACTCATTTGTTCACCTAGTAACTATTCAAATTTTCGTAAGCGCCTGTGAGGACTCATTTGTTCACCTAGTAACTATTTCATTGCGTAAATATATGTGGGCATCATCCTTCCTGTTTCCAAGGAGATTTAACTGTAGCCACAGGAAAAAAAAAAAAAAGTATGCAGATCAGAGAGCTCTCTTTTATGCATCTGATCACAACTTTTTCTATTTTGACCAAGGATTTCAAAAACCTTTTCATAGAAATAACAGGTGTTAATAATCTGGCATTCTGAAAAGTTACAAAGGTCAAAACTGGACCAGTTTGGGGTGAATTTAAAAACCGGGGAATCACGCACAGTTTTTAAATGGGTACTGTAACCAGTTCAGTGTATCATTGTGTTAGCTTAACGTTCTCTTAAACATAGCTTTCGACCTTATTTTCAAGGTGACCAATAGATTAAGAAACTCGTGCACAGGTCTTGTCTTCAGTAATTAAATTTAGTTTTTTTCCAGAACAGTTTTTCAAGCCATGGTTGGATCGATCATTAACAGTTTAAAAAAAATTTTTTTAATGTTTATTTATTTTTGAGAGAGAGAGAAAGAGTGAGAGAAAGAGCATGGGACAGGGGTAGAGAGAGAGGGAGACACAGAATCCAAAGCAGGCTCCAGGCTCTGAGCTGTCAGCACAGAGCCCGACGCGGGGCTCAAACCTAGGAACCATGAGATCACGATCTGAGCCAAAGTTTGAGGGAAGGGGGGGGAAGAACCATCAATGTACTTTTGACCAAATTCCTGTCATATGGAAGAAGGTTCAAGGGTATTGTGAATGACTTTCTACTTCAGGTGGTTCAAGATCATAGGCTTTTGGGGAGGATGAAACCCAGTGACATTGGTTTTTCAATCATGATTACAGACCGTGGATCTGGCATCAGTTGCTTACCTCATACTGGGAAAACAAATTGACAAAGTAACATAACTAGTATAATTAGCCTGCTTATTTTATAACATCTGGTTAGGGAAGGGGGGATTCTGACATATGTACTAATCTATCAGGCAAAAACTTTGACCATCAAGATACCAGTGTTAATGTGAGAGCAAAGAATTCAGTTTGACAAGTATTTACAGGATGCATATCATGTCCAGGAACCATGTTAGGGTCTCCTAGGTATAACCTTGAATTTCTCCCGGCCTCGGTTTTCCCATCTGTAAAAAGGGGAGTACTACAATTTGCCTTGCAAAATTTTTTTGTAAGGACTTAGATGAAGTACTTTATGATGTTAGCTTCCTAGCAGTCACTAAATAAATAATAGCTACTGGCAATATATGTTATTCACACAGGGAACATGGAAATCGATGCACAGTTAACGAAAAAAGGAAAAATGAACAATGTGTATGAAAAGCCTATTCACAAAAGAATAAACTCAAACAGCTACTAAAAAAAGAACATCAGCCCAACTTCACATACAAAAATATTAAAAAAAAAAAAAGAGTGAGATGCATTTCTTGACCATCAAATTGACAACTTATTTGAAAGTAATACTTACCTGTGGCAAGATTGTGGTAAAATGAGCTGTTTGGGGCCACACTAGTGACTTTGCAGAGTTGTAATCTTTCTGAAAAGGAATTAATCAATATGTACCCAAGGCCTTCAAAATGTTCATGTGGCCTTCAGCCTGATAGCTCTCCTTCTACTTAAAGATGTCTATTACACTGCTTTCTATTACAAAGATTTTTAAAAACAATCTAGATATAAAAAATAGAATGGTAAGATTTCATTCTACATCCACATAGTAGACTGTCATGTAGTGATAAACATAATGTTTGGCCAGAAATTTTTTACTATGATTATGATTAAAATGTTACGGGCAAAGAAAGATACAAATCTGTTGTACTTGGTGTTGTCTCTAGCATGTAAAAATATGTATGTATCAGTAAGTTGTTGCTGTATAACAAACCGCCCCTCAAAATTCAGTGACTTAAAATAGCCATTTATTTAGTTTATAATTCTGCAGTCCGTTCAGGCTAGGATCACCTGACCAATTCTTGTCATCTATGTATACCCCTCCTGGGTTTGTTTGGGTGTCTTTGATTAGCTGGTCAGTTGGAAGCTGGCTGATACAGGACAACTTCAGCTGGAATATTAACACTGTATTTCTAGAGTGGCGGAATTACCAGTGATTTTCAGTGTTTTACGTTTTCCCACTTTTAATTTTTATTTATTTTTTAGAGAGAAAGAGTGTGCGAGCAGGGGAGAGGAGCAGAGGGAGAGAGAGAGAGAATCTTGAGCAGGTTCCCTGCTCAGTGTGGAGCCTAATGTGGGGCTCAATCCCCCGCCCCCGAGATCATGACCTGAGCCCAAGTCAAAAGCCGGATGCTCAACCAACTGAGCCACTGAGGCGGCCTCGATTGTCCATTTTCTAAAAGCAAACCTTACCTTTAGAAGCAGATAGAAATTAAGATTCAAGGTGTATATCTGCTGTGTGTGCATCGAATGCCAAGGACATGTGGAAGCAGGGGTCGGATCACAGAGGAAGAGCACGGGGCACAGCCTGGGATGGAAGTCGGAGCTTCTCGAGCGGGTGGCACTTGGGCTGGAGGTTGACGGATGAGTAAAGAGGATTTGGCAAAGCAGTGGAGGGCGGGACTTTGAAGGCAGGCGAATGGGTCAGCCAGAAAGCCCTGTGCAGGTGGGGGGAAGGGTGCTGAGGCGAGGAGGGGAGTCAAGTGGGAAGGCGGTGCTGGGAGGGGAGGGCTTGTGTTTTACTGACTGGAAGCGAGCTAGGAGCGTTTAAACCCAGCCCTTACAAACTCAGAGCTGGGTCACCTTGAAAGGCAGTTCTCTTTTAAGGTTTTAAAAATACTAGTGGGGGGGGGGGGGGCCTGGGCGGCTCAGTCAGGTAAGCGTCCACTCTTGGTTTTGGCTCAGGTCATGATCTCATGGTTCGTGAGTTCAAGGCCCACATTGGGCTCTGTGCTGACAGCATGGAGCTTGTTTGGGATTCTCCCTCCCCACCCCCCACCCCCACCTCTCTCTCTCTCTCTCTGCCCCTTCCCTGCTCTCTCATTCTCTCTCAAAATAAATAAATACACTTAAAAGAATTTTAAAATATTAAATGATAGTCATGTGGACACTGGTACTAAAGAGGAGAATTCGCCTTCAGCTGAGATCAAAACTCCCAAAGAACAAGGGCACAAGTAAACGTACCACCGTCTATTTTCGGCCGACGTCCCTTTCCCCTTTGGAAGTGCAGAAAATCCGGCAACTGCCTGCTAAGGAAGCGGTTTAGGACAGGATTAATCAGTACCTGCTGATTAAATTTTGGGCTATAAAATGATAATCTAGCTGTCATGGTTCTACTGACAGTAGTCTATGTTACGTGTCTTCCAATGAAGTGCTTAATTAAAGTGAATGCCTAGATATTTAAATTCCGAGAGCCCACCAATCAGCTAGTTGTTTATGACTTTTCAGAGGACCCCTCCTGGTCCCAGTGGATGGTGGTCTGAGGTCCCTCTATGAAGAGCGTTCTCCTGTTCTGAGGGGCACTTGGGCGGCTCAGTCAGTTGAGCGTCCTACTTCAGCTCAGGTCACGATCTCACGGTTCACAGGTTCAAGCCCCGTGTCGGGCTCTGTGCTGACAGCTCAGAGCCTGGAGCCTGCTTTGGATTCTGTGTCTCCCTCTCTCTCTGTTCCTCCCCTGCTCATGCTCTGTCTCTCCCTGTCTCTCAAAAATGAATAAACGTTAAAAAAAATTTTTTTAATTAAAAAAAGAGCATTCACCTGTTCTGAAAATCAAGTTCAAGACCTCATCAGTGCCCGACTTAACTGCCGTAAGAAGATACAACAGAACACAGCAAACTGCTCCCCCCCACCCCCCCACCCCGGTTGACTAATGAATGGAAGTTCGCCTGTGGAATCCAGTCACCAGAGCCACAAATGCCACCTCACTCAGCAGGCTGTCAGCTCTTGTCCCTTCTTAGAAAGTCCAAGTAAATATAACATCAGTCTGTTGTCTGTGACAGCGGTAGGCACTTAGGAAAAGCTCAGGGAATCTTCTTTTACTCCCTTCTCTGTCTTTCCATGGCTTTCTGTGATCCCGAGCGGAGACCACGGAGACAAGGGCACTCTTTCCGTAATGATGAATGCCAGTTAATGAGGATTGCGACACTTAGCAAATAAAAATTAAGGGGTGCCCAATTCAGTTTGAATTTCAGATACACAACAGGTATAAATGGCAGACATACTTATCCTACAAGATTATTCGTCATGTATCTGACATTCAGAATGAACTGGGCATCCTATGTTTTATGTGCCAATCCCCACTTTAGGGGTTTGCCAGGATGGCACAGGTCCTTTGGCAGAAAAAGGGCAGGGCTGTGAACGGGGGTCGGAGAAGCCAGAGGGGGTGTCTGAGTCAGCATCGCTATGAGGAGCTCCTGTTTTCCGGACCCCCCGCCGGATTCTCTTTCATCATGACATCCCGGTGTGATTTTGTTGGGCAAGTCATTTCATGGGTTTCACTATCCTCCCAATGATTCCGTCGAATTTTATGTAGCTTACCCGGAGAGAAACGAGCTTGTTTAAGCAAGACTAGCTAATTTGCTCATTTGAGAGCCAAAAGTTTGTTAGATCACAGTAGCAGCTACCCAGCCCAAATGTGCAAGGATATTGGAGTTTAAAAAAAAGAAAAAATGAAGACTTTATGAAAACCCTAAAGTATGAACTGCAAATGAGAATATTCACTTTCAGGAACCTGCCTGAGAACTCCATGGACATCAGCTAGAGCAACTATACAATACAACTTGGACACTGCTCTTGGATTAGAAATTAGAAACTAGAAAAAAATATCCTTCAGCTTCAAGTGGCCAAGAGGGGAAAAAAAAGATAGAAAAAAAAAAAAAAAAACCACAAAACGGCTCTGTTCTAGAGACAGCCAGATTCCTCTTCTATCTAGTCCTAACTTTGAAGCTTCCACCTTATATTACGCTCTGTCCTCACTGCACACTGGTCCCTCTGGCGCGAGGCTTCCAAATGGCAAGGTCCTCATTAATCTGCGAAGAGTATGCTTAGAATCTGTCTGTGGTTGGGCATTGTTTGTTCTCAGCTTTACGTCCTGAATGTTTTCCAGGAGTCCCGCAAAGGATGTTTGCTCCTTCCAATACACTCTGCCAAATGTGTGCTAATTACTTCCCGCCCCAGGAATCGCTTCTCGGTCTGTTTGGTGCTGCAGCTCCACGTTCTGGCGCCTTGGGTTGTCTGCATGCCGCGGCGACAGAGGATGTCTGTCCCCACTCTTGGGACAAAGTGCCGTTTCCTATTTGGGGTCTGATCTGAAAATCAATTCCCCACAGAGCAGAAACACTGATTTCACTCATGCATTCTTCCACGAATTATTACTGAGCACCTATTATGTGCCAGGCACTGTATGAGGCTGTGGAAACTGACGTGAAAAAAGCAATATGCCCCCTATAGCCTAATGCAGGAGGCAGATATTTATCTAAGAGCTTCCACAGCGTTGAGTGTTTTTGATAGGAAAAGCGTAATATACGTGAGGATGCCACAGGGGGCTTAACCTGGGTTGGGAAAGGCTTCCTGGAGGAAGTGGTGTTTAAGCTGAATAGCAGTTAGTAAATGTAAAAGAAAAATGCGTGTGTGTTGGGGGAGGGTGGGCAGTGAAACAGAAACAACATATGTCAACGCCCCTCAGGAGAAGCAAGGAGTATGATGGGTCATAAAGACAACCAGAATATGAAGGAGGCTTCAGGAGGTCCACAAATATTTAGGAAGTGTCTACTGTGTACCAGGCACTGTTCTAGAATCTGGAGGTACAGTTTGGAGCCCGACAGACATGGAGGAGGTCCTTAAATCCTAGCAGAGGAAGACGGACGACAAACAAGAAGCCAGTGAAGAGATGACCTCACGCATGGATAAGTTCACGGAAACAATAAAATAATGACTTTGGGTTTGAGTGGGCTAGGAGTAGAGCTGCCTCAGCCAAGGGGGTCCGGGAGAGGGTCTTTGAGGAGATGACACTTGCAATGAGGGCTGCATGTGGGGAGGAAGCAGCCATTTTAAGGGCCAGGGTAGGCAAGAATGCCATGAGACAAAGACCCGCAGGGACCCTTAGAGCCACGTTTAGGAATTTCAGCTTTATCCCAAGGGTAACGAGAAAACAGCTGAGTCTGTTCCAGAGATAAGTAGTGTGATTTGAAATAATGATTATTTTGGCTTTGCTGTAGAGTCTAGATTGGAGAGGAACAAGACGGAATGTAGCAGGTGGTCCAAGGGATGGGAAAAGGGATTGTGTCCAGAAACATTTAGAAATGAGAGTTGGTTATCTTGTTGACTGGCTTGTACTGAGGATAAGGGAGGGAGAGGAGGGGAGAAGGCCTTTTTTTATTTTTTTGTCTTGTGCAACTGGATAGCTTGTAGTAGCATTTGCTAAGAAGGGGAGATGAAAATAATGGGTTATATCTTGGATGTGTTGGAAGGGGGTCCCCGTGGTACATCTAAGTGGGGGTGCTCGAAAGAAAGGCACATGCCTGGGTCTAGGCTCAGAAGAAAGGTCTGGGTTGGACATGTAGAACTGGGAGCTATTAGAAGAGGAGATAACAAAGCCGAGGGGAAGCGTGGACCAAGAAAAGAGAGCCTCAGGCACAGCTCAGGATGACTTTCATTTTGCAAAATTTATTATATATCTAGCATGAAAACGTTCTTCGGTAGGCACTGTGTAACACGTGTAACGTGTCTCTTGATAAGAATTGTGTATAAGGAGGCCAAGGGCATGAAGAGGATGCCACCAAGGCCAAGGATATGGGTGACCCCCAACCATATTGGTAATAAGCACAGTAACGAGTGATGCAGTGTCTCTATGCCAGGCACTGTGCTGGTTGTTGGAGATCAGCGAATGAGCCCAAAAGCTCACAGATGGAAGGGAAGTTACGCATGTAGGGAAATAACAACGGACCATCGTGGGACAAAGGACATTGTGGGACACAGAAGAGGGAGGTGGTTGTAATGGTCTGGACCACTAAGGAGAGGAAGTGATGCGCTTGACCTGTGGGTGCAGCCAAATGACCAACGCTAGGGCAGAGACAGATTGTACCAAGCCTCATTGGGGCTTGCAAAGATAAAGCCCTTAAAACTCTTTACAGTTCATAAAATACTTGTGGGCTGGTGGGTATTTTGAAGCTATTTTCAAACATTACAAAAATGAAAGCCTTCTATGGCAAAGTAACTTGATGAAACATCAGCTCACTCTTCCCTGGTCCACATCAGGTAACTGAATGGGGTCTGAAGTAGGAAAGCCAGAGACCGCCATCAGGAACTGCTGGGAATTTGCTTCTTGTACTTGGGCTACCCATGGGCTGTTCAACTTCTCTGACCCTAAGTTCCTTCATCTGTAATCTAGGTGGGCAGCCTATGAAACACTCTCCACATGATGAGGATGAACGTCATGATGTCCCCAAATCAGACCAATGCACTCAGGAGATGGCCCAGGATATCCCAAGTATTCTAGTTACATTCGGTAACACTGATAAATACTTGCAGATGTATCTTCAGGACAGGCATCACATTTGATGGGCCTGGGACCGGGTGTCGCATCTTGGGATACCCCTCGGTATACTCGAGTTAATTAGCAACATTATCTGTGCCACCCATGAGTAAACTTACTGAACAGAAAGTATACCTACTGAATAGAAAATAGAATGACCAAAGCCACAGTATTGGGGGAGCAAGTCAGAATCTCCATCCGATTGATGTGGATTAAGAAAACCAAAATGTACAACAGGATCCAAGTTGCCTAAAGTTGGGATTAACTAGCAGAGACTATCCAGCATCAGGTAATAAGGTTGAAACCACCCAAGGGTAAGAGTTGTTTCTAATCCTAACAATGTAATGTCCTTTCGAGTCCATAGCAATTTTGGCTGAAGCCACGATTTTAACACTAAATATGTCCTCCACCATTAATTTTTCAGTCTAGACTTTGCAAATAAAGGAGACCATCTGTTGGTTAACCTCACATTACTTTTTAGTTACTTTTGCTGCATTAACGGCCTGCTCAAGTCACCGGTTTTAGACACAAAGACTAGGCATACGGAAGGAGGTGACGCCAGCTTTGAATACACTGAAAGGGTGACAAGGGACCGGCCAGTTGGTCATGATGCCAAGCAGTGAGCAAAGAGAGGGAATTTGACACTGAAAGTTGTGGCATTAGGTGAAAGGTCTAGCAGGCATTTGGGAATCTAAGGGCTGGACCCTGTTCTAGCAGCTGGATCCAGATGTCCCTCATAGCAACCACCTTGGTGGAGATGGGAACCTTCTGTGACTTTTTAAGCAGAAGGAGCTCAGATCCACCTGTTCTGTCCTGGGGAGAGAACAGGAGAGTGTGGAAGTGTCTAGATGGTCTTTCTAACTGTCCAGCTCCTCCGGAAGATCTTCAGGGAGCAGTGGAAATCATGCAGGAAGATCTCATTTCTCCTGAGCACTGGGCTAATTTTCTCCTCTGGCTGCCTTCACGAGCCAGGAATTCAAATAAATGGTGGTGCACTTCTTGTTCTAACAGGTCAATAATGTCAACTTCCAACAGCCACACCAACCATGTTATCCAGCATAAAAATGAATCTGAGCATTTTACAACATTCTGTTTTCCTTTAAGAAAAGTATTTAACTGGGTGGCTGGGAGGGCTCAGTCGGGTAAGCAACCAACTCTTGACGTCGGCTCGGGTCATAATCTCACAGTTCCTGGGACTGAGTCCTGCATCGGGCTCTGTGCTAACAGCGTGGAGCCTGCTTGGGATTCTCTCTCTCTCCTCTCTCTCTGCCTCTCTCTACCTCTCAAAAATGGATAAATAAAACTTTTGTAAAAAAGTATTTATCTTTCAGGAATATGTAAGTTTACCACATTGTGAATAATAACAAACATCCCTGTACCATCATCACCTAACTTAAAAAAGAAAACATTAGGAATACAGTCGAAGCCTTTATTACAGCCCTCCATGAGGACAAGGCATGTCACCGATCTCTAGGAACCCCTAACCTGAAATTGATTGCAGTTTCAAAGGGAAAGATGGCCACCTGCGGCGAGGCGGGGACCTGGTCCGAGAACTTTCCAGGCAGTCATAGCACCGGGGCATGCTTTTCCCAGAGCCCAGGCCCTCTGAAGCCTGGTGAGATTCCCTCCCACCACAGCCCAAATCCATGCTGCCAAGTAATGCCAACGAACTTTAAAACTCTGCAGCAAGTAAGTACAGTTTAGTACGTTTTTTAAAAATTCAAGTTCATTACCATGAAAATGAGCCTCTTCTCTGTCACAGCTTGCAAATTCTCTCTGACATTCAATTGACTGATCAGCAGACCTGTGCTTTATAGTAGGAGACTTTTTGCCTTTCTCTTTGATCTGATTTCCCCCTATTTAATAGACAATTTTATAGGCTCTTTAAATCCCACAGGTTCGGAGACAGCAAATAATTACCAGTAGCAATTTTAGAATAAAGCCAACCTGAATGAGTTCAGTTAAATTATGCAATACTTAGTAGTGGCGTTTTTTATTTTAAATAAGGACAGCAAACCAAAACCCCAAACAATCATTATATTGCCTCCAATTCCTCCCGACAGCTGTCTGTTCAACTTCTGACCTGTTTGTAAAAATCTGCACACCATCTACCAAAGGGATACACACATGATTGCAAACTTCTGTTCTAAGGACATTAAATAAATTATTTCTTTAAGATCATATGGCAGATCTATAATTAATTAAACCCACCATGATATTACGGGCAAAATAATTTAGCTTTTCTAAAAAGGTAAATGTAATTTGCCGATCCGGTATTTGGAAGAATGCTTTGCCCAAAATCAATTCCTTTAGTTTCTAGAGAATAGAAACTAGAGGTAATCTCATTTTAATTATATCTCTTTATTGCTAACAAAGGAATGATTTATGCAATTAAATTAACTGGCTAGGAAATTATTCTCAGCTGGGCTGTCCTAATTCTTTGCTTTCTGAATTGCAGGCTCTTACACTTTCCTATGTAGATTAATTTTCCTGATATGCAAACAATGCCTCCGTGTTCGTCTTTTCCTTTTTTTTTTTTTTTAATTCAGAAGTCCCCTTTTCTTCTTGCCAACGACATGAGTAATATTTGTGGAGCTGCTGGGCTTTGACTAGTATTTTTTTTAATGTTAAAAAGATGAAAAAGATCTTTTCTTTCCAATCTCATTATTACAGAACAGAGCAAGGTTTGAGGGTTTTCTTATCTGTGGTACTGGAACAGCAGCAAAGACACGGAAAAAATTGCAGAAATGTCAAAGGCTGCAAAATTTGAAAGTGGCTTCAGCAGCCCCAGAAGTGGTAAATTAGCGAATGCTTCTAGGACCGTCTTTCTTCAGAGCTTCCCCCTGTCCCTCCGGCCCCCACCCCCCCATCCTAGAGCCCCTCTGTCGGCCCCAATTATTTCCTACAAAGTTCAAGCAGGTAAATAGCACGCGATAAAAACCACCTGCCGAAAGTCCACATTCATGGAGTGGCCTCCGTGAACAGCACTGATCATGGTGCAGGGGGTCGTAGGCAGGCAAGCGTGGGTTACAAAGGAATTCAGACACTTTCTCCGTCCCTAAATAGTTGATGACCCTGGAGGCAATTTTTGGTAGAAATGTTTATGAAATAAAATCTATTCCTGTATGGGTAGATTGAAGATAGAATGATGGCATTATTTGGGACCTACATTAAACCAGACTACTTTTTTTTTGTTTTTAAACATTTATTTTTGAGAGACAGAAAGAGGCAGAGCACAAGCAGGGGAGGCGCAGAAAGAGAGAGGGAGACACAGACTCCGAAGCAGGCTCCAGGCTCCGAGCTGCCAGCACAGAGCCCGACGTGGGGCTCGAACCCACGAACCGCGAGATCAAGACCTGAGCTGAAGTTGGCCACTTAACCGACTGAGCCACCCAGGCGCCCCTAAATCAGACTATTTTTAAATATTCTGTATATTTTGTTATTGGCTCTTTTAAAATAGGAAGAGGTAAGGAGTTGCAACATATATAGGCTGGTGATGTTAAGAAAATGACAGAAGAGACTAGGTGCACTTTTTCTTTTGAAGCCATATGTGACAGTGGCATGCTTTCCAGTGCATTCACCTTTATCTACTGGACCAGGGCTCACAACCTTCCTCTGTAAAGATAACGGAGTCCAAGCTTGTCCTGCCGGCCACATGACAGGCGAGTAGGTTGAAAGGCAAGATGTTGGCATAAAGAAAGCAACTTTATTGGGAAAGCCATCAAAGCAGAAGATGGCAGACGATCGTTTTATTGTCCCAAAGAACAACAAGACTGGAGCCAAAGTCAGACACTTAACCGACTGAGCCACCCAGGGGGCCCTCTCTGACCCTGGGTTTTCAAGGGGGGTACAGAGTGTTAGTTCCGTGACTTTTCTGCTTACTGTTTACCAATAGAGATCCCTTGGCTACTTTAGTTCATAAACACTGCCTCAGTTCATGAAGACCTTATTAAAATCCAAAATACATTTCCTGACAAGTCTCTCCACCATAGGTCCCCATATACTGTCTGTTTACAGAGCTAGATCGTTGTGTTGGTCCTTTTTCTTTCCTTGTTTAGCATTTCCCCTCCTGCTCCAGCTTGATAACCACTTTTAAAAAAAACAATCTTTTTTAATGTTTATTTTTGAGAGAGAGAGACAGAGTGCAAGCAGGGGAGGGACAGAGAGAGAGAGAGAGAGAGAGAGAGAGAGAATCCGAAGCAGGCTCCAAGCTCCGAGCTGTCAGCACAGAGCCTGATGTGGCGCTCGAACTCACGAACGGTGAGATCGTGACCTGAGCCGAAGTTGGACACTCAACCAACTGAGCCACCCAGGTATCCCTATGTGTTCTCTTTTAAATTAGGTGACAGTAGGGGCGCCTGGGTGGCTTGGTCGGTTAAGCGTCCGACTTCAGCCCAGGTCATGATCTCACAGTCCCTGAGTTTGAGCCCCTGTGCGTCGGGCTCTGTGCTGACCGCTCAGAGCCTGGAGCCTGTTTCGGATTCTGTGTCTCCCTCTCTCTCTGCCCCTCCCATGTTCATCCTCTGTCTCTCTCTGTCTCAAAAATAAATAAACCTTAAAAAATAAATAAATAAATAAATTAGGTGACAGTATAGGGATGCTGTTATTATATTTCACAATGTAGTAGCCTTGTAGATTTCTGAAATATAATACCTTTCTTTTGGAACAACAGAAATGTCTTCACGTTCAATCCCTATGTAAAGATTTTGATCATTTAAGTGTTACAACCAAATATTTAACAAACTAAAGAGTCTGCTTGATATTCTGAATACGCAGAGTAGATTCAACTAGCTCTTGAGAAATGAAGCACATTATAGAGTTTTCATTATATTGAAACTAATGCTCACTACTGTGATTTGTATCAATTAAAACATAGCCTATTGTTTCAGGGTTTCTGGGCTGGGACCCCATGTCAGATGTTTATAATTCCTTAGGAAAAATTCTCTTATAACCAGAAAAAAAAAAAAAATGGTCGCCTTCAGGAAAATAGAAAATGAGAAATATTTTTATCCGTAAGAGTTAGGGAAAACTTCTCAGTGGGTACTCTAAGTCTGACCTGGATTCCTAACCCCCTTCCAATTAGAACAGGGCTGCCTCACCACACATGCCAATGATCTATTTAAAAGACTTCGAGGGGACATTTCTCGTGGGGTTGATGGAGGCAGAAAAGACTTAGTGGGCCTGCTAAGGAAAGTCAGCCATTCGGGGCATGCTATATAACTGCCAAATCGCGGGGACTAGGGTAGGATAGGCGGGTCTTGAGTTTCAAAGAAAAAAAATATATGGGGCAAAAGGCTGGTGGTAATCCCAGAGAGCCACAGAAGAAACAAAGGTGGGAAAAGAACCGTATTTGTATTTCCTATAAGGGAACCCAGAAACCGTGCTCGCCAGAATCTGCAGATCTAAGTCGCTGGCATTGCCCCTGGCTTGTAGAGTTCATGCTTTGGGCTCCAAAATTCTGGAAACATGGCTAATAAATATCTGACTGCTTTTGTTAAAAGTGACCAAAAAAGTCAGATCCTATTTGGAGGATTTTTTTTTTCCAAATAACTAAGATCTCGAATATTTTTATAGTTTATTTTTTAATTAATTAATTTTTTGGTGTTTATTTATTTTTGAGAGAGAGACAGAGCCCGAGCAGGGAAGGGGCAAAGAGAGAGAGAGAGAGAGACACAGAATTCAAAGCAGTCTCTGGGCTCTGAGCCGTCAGCACAGAGCCTGACACGGGGCTCGAACTCACAAACTGAGAGATGATGACCTGAGCTGAAGTCAGTTGCTTAACCAACTGAGCCACCCAGGCGCCCCTTTTTAAAAATTTTTTAATGTTTATTTATTTTTGAGAGAGAGAGGGAGACACAGAGTCCGAGGCAGGCTCCAGGCTCCGAGCCATCAGCACAGAGCCCCACATGGGGCTCGAACTCACAAACCTCGAGATCATGCCCTGAGCCAAAGTCAGACGCTTAACTGCCTAAGCCACCCACGCGCTCATATTTTTAGATTTCAAATTGCAGATATAGAGAAGTTACACAGAGTTCTAGAATACCACCAACCTTTTTGCTGTGTCATTACATAGTTAAAAGTCACAGCCAGGGGGAGTAGCTCCAGCCAAAGTCCAAGGTTTGTATTTTTTCCCTTTCCAGGTACTGCACTTACAAAAGGGGGGCCCTGGGATGTGGTACAGGGGCTGAGGGGCTCTATGGCTGAGTGCATAGATGAGACGGGTTTTTTTCCTCGAATGCCTAGATCCCACAGAGGGACAGGTGTGAGGGGCGAGGTGTACCCCTGGGCAGATGCTCTGTAGGGTATGAGAGCATGCGCTCTGGCCTTGCCCCCCTGCCCACCTTTCTGGGCAGTTGGGGAAAGAATCTTCACTCACAGGAACCTTGGTAGTTTCCCTTCACCCTGGACATAAAAAAGTGAAGCAAAACAGTCATCCTTCTCTTTGCTGGCAGGGGCGGGACTAGCTGTGCCACAAGAGTCGGCCCGGGTGACCTAACTGGTGACACAGCCACGGAGTACTAACGCCCGGATTGGAGCAAACGGGACAACTAACAACACGTGGACGGAGAGAAAGTCTAAGAGTTGACAAACATCCAGGGATCCTTCTTGAGAGCAGGAATCACGCATTCACTTCTTTCAAGGCACTCGTATTGGACCCGGTATAACGTGGACCCTTAGTAAATGTGGTTTGAGTTATCGAGTGAAGAAGAGGGGGAGGGGGGCGCCTGGGTGGCTCAGTCGGTTGGGCATCCGACTTCGGCTCAGGTCACGATCTCGGGGTCGGTGAGTTCGAGCCCCGCGTCAGGCTCTGGGCTGATGGCTCAGAGCCTGGAGCCTGCTTCCGATTCTGTGTCTCCCTCTCTCTCTGCCCCTCACCCGTTCATGCTCTGTCTCTCGGTCTCAAAAATAAATAAAACTTTAAAAAAAAAAAATTAAAAAAAAAAAAAAAGAAGAGGGGGAGGGGGCCTAGGCTTTGTAAAAATGAAGAAAGCCCAGCCAGGGGTAGGAGCGTGGGGTGAACAGGGCTTCATGTATAAGACATGTCTAGGGAGGCCACCCATCCTGGTTTGCCCAGAACGGAGTGGTTTCCGGAATGTGGGATGTGTGGCTCTAAAACTACGACAATGGGGAGCCATTGGAAGGAGGAGAATTCATGGAAGACACCAATGAGGGGCAACCCTATTATACCTTTGAATACAGTGAAGTTTCTTCACTCAGTTGTTTACCAAATATGACTTCGCTTCCATTATGTGCGAAGTTCTAAAGATTAAAAAACACAGTCTCTGGCTTCCAAAGAACTGATATATAAAGTTGCTTTGGTGACGTTGGACAACTTCGCCCTCCCGGAAAAATGCAATTGAGTTGGGAGAACTTTTTAAGAGGGATTAACGTTCCCATGACATTTTTTTTTCTTCGAATCTGGTCGAAAGGAAGGTTTTAAGCATCTCAGTCTTCTCTGAATCCTCTCTCCTTTGCCTGCTGATAGAGCTGAAGCAGTACGTCAACACTGGTAGTGGGTGGCTGGAATCACGAGTACAGTAGGACTTGTTTTTCTGGTTAGATTCTATTTCTTTCGAACTGTAAAATCTCACCTCGCACGTGCCACAGCCATTTCTGTTGCCTCTATTTCTTGGACTTTACTAGTAATGACAGCTGTTTACGAAGAGTGCTAAGTAGTTCGCATTTATCATCTGATTTTAACCCTCACGGCAACCTTGCGAGGTAAAGACACTACAGTCCTTGATTCGCAAATGAGGAACCTTAGGCTGGGTGTCCCAGTTCACACGGCTGGTCAGCTGTAAACACGGGGTTTGAAGGTCTTTCCAAAAGACCTTTTAAAAAAAAAAATTTTTTTTTTCATTTGTTTATTTTTGAGAGACAGAGTGAGACAAAGCGTGAGCGGGGAAGGGGCAGAGAGAGAAGGAGACACAGAATCCGAAGCAGGCTCCAGGCTCTGAGCTGTCAGCAGAGCCCGACGCAGGGCTTGAACCCACAAACCCGGAGATCATGACCTGAGCTGAAGTTGGACGCTTAACCGACTGAGCCGCCCAGGTGCCCCAGGATCACCTCCTTTTTAGAAATGCAAGGTATCAGGTCCCACCCAGACCCACTAAATGACTATTTTAACAAGAGAAGAGCTCTAGCTGACTTGCACGCATAAGGAGACCTGTAAAAAAACCTCACCCCGCTGTGGGTGGATGCCCCTTAAAGTAGTGATTCTGCAACTGGGACCCCGAGCCAGCAGCACCAGCTTCACCTGGGAACTTGACTGAAGTGCACGTTCTAGAGCCCCACCCGGCCCTTCGGAATCAGAAAGGCTGGGGCAATAAGCTGGTTGAGCCCTCCAGGTGATTCTGATCGACTTGGAGGTCTGAGAACCCTCCTGATATCATTCTTACACCTTCGCTTAACCTGGAAAGAAGAGCCAGCAGCGACACCTTGTGGAGCCAAGGGAAGTCTGCACCTTTTCTACGCGTGCACCTGCTCCTCCCTGGTAAGATAAGACTGTCATGACCTTTGTTCCCTGCACTGAAAATACAAGGCTGATTTCTTTCCCTATGAACTATTTGCTTTAGGGTCTTGCGCCCGTTGTGGTCAAGCAGACCAGATTCTTTAATTCGGCAAACATTTACTCATTCGGCACCAAGCAGGTGTAAAGGATTGCAGTAGAGGTGGGGCAGAAGATAGAAAGCATATCAGATTGGTCCCCGGAGCGATCTACCAACAGTTATATCTATAGCAGCACCCGCTGCCATTTGAATATCTGCTATGTGGCAGGCACCGTGCTAATTGCTTTCCCAAACTCCCTCGGTCCTTATGTGCTAGAGATGTAGTCATTACTCCCATTTTGTGATAAAGTAATATGAGGGCTAATTCTAACGCCGATGCTCTTAATCACATAGCAACAGAACGCCATGGGGGAAGGGAAGGGGAAAAAAAAGTTTCAAACAGAAGAGGGAGGCAAACCTTAAGAGGCTTTTAAATACAGAGAACAAACTGAAGGTTGATGGGGGGTGGCGGGGGGAGAGGGGAAAACGGGTGATGGGCAGTGAGGAGGGCACTCGTGGGGATGAGCACTGGGTGTTGTATGTAAGCAATGAATCGCGGGAAATCTACTCCCGAAACCAAGAGCACACTGGATACACTGTATGTTAGCCAACCTGACAATAAGTTCTATTTAGAGAAAAAGTAAAAAATAAAAATAAATAAATAATTTTAACATAATAAAAAAAATTAAGAAGGAAACAAGAAATCGCAGAGCAAAGCTTCATAAAGCGATCCCCAAGGCTCCCTGTTATTAGAGTCGCTTAGTCACTTGTTTCAAGAGTAGATTCCCAGAGACGCACCAAATCAAGGCATGTTTCACAAACGTGACGCTCAGTCTGGGAACTACTGTGCTACACCATACTGCCTCCGTTGCGGCATTGACCTTCGAAGGGCCCTGGAGTTATCCTGAAATGGCGAGCGGCAAAGATTCCTAAGCAGTGGGGGAAGCGATGACCAAGTTTGTATTTCAGGAAGATCTATGGGGAGGCAGTGTGAATGGATTAGAGGATGGTGACGATGTGAGGGACTGATGTGACCAGTAATCTTCTCGGAAAAAAAGAATGTCCCTGAGTTATCGATGCCAGTGGCGATCCGGATTTGTTTCCTAAGTGACTCGCTCATCGTCGTATGGGTATCTCAAATTCTTGTCTCAGGAAAAGTCGGTTTTAAGAGTTGCATGGAATCTGAGCTAGAATTCCAGAACCAAGCAGTAGGAGGATAACTCAGATAAAATAATCTTAAGGGGCCCCTGGGTGGCTCAGTCAGTGGAGTGTCTGACTCTTGATTTAGGCTCAGTCCGTGATCCCAGGGGCCGTGGGATTGGGCCCCGAGTCAGGCTCTGCCCTGAACGTGGAGCCTGCCTGAGATTCGCTCTCTCTTCCTCTGTCCCTCTCCCCAGCTCACACACTCTAATAAAAAAATATAAAATAATCTTAAAAAGATAATAAAACCGGGTCAGAAATTGGAGCTTTGGGATGAATTATCCATGTAGCGAAATTTTAAATAATTTTAAGTTACTGTTTAGAATCTATTTTGACTCTAAATAGATTGTCTCTCAGTTCTTTCTGACACTGGTTTTTGTTTTTGTTTGTTTTTTTCCAGTCGTTGCTATCACTTTAAATTTGTCAGCTTTCAAATCTGAAAACCAAGTTATTCTAGCATTGGTTATGCAAGTTGCGTTATGCCCCCTGGTGGCAATATGGGTAGGCAGAACAGAGTCCTGTTTTCAATCAAAGGGACAGAGCCAACTTAATTGAAGTAGGTGGCGGGCCCTGAATTTGAAATGGAATTTCATATAAAACTTTTCTGGTCTTACTAAAAATAGGAAACATCCCGCGAAGCTAAAATCAGATGTATTAAGTTTAGCCTGCAAGGTGCATATTTCAATTTCCCTTGATTTGTCATAAAATGGATTAGCTCCTTGAAATGTCAGTTGAATTTGAAATTAAATATTTGCTCTACATACAGCTGAGTGGCTGGATTCCTACAAGAGGGCTAGAGTCTAAATACGTGCAGAATGTCCTTCAAGATCAGGCCGCAGTGAGTGTCACACACAATGCCATTTATTTCCTTCAGAGCACTAGTTTCCCCGCGAATAAACTTGAAAACGTTACGCCGCTCACCTAAGTCATATATGTTCAAGAAAGCTTTGGGAAAAAAACTTCGAATTTTGTACTGTATTCTTCAATGTTAACAGCCAAATACAGGTTATCATTTGGATTACACTGAGGGCTTCTTGAATGTGTGTGTTTGTTTTCTTACCCGTTTGGGGGGAGAGAGTAAAGCTCTCAAACTAGCGGAACATATGTTGGTGTTTGGTGCGAGAAAAGACCAAAGATATGGGGGCGTCTGGGTGGCTCAGTCAGTCAAGTGTCCAACTTCGGCTCAGGTCATGATCTCGTGGTTCATGGGTTCGGGCCCCGTGTCAGGCTCTGTGCTGACAGTTCAGAGCCTGGAACCTGCTTTGGATTCTGTGTCTCCCTCTCTCTCTGCCTCTCCCCTGTTCCTGCCTTCTCTCTCTCTCTCTCTCTCTCTAAATTAACAAAAAAATAAAAAATAAATCAAATAAAGGATGAGAGAAATAAGTTTCTTGCTGGATTTAGATAAACCTGGCCTCGATGGATACATTATTTGGTCACGGGAGGAAAAAATGGCAGTGCCTTAACTAAACATAAGTGACTACCAGGTGCTTAGCATGATGCTGCCCTAGAAAGTACTAGAGAGAACTGGGGGAGACACGGCCTCAAGAAACATTAAGTCTAGCAAGTGAAGATGTGTAAAAACTCACAATGATATAAATTAATGAAAATAATAACAGATATAAAGGAAAACCTGATATAAAGTTTAAAAGGGTGTATCAGCTGTAGTTTGGAATGAGACTTGAAAAAGGAGTACTTTCCAGATGAACATACAAAGGAAAAACATAAGCTAAGGGAGAAAACACGTGCAAACAGAAAGTTCGCGGAAGTGAGATGCGCCAAAAGGACACTCAACCAGTTAAAGTTGTGATGAGAAATGGCGAGAGACAAGGCCAGAGTCTGGATTAAGAAGGGTCTTAATAGAACTCATCACATTTACTTTATCCTGTAAGTGAGGGGTCCCATGACTTTCTCATTCATGAAGCCCTTCGTCTTTCAGAGATTCTTTCAGTGTGCCCCTTGGCCAAACAAAACAAACCAAACCAAAACAAACCAAAACAAAACAAAAACAGGTCCATTAAGAAGTAGTTAGATTAGAACAACTTAAGGGGCATTTATGTCCTAACAATGTGTGCTTAGGAAAAATAACACAAAAACGGAAAGACTATTTTTATTGTGCTCTTAAATAACCAGTTACTAAGTGGATATGCATGCCTGTTGGGCATTGTACACATTCTCGAAACTTGCTCTGGAAACTTGCAGTCAGATTACACCTCACTACCCTCATTTCTTACTCCATAATGATTTCCATGTGATACTTAATATCACAGCAAATGCCAGAAACCCACTTCATAAAGATGTATCATGGAAAGGAATGCAGGGTGATCTAACTTTGAAACTTTGGACTACCTTGGGCTAGTAGTTTCCATGGTGTCCAATAGGGAGCAACTATCGCTGTTTTCCTTTGCAAATCTCAACTATCCTGTGGTCCCCCGTGGGGTCACCACGGCACCCTGGCACAGCTGGAAAATCCAAAAAGACTTTGCACAAATCGCTGACATAATCTAACTTGCATGTTTAAAATGCCCTGATGCCTTTGTGAGGGTGGTGAGACCAGGATCCTGGTAAGATCATGGCAAACATCGGGTAGGAAATGAGGATGCGAATTGCACCACGGGTGAAGACGTGACAAGAGGCAGAGAGGGGTCCATCGAGCCACAGCTCTTGCAACTAAATGATATGAAGGAGTGAGGCGAGTGTCACAAGAGGGAAAGCAGAGGAGTTACTTTTCCAACACGGGCAGAGTGTAGTTAGTGATACTGTTTAGCAGAACGTGTGTTGAGTATTTCGATAATCGTGCTTGAATCTAATTGGTTGCCCTTGCAATCCTGCATTTTATTTCATGCATGGAAAACATCATTTTGAGAGGGCCCATTAGGCTCCACCAGAATGCCACAAGGTTAAAACCATCTACTGACTATCGGATATACAAGTGCGAAATTCAGGAGAAACGGGAAAAATGTAATTAAACGTACATAGTGCATGTAAAAGTTGCATAGATGTTTTTAGCTTGTGGTGGAAGCTATGGGTGTAGATACAAGTTTTCAAGGAAAAGTAAGGGGTTGAAGATCAAGGGCAGAAGCCTAGAACACAAACACTTCAGAGGTTCAGAGGTTCAGAACGTTGAAAGTGGTCCCCGGGGGAAAAACATTTAAAGGGACAGGGAGTGAAGAGAACCAAGAAAGTGGTACTACGGAGACAAAGAGAAAAAAGTATCGGGCAGGTGGAATGTAAGAAAGATAGAGACTTGAACAAGTATCCAGGGAACTTTGATATTAGTAATGTTTTGGTGATCTTAGAAAGTCCAATAAATTAGCATGGATAGAAGGAACAATGTCATGAAGGGCAGAGAATGAAGCAGATTCACATGGATAGGATTACGGTTTCCTAGAAATCCGGTTCTTTTTGAAGATTAATTAACCAGTTACGATAACTGTTACTAGTTTCAGGTGGACCATATCATGCTTTAGCAATTCTATCCATGACTCAGTGTTCATCATGGTAAGTGTGCCCTTGATCCCCCTCCCCTCACCCTCTCCCCGTTGGTGACAAGCAGTTTGCTCTCTGTAGTCCAGGGTCTGTTTTTTATTTTTCCCTTTTTTTTGTTTCTGAAATTCCGCCTGAGTGAAATCATATAATGTGTCTAATTTCACTTAGCATTATACTCTCTAGGTCCATCCATGTTGTTGCAAATGGCAAGATCTCATTCTTTTTTATGGCTGAGTAATATTCTGAAACACATATACACACACACACACACCTTATGTCCATTCATCTATCGATGGACACTTGGGTTGCTTCCCTATCTTGGCCTTTCTAAATGATGCTGCCATAGACATAGGGGTCCATGTGGCTCCCTGAATTAGTGTTTCCAATACCCAGTAGTGGAATTACTGCGACATATTCTATTTTATTTTTAATTTTGTGAGGAACCTCCATACCGTTTTCCACAGTGGCTGCACCAATTTACATTCCCGCCAACAGTGCATGAGTGTTCCTTTTTCTCAATACCCTTGCCAACGCTTCTTCCCTCTCTTTTTTATTTTAGCCATTCTGACAAGTGTAAGGTGGTATCTTGGTTGGGGGTAGGGGTGGGGGACAACAGCTTAAAGGTGGAGATAGGTCCAGGGGGTTAAACTTTTAAATATAAAAAGAAAGAGAGGGGCGCCTGGGTAGCTCAGTGGGTTGAGTGTCCGACTTCGGCTCAGGTCATGATCTCACAGCTCATGGGTTCTAGTGCCACATCGGGCTCTGTGCTGACAGCTCAGAGCCTGGAGCCTGCTTCGGACTCTGTGTCTCCCTCTCTCTCTGCTCTTCCCCCACTTGTGCTCTCTCTCAATAATAAATAAACATTAAAAAAAAAAATTGTTTAGGGGTGCCTGGGTGGCCCAGTCAGTTAAGCGTCCGACTTCAGCTCAGGCCATGATCTCACAGTTCCTGAGTTCAAACCCCATGTCAGGCTCTGGGCTGACAACTCAGAGCCTGGAACCTGCTTCGGATTCTGTGTCTCCCTCTCTGCACCTCCCCTGCTCCCACGCTGTCTCTCTCTCTCTCAAAAATAAATAAATGTTAAAAAAAAAAATTTTTTTTAATAAAATAAAATAAAAAGAGACATGGTCATGTTTACACCTGTTACCTAGCCTCATAAACAGACCTTTTAAAGGCTTAAAATTCTAACTATTTAAAAAGAAGCAAGAAAGGAACAGTGCAATAGTTCAGCCTTAGCCCAACTATCCCCCACTGGACACCTAGATTTTTCCAGGGCCTCCATTCCAGGGCTTTTCCTCTCACTGAAAGGCTGGTCTCTACCTGCACTAATATTTTATTATCTCTGACAGAGACAGAAATACCCAGACTTCCCATGACTCCAGATGCTAACATGGAATACATATTGATATCTACCATGGCACGCTTCTAGGCGCTTGGCGCATTTTACCTCATTTTCCTCATAAAGATGTCGTGACGCCGTGAACATGAATAAAAGGAAACCTCACCACAGTGGGGTCTGGAGGCTAGAAGGAGGAGCCCTACCTCTCAACATCGATCACTGGAAGAACGCCAGCTGCAGATCCCAACAAAAGAATCGTCCACAGTAAGGAATCGTCATCCAACAGGGAGCGATGAGCTCTGCATCTCCTACCAGGAAGAGACCACGCTGGCAACTCAGCGGACGAGAAACCATCATCGCCTTCAACTCTCACTTTTCTCCAACGGACCTGGGATCAAACGACCCCTCCCGACATCCATCTTTTCCGGAGACAGTGTTCCTCTCGTTTGCCGTTCCCTCCTGTGGTCCCGCCGTTGCCCGCACGTCCTGAACTGCAATTCTCTGCTATTACTGAATAATCCCATTTTTGCTGGTGGAAAAACTGACAGTTTATTTTTAAGTGAAGCATCAGTGAAGAACTGGACCGCCACACTCAAACCTTCTCTCACAAGTAATCACGCTAGAAAGTGGTACAGCACACACGTTCGGCACTCCAGTACCAAACAGAGCCCAGTTCAAATCTTGGCTCACCCGTTCCGTCTCTCGGGACCCACGGAGCAGTAACAGAAATATGTACGCGCGTTGCCCAAATGAGCAGCGAACAAGACCCGGACCACGCTGCTCAGGGATACCACACCTCCTGATGTCCACAAACAAAGCAAAGGCAGCAGAAGGCAACAGGAAGATTTTGCATTCCAGTGCACCCATTTTTGTCTTATTCCAACTACTGACAACCAGGGGCAGAGGAGACACATGAACAGCTGCACAGGTTATTTTAATTGTAAGTTAATGAAAGTCTACATTACACGTATTCTCTTACAAAATAACAACCTATAAGAGCCCGTGAAAACGGCTGAGCCAACATTACGTGCTGCTTCCGATACTTCCAAGAACTTCAACCGAACTGTCCTCTTTCCCAGTGTAAAAGGCAGGCAGCTAGCTGCTTGCGGAAAGACAAGTGCCTGCATTAATCAAGCCGACGTTCTGAACATGTTCTTCTTCAGTTCAGCCGTTTTCTCCTCGATTTTAGCACCACAGTCCTCTGCTGCCTTTTCAATGCCTTCATGGTACTTCTCCAAAGCAGCTTTCAAACTCAGAAAGATTTCCTAGGCGGAAAATGAGCTGGAGTGAGGATTATCCCATGCATCAAGCTAACCTGAGAATGAGTGGCAAGAACTCTCACCATCTCGTTAATATGCATTAGTCATATCTTAAAGCCCCAACGATCGTACGTGCACACACACGCACGCATGTACCGACTCGTTTTAAAAATTCCTTCTGCAAGCCGGGCAGACACATCGAAAAAGTCCGCTACTCAGAAGAAAGCAGAGATGTGCACAACAATGCCTTGGATTCCACGATGTCAAGAACGTATTTCTAATTGTCAAGGAAGAGTTCCTACTTTGGAGCTTTTCATCTGTACCAGGCAAGTACCTGGGTTACTAACTGTATATACCACTACACCCTGTGCATCTGGCCCCGATCACCACTAAAAAGCTGTGTACGCAGGTCTAAGAAGTAATCGGGAGGACTGGAAAATACATGGTAGAGCCGCTTTAATAAAGCCATCAGGTAATTCTAATAAGCAATAATGAGTTCTCATAGAAACATATGGGGATGGGCTAAGAATTTAGAAAACCACGAGACAACAATTTTTATAGATGGAATAAAATAAAAGAAGCCAGTTGGCCTCCATGCATTCTCTTCTCTCTCGTACTTTACATAGTATGATTTTGACCTTCATATTATTCCTTCTTCTTGAACAAAACAATTCTCAAACCTCGGTACAAGAAAAAGTGGCATTCTGAAAGTTTACAGTTTCATCACTGAAATAAAATAGCAGACAGCAG
The DNA here is from genome assembly GCF_027475565.1 of Acinonyx jubatus. NCBI lineage: Eukaryota > Metazoa > Chordata > Mammalia > Carnivora > Felidae > Acinonyx > Acinonyx jubatus. The sequence continues at coordinate 7,278,581 of NC_069395.1, read as the reverse complement.
TCCTTTTCCGATGGGAAGAAAAAGCAGTAAATGGGTGTGACGGGGATAATGTTCTTAATTTTAATCGTCCCTCCCATTAACTTTTTCTTAAACCTATACTTTGTCTACTACTGACCTTAGGGGTTTTTTGTTTGTTTTAAAACGTTTATTTGTTTTAAGAGAAACAGAGAGAGTGCACGTGCGAGCGATGGAGGAGCAGAGACAGAGGGAGAGAGAGAATCCCAAGCAGGCTCTGCACTAAGCAAGGACCGTGGACCGTGGAGCTCGACACGGGGCTCAATCCCAGGACCCTGAGATCACCACCTGAGCCGCTATGGAGAGTCACATGCTTAGCCAACTGAGCCACCCAGGTGCCCCACTACTTACCTAAGCTTAAATTTTAGTGTAGATACTACCTGTTTTTGAACAAACTATATAGGTTATAATTTAATATATTGCAGTTCACAGTGTTTCCAAAAAGAACAAAACTATTTCCAGACTCTGACATCTATGCAAGTGTGAGCACTCCTGCTCAAGATTCCGTGAATATAAACAGATGCTTAAGGCTAAACACTTCCCCAAATCCAAACACAGATAGTTATTAAATCCTAATACAAAAATAGAAGAGTCTTATTTAGATTTCTAAGATCTGATTGGGCATCAAATTACTACAACTATGGGATGTGAATCATTAAGAAAATAAATCAAACATTTTTGAAAGCTTTATTTCTTAAGTCTTAAAGGAAAAACAAGGTGAATTAGTTGCTAGCTTGTGTAAACACCATTCTAAAAAACTCAGCACATTCAGCAGCCATAGATCAATTTACCTTCCCAGTTCCATAGGAATGTACATTTATTCTTACTAAAAAGGAAGCTGAATAAATTTGGTAGTAAGGCAGTACTCGTGAGAAACTATTAAAACTAAGTGTTTAAATAAAGACACACAATCTAACTATCTGAACCCACCGCTTCAACACCCCCAAACCCCTTCCTTCTGAGAACAGACAGACTCTCACGGAGGAACCAAAGCCCACAGATGGAGCCACCATAAATGAGTGATGCATCAAAGCCCCTTCCAGGGCACAGCAACAGAAGCAAGCCGACCCTCATGGCCCTCACAGGACGTTAATGACAAGAAATCACAGCCCAAACAAATGCAGTTTTAGTTTCCAATTAAATTCTGTATCCAGGGGCACCTGGGTGGCTCAGTTGGGCAAGTATCCAACTTCGGCTCAGGTCACGATCTCGCAGTTTGCGAGCTGGGGCCCCGCGTCAGGCTCTGTGCTGTCAGTGCAGGGCCCACTTTGGATCCCCCGTCTCCATCTCTCTGCCTCTCCTCTGCTCGTGCACGCACGCACGCACGCTTGCTCTCTCTCTCTCTCAAAAATACACAGACATTTAAAATAAAAGTCCTAGAAGGCAGGGATCATGCCTTCCTTAGTCACAACTTATTCCAAGACAGGTGTAGCACCTGGCACCCAGCAGGTGCACAGGCCATTTGGAGAACAAGTGCCTGGATGAATAAAGTACAGAAAAAACAGGGAGCTCCTGTTTTCACCAGGGAAGTGTAACAACAGTGATATTCAGCAGGATGAATCTGGCAGCACTTAGGGCAGATCTGACGTAGAGAATCATAAGTCAAGGAAGAAACTTAGCAAGTTTTTGGTACAATCCACGAGCATCACAGAATTTCGGGACAGAAAAGGGTGGTTATGAACAGTGCTACTGACTTTTAAAAAATCCTAACATTAACTTGGTGACTGGACACCAGGATTATCTAAACAAAGTCCAAAGTTTCAACTCTTTGTGATAGCAAGTGATGATGCCATCATATGAAGACATTGGGAAGAAATGGAGTAAAAGGGAAAGAGAGAAAGGGCAGAGGGGAAAGAAAAAGTGAGGAGGAGGAAGGCTGCTGGAAGATGCTGGGTGTCATCTGGATGTCACTCTGAAAATGTTATTTTTGTCGAGGTGGGCAAGCCCACGGAAAATATCCAGCAGGCAGTTACGAAAAAGAGCACAGTTGAGGTCACTGGACAGAACAGGAAGCCTGTGAGAAAACCCGTCCAAATAAAGGTGGTAACTGGAAGCAGAAGAGGTAGGTATCTCTGGGAAAGGATACTGAAGGAAAAAAGGAATGTGAAGATCATCAGGGTCCCAGAGAATCGCACACAGCATAACTGGGCAACCGCAGTGCATCTTTTCCTTTCCACGGAGGGTGCTTATGAAAGAAGCTAAAAGGAGCTCTTTGGCAAAATGCATCGTGATTCACCAAGGATTTAGACGACCCATCCTGTTCAGAACCAACGGTTATCACAGTGCAGACTGGGTAAAGGTTAGAACCACCAGGCACCTTCAACAACCATCTCCGAAGTTTTGATCAGAGGTTCTCTGCCAGTCTGAAGGAAGAAAAACTTAACGCAGCAAAGGGCCCAATTCTAGTCAACATTCTCATTCTGGAGAAAAAGGCATGTTGGTCAAGTGTGCGGGTGACAGCTAAGCCACGAGAAACAGTTAATGTGAGTGATACAAAGATTTCAAACGACCCTGATCCTTTGAAATCCACATTGAAGGAAATAAATGAAGCCTTGAAAAAATAGTAATAAAATTCTAAATTAAAAGTTCCAAGAAATGGCTGCATTAAAGTACGGGGAGACATTTTAACTAGGCAGAACTACATGTGGAAACGATAGGGGTCATTCAATTGATCAGCAGCTCAATATGAGCCAAGGGCAAGCTGTTGCTCTAAAAATCCAAGCCAGGATCACACTTCATTAACAGGAGCGCTGTGCTCGTGCTCGGGGGCTGGCCACACCATTATTTGGAAGGCTATGTTTAGAACCAGGTCCTACATTTTAAACAGAATAAGGACAAGCAGGAAACGGGGCGGAGTGGGGGGGAGAGACAGCAAACAGGATAGTAACGAATCTGAAAATTAAGCTACATAAAGAGTGGCTGGAGAACTGGGACTCATTAACCCAGACGAGAAGGCTGAAGGAACCCATGACCATTATCCTCAAATGTCTGCAGCGATATTAAGCAGAGGAGGATACAGATTTGTTCCAGAGAGATCTTGGTTCACTAGACTACAGAAATTATATTCTACACTAAAAACGACAAGTAACATTTTAACAACCAAAGCTGTCCTGGTAAAACAGCTTGGGTGGTTATGGGCTCTGTGATACTGAAAACAATGAAGCGGAACCTATCAGTGGTTCTCAAAAGCCACAATAAAAAATTCCAGCCTGTGGACCCCGTTGCTGAGGATTCTAATTCAGGACATCTGGGCGAGGGGTTGTGTTTATTTTGCAATTCCTCTTTGAATTCTAATGCAGAGCCAGTTTTAGCAATTTCATGCTAGAGGACCATCCAAGTTTACAAATATTTATGAAAAGCACACTACATAGAAGGCACCCGCCTAGGCACGGTTTCATGTACAATGATAAAAAATACATGATTGCTGCTGTCGAGAAACTTGAAATGTTACTGGCCAGACATCTCTGCGTTGCACACAGTAACATAAGGCAAGCAGGGCTGAGGGGCAGGAAGTCCTCCCACAGTAACTGCTTCACTAACTGTGCTTGACCCTGTGATAACAAGTAAATATGAATTGATTGAGTCATTTGGTTAAGAAGGAGGATTAAGGATCTCCTCTAAGATCTTTGTTAGCCACATTTTAGAGATAAACAGAGGGACAAAGGCTGAGTCTTGGTGCATATCCAGGTAAGAGGCAGGAAAAAGAGAAGCCGTTGAAATGTAGAAAGAAAAGGGAAGGGCAGAAAAAGTCAGGGCAGCGCACTGGGCAGACAGGCACAGGGAAACACAGCCCTTTTCCTTTCCTTTCTTGCTTCCTTCCCTCCGCAGTGGCCTCAAGACAGCCTTCAGTGTATGCACATGCACACCTACAAGTGGCCGTGCAACAACCTCTTTCAAGGACAGAACAGTCCCGAGAACAGGTGAGGGGCGTGTCTGCAGTGGCTTTTAGCATTCTGTGTCCTTGCAAACTGGATGTGGATGGTGGAAGGTAGTGACAGCAAGTATTTAAACATTTTTCAGGTATCAGGTTTTAGGAAACCTTGATCCAATATGGCAATATAAGGTGAAGGTAAGGTGAAGAAGGTAAGGTGAAGAAGAGTAAGAAAAAAAAAAAAAAAAAAAAAAGAGGTCATGGGATTTTACAAAGGGCTGTTTTCAGTGATTTCTGGTAGCAGTTTGGGCCAGTCTTGAGCATATAGGTCAAACTTCAAAAGTGAAGAGAAGATGAGGGGCTCCTGGGTGGCTCAGTCGGTTGAGCATCCGACTTCAGCTCAGGTCATGATCTCGCGGTTCACGAGTTGAAGCCCCACGTCGGGGTCTCTGCTGACAGCTCGGAGCCTGGAGCCTGCCTCGGATTCTGTGTCTCCTTCTCTCTCTGCCCCTCCCCTGCTTGTGCTCTTTCTCTCTCAAAAATAAAAAAAAAAAAAAAAACATTAAAAAAAAAAAGATTAAGAGATAATGAGCTCTAATAAACACATCAGAATAGATTACTTCTTTGAGACATCAGCAGTTAAGAAAAGGACAGAAGGTAAACACTTTATGTTTGGCACCACACCGACGTTTTGGAAGACACAAACGTGGAAGTCAAGATGTCTGTCCTCATTAAACTTGGAACTATGTACGAAATAAAATAAATACACTGAAACAAGCAAAGAATAAAACCAGTAACTTACTTTCAGGAATTGTGATAAAGATACCATTAAAAGTCTCCTCACACAGGGACTAACCTAAGCTATTTCATTTCACGTAACAACTCAAACACACTGAACACTGATGATAAATCATTTGGAGAGAAACTTTTTAGAGGACATTACTTACAATCATTATGCAAGTTTACTTATCAAAAAACGGTCAGAGCCTTTCGGGAGCACCTGCTCTTACTGCAGTCAGGCCAGGGGGAAAGACCAGTGAAGAAAAGGTATGAAGGAGACAGAAAAACACACACAGGTAAATGGAGACAGAACCCAAGGACGTAGGAGGTCAAGTTCTGCTTCAGCGAACGGACAGACCCTGACGATGAGGGTGACGGAACCGCCACTGTGAGCTGGTAGACGATGTGAAATTCACTTGTGAACACACACTCACCTGGGACTTCAGTCTCTCCCTTTCGGTGGCATCTTTCAGTTGCTGAATTCCCAATTTAATCTTCTGGATTTCTTGGTTAATTGTGGTTACTCGCTCATAGACAGCTCCTCTTTTTTCTTGAACTTTATTGCAATCTCTAAAGGAAAACAGAGACAGCTAAATTTTAATTCCACTCAAGCATCAGAAAAGGAAAACATTAACTCTAATACTGACTCCGAAGTGATCGCATCGATTTGTTTGACAAACCTAAACCCCTTCTCAAGACATAAAAGCAAATGGATGCAAACTCCGTGTGGTGCAGCCCCCGACGGCTATTATTCAAAGCGGAGACTTGAAGTTACACTCCCCCAGGTGTCTTCACTCCTGTACTACGGGTGGGGATGTGAATCAGTACAACTTTTCTGCAAGGCGGATTGGCCACAAATACAAAATCCACCGGTTCTGCCCTTTTTCTTCATCCGCATGAGGAAGAACAAAGGAAATCTTCACCATATACAGGCTGAAACATGGATCTTATGGGCATACGTGCGGTGCGTACTCTAAAAATACAGTCTCTGGGCACCTGGGTGGCTGAGTCAGTTAAGTGTCTGCCTTGGGCTCAGGTCATGATCTCGTGGTTCATGGGTTGGGGCCCCGTGTCGGGCTCTATGCTGGCAGCTCGGAGCCTGGAGCCTGCTTCGGATTCTGCGTCTCCGTCTCTCTCTGCCCCTCCCTGGCTCACACTCTGTCTCTCTTGCTCTCAAAAATAAATAAATATTAAATAAACAAACAAACAAACAAAAGGGAACTGACTGGAAGCACACTGGCTAACAACAATAACATGCTTACTGAAGTATTAATTCTTACTAGATTAAAAAACGGGGGCAACCTTTTCTCAAAACAAAACATGGATGCTATAATGCCATAGCCCAGCTGGACTGTAAGACGGGCCAGGCGGTTCATCTTCCGAGAGGGCACGGAAATGAGCAGAGATACCAGAGGCCCTTCTGGAGAACCAGGCAAAGCAAACACTAGTGTGATGTACGGAAAAGGAAAAACCGAGGACCTACAACATCTCTCCATCCACACACAGCATTAGGAGATTCATAATGAATTCATCTCTGGTCACCCAAAGGCGGGACCCCTTTTTGAGATTACAGGAGCTTTGGAATCTTAGGGAGGTGACAGCATGCTAGCTTTCCCCGCTTATTTTCTCTAACACATTGAAGTGACAATGACTCCATACTCAATCACCGTGCGTTTGTACTGCTTGACGTCCTCGTGCTTCTTATTTATTTTGAATTGTGCTGTGGCAAGTTTTTCCTTCTTCCCAATCATCAGTCTTTTGAAGGAATTTTCTTCAGTCTTCAGTTTCTTCAGTTCTGACTCATCACTCTCAATTTGGTCCTCCAAGTTCAGGCTCTGCGTTTTACCACAAGGACGTAAAGTCAATACAACCCATTAGGATTTACAAACAAGAGGAATGTCTATTTCTTGGATGAGCTCTACGAAGATACAGTTGGAAGATGAGAAAAACCCGGACCGTCCGGAGGGCACGGGAAGGCGCCGGGGACCCTGGGAAAGGACGGGACACCCGGCGAGGGGTCCGTACGGGGTCGCTCGTCAGTGAGGATGAGGACAGAGCCGTGTGCTAGGAGGACCGGCCGAGAGGCTGTGCCGAGGGCGCTGGGCCTGAGCTAAGGCAGGAGGAACAAGGAGAAAGGGGAAGTGCAAGGAACTGTTACAGCAGGTGCACCTCAATCTTTTCTTGCTGACTCCAGACGGCAGATAAGGGAGTACGTGCTTGGCAAAGATTACCCCAGGCAACCTCACCTTCTACCCCTCTCTTCCCTCAAAGAAGAAGTCCTTTGTCAAATGCAAAGTCAGTGATCCTGGGGACAGTCTGGATTACTATGATAGAGTGAAGACGTGAAAAAGGATTTTCAAGCTTCCAGCCCGAGAAACTTAAGTAACATTAGTATACCTCTGGAGCCCCAGAGCAGGGCCTACATTGTAAACCTAAATCTCCTTATAGACCCCAGGGATGGCGCATTTGCAACTGTTAGTACAGGTTTAAAATTCCATCACTTTTTTCCCCAAAATACACATGGCGATATGCCATGTTACTTAATTTATTATTCATCTCATCTGAGAGTTTAACATAGGCCTTCCCACTACTGTGTGCAACAAGAAAACTTTTGGGGCGCCTGGGTGGCTCCGTCGGGTAAGCATCCAACTCAATCTCGGCTCAGATCATGATCTCACGGTGCGGGAGATCGAGCCCCATGTTAGGCTCTGTGCTGACAGCTCAGAATCTGCTTGGGATTCTCTGTCTCCCTCTCTCTGCCCCTCCCCGACTCGTTCTCTCTTTCTCTCTCTCTCTCAAAAATAAAATAAGGTAAGTATTTAAAAACAAAACAAGAAGAAGAATGTTTCGTTGCCCAGCATACACTGCCACATCTATTATTCTCTAGAATGACCTTGCTTTTCTTTAGGAAAATAGTAACAAAAAGTAAAAGCAAATCCAAGCAGCTATAGTAAACCATTACATAATAAAAGCATTAAAATGCTACATAATACAAACCTCCTTTAAGATGTTGGTTAACTTTTCCCTATTATCCGCAAGGTCCTGTATTTTCTTCTGATATAACTGTACCTCCAGCTGACATGAAGGCAAGCACTCCACTGAGTCTCTGTAGATTTCGTATCTTTCCATCACTTCTTGCTTTGAGAGAGAAAACAAAACACATAAAAGCCAGCGTGATAGTCTCCTTTATGAAACTGCAGCACTGTGTTTGCTCTTAAATAATTTCTGCACTTAACACTGAAAGCTTAAGAGCAGAGAACAATTAAGTTTCTGGGTCAGGGAGAAAGCACCATTACCGACACGTGTCTAAGCACATACAATTATGCTTCCTAATTGCCAGATATCCTTGCACAACAGAGAACTGCCACAATTGTACTGAATCACTCGCCCAAGTACCTTCCAAAGGTTATTCATGGTGAGTTTAAAAGAGTTCGTGTCTGCTAATATTCAGACTACTCCTAACTACTCCTGGGCAATCGTATTACCAATGATAATCTTCCTGTTCATCTTTCTAATAACCGTTGCTACAGCAGATTCTTTTTAAAAGATTAATTCGTCTCCTGAAATTAGAAAATGAGCATGTTTACTACAACCCCTGGAACAACAGGCTTCCTTTCCTTCTCCCAGGGGCCCGTCCCCGTCCCCGCCCACCTAATTGGCCAACTGGACTTTGTCCTCAGTGAACCGCTTCATCAGATGACTGCTCACTTTTCTGCTGTCTTTTTCTTCCCAATTTGTAAATACTTTTGCATCTCTGAGTGTCATAGATATAACCTCTTTACCTCTCATGCACTATAAACATGTTCCATAGGTCTTCTTTTCTCTACAGATTTGGATTTCCTATCTTAATTTAAAAAAAAAAAAAAAATCTAGCCCAGTTCAAGATTATACAAATGTTCTCCTAAAATTTCTAAAATTAAGTTTTAATCCACATAGAATTTACTTTTGTAAGTGGCACAAGGTGTAGACCCAGCTCCCTCTTCTTGTAAATGAATGGCCAACTGAGCCAGAACTGTTTACTAAATAAACTACACTTTTCTCTTAAATACTCAGATCTATTTGTTGGCTTTCATTTCCGTTCTGCTGTCTACTCCTGTAACAGGATCTTAATGATCAGGAATGGCTGGAATAACGAATTCAGAGATAAACCAGAAATGTTCCTTTAATGGAGTTTAAAAACCCTGCCTCACAAAGGATGCTAAATTGTCCACCCACTTCTACTTCTGTCCCTGTCCACCTCCATCCATCTCCCACAGTGACCCATCATCTTTTTAAACATAAATTATATCATGTTCCAACATCCCCCTTTTAAACTAGTCAGTGGTATGCCCCACTCCCACAGTAAAATCCAGCACCCTGAAAAATCTGCCTGGTGCCAGTTTTTCTATCATCACCTCATGCCATTCCCCTTCTTACATTTAAGGTGTTATTCTTTGAGTATACCTTGCTCCCTTCTACCTCAAAGAATTTGCAAATGCTGTTCCCACTCCTCAGATGCTCTTCCATGCATTTAGTAGGATAAACATTGTTTATCCTTCAGACGTCAACATCAAATTTCTACTTCCTTCCCCCTCTGCTCCCAGAGTTCCAAAATATTAAATTAGACCACCATCATTGCATTATTTCAAAGAACCCCATATTATTTTGTTTGTTTCTCTTTTTGGCACTTTTTAAAAAGTATTTTTAGAACACTTTTAGGTTCACAGTAAAACTGAGCAGCAGGTACAGGGATTTCCCATGTACTTCCTACCCCAACACACGCACACCCTACGCATTTTCATAATACATATTATAATCTGTAATTATGTAATTGATTATAAACTTAATACCTTTCTCCATCATACAAAGTAAGCAGGTCTCACAAGGACAAAGAATTTCTATTTTGATCATCCAGGACAAGGTCTCAAAACTTTGTTGTATAATTGAACAAATGTCTTAAAAGTGTACTTCCTTTCCCTACACCTGCTTTAGAGAAGAGCTGTATCTTAGAGACAAGGGCAAGAAGCTTAAGAAAAAAAGAAGTGTAGATAAACTGGATACCACAAACTAACACACCATTAAGCAAGAGTTGCTAAAAAGAAAAAATACATATAGAGAAAAGCATTAAAATTTTTTAAATAAAAAGGAAATTCACCCTGGAATTTTTAAGTTTCTGGACGGTATCTTTCATTTTTTCTTTATAATTCTTTAGTTTCTCTGGAGAATCCACAATTTTTGTTTTCAAACTCTCTTGCACTTCTTTCAAAGAAACTACGGACAATTTTAGTTCATTCTGTTGAGAAAACATATCTATATTAGATACAGTAATAAAACTGGTAACTTACCATTATGACAACGGAAAAGGACAAAGGAACGGGGTCTCTGCTCGCCGTGGCGGGGGCGGCTGTACAACTACGACCCTGTCACTCGCCTGCATATTTGCTCCCATTCATTTGTGGGCCGACGACCAAGCCCCTGAGCAGGACATTCAAGGCCCTTCGCCGTGTACCCCTCCCGTCCTCGCCAGGGTCCTCTTCCGCCAGGGCCCCGCTCTACCTACGACCTGCTAACGCCAGGCCTAGGCTCGGAAGGTGCCAGCGATGTCTCTCTGATCAGCACGGTCCTTCTGAAAACCGTCAGCCCTGTGCCGCCTGTGAGCTCCATTAATCCTTGGAAATCCTGCCCCCACTGCCTTTACGTCCTTCTATAAACAACACCATCACTGTTCAGGGGACGCTATCCGTATGTACTTCATATGTGTTGCTGACTTTGGCTGGGTGACCTGGAGTTGTGTAAAGTTCTTTTGTGTTCCCAGAGCACACACCAAGCACTAGCACTGAGGGGGTGATCGACACATGCTTGCTGAATTAAAACAAATTTCCTTAGTCTCCCGAATTTCAAACCACCCAGGGAACTGAGGTGAAGGGCATCAGAAAACGCTATGAAAACTTCTCTGTAAGTGTAAGGGCGCCTGGGTGGCTCAGCCAGTTGAACCTCTGACTCTTGATTTCGGCTCAGGTCGTGATCTCACGGTTCGTAGGTTCAAGCGCGGAGCCTGCTTGGGATTCTCCCTCTCTCCCTCTCTTTCTGCCCTTCCCCTGTTCATGCTCTTTCTTGCTCTCTCTCAAAATAAATAAATATTTAAAAAAAAAAAAAATCTCTGCAAGTCTAAAATTATATAAAAAGAAAAATATTCACATGAACTTCCTCCCAAAGTATTAGCTGATAAATTACATTTACATTGTTTTGAGACACTCTATGACTCAATGAATCGATATAGAAAGGTTTCCAAGAAATATTAAGTGCAAGAACCAATTACAGATCAACATACAACACAAAACAGAACAGTTTCTACGAAAGCAGAATAATGAAAAAGCAAGACAACCATATGCCTCTACACAGGTGCACACCATGTCAGGGAAAAGGACGGGAGGGTGTGGCCTGCAGGGTAAGCGGGCCCAGAGAAGAGGGGCTTTGTGTCTCACTCGATGTCCCTGGTCTCTCCCTGCATATATAAAGATACACACATTATGCCATTTGAGTATTTCACAACAGGAATGTACTACTATATGGCTCGTGTAACTTGTCTACAAGTTTTCTTTTTTTTAACTAAAAAGGACCACAAATGATCTCACCTTTTTTCCAACTAACTCGGGGAGGCCAAAGTTGAATGTTTGAAACAATGTGTCTGTTATTTTAGCAAACCGCCCCACTGTCTGCTCCTTCATGCTCCACAAAACTAGTGATCACTTTCCTTACAATTGACACTGACTTTCATCACATTTTTTCCCTTTATAAAAAGCTTAGATTGGATACTATAAGTACAAAATGATTTCATTTTAATGTAGCTTTAAATGGGACAGAAAGAAATGGATAATAAAACTGAACCACAGCCAATACTACTCAGATAAAAGCCTTTGCTAATAAAAAGAGTGACAGAAAAACAAGGAACATGTTCTACCAAAGTAAATTTCAGGTGGATCTAAAGTGTCAGTGTTAACAGGGAAGCCATAAAAGTACAAGGAGACAATGTGGGATTAAACAAATGAGAAGTGGGACAGTATTTTCTACGTAAAGAATTCAAGCCACAAACCATGAAGCCCATGTCTGTATGTTTTACCACATTGAAAACATAAGCCTTCTCATGGGGAAAAAAATGATGAATTTAAAAGACAAATAGTTAATACCCCAAACTCATAAATCTTCTTTAAAAAAAATGAAATAAGCAGGGTGCCCACGTGGCTCAGTTGGTTGAGCGTCTGGCTTTGGCTCAGGTCATGATCTTACGGTTTATGAGTTCAAGCCCCATGCTGGGCTCTCCACAGACAGCTCGGAGCCTGGAGCCTGCTTCGGATCCTGGGTCTCCCTCTCTCTCTGCCCCTCCCCCTCTCGAGTTCTGTCTCTCTCAAAAATAAGTGAACATTAAAAAAATAAATTAAAAAAAAATGAAATGAAATGAAAGGAACACAGCTTACAAAATAAGAAACAACAGTAAACGATTGAATCAAGATGTCGAAATCACTAAGCATCAAAAAAAATCAAAATTAAAATGAGGTGTTTTTTTTCCTACAAAAGTGACAAAGAGCAAACTAAAAACATCCATTTTTGGCAAGACTGTAGGGAAAAGAACACTCATATTGTATCAGTAGGAATGCAAGTTGATATCTTTTTAGAAGTCAGTTTAGCAAGGTGGATCAATTTTAAATACTTTTTCAAGTTTATTTATTTATGTTTGAGAGACAGACAGAGAGAGTGAGCAGGGGAAGGGGAAGGAGAGAGGGAGAGACAGAATCCCAAGCAAGCTACGCACGGTCAGCACAGAGCCCGACGCAGAGCTCAAACTCACAAACCGTGAGATCACGACCTGAGCCAAAACCAAGAGTCAGAGGCTCAAGCGACTGAGCCACCCAGGGGCCCCTCGGTGGGTCGATTTTACACGTGTGTTCCCCTTCACCCAGAAATCCTACATGTGGGAATTTATTCTAAGATGAAGGGCAGCAGGTGCACAAATATCGACGCCCGTACGTGTGTAGCACGTACACGCTGCTGTCCAATCGCAGAAAAATTAGAAGCCAGAGGACGTCTATCAACAGGACACTAGAAGTATCTACGTTAGCCCAACGCACAACCATGGGTAGCCATTAAGATGATGAGGATCGACGGTGACGTGCTAACTCTCTACACTCTTTTGTTACGTGAAAGCAGGCAGGTGTGAGGCGTGAAGGGTCTAGCATTCCCCATGAACATCCCCCGTGTACAATCACACGTGCTTGTCCGCAGAGACAAGCGTCATCTGGGACACATCTCAGACTGTGCGGGAGCTTTCAGGTGATTTTCGCTTTCCTCACACATTTCTGTGTTTCCGTTTTTTGACAGTAGTCAGCTATTGAATTTAAATTGAGAAAAGTTCAATTAGTTTCAGTTTAAGGAAAAAGGGAGAAACACGTGACCGTAACAACACACACAGTTCAAACATTCCTCACACAACACAGGCAAACCTTCAGGGCTAGTTATATGAAAAGGAGCTTACCAAACGCTTGGTTTTCTCTGAAATCTCTGACTTCTTTTGGGAATTTCCGTCTTGTAGCACTATCTAGGGAAAAAAGCAAACAACTCTTCTCTAATGATTCAAAATAGATTTAAATTTGCCACTAACGTAAAGGTAAGAAAGGAGTTAAATGGATGAGACCATAATATATATCCTCAAACTTATCTATTTGTGATACCAGTGCTCCAAAACAAATATCTAACAGCTCCTCTGCTAAGCAGTCAAGTCCAAATAAGTGCATAAGTACTTATGTCCTAACAACTCAGTAGCCCTTTGAAAAAGCAATATATACAAATTGAAAGAAAAAGATGTTTATTTTATTCTCAAATAACCACAACTACTCCCAAATGGGATGTGTGTACCTGTCGCACACCGCACAAATGCACACATCTTGGAATCAGATTGGACTCGGACATTCTCATTTCCTGTTCTGAGATTTTTTCACGTAGTCCTGGTTTTTTAGCACAGCCAATGTCAAAACCCAGGTTCACAAAGATACGAAAGGAAGGTAATGTGAGTTGTTGGAACTGTGGACTATCTTGAACTGGTGGTTCAAGCAGGGTATGGCAGATGCAGATTATCACTGTTTCCCTTGAAATTTTAAAATATCCTGAAGCACCCCTGCGGGTTTGCTGTGGTGTCCAGGGTGCCATGGGACAGTTTGGGAACAGCGGGAGTAGAAAGGGAAATCCTAAAAAACCCTAGTCAACGAGACAGCGTATAACCCTGACAACACGAATAAATAACTCATGGTCAACAGAAGCATACATCCATTCTAAGGGGCACAAGTGGGCACAGCAATGTACCCTGTGTCTTTAGCAACTGGAAGTAACATGCCCTTACCCCTCCACACCCACCAAAAAAAAAAAAAAAAAAAAAAAAAAAAAAAAGCGGTGTTTTTAAATTTTAAGCTAACAACCGTGAAAATAAAACGAGACCTCGCTCACATGGAGTCGGGAGGCCAGGAGGGGGAGCCCTCACCCCGCACCATTCCATGTCAATTACGGGAAGCCTCGGCAACCGCAGGCCCAATGCTGGCAGGAGGTTCATGGCATCTCCACTGGGAATCAACTCCCCCAACCACCTCGCCACTCAGCCAAGGAGAAGCCACCAGCAGCCTCAACTTCTGCTTTTCCTCCGTGGACTTTCTTTCAAAGTCGCCCCTCCCAACCCCCTCCTTCTCCATAAAGTAACATCGCTCTCCTTGTCGGACTAGCCCTCAGCTCGTGCTCAGCTGATGTGTACCGTGTACCAAGTTGCAACTCTCTGCTCTTCCCACATAAACCCATTTTTGCTGATAAGATTAAGGGATTGTTTCATTTTTACGGTCAACACAGCTGATACCGTTTTCTGGCGAAACTCTTGATTCAGCGATTGCTGCAGCTCCTGAATATCATCTGAAAGCTGCTTGAACTCTGCTTGTTCTTCGACTGGAACAGAACTAAACATAGCAAAATAGATTAAAATGACACATACCAAGTTCTTAACTGTGCAAGGCCAAAACCGTCCCTGTCCTCAAATAACTCAGATGGAAAAACAAGAAACAAAAAACTATCTGTTTTCATGTTTCTGAATTCTCATCCTTTCATGTGACAGGGGTTTGAAATAGATGAGCTGACCTCTACGACACGGAAAGTAAAAATCAGATGGGCTCCTTCGGCCGCCCACCACCCAATCTATGGATGGACTCCTCTGCACTCATACCCGCCCCTTCTAACTCGGCTCCTGATACGAGGGGCGGGACATCCCTTTCTGTTCGGGCCGGTGCCTGCCTGGCTGCTCTCCTCCCCTCTCTCTCCTGGATCCCGCACTCCTTTACTCTGCCCGTCCTTCCTAACAGCACTTGCCCACGTAAAGGTCTCTGCCCTGCGCGTGGCTCTCAACTTCGGTTTTGAGACGCGGTCTAGAACTGTGCTTTTTGCTATCACTTCCCTGGCTGCTAGCGCGCTGAATAATCTTGACATATTTTTAACTGGCTATTTGCACGTATTCCTCCGTAAATCCCGTTTTCAACCTTCGCCCATTTTTCTCTCATCCTTTGGCTCCTGGTTTGTACATCTGTGTATCAGGCTTCGTTAGGGACAGGGCCGTTCTGCTGCACATGCTGGAAACACCTGCTCCTGGTTTGTTACCCATCTTTTCCCTTGGCTCACGCCAAATTTACCTGTTA
Organism: Acinonyx jubatus; assembly: GCF_027475565.1. Lineage (NCBI taxonomy): Eukaryota > Metazoa > Chordata > Mammalia > Carnivora > Felidae > Acinonyx > Acinonyx jubatus. The sequence continues at coordinate 7,263,218 of NC_069395.1, read as the reverse complement.
AATTTTACTACCTGCCTCCTACCCCTAGACTTCACAGCTTCCGGCTGTCTCTAAATCTACACACGGACAGGTGAGGAATGTTCTCCCCGAAGCAGGTCAACTCAAAACTGTCAAGAAATCAGAAGGGATAAAAAAAAAATCCCTCTGCTCAAAGTCTATGTACCTGGCCAAGAAATCACAACTCCTGAATGACTCTCCCACTGACCAACAAAGCAAAACAAAGCTCTGTTGAAGGAGTAAAACTTGCCCAGAATTAACAGACCTTAAGGAACAGAGTCCAGTTAGTCCCCTACACGAGTAACTCCGGACACAATTTAGGAGGTAAGTTCACGGCTTTACACATCTCAGGCTAATTTCACTAACCACAAGGATAAAGTTAAAGAATATATTAGGTACGAAGAGTTAGAAAGAAGGAAAGCTAGTTTTTCTTTTTAGAACAGGTAAACTTAGACCGGCTGCTATTTAGTGAGGGCAGTGGGGGAGACCTGAAGGGGACCGCAGGACTGCAAAGTCCTACCCGCGATTCACTCTGCGTCCCGAAACCGTACTTATTCGTAAATCTCCAACTTACTCAAGTCTCTCCAGTTTCATCAATGCCTCCTGGTGTGCAGTATTCAACTGGTGCATTTTGTCCACAGAAGATTTCTGTTAAAGCAAATTTTGTATTAGTGCTTTTCAATATAAACAGCGATGTGTTTAAAAAAACATCTACCGGTTCACACCACAGAATGCTTACCCCTCATCTTTCACCATCAGAAATAAGAAATTTAAGAGAGAACAGGCATTCGTGATGAGTGAACTAGAAACTTTCTTGTTCACACATAAATGCCAAGTTCCTACCACAGGCAGGCACTGTGCTAAGTGCCAGGAACAATACCCAAGAAGACGAAGTTACACTTCGGACTTAACTAGCTCCTTGAAGAGTCAGACACATGCACGGAAGACCGCAGAGCAACCTGCTACAGGACTAGATACAATGACACCCAAACCCGACGTGGGTAACGGCTGGGGAGGAGTGTCCCCGGGGCTTCGTAAAACCAACAGATGTTTGAGCTGTGGCTTAAAAAATGAGAAATCAGCCAAGCAAAACTGTATGTTTCTGTGTGTGTTAGCAAATACGTGTGTAAGCTCTGGAGAGTGTGTGATGTTGAGGAAGTATAAGCTTAACGTGATTTGTGCAAGGAAGCACTTACATATACACTCAGTGTAGCTGGAGCTTAAGTTCTAATTGTCTGGTGGTCCTCTGGCACTCTTCTAAGAATATGATAACCCCACACTGAGGACAGATGGAAACAAATCACACAGATGACCCATAATCTTTCCAAATTCTCTAAATTGTTGACGAAATGAGTTTCCATCTGTTAGAGTGATTCACTCGGCTTGAATCTTGTAACACAATGTTGGGCAAGCTTGATAAACAGAACATCCTTTTAGACTATTTTTTAGAAAGCAAATACAAACCTCAAATATCTAATTAAATAAAAACAGACAGATTCGTTACTATTTCTCTTCTCTTACAATTCCTAATATAGGAAAAGGAGCCTCAGCTACAAGAAGAAAACAAAAGGGAACAAAAGTTCCCTAACATGATCAAATAGGAAAGAAAATCTCCTTTTGATAGATGCTTTCCAGTCATTAAAATCTTCAACCTCACATAAATATAAAATAAATTGGGCTCTAACAGCCATACGACAATTAGATACCCATGACAACTATTTCAAAACAGGTTAGTAACTCAGAAATGATGTTACTGATCTGCTATGTGACCCCAAAATATATTTAAATCTTACGTATTGCCAAAGAAATTCCATGTATGTCTCACGGCACGCTTCTCTGAAGTGAATAAAGTTGATAATGCCACTTAAAAACCGACTTGTTCGTTTTGCCTCTAAAACAGAAAGCAAGACTCCTTAAATAAATCTTGGAGACAATGTGAAAATAAAAATTCATCCTCTCCCACTATATACGTGGCTCAGTTTATAGAATGAAACTGAGAATGTGCTATAATTAGCCAAAGTGCAAAAAAAAATGTGCTCTAATATAAAGATCAGAATGATCTTTGTATTAATAACTAAAAAAGAAAAAAAAATGCAAATCATTTCTGGCTGAGAGAGAATGATAGGGAGCAGATTTACTCTCCCATCTTAAACAACTAGGAAACCAGACAAAATATATGAAGCAACAGATTTTAGACACCGGACAACAGGCACCACAGGACAGCAGTCCCCAAGACAAACGCATGAGTGAAGCCTGTTCATGCACCAGCCTGCTACTTGGGACTTTTCAGGCGGGGAGGGAAGGACACCATCAGAACTCACAGGTCCTGCTCAGTCACAGAGATAGAGTGTGGAGTTTGGAGAGCCCAAGGCAACTAGAATTTACCAGTTCGAGAGGCCTTGGCCTCTCCAAACTAGTATCTTCCTGACAGCCTTTACTCTATACAGGTATCGTTTGTTCAGGAACACAGAGAAACACATCAGCATTATAAAGGGATGATTTTTAATTTTTTTTAATGTTTATTTATTTTTGAGAGAGAAGACAGAGTGTGAGCAGGGTTGGTGGGGGGGGGGGAAGTTGCAGAGAGACAGAGAGAGAGAGAGAGAGAGACAGACAGACAGACAGACAGACAGAATCGGAAGCAGGCTCCAGGCTCCAAGCTGTCAGCACAGAACCTGATGTGGGGCTCAAACTCATGAACCGTGAGATCATGACCTGAGCAGAAATGTGAAGCTTAACTGAGACTGAGCCACCCAGGTGCCTCGGGGAAGAATTTCTTTTTAAAGGCCTGAATCAAACTTTTATACTTAAAAAATAAAATATCTGAAATGAAAAATACACCGGATGGGATGAACAGCAGAACAGCCTGAGAGATGGATATATTAGTGAAAATGAAGACAGGACAATCAAACCTATCTACAAGGCCAGAGAGAAAAAATGAATAGAGTATCTATGAGCCGAGAGACATCAAGTAGCATAACAAATGTGTCATCGGAGCCCCACCAAAAGGAGGACTGGCAGAAAAAACTTCTAACAGATATCTGAATATTTTCCAAATTTGATAGACACTATAGACATAGGCAAGGAAGTGAGCAAATCTAAGTTGGGTCAGGGGGAACACGACAAAGAGAAATGCCCCAAAAGGCACATCATAATCGAACTGCTAAAAACTTACAATAAGGAGAAGGTCTTATAAGCAACCAGACGGAGGAGAACCAAAAGAGCTAAGTCCAGACTAAATAAGCAAGTGGTTTGGATTATGAACTTTCATGTAGGAAGAGTTGCAAATGCCTTGGGAATTGGAGCGGAGAGGCCCCAGAAGACGTGGGATGCTAGAAGGCGACGTGTCTAGTGGAAAGGTAGACTAGGGAAAGAAAATCTCTCACGCCAGTGAGGAAAATGTCAGGTAACACTGTCTCTTAGCCTTATCTCTGGCAAGAAGACAAACACTGAGAATTCTAAACCCGGAGCCGACTACCATAGGGATTTCCGGTTTGAATTCAACTATATATGTGGTCTGAAAACTACCGAAATTAGGAATTAAAAAGTGATCTTTGTCCAATGATAACCCCGGAACAACTGCCAAAGGCAAAAAAGTATCTCAGGAGGGATGTGGCCTCAACCCCAGAAGCAGAAGACCGCAGGACTACTCTGTTAAAGACAGACTGTTGAAGACAAGCTTAAATTTACACTCCTAAGGCACACGTGCATGTGTACATGAGTGCACACACACACGCGCGCACAACACACACAGAAGAAACAACCTGTCATCAGTGTGTAGGATGCAGCTAAAGCAGGACGAAAGGGAAATTTATAGCACTAAACACCTGTATTAGGAAAGAAGAAAGCTGTCACATACATGTCCTCAGCTTCTACTTAAAAAAAACAAAACAAAACAAAACAAAAAACAGTGGGAAAATAAAGAGCAAATCCAAAGAAAGCATGAGAAGAGAAGGAATAACACTAAGCCCAGAAACCAATAAAATAGAGAACAGAAATAAAATACAGAAAAATCAATGAAATCAAAGGCTGGTTCTTCAAAAAGATAAAATTGATAAGCCTCTAGCCAGACGGGTCCGGGAAAAACAAGAGTGAAAAAGAAATGATAAATATTAGAATGAGACAGGGGACTTCACTACTGAGCCCAGAGACTGTTAAAAATGATACAGGAAAATTACGAACAACTTTATGTTAACAAATTGCCAACTTAAATGAAGTGTATAAGTTCCCTAAAAAGGGGAAACACCAAAGCTCGCTCAGGAGGTTGGCAATAAACCACCATCATTTGATATTATCAGTGTTCCAGATTTTTCCTATTCTAATAGGTGTGCAGTGTTTGGTCAACTGATTTTTTTACAAAAAGTGTTAAGGTTAATTCCATGGGAAAAGAATAATCTTTTCAGGGGCGCCTGGGTGGCTCAGTCGGTTAAGCGTCCAACTCAGCATTTCGACTCAGGTCATGATCTCACAGTTCGCGGGTTTGAGCCCCGCATCGGGCTCCACGCTGGCGGTGCAGAGCCTGCTTGGAGTCTCTCTTTTTTTCTTATTCTCTCTGCCCCTCCTGTGTACTCTAAGTAAATACAGAAACTTTAAAAAAAAAAAAAAAGAATACTCTTTTAAACAAGTGGTGCTGGAATAATTTGATGAGTATATGCAAAAAAGGAAAAAATATGAACCTTGACCTTACACAATATATAAAAATTCAAGCATTAAATAGTAAAAGCTAAAACTATAATATGCTTAAAGCAAAATATCTGAGTAAATCTTAGCAACCAAGATTTTTTAATAGTACACACAAAAAACTGGTTTTATGAATCATAAAAGAAAAAATTGATCAATTAGAATCATAAAATTAAAAAGGCAAGTAATAGACGGACAGAAAATATTTGCATAATACATATCTGGTAAGTTATGTATTTTCATATCTGAAGAAGCCTTACAATTCAGTAAGAAAATTCAAAACATAATTAATTAGTTAATTAATTAAACAAACAAACCCAAGCAAATGATTCAAAAAGACACTACACCAGAGAAGATACGTGGATAGTAAATAAGTATATGAAAACATGTTGCTATTAGTCATCAGGGAAATGAGAATTAAAACCATGAGATAAAACTACGTAGCCACTAAAATGGCCAAAATTAAACTTTTCTGATACCAAGCAAGTCAGGAGAGGATATGGAACAACTGAAATGACCAGATGTTGCCGATGGTGCGATGCCGCCACTTTGGCGAACGCTTTGGCAGTTTCCTAAAACAGTATGTATTTGCCCCATGAACCAGCATTTCTACTGCAAGGTATTTACCCAGAGAAATGAAAACACATGTTCTTACAAAGACTTGTAACCTAACGTTCCGAGCAGCTTTGTTCAAAACGGCCGAAAATTGGAAACAATTCGAATGTCTCTGAACTGGTCCCTGAGTAAATCATTGGGTAAATAAGTTGTGGTTTATACTTTCAAGAGAATATTATTCCAAAATAAAAAGAAACAAAGTACTAATAAATACAATTAACATGGACGAATCTCAAAAGCATTCTAAGTTGAGGAAGCCAAATGCAAAAGGCTACGGATTATTTCATTTACATCAAATGTTAGGAAAGTCAAGAAACTACAGTGACAGAAAGCAGCCCAGCAGGCGCAAGGGAAGGGGCGTCGGTCAGAAGTAACCAACTGCAAAGGACCTGAGAGAACTCTCGCAGGGTCATCGAAATCTCTATACGTGACTGTGGCAGTGGCTATACAACTATATACGCCTGTTAAGATTCACTTAATTATACATTTAAAATTGGTGAATTTGTATTTTGTGTAAATTATACATTGATAAACAAAACAAGAAATTACATCAGAAAGAGGAAAAAAACACAGTTTTAAATGGCACACTGAATCTCTTGCAACATAAAATAACTTGACATAGAAATATCAAAGAGTCAGGGATGCCTGGGTGGATTGGCCGGGTAAGCGTCTGACTACAGCTCAGGTCATGATCTCCCAGTTCTTGGGTTCAAGCCCCACACCAGCTTCGCACTGACACTGCAGAGCCTGCTTGGGATTCTCTCTCTCTCTCTCTCTCTCTCTCTCTCTCTCTCTCTGTCTCTCTCTCTCTCAAAATAAATAAACTTTAAAAAGTAAATAAACATATATCAAAGAGTCAAACGAATTAAGGACATTTAAATAGTTAAGAGAAATTGACATTTTAATCTAATATCAAGGCTATTCTTAGAAGTGCCAAAAGATATTTTCTTCATGGTAAAAAGTAATTGTAACATTTGATAAAATTGGTATGAAGAATCCGCTATGCAATATCACAGCTTGTATATTACTCATAAGCTTATTTTCAATTTACAGAGTGTTTTTTAAATGTAAGGAGTTAAGAAAAACAGATCAAGAAAAGAGCTTTTCTGCAGATCTACAAAAGAAAAAATTCCAGTCATAGGATATGAAAAAATTCATCCTTAAGAATGGGATACACTTTCTACAGCCAATTTCCTACAGTTTTTTTTTTACATTTATTAATGGAAAGATAATATATGAGATTGAAGTCAGATATTAAAAACTGTTTCAAATTCCCACTTACTTGGATATAGGATATCAGCAATCTCAAAGTCATTCACCCGACAGATGGGCAGAAAGGAGTCCCTTGAAGACGAAGGAGAGAAAGAATATCGTAAATTATATACAAACCATAGGACATAAACATTTCATTTTCAGAGAGCTCTCTGGAGATGTTTCCCAACGTCAAAAGACCAAGTCAGAAGCCCACTACCGTGCATAATCCTGCAGTACAGAAACCTATGTTTTCTGCACACTATACGGGTATTCATGCCATACCAAGGTATAAAATACCAAGGTATAAATTCTAATAAACAACACACACTTAGAGGTACTAGGACTCTTTAAGAACTCAAAACACTCCCAACAATTTTAGATTCACAACATCTCAAAACTTCCATCGCAAGCAGGATTCAAAGTGCCACAGAGGGAGGCAGTTAGTTCTATCCAGGGGAAAGTCTGCAATTTTGAATGTACTGGTGGAGTGGAGAGGGAGATGATAGAAATTCTTTCTCCAAGAAACCCTGTCATTAAGAAAGCTTAATGTAATGCACATGTGAATGTAGGTAGTCTAAGAAAATAAAAGCACTTTACTCACAGATGAATAAACAAATTGCTAACTGGCAAGAAGCCTTCCATGATATGTGGATACATGACTTCTGAGTTCACGGGCATCTAGATGTGACACATCACAAAATCTAAGTTATACACTCATTAGACAAAACGAGAAAAATCTTCAACCTCAAGATAATTTTAATCATAAGTTAAGATTAAAATAATCCTATTATCATTAAAAAAATTTTTAAATTCAGCCAACAATATAGATCCTAGCACAAAACTAGAGTTGTTGCTAATATTATAATGCTAGGTTCACAGCAGGTGCTCAGTAAAGATGTTTCAAATGAATGAAACAATGGAGGGGTAAGGCTAGCACTTATTAGATATCAGGAACTAGGCTAAGCATTTTATACATATTCTTTTTTAATTTTCACAAGAACCCTAGGACAGGCTAGGACATATTCTTTTTTAATTTTTACAAGACCCTATTTTATAAACAAAGGAACTAAGCCTTAGCAAGATTTCATAGCAAATAAGCAGCAAAGCCTTTGATTTTTAAACAACTTGTAATCATACTGGTGAGATTCTAAAGATACTACATTTTTAGTTAAAACTTCAGATAATGCCCTGAAGATGTAACAACGACAAAATTAAGAAAAATGACCTTTCCTACTAGAAATACCTAATTTGCTAAAAGCTCAGTTGCCTCATTTCATTTTTTCCCAATCTTAGTGCATATCTTCTCCCCTATTTTGGGAGTCCTGCCCCGGAAGAGAACAGAATCTGTGAAGAGTCTGCTGTCGTTCATTATTGTCTCTGCAGACCAGTCCGTACGTCTGTGAATACCTGCACAGCATCGAGGAGTCGTGCCATTTAAGTCTTTTACTTCTGTTCTTGTCTTACTAAGGCTATCAATATAAGCCACTATTATGCCTAAGATCTTCTGTGGGTGACATTAATTTTACATAAGCCTTTGACTTTGTTAAAAACAAAGTCAAGAACTTCTTATTCTGAAACCAGCATGCGATGCGAACGAGAGAAATACAGCAAAAGAACGTAATTTTGCCTCATCTTAAACCCACCATGTAAAAATGCTCCAGTCGAATCCCATACACTATTTGCAAGGCTCGCATGTAGATCATGTTCAAGACTTCGGGCTACAAGAGAAAAACAACTGTTCACACTCGGATGCGTGACTGTAACACTGTGTCACTATCATCGTCACCATCCAATATTGTCACCACTGGATGCAGAGAAGAAAAGAGAAACAAAATGGCTCTACTGCCCTTGAAATATTCAATTTTTCCAAATTTTAACAGACTTCTACACTTATCAGTCTGTTCAGATGTAGTAGGTGGTGAATAAGATTATTTGTCTAAGCTTCGGAACAGAATGAGAGCAAGTATATTCAATCCAACCCAATCCAATCCAAGCAATCCATCCACATTGGGGAAGAGAAGAAGGGTTAGTCTTTCAAAACAGATTGCAGACATGTGGCAAAAATTAAAGCACACTGAGGGTGGGGTGTTCTTTTTGTTTTTTAAACAAAGACCATGGGCAAACTCAGTTCATGCTCTAGATGTTAAGGTTTCCCGAGATGTTAACAGTTTAAGTGAACACCATGACCTTGGGGATATAAACTTAACAGGGTAGCCTGGGATTTTTTAAATGTTTTCTAATACAGTAGTTGCCAAACGCTGGCCTGTAGAACCTGTTCCATATACAAGTTCATTTATTGGGAGATTATTCATTCCCTTTTAAAGAATTAAAAAGGCACTGAGGTCACCAAGTTTGAGTTCTACATCATTAAACCAGGTTTTATTATGTTATCACTTCAAGACCAACACAGGAAAATGGAAGGAGACTCTGGGATTTTCGGTGACACATAAATAGTTCATTTTTGCATTTAATAACTAAAGAAATAAGAACGATGCCTGTCAAAACAACTCAATCCCCCCTTGGGGCACAATGCAAGAAAATTAATCTGCAAGCTTCCAAAGAGAATTGTTTCTAAACAATTTTTTTGTGGTTGGAAACCACCTGGAATAGGTTCCTTCAAGCCCTACCAATAAATAATGCACTCAGACCACCACTCCAATAATAATAAAAAATTTAATATACTTCAATACACTTATGATTTAGAAGGTTTGTTGTTTTGTTTTTTTTTTAAGAAAACTACCATATTAAAGAATTGAATTCCTAATGGAAATGTAGAAGTCACCCCAGATACAGACTTAACATTATTTTAAAATTACAAGAAGTGAGAGATTGCTTCTGGATTAAAATGACTGGCTTACATCAAAAGGTAGCATACACGCCCTTCTCCATAAACACTGCAGACCTAAGTAGTTTCATTTGTATTTAAATGCCATCACCCACATGCAAATCACATATTACCTTTGGATTTGGATAAAGATCATTCTTGGAGAGGTTTTTACCATCAGCTCCTGTTAAGATTTTGTTGCGAATATGAATCACAATCTCCGCTACATTGTATCTGGGGAAAGACAGAGTTTCCATCCTGGGAATGTCCTGCTAGCCTGAGTCTGAAGGAAGAAAAACAAAGATCAGTAACCTGGCAAGAGCAGCTGATCTCTTGATCCAGAAGCTGATAAACAGGAGTAAAATTAACAAGCCGAGGTTGAATATTCATAGTAGTGATAACTATCATCAAACATCCCAGTAAGAGAACACAAATGACATATATATTAATATCCTACATCATACATCTGAATTATAAATGTGGATATACGGATACTAAAATGTCTTTTATTCTGAAATGGCACCATCGTTCTCTAAGTTTCCTAACGCTGTTCTCTTTCATATGGGAAAGAGGACTTTGCATGAATATACCTGAAAAAGCATGTTTTTTTTCTTTTTTAAATTTGGGGGGCATGGAGTTTAACAAGTTTGGTCCTGAGAATTATTCTTCAAACCAAGATACAGAGGCAACCCTATCAGCAGAAGCTGTATATAAACAGTAGCAACAGAGGGCACATAATAAAACCGAACTCTGACCTTACATTCTATGCAATGTACACATAGTGAGATGGGTAATAAGATTTAAGATGCACATAGGAAGAGAGAGGGGAAACAATAAAGGAGGAATAGAATGCTGTAACTGGTAGGGATTCCAATCACCAGAGAAGAGAACTTTAAAAACAACAACAAAAACCACTTTCCCCTCAGGGCCCTCAGAGGTACTCCCGCCTGTGCCCCTAGATCAGTAGTTCCCACAATGTCGCCCCCCCCCCCCCCCCCGCCCCACTGGGGGGACATCTGTCAATGTCTGAAAACATCTTTGGTTGTACAGACTGGAGTGGGGGCGCTACTGGGACCTATGGGCAGAGGACCAGCACGATGCTGAACAACCTAGTGCACAGGGCAGCCCCCACAGCAAAGAATTATTCCGTCGGATTGTCAATACTGCTGAGGTTAAGAAACTCTGCCCTAGAGCCTTTAACTGTTCTAACGCCTGCCACAGTGTATTGGGATTGTGTTTACAGAACTGACACTACACTTGGAGCCCCGGTAAGCCAACGCTTTTTCACTTTCTTCGTATTTCTAGCTGCGCCCAGGAGAACAGCAGTAGTGGTAACACAGCAGGAGGAGCACCCAAGAGCAGCCCCTGCCTCGGCCACTCAGTTAACAACACCCGGTTTATTACATACGGACCCACCCCCCCCCACCCCCCCGCTGCTCTGTAAGGCAGTAGCGTAACTCAAGAGATCCTGTGTGGCTATGTTCAATTTTGCAAACAAACTGAAATGACCCACAACTCTGGACACCCAATTCTTTAGGTTCCTAATGTTTCTTAGAACACTACAGTTAAAAAGCAGCTTCGGTAATTTGCCTCAACTCTGATAAACGTAGAAAGCCAATCTGAAAGACCATTGGCAAGTAACTTCCCACTTCTGCTTGAACACGTGCAAACATCACAAACTTCACTAACTCTCAAGGCAACTTCTTCCCGCTTCACTATGGCTCTAATGATTAGATAACTCTTGGGCAGACTGTGCAGAAATCTGTGCGTTGTAACCTTCACCCACCGGTCCTCTTTGCAGTCAGTGCAGCTACAAAGAGCATGTTCATCTCTGTTTACATGACCAGAGATGGTGGTCCCTGTTCAGCCACCTCTTCTCTAAGGTTAAGCATGATGTAAGTATAGTCGCTCCTCACACAACATTACTTTGGAGACTTTACCGTTCTACTCACTTTCCTCTAAAACCAACTATTTTGTGGTCAATGTCTTCTTAAAATCTGATGCTTAAACTGAACACGAGACTCCAGAGATGGTTTGCTGAGGGCAGCATATCAATACAGTGACCCTGGCCACTGCTGCTCTGGTCTACCGCTGTAGCACTTACTGTCTGTCTGTCTGTCTGTCTCTCTCTCTCTCTCTCTCTCTCTCACACACACACACACACACACACACACACACACAATCAACTAACAACTCCCAGAACTTCTCCAATGTGACCCACTTTTATGAAGCCAGGACTTCTCCATGTTTTTCTTAGAGAAACCTTAGGCGAGGATTTGCACTTCGCATCACTGACCTTCGTAAATTCAAGCTTTCATTCCATAGCCTGCATCTTTCTGACTCCAAATCCTGACACACCTCACATATTAGGTGTCCTTTTCAGCATAAATACACATTCCACATTTTCCTCTAAATCACAGATTTAAACACCAACAAGCTACATCTGGATCAAAGATCGTCACGATAGAGAAAGAGTAGGTGTAAAATACCTTCATAATCATTGTCGCACATCCTTCTCCTCTCTGCCTTGCACACTCTGTTATCAGATTAACCCTTATAAACATCACATGCCTCAGGTAACATCGTTACAAAAATACTTCAATTACCCTACCCACGGCATAAATTCAAATTTTAGCGTTGGTTTCTGAAACCTTCCAATATGTAGTAACTCAATGACTTTTCTGTTTCACGTTGGTCTCCTCCAAGATGTTTCCCAAACTCCCAGTGCTTCTTTTTGGAATCATCTGCCATTTCCAATTTCAATTTCAGTTCCAATTCTTTTTTGGCCGGTGGGGGGAAAGGCTTCCCACCTACACCGTCTGAGCTCTCTCCTGGGATAAAGCATACAAATGACCTAATAATATACGTAGAGTGACCCTCAGAGAGCTTAGCAAGGAAGCAGAGATTATCTGCTAATGCTCCCTCCGGTTTCTTATGTATTTGCAACACCAAAGACGCTGGGCCGAGTAGACGTTGGCAGAATACCTCTTAAATTATACACACTTCGTTTTGCTAACACAAACTAGTTCATGGAAGTCAAAATTCCGGGAGGCAAAGGCGATAAACAAAAACAAACAGAAATGACTCTCAACCTCAATAAATTAAGTACTGTAAAAAGTTTCCCGAAGTCGTTCAGAGAAAAGGATCGTCCCACGCAGGCACAGTGCCATACATGTACGACTCTTTCCCTTCGACGTTTGGGTTTAGTATGTACGTTTGCCTTTCTTGATTTTGTGGGTAAGCGATGTGTGAGCAACGGAGATCTGCAGGAAGTTGATGAGCATCTCAACCCTACCGCCTTCTAAATAAGTGGATTAACAGTACATATAAATACAAGCTGCACATGGCCAGCTTCAGCTCAAGTGTCTTCTCACACAGTCTACGCGGCACCAGACAATACTCGTTCGTTTCGTAGGAACGGAGCCTAGGTTGTTTCTGGGACCAACGCCAAATCCAAAGAGCCCCCACCTCCCGGGGGCTGGCTTCTCCGGCCTCCTCCCCAGCGCTGCGCGCAACGAAAACACTGCCAGGCCCGGCGTCCGGGCTCCAGTCCTCCCGTTCTCCCGTGTCCGTTCGCGTTCACTTACCGCGCCAGCCGCCCGCGGGAGAGCAGCGAGCCCCGGGAGGTGCTGCAGGCGAAGGCAGAAGTCGGCCGACAACAACCGTCGACGCTTTTCAAACTTGCCGCCTCCTCCTGGAGGTCCCGCCCCCTCCGCCCAGCCCACTTCCTGCGCGGCGGCCGCGCCGGGTGCCCGTAAGGCTCAACAAACTCCAGGCGGGCGGGGCTTGTGCTGCGAAGCGAGCGCGCCCGACTCCAAGCGGAACCCTTTTTCGCGGCGTCGGCGTCCAGTCGGACCTGGAGTCCGCAGGACGTGGGGCGTCGCGGTTCGCCGGAAGGGTCGGGCGTTAAGGGGGTGGGGTGCTGCGGCCTTCCCCCGGACGTTTGAGAGCGTCTGGGGCCCAAGGTGAAGAGCAGAAGCCAGCGAACACGTCCTAGAGTCTTGAGCCAAGCTCAGAGTGAGAAGGGAGAGGATGTAGGGCTCCTCGTGGGGCAGGCTCAGTCCCAGGGTGATGATAATACCGATGATCTGATATTGACCGTGAGCGCACGCGTTCTGTTAGGCCACATTAAAAGGGGGGAAGGAAGAAGGGGCGAATAGATGCTGTCATCAGATGAGGGATCTGAATCAGAGACGTTATGGAGCTGGCCCAAGGACGCGCACGGTAGTCTGTGAGTAGCACGGCCGGTATCCTGACACAGGCCCCCTGATCCGGCGTTGGTGAGCACGACTTCGAGAGGTGGATGGAACCCACGGATACATCTGGTCAAAGCCGTTCACCTTTGCCGACAGGCGAACGGGGGTTAGCAGTGATTTGTACCAAGACAGTAAGCGGCACTGTCTGGAGCAGAACCCAAGTCTCCCGATTTTAGCTCCTCCCTCCCTCCGTGCATCTCTCCATAGAAGCCAGGCGCTGCAGGTGCTTCCCAGCACCAACTGTTCCCCAAACGTGCCGGTCCCCCAGTGAAGGGCACTTCATACATGATCACAAGCCAAGAGTGTTGCAGACTGGACTAGTTGTCATTGGAGAGGTCCTTAAGTTTTATGGTGGTTTGGGACACGGAGAGGCCATAAGACCCGCGTCTGACTGCAGGCAGGGTAGAGTATTAGCTGGTGAGGGTCGTATGTTGGATGGGGAGTCTGGACTGAATAAAGTGAAAACGCTGAAAATCTTGTGTTGGAAGTAGACGTTCTGGTGCTTGGTTGTGCGTATTCATAGAGAAGTCTATACCGTTTCGAACAAATACATTCCATATTAAGTAGTTGAGGGCTAATTTTCCCCTATCTAAGCCCATGTACTTAGGTAAATCTCAAAGTCAGACTTTAGTAAAACTCAAAAGTAGGTTAGGAAAATAGAATATTAGAGATCTGAGAGAGTCAGTGAGGAAAGGAGAGGAAAACGACCTTTCGTTGGCACTTGCCAAATCAAATTCATTACTTGTGCATACACTTCCTCTACAGGAGCACATCTCCTTAGAGGCAGGGGAAGTGGGGACACTGAAGGACAGAGAGCACAGGTCTGGAATCAGAAGTAGCTGGGTTTCAATTCCCAATCACACTACTTACTACTACCTATGTGAACTCAGGCTAGTTGTTTAACCTAAGCTGGTCTCCACCTGTTCAAAAATGGAGATAACCTTCCTATTCAACGTACAGGGTGTCATGAAGATTAAATGAATTAGTTCATATAAAGTACCTGGCAGAACTGTGGGCCCTTGGGGCACCTGGGTAGCACAGTGGGTTAAGCATCCAACTTCTGCTCAGGTCATGATCTCATGGTTCATGGGTTCGAGCCCTGCGTCGGGCTCTGTGCTGACAGCTTGGAGCCTGGGTCCTGCTTCAGATTCTGTGTCTCCCTCTCTCTTTGTGCCCTCCCCCCTCCTCTCTCAAAAATGAATAAACATTAAAAAAAAAAAAAGAAAGAATTGTGGGCAATCAAAAAGTGTTAGCTGTTCTTTTGACTGATAGTATTTATACCGGTCCCTGGTAAAATATCTTGTAAATGGTAAGAGCTTAACAAAATGTATAAACTGTTGAGAGTCCAAATGAGAAAAGAGTCACCTCTGTGTAGGCCAAGAATAGAATGGACCCAATGGGGGAGGAAAAACTGCGGTGAAGGACGAGCAAGAGAACTCTACAGCATAACTGTTCAGTTGGGGGATAATTTTGTCAGAGCCGTGGCAATTTGATAGTTCTATTAGAATGAAAAGTGTGAAAAAGCAAATGGGTATTTATTAAAATCAACTCAGTTACAAGGGTAAGTGTGATTTTTTAGAAATTTGGTTGCCCAGGGGTGCCTGGGTGGCTCAGTCGGTTAAGCGTCCGACTTTGGCTCAGGTCATGATCTCACGGTTCATGAGTTGGAGCCCCGCATCAGGCTCTGTGTTGACAGCTCAGAGCCTGGAGCCTGCTTCTGATCCTGTGGCTCCTTCTCTCTCTGCCCCTCCCCCGCTCATGTTCTGTCTCTGTTTCTCAATAATAAACATTTTTTAAAAAGAAAAATTCAGTTGCCTGCCACTGAGCAGTGTAAGGTAGAGACTGGAAGGGTAGAAATCTCAGACTTTCTAGAGTTTTCATCATCCTCCAGAAAGACACTAACTACAGCAGACAATTAAACCTATAGCATTCTTTACAACTGTGGCATCTTGTTTTTCGGTACCTGTGTACCCTCACATGCTCTAATATCTGTTCTTTTATTTCATTATCCTTGTTAGCCCTCAGGCCATTGCCTCCCTTCCCAGCCTAAACTGCAGGGTTTATCAGCATCCAGACTCCCTGTGTCCGGTGCCTCTGACCCAGGTGCTGTCAAAACTACCCCTGAATGGATCCCACAAATCCCTACCCTGGCACCCTCGAGGAAATAATACACGGGGACAGATGACAGAGTCTTGGTCTCCAGCTTCAGCTCACCTCTTGATTCTTGACACGCCTTTAATTTATCATTCCTCAGTTCCCCATCTTAACAGCTTTCAGGAAACTTTGTAACAAACTACCACTTCCCTCAACCCCTTCCCAGCCCCTACTTCTCTCTAGGAGGAGGGGGCCAGTGTGGCCAAAGAGGTATTTTTCAAGCAGTTCACACACATGCACGTTCACCTGCAGTTTTTATGCCTGTACCTTTTCTCATTTCCATTTCATGTTCCCTCCCTAGAGCGCAGAGAGATTGTGTGACAGACCTGTAAGGACTGAACAGACCTTTGAGTCACGTGATGGGGATGCTCAGCGAGACGATGGCATCCTGTAACGCAGGAGACTCTCTGTGGTAGCTCGTACTTTGGGTTAAAGTAAACCCCTTTTTTAAGTGCTGGGTTCCAAATTGTCACTCTGCTTTGTTTGGGGGAGATAAGTAAGGATGAGAAGGCGCTTCACTTGGTCTAGGGTGGTAGAAAATAAGTGAAATCCTAAGACTGGATTCGACTCCCTACTTGCCATCAGGCACCCATTCATGTGAACAGAGATCGTCTACGGGCCACACACATTTCCTGTAGTCTTGTTAACAGGGAAGTGAGAAAACTCAAGCCATCAGGCAACACATTCCTGCCTCTCCCTTTCCCTCCCCGCCATATGTACCTCCTTGCTTATTTCAGAAAATGAAATATACCACCTCCGCCAATGCTATATATCGGTGCTTCTCTTTCTAGACCTCTGGGCTACATGTGTTACCATAGAGCAGACAGACCCTCCTTGAAACTTAATTCCCTTTGCTTCCCTCCCTGTTTCTTGTACCTGCCTCCCACTTCTTAGCTGGCTCTTTCTCTGTCTTAACCAGTGTAAGTTCCAACTTGTTGTTATTGTTTTGTCTGTATCTTCTCCTTGGGATTATCATCCACTCTCACTTTTTTAATCCGTTTGCTCATGGAGCCTAAATCTATTGCTATTCCTGACTTCTCCCTTGAGATTCAGGCTTTTATTTCTGTTGGTTCACAAACGCCTTGGCTGGGTGTAACCTGGGTGTAACCAGACCCATACTTGGAGGCCTGGGGGAGATGGAAAAAAGAGGTGGGCCACTCCAGGTTGGTATGTAGCAGGTTGAATCGGCAAGGGAATTTACACACAAGGCTTGTCTTGGGTGGCCACAAGAGGAGTGGACCTCCACACTTGCCTGCCAAATCTTAACAGTTTATATAGAATCCTTCAGTCACATATACAATCCAGATGGCTCTCCACACCACATCACTGTCACAAGGCTGCGTCCTTGGAACCCCCTCTGGGAGGGGGGAAGGCAAGCTGGATGCACGTTCCAAGGACGGGCAGGGTGGGCGGTGGGGGGAGCCTCCAGTTGCCAGCGTCCAACTCGTAGGTCAACCAGCGGTCATGTCCTCCTGGTGACTCCTTCAATAATTTCTTTGCCTTCTAGATAGTTATATCGGGAGGGCACATGAGCCATTCCAAATTTAACTTGACCCTTTCATTTCAACTATCTCAGTGCTGTCTCTAGCCTTACCACCCCTGCCCACATCCCCAACTTCATCTTATAAGTAGCAGCCAGAATGATCAGTTTCAAATGTAAACCTGACCATTTCACTTGTCTGCTTAGATTTCTTCTGCCCATCCTTCTTCTCACCTCCAACATCAAGTCTTAACTCCGTAGCCTGGCTTGCTGGGACCTCCATGATCTTGTCACTATCTATGTTTCCAACCTCACCTCCCCATCACACCTACTTCCCGTTCATGAGGCTGTTTTATACTTTGAGACTTATTTTTGTTGACTCTCTGAACTATCCTGATTTCTTTGCCTGACTCTTACTTATCCTTACTTATTTTTCAGATGTCTTTCAAGAAGTTTTTACCTATTCCACAGTCTGAATTAGTTGCCTTGCCCCCAGCAATCATTTATTCATGCAAAAATCTTAAGCCCCTAATTTTATGCCAGATACTGAGCTAGATACTAGAAATAGAATAGTGAACAAACAAATGTGGTAAAAACCAATCTAATAATTGACCTGACCAATCTTATATTCTCATAGGGAAAGGAGGCAAGTAATAAAAAAAAATTTTTTTTAGTGCAGTTCAGTCTCACTGGCTTCATGCTTGCGAATATCTAGAAATTGGCCAGGTTAAATGTAGAGGTGGAGGGGAGGCAAGCATTGAAGATATAAGTAGCAACTCGTGTGAAGGCCCACGCATGAGAGGAGAGCACAGTCTGTCAACACAGATTGTAGACTCAGGGCTGAGGAGGTAAACAGGGACCAGATCATGAAGAGTATTCTAGTCATAAGGAGTTAGGACTAGTTAAGGAGTTTGGACTTCTTCCTAAAGGTGATGGAAAGTTTGAAGGTTTAGGTTTAATATAAACATGATTAGGTCTGTATTTTAGATGATGATTCTGAAATTTGTGAGAAAAATGGAATTCCAGATTGGCAAGGAAACCAGTCCAAGAGGGAGGGAAACCAACTGGGACATCAGTGTAGTAATCCAGAGAAAAGAAGAGGGCAGCCTGTCCTAGGGTATTGCCAGTGTAATGGAAATAGGTCTCAGAGGAATTTAAGAAGTAGAAGAGGCAGAACTTGATGACTGGTTGGACAAGGAGGGCAGAAGTATGAGAAAGCAAGGACAGAGTCTCATAAACAGGTTTTGGTGAAGACAAGAACTACCCTATTTACCGTCATATATTCATAGCCTAGCACAAGTCCATAGTTGTTGTAGATGCTTGATAAATGTCTGTTTAGCGAGAGTTTTCTGGCTCAAGCACCTGGATAAATGGGGTGTCATTCTCTGATTTACAGAGGGAAACTCATTTTGGGTGGTGAGTGGTGGTTGAGTTTTGGACCCGTCAAGCTCGAGATGCCTGTGGGAGATCCACATGAAAATGTCCAGATACATGGCAATTGGAAGAGATCAGTGGATTCTTTGCATACTTAAAAAAAAATGAAAGTTTATGTTACATGGAAATGATCTGTTTTGTGTCTGTCTCAACCACTTCACGGGGCTGGTTCTTAATGACTTGATTCCCTAGCACCTAACGCTACCTCCGGCACAATCTGAACACCCCGTTAACGTCTGTTGTTGAAATTAACTATTCCTTTTTAAACATGGTTCATCTGGGGCGCCTGGGTGGCTCAGCCAGTTAAGCCCCAACTTCAGCTCAGGTCATGATCTCATGTTTTGTGGGTTCGAGCCCTACGTTGGGCTCTGTGCTGACAGATTAGAGTCTGGAGCCTGTGTCTCCCTCTCCCTCTGCCCCTTCCCCGCTTGTACTGTTTCTCTCTCTCTCTCTCTCTCTCTCTCTCTCTCAATAAGCAAATAAACATTTAAAAAATAAATAAATGAACGTGATTCATCTAACAAAAGACAGTAGTAGTAACAGTAGTAGCCTCTGAGCAGGGAAACTGGGGGTCAGAGTGAAAGGTGGCTTTTATTGTACTTTGTTTGGTTCTTCATACGTCCCCCTCTTAAGAGGGCTTATATTTCTAAGCAAAATAAAAGGATGACCAAAAAAGTTGTCTATTCAATTTTTGTGAACTTTAAACTGAAAACAATATCTATGGCCTGATTGGTAGAAGGTAGGATAGTAATCCTACCTGAAATCATGACAGCATTTTTGACCAGATCACGTTGCCTAATTCACAAATTATTTGGCTGTATCATTGATGCCATTATTCAACCCACTTCTATGAATTATTAATAATATTCATTCATTTCTTAAAAACGATGACTCACCACAAATAGCAAGCTGAAGTGAAATTATGAACTCATGTTGCTTGAATGGCATCAGACAAAATCTTTGAAACTTCTTATTGTGAGGTGTAGACAGCACTTCCTACTGCAAAGGCATGTCATTGTTTTGTGCCTGCCTAACATTTCATAAGACAGAAAACAATGGGCCTCCTTCACCTGTCATCTAACCTCTATTGCTTGCCAACATTAGAGGTTACATCGAATATGCAAAACCCTTTATTTACAAGGGTTGGACTAGCCTTTGAACATTTTAACTGTAATTCTGCATGAGTAGGTAGAAATGTATAATGCTCTTATATTGTTTTGAACTACCATTTTAGTGCATGATTTTATAGGAAAAGTTGGGGCTGTAGGTCTACTGAAAAGGCACTAATATTTAAAGAAAATGCTAAATTCTAGGAACATTTTTGTATGCACGGCATATTCACTGGGTGGCGTGGTTGCATTAACGTTAACCTTACGCCCTTTGAAAGTTTTATTTCATTTTCTTTTACATGAGTCAACAGAATTAGAGTGATAAGCATCGCACACAATGTTCTGGGGGGGATAATTAGATTCTAAATTTATTGGCTTTAAAATACACGTTTAGAGTTCAGGCTAAAGAAGACAGAGGATCGAAGTCAAAGTAGCTGCTGCTTTTACTGCCTTTTTTTTTTTTAATTTTTTTTTCAACGTTTATTTATTTTTGGGACAGAGAGAGATGGAGCATGAACGGGGGAGGGGCAGAGAGAGAGGGAGACACAGAATCGGAAACAGGCTCCAGGCTCTGAGCCATCAGCCCAGAGCCTGACGCGAGGCTCGGACTCACGGACCGCGAGATCGTGACCTGGCTGAAGTCGGACGCTTAACCGACTGCGCCACCCAGGCGCCCCCTTTTACTGCCTTTTAATCGTTCCAGACCTATTGATCTCCTTCATTCCTTGGCTGTGTTCACTTTTGTTGGTGGATTTGGGAACTGAGCTGTGCATTTGCTATAGTGTAAACCTTATTTTTGTTATGGACTCAAATGGAATGTTTAGGTCGGAACCATAAAAGACATGTCCTTGGCTCATTTTTGATGAGCTCTAAACCAGATCCAAGGGAGCAAACACATAGTGTGCTACATTCTAACCCCTCTCGTGTCCTCTCCCCAACTTTCACACCAACATCTTGTTTTAACTTAGGTAATGTAGACTACCTTAGGGATTAATAGCCCAAACTAATTGGATACTGATAAAAATCTTTGTCCAATGTGACATTTTTTTTCAAATACAAATTTTATACCCTGGTATTTCCAATGTTGCTATTTTAACATCCTGTAGTAATTCCAGTTTTTTCAAGGGTGTTTATGAGAGTCGCAAGAAAAAACATTAGTATTAATGAATTTAAGAAACAAAACAGGTGAACGTAAGGGGAAAAAGAAGAGAGGAACACCAGAAAACAGACTCTCAACTGTAGAGCAAATGGAGGGTTACTGGAGGGGAGGCGGGTTGTGGGATGTGTTAAATGGGTGATGGGTACCAAGGAGGGCACTTGTGATGAGCACTGGGTGTCATATGTCAGTGATGAATTGCTAAATTCTACACCTGAAATTAATATTACACCGTATGTTAGCTAACTGGAATTAAAAAAAAAAAAAAACTTGAAAAACTATTAATAAATAATAATGTTAAAATGTAGCATTCATAACAAATTTTGGAAAAGAAAGTTACAGTGAGACCAATAGTAACAGTGTCACAAATCAGAAAACTCCGGAAAAATAGCTCTTGTGAAGAGCTTGTCAAGAACAATAGTTCTTGTATCGTGTTGTCATTCCTATGCTAGTTCCTTTATGCTAGTGACTTCTCTTATCTAGAGTAAGTCTAAGGGTGCCCGGGTGGCTCAGTCTTGATGTTGGCTCAGGTCATGATCTCATGGTCATGGAATTGAGCCCCGTATCAGGCTCCGTGCTGAACGTGGAGCCTACTTGGTCTCTCTCCTTCTCTCTCTCTCTGCCCACCCTCTAAACAAACAAATAAGTAAACCTTTAGGGTAAGTCTAATACACATTCTAGTTAGTGAACCCTTACAGGAAATCACTTCTCAATTGCAAACATCTTTTCATAGACCCTAATTCTGCTTTCTCTCAAGAAAGAGACTCCACGTTTTATCAACAACTTCTATGTAAGTACTAAGTAACAGTATTCTAAAAATACTGTTATCAAGCAGATTCGACCTGGTCAATAGAGTTTGGCCATATAAATTCAAAATTAATACTGAATAGTGTTCCCAGGATAACCCATTAAGACATTTCCCTTTCATACATCTTTTACTTGTGGTGTTCTAATATCAATAATTACTCAGATTCATAGAAGCTCTCCCAGGTTCTAGTCCCTCTCCGTGCACTACCTCATGAATGCTCACAGCTGCATGAAGTCGTTTCTAGGCCCATTTTCCGATGAAAAGCCAACAGTGTAAATCACGTAAGAAAACGTTAACAGTTTACGCATAGTCACGTATCTGAGAAAGCTGGGAACCAAAACTGGGCCCCGAGTAACCTAATAATAAAAGATCTGTCCATAGCTACTGCAACCCACTCACCCACCCACACACACACACACACACACACACACACACACACACACGCATCCAATGAGAGAGTTCCCCGGGGGGCGTTAAGCAGTTCCTTTGGGAAGGGTTTAGCCCATGGAACGTTTGACCTAACTAATTTGCCTCCTTGTGTTGTTAGAGGCCTTATGACCCTCTGGAGGCTTTTGGGTGGGCTGGCAGTCTCACAAGGGTATTCTAGGCCTTCAGAGGTGTCCTGTGTAGATATGTCTCATACCCAACCCTGTTCTTCCACAATTTGACACCTTCCAGGTCTCTCCCAGCCCCCGTTTCTCCAGGACCTACCATCTCTCCAAAGGGAGGAAAGTCCCAAGACCTCCCAGTCTCTTCCTTTGTCTTAAAAGGAAATCTCACTGCTTTAGCTGTTTGTTGATTGTCTCTTGCTTCTGGTTCTGTTCATTGACCTGCTGTCCTCCGAGGGTGGGTTTGTTTTCTTTTTTTTCCTGCAGTTAATATGAACTAAAAAAAAACACATTTAATAATTTATCCCCACCCTAAGAATTAATTTCCTTAAGAAAACCACTATTTTCTCTACATGAAAACTTCATGGTCATAGTATTTACATAATTTTGACCTTATTTCTTAGAAATAAAACAGCTATATTATGCTCAGAGATCACTCCTACCCGGAGTGACAATGAATTATTTATCTCAAAATCACTTTATTTCTCCCCTAACCAACCGCGGCAAGGGTGTAGTTGTGTGGGGGAATGAGGACATTTTATTTCACCCCTCTTATGTTTTCATTTTCGGCTTGGAGACAGAAAGCACAGTGCCAAACCACCTGCATGGTTAGAACTAAGACTCTAACCCCAGGATAAATCACACTTGGCAAGGACTGCAAAGATTTTGTATAGATTATAAATATAGTGATAATCACTGTCTGTCAACAGGAATTCATCGAACACTTCGATGTGTCAGACACTGTATTTTCAGAACCCCAAACTGGGGCAGATTACTGGCCAGTGCAAAATAATGTCTTAACTTTTTATTCTTCTCTAGGTGAGTGACAAGGGAAGACTGTTTCTCCTGTCAACGTTCCATTTCACTGCTGGTCACCAAATGTGTGCGTTTTTTTCCACACCACCTAATTCTCCAGTGCCAGCTGGGTGTCCTTCAATTCAATTCAGTTCTGACACCATCTGCCCGGGGGGGTTAGTGTCAGTCCCTAAGGGGCGCCTGGGTGACTCAGTCAGTTGAGCGTCTGACTTCGGCTCAGGTCATGATTTCACGGTTTGTGGGTTCCAGCCCCGCATCCAGCTCTGTGCTGACCGCTCGGAGCCTGGAGCCTGCTTCAGATTCTGTGTCTCCCTCTCGCTCTGCCCTTCCCCCTCTCACACTTTGTCTCTCTCTCTCTCTCTCAAAAATAAATAAACATTAAAAAATTAAAAAGCAAACAAAAAGAATTTTAAAAACTCAGCCCAAAGACTGCCCTACTTCAGATACCAGTCTCCAGCCCCAGGCTGTCACCCATGCTTCTGACCAACCAGCTATAAATTGGAGGTTCCATGACCCTTTCCTCAGGCTCAATAATTTGCTAAAATGGCTCAAAGAACTCAAGGAAAAACGTTTATTGGTTTATTATATAACAAAGGACATGATAAAAGATACAGGTGAACAGCCAGATGAAGAGACACACAGAACGAGGTCTGGGAATTTCTGTCCCCATGGAATTGGGGTACTATCTTCTGATATGTGGATGTGTTCACCTACCAGAAGCTCTCGGAACCCTGTAGTATTGGAATGTTTATGGAGACTTCACCACATAGGCATGATTGATCATTAACTCAATCTTTATCCCTCTTCTTGCCCTGAGAATGGGGGAAGGTCTATAAATTCTAAGCTTCTAATCGTGGCTTCGTCTTCCTGGTGACCAGCCCCCATCCTGAAGCTATCCAGAAGCCCACCACGAGTCATCTCATTAGAACAAAAGATTCTTCTATCACCCGAGAAATTCCAAAGGATTTAGGAGACCTGTGTCAGGAACTAGGCTCAAAAACCAAATATTAGAACAAAAGATCTTCCTAGTGTCCTTTTCACTGAGGTTATTATGACGGTTTCAGAAGCTCTGTGCCAGGAATGGGAGTGGGGGTGGAGAGAATATGCAGAGGAGGACAGACATCGTATATTTTTTCTATTATTTCAGTTTCCTTCTTAGTAAAACAGAGACTTTTTCTTTTTTTTTTTCAACGTTTATTTATTTTGGGGACAGAGAGAGACAGAGCATGAATGGGGGAGGGGCAGAGAGAGAGGGAGACACAGAATCGGAAACAGGCTCCAGGCTCTGAGCCATCAGCCCAGAGCCCGATGCGGGGCTCGAACTCACGGACCGCGAGATCGTGACCTGGCTGAAGTCGGACGCTTAACCGACTGCACCACCCAGGCGCCCCAACAGAGGCTTTTTCTAGATGGGTGCTTCCCCTCCACCAAAAAAAGACACAAAGTTCTCATTTCTGTTTCACAAATATGTTACGTTCCCCAACTATTTGCCACTTTGCCGATGTAGAATTCTACATTTATGTTGCAGAAAACAATTTCATTTCAGGGAAAAGAACAAAGAATGCACTAGAGTTAATTTTTCCTGGGTGATGACGTCTCTTGGCTCAGAAAGGGGGTGAGGTAAAGAGGCTGGAGGGGGAAGGGCAGGAAAACCACACTTTGGGCAGCACGGCCACAGAATCCCAGGAGCTCTGCCCTCTGTTTTAGCCTCGTTTCCTATAGGTGCTTCTCCCACATGGGAGGTGAGTGCCCTTGGTACATGAGTTTAGAAGTTAAGAGATGAAGAGAAAGGCTTTATGGATTAGGGCCGCCGTAACAAGTGCCACAAACAGGCTGCCTTTAACAACAGAAATTCATGGTCTCACAGTCTGGAGACCAGAAGTCCAAGATCAAGGCGTCAGCAGGATTGATTCCTTTGGAGGCTGTGAGGAAGAACCCGTTCCCTGCTTCCCCCGGCTCCCGGTAGTTTGCTGGCTGTCTCTGGTTTTCTTTGGCTTGTAGAAGTATCACCCCGGTCTCTGCTTTTCTCTTCACATGACATTCTTTGTCTGTGTGCGTCTGTGTCCAAATTTCCCATTCTTTTAAGGATACGGGTAATATTGGAATCAGGGCCACTTTAATGACCTCATTCAACTCGATTATGCCCATAAAGACCCTGTTTCCAAATAAGGTCACATTCTGAGGTTTTGTAGATGTGGACTTCAATATACCTCTCTTGGAGAACACCATTTAACCCCAAAAAACATGGTTCACAACATCATGAACCCAAAGCCTTCCTGCACAGGGTCCATAAATAGCCTGAGGGCTTGAGCCCGGACAAATGCGCCAGCTCCCCTCTGAGCAGAATACAATTACTGGATTTGTACTTTTAAAATTGAGTACTAATCACTTACTATGTTTGCATTACTAATGCCCTTTGAGAGCAACATGCTGAATATATGTGATTCATTTTATTTTTCTTAGAAACCATCCTCTTAAAAAGCACTGCTTGGATAACTTCAGAAGGAACAAACAGAAAGTTGATAGAATTGGTGACACTTTGGATCTCTTTCATGGAGAAAAAAATGCTCTGTTGTATCCAACAGAGCAGAGAGGATTGTCTTAATTTTCGCAGGACTGACAGCGTCTGTGAATTCTAAACTAGGCACTTAGTGACTATGTGGAGATTAAAATTGAAAGAAGCATAACTGGGGGACCTGGGTGGGTCAGTCAGGGGAGCGTCCGACTTTGGCTCAGGTCATGATCTTATGGTCCGTGAGTTCAAGCCCCACGTTGGGCTCTGTGCTGACAACTCGGAGCCTGGAACCTGCTTCGGATTCTGTGTCTCCGTCTCTCTCTGCCCCTCCCCTGTTTGTTCTCTCTCTCTCTCTCTCTCTCTCTCTCTCTCTCTCTCTCTCTAACTTAAATAAACATTAAAAAAATTTAAAAAGAAGAATAACAAAGTATCAGTGTAAAAACAACTTTAAAAATATGCCCAAGCCCCAGACTGCTGCTAACAGGCTGGTTTGCTAACAGTGGGTTCTGCAAGGAGTTCTAGACCAGCATGGGGAGGTGCAACTCTGGTGATGTAGTTTTAGAGCATCGCTCATGGCTGACCAGCGGAGGACCGGTGACCCTACTTAAGAAAAGCTGCCTAAGAGCATGGTCAAGGGGCATATGCTGCAAGAGAATCCTGGGTAGAGTTGGAGATGCCAACAGAAGGGAGAGTCTGTCTCCTTGTCCCTTGCTGACCTGTACAGCCTGCAGCTCACTGTAGAGCTCCCACTGGAAAACGGTGGAGTGTGGGGAGGGAGTCCTTAGGGAAACCTGACAAGGGATTCAGAGGAAGAGCATGTTTGTAAACATGGCAAAAGTGCCTATTTCTTATTCTTATATTTGTATTCTTATTCTTATATTAATGAATACAGAAAGTATGCTGGTGTAGCCTGTAACTGCAGGGCTCAAAGGCGCCAACGTAAGTATTTAGGAAGAGAACCCATCATATCTGTCATTCCAAATGACAGGATACAGGGGTTCGGTGGGTGCAGGGTCTCTAGAGCAGCTCAGGCGGCCATAGGACCAAGGGACGGAGCCCTTACCCCCCAAAAAATATGGCAGCAGGGCTGGACTTAGACTAGCCTTGGGACAAATGAACACCTCTCCAAGAAACGAAGGACACTTTCCTTACAGAGAGACCACCGCTGGTTCAACAGAAGCCACCAGCGAAGGACAGAGCCATTCCAAACCAGGGGGATTCCAGAAATGCCTTATACCTTGGTCCAGGATAGGGATGGTTTTATAAGCTGACCCTTAATTCTCCTGTCCCTCCTCCCTGCCTTCAACTTCAAAGAAAATGGGCCCAGAAGGAAGGAATGAGAGTAGGGTAAGAACCTCACCCTCTCCCCTCCTGTTTTGAACTGACAAGTCTGTGTTTTAATGATTAAAAGTGGCCAGAAAGTTATGGAATCTGCCCAAGATGCTATTAAAGAAACAGAAGAGAGAGATTCAAAACAGCTTTGTTGGAGGCAACACTTAGAAGAAAAAAAACAGTTTAAGATTTATAATGCTTAGCATTGTAAACACTCCTGAACGAGTCATAATCCTATTCTTAGAAGGAATCTCCAGGCCTGACTTCTAGACCTAACTGAAGATGACTTGTTAGAACATGAGACAAGAAGAAAGCTTCTTTCCTGGCTATTTTCGGTGCTCGACCCTCTACTCATTTGAGAGTCACTGTATTGGCTGTTATACACCTAGGAATCCCAATTCAATAAACTTATCAAAATAGGAGAAATAGATATTGATTGCCTATTATTAGATGGACATTATATTAGATGTTAGCAGCACACATATAAAGAAGGTATTGTCCCTGTTCTTGAAGAGGTCATTGTGTGTGTGTGTGTGTGTGTCTGTGTGTGTGTGTCTGTGTGTGTGTGCGTGTTTATAAACAGCTAATTGTACTTCAGCCCGTGAAGAATGATACCACGGAGTTGATTGAAGTGTGGTGATAGACCCCCAAGAGGAAGCAGTTAATCTCCGGGGGAAATCAATAGAGTCCTCACACAAAGTATGGCGTTTGAGCTGGTTCTTGGAGGAGGTGCACACAAAACCCACTAAATCCATGTCGGCATTTAACGTTCAGCTTAGTTTGTCAGGTTGTTTTTCCACTTGGCAGTCGGATGACAGGAGGAAGCCTCCGAAGGGAGGAAGGAGGGCCAGAGACCGGGGGCCCTATAAGGACAGAAGCTCAGTGGGCTGGGCTGAGTTTCCAAAGGGCAAGGAGACAGAGAGGTGGGGCCTCCATCACTTTCCTGAGGTCCGTCCTGGTTCTATTGACATATAGCAGGGGTCTTTTTGTAATTGTATTCTATTTAGTGTGCAGGATTCACCAGTGACCCAACAGGACAGTCCCTGATTCTTAAGACTTCATAGCTTGAAACAATGTGCAGATGTGTAAAGAGACATAAGGGCAGCAAAACAGAGGCTGAAATAGTTATACATGGAAACCCCAGAACGAGCCACTGAGTACGTCCAGAAGGTTCAAGTTCTCTCCAACCTTAGAGCTCTCTAAAGCTTCAGGGATCTATGTTATATTTTTAAAACAATACCAGCTAGGCGTGTGATTTGCAGCAAGTCTCAGAGAGAGCCTGCTTTGAAAAATAATCCTAAAACTAGAAGGTTGGGCTTAATTGCCATTATGACCCTTTCCAAAGCTATCTGTAATTTATGACTGTTTGAGCTTATAATGATACAGCAGTCAGATTTGGAGACTTGCATGAAATTCATTCATTCAAAAACCACGTGGTGAGGGGAGACCTGGGTGGCTCAGTCGGTTAAGCATCCGGCTTCAGCCCAGGCCATGATATTATGGTTCATGAGTTCAAGCTCCACCTCAGGCTCTCTGCTGTCAACACAGACCCCGCTTTGGGTCCTCTGTCCCCCTCTCCCTCTGCTCCTTCCCTGTTCACGCTCTCAAAAATAATAAATAAAAAGTTTTTAAATAATTTGAATATCTACTTTTAAAGTTTCCAGGTAAAATACAGGATACCTACTTACATTTGAATTTCAGATAAGGAATAGGTACTTTTTAAAAATATAAGTATGTTCTGTGTAATAGCTTACATATTCAAATATTTTTAATGTTTATTTATTTATTTTGAGAGACAGAGCAAGCACGAGCAAGGAAGGGGCAGAGAGGGAGAGAGAGAGGATCCCAAGCAGAATCCACACTGCCAGCACAGAGCCCATTGTGGGGCTCCAACCCACAAACCACAAGATCATGACCTGAGCCAAAACCCAAGAGTCCAGTGCTTAACCAACTGAGCTACCCAGACACCCCATATATTCAATTATACTTAAAAATTACACTTTATTTGAAATTCAATTTTAAGTAGATGTCCTTTTTAAATATATAGTTTTTTTCTAAATCTAGCGTCCTTACAATTATAAGCTAGGCTCTGTGGAAAACAGTGAATTGGGTATAGACCCTCCCTTGGCTCTAAAGTGTGAAATAAGACTCAAATATAAATACCGTATTACAGTGTGAAAAGGGATAAGTTTACACAAAATATACAGAGAATGCTCTAAAAGTGCACGAGGAGAAATTGCTTCCAGCCACGAGAAGTAAGGGAAGCCTTGAGGAGGGCTGGGAAAGTGGCAGGAGTGAGCCTCATGAAAGCAGAAGGGGCAGGGAGAAGGGCCTTCATGGCTGAGTTGGTGGCCCTAGAAAAGTCTTGGACGTTGCCTTTTAGTTTTGGTGATTGTTTCCGTTGCTGTGCAAAG
Organism: Acinonyx jubatus; assembly: GCF_027475565.1. NCBI lineage: Eukaryota > Metazoa > Chordata > Mammalia > Carnivora > Felidae > Acinonyx > Acinonyx jubatus. Next base: position 7,233,766 of record NC_069395.1, on the reverse strand, counting down.
GGCAACCAATGGAATGGGAAAAGATATTTGCAAATGACATACCAGACAAAGGGCTAGTATCCAAAATCTATAAAGAGCTCACCAAACTCCACACCCGAAAAACAAAGAACCCAGTGAAGAAATGGGCAGAAAACATGAACAGACACTTCTCCAAAGAACACATCCGGATGGCCAACAGGCACATGAAAAGATGCTCAACGTCGCTCCTCATTAGGGAAATACAAATCAAAACCACACTCAGATATCACCTCACGCCAGTCAGAGTGGCCAAAATGAACAAATCAGGAGACTATAGACGCTGGAGAGGATGTGGAGAAACGGGAACCCTCTTGCACTGCTGGTGGGAAAGCAAACTGGTGCGGCCGCTCTGGAAAACAGTGTGGAAGTTCCTCAAAAAATTAAAAATAGACCTACCCTAGGACCAGCAATAGCACTGCTAGGAATTTACCCAAGGGATGCAGGAGTGCTGATGCATACAGGCACTTGTACCCCAATGTTTATAGCAGCACTTTCAACAATAGTCAAATTATGGAAAGAGCCTAAATGTCCATCAACTGACGCATGGATAAAGAAATTGTGGTTTATATACACAATGGAATACTCTGTGGCAATGACAAAGAATGAAATATGGCCTTTTGTAGCAACGTGGATGGAACTGGAGAGTGTTATGCTAAGTGAAATAAGTCATACAGAGAAAGACAGATACCATATGTTTTCCTCTTATGTGGATCCTGAGAAACTTAACAGAAGTCCATGGGGGAGGGGAAGAAAAAAAAACAGAGGTTAGAGAGGGAGAGAGCCAAAGCATAAGAGACTCTTAAAAACTGAGAACAAACTGAGGGTAGATGGGCAGAGGGAGGGAGGGGAGGGTAGGTGATGGGTATTGAGGAGGGCACCTTTTGGGATGAGTGTTGTATGGAAACCAGTTTGACAATAAATTTCATATTAAAAAAAAAAAAAAAGAAAGAAAAGTCTTGGAGGTAGGAAAGTACAGAATAAGAGAAGGCACTAGTCACTTCATGGGCCTGTGGTCTGCCTGTGAGAAGGGAAATCATGGCAGAAGGGATTGGAGAGGTAGGGTTGGGCCACACCACAGGAGCCTGGCCAGAGACAGGATGGATGGAGCCTGGAAATCTGAAGAGGCTCAGGCGTCGTCCTGGGTGCTTGAAGGTTTTTGATCCGAGGTGACACCACACACCAAGAAGGGAGAGTGTGAAGGAATCGTCCCCAACCAATCATCTCCAAGAAAAAATGGTCTGTTAACGTCATCTCTGTTCACTAAAGAAAACGCCCATCTTAACAAATGTAGTAAAGGAGCCCCTAAGTGGCTCCGTTGGTTAAGCGTCTGACTCTTGGTTTCAGCTCAGGTCATGATTTCATGGTTAGTAAGTTCAAGCCCCAAGTTGGGCCCTCTGCTGACAGCACAGAGCCTGCTTGGGATTCTGTCTCTCTTCCCCCCTCTCTCTGCCCCTACCCACCCCCTCTCAAAATAAGTAAAATTTAAAAATTAAAAAAAAACACACAAATATAGTAAGTGGAGAGGAAATAGGATAAAATGAGAAGATCACAAGCTTTGCTGTGAGTTCAAATCCACATGTCCCCTCTGTATGATCTTATTTCTGGTTTCTGAAGCACAGTTTCCTTATCTATAATTGGGACTGACAACGCTCTAGTTATGCGTTGGATGTTATGAGTAAGTCCAACATATACCTGGAACACAGGAGGAGCTCACTAAATACTAACTGCTAAGTGAATTATTATTTTACTTACTACTTATTCCCCTCTAGCCTCAAGTGTCTTATCTTGTGGTAACAGGTGAAGATGCTGTTAGGAGATAGAAAACTTCCTTTCAAAATATTCATTTTTTTCTCTTTATGAAGAAATAAATCTTTTAAAATAAGGAACAACATACCCACTTGAGCTGAAAAAAAAAAAAAAGAAAGAAAGAAAAAGAAAAGCCAAGAAGCTAGTATTTGGAACGTTTGGGTGAAACATTTGCTCTCAAATTATTTTCTCAATACCAAAGGAAAACTAAATTTCTGTCCTGAAATATCATATCATTTTTTAAAATATTTATTTATTGAAAGAGAGAGAGAGAGAGAGAGAATGAGCAGGGGAGAGAGCAAGAGAGAGAGAGAGAGAGAGAGAGAGAGAGAATGCCAAGCAGGCTCCACACTTCAGCACAGAGCCCAATGCGGGGCTCAATTCCAAGAACCATGAGATCATGACCTGAGCTGAAATCAAGAGTTGGATGCTCAACTGACTGAGCCACCCAGGCGCCCCCCCACCCCCAAAACATCATCTAGTTTGAATGGGTATCCTGGGAAGAGCTTGAGTGTCTTTGGGTAATTATTAAATGAAAGTAGGCATTTCTACTTAATTATCTCTGGTCTGTCCAGATGGTGTGAAAGTTTTAGCTCAGCTGGTGAACCAGGGAATCTCAGGGATGTTCTGTGCTTGATGGGGTAACAGAGTCTGGTGTTCATGGCCTGTGAAAGCCCGAGAGAAGGGGGACTGGAGCAGGAATAGAAGAGTTTACTCATTGTAGAGACTCATTCTGGATAATTCTTCTTGTTTCTGGTTTTGTCCGCTAGAATTCTGTCTCAGTTGTTGACATAGAATGGGCCACAAAGATTGATGATATATTTCTAAGATCTCTGAGAAAAGCACCAAGAGGAACAGTCACCCAAAGCATCCTGTCAAAGTCTGATATAGCCAGTACTGCTGAAATTGTGTTTACAGATAATGCCTCCCCATTTGGGCGTATTTCTTTTACAAATGAATTATTGCCAGTAGCTACCTTTATTCATATCTTTTCTCCTCAACCTCATTCCTGTCCCCATGACCGAGCATCTAAAATAGATTTGCAGTGGAAGAAAAACTACCCAGTCCTTTGCCTTTCGTGCCAGGCCTGCAGCTTGCTTTGAGCTCATTCCTATGCACAGCACAGCGTGAGTTGTGTCTTAGCTTTATTCTCATACTTGGTATTTGGGGTCAATAAACTCGGTAAGTGCACAGCTGTGACACAGGAGGACTCCTACAGGCTTTAAGCAAACGTACGTGATTTTACCAGTCCCAGAAGACCTGCCCTTGAGTGATTTGCTTGGGTAACATTCTTGGCCCTGCTTCCTTCTTTGTTTTTAATAATGTTCTGGGTTCGTGTTTGTGAGACTCTCAGATTTATTTCCAATTAGATAAAGGTGACCTTCCCCTTCTCCAAGCTGCGTCTCCCGTGAGACTCATGAATCCTGCTGAGGTCTGTCAGAGCCGCCAGGAGCTAACTGTGAGAGCACCTTCAGCCTTAAAACAGTTGGCGTAAAAATAAGACCGCAACACGAAGGAAGAACGGAATGGTCAGGCGACGCACACGACAATTTTATCAAATTATTTGGAGGTGGCGCTTGAAAACCTCGTTAGTGCTTGAGCGCTGATGGACATTTTGAAGTCAAGGTGGAGACAGTGAAGGACGCTCCGTCACAGAGCATGGAATTAGGATCAGTCACATTCAGGATGGAAGCATCTTAGGCTCGATGTCTGGGGACGCTGAGAATAGGCTGCTTTAGAACGCAGCTCTCGTTTGTCTGGGTGGCCCCCACGTACAAGCCATCACTCTCTGTTCCAGGTGACGCTGAGGTGACGATGATGAGACCATCGGCCTCCATCCCATCTGCTTGACAAGCCTTACTCCCCACAGGAGTCGTTAGTGTCAGTCACCCTCTGGGAATCAGATATCAGAGTGACCCCCTTCTTCCTCCTTGTCTTTCTGCCTCTCTAGAAGAGGGACAAGTTTACTGTTTACCTTGAAAAACGTACAAGTTAAACACGATGGGGTGCCTGGGTGGCTCAGTTGTTAAGCGTCTCACTCTTGGTTTCCATTCAGGTCATGATCTCGTGGTTTCGTTCTGTGTCTCCCTCTCTCTCTGCCCCTCCCCTGTTCATGCGCTGTCTCTCTCTGTCTCAAAAATAAATAATAAAAACGTTAAAAAAAAAAAAGTGGGACTTGATATTCTGAAGTAATCTGTGCTCCTCGTAAGTGTGTGCTTTTCTTTTCTTTTCTTTTTTTTTAAGAAAACACGGATGAGTCATCTTACAAGGTTAATTTCTGCCCCTTCTCCCAAATATTCCCCAAGCAATGACCGACTAAAGTTGTAACCTGAAACACTGGAGACACCATTGGTAGGAGAAAACTCTTGGCTTGCCTTTCAGGTAGGAAAGAATAACACCCAGATCAAAATCATAGACGAGTGACATTTTCTCAGAAGATAGCACAGGCCTCTGGGAACCAGAATCCAAACCATTATTTCTCAAAAACGTTCATCCCGGTGCCACAGATGGTTTCCCTACATGAGAAGGCATCTCGGTTTTCCTTGCAGAGTCTCCATCAGCAAAGAACAATACCTCGTGTGTATTTTTCAAGGTATTTCCGTACGTGCTCCTTTATTGTGTATTACAATAATAACCCCGTGCTGATGTTACCACCTTCATTCTACAAATGAAGCAGAGAGGGAGAAGCGAAGGGACCCATGTGCTGTACCTAAACTGTGGAGGCAGAGCAGAGACAAACTGGAAAGTCTCTGCCATGGTGCTCCTCCGCCCAGGGTCAAAGGAGGTGCTCCTCCGCCCAGGGTCAAAGACCGCTGAGTTCTTTGCTGTCGCTCTCCTATGGTGTGGCAAAGCCCTGCAAGATTGGGAAAGATACCAAAAGGAACGGAGGCCGTTCCGCAACTGGCTTCCCCACAGGTCTTTCCTACCAGATGCAAAATCTGTAAAGGAAAGAAGACTGGCACTGTAAACACTGAGCGCTTGCCCAAAGATAGAAAAGGATCGAAAAGGAACATGCGTTCTTGTACAACCACCCTGTCCACTTTGATCATCTGGTTTCCAGGGGCTGCACTATACAGCTCCTTTTCCATCCCTTCAGTGCCTACCCCGAGAAAACAGAGAACATACTACTGGCTTCACCATCTTGGGAAACACGTGTTTGACTTTCCGAGTAGGGACAAGGTTAACACACAACAGGCCATCTTGTCAGTTGTATGCTTCCATCACAGAAACGTGAGTGTTCTTTTACAGGGAAGTATGAATTTGTTTCTTCCTGCCAGAAGCCACAAGGTAAGTAATGATCTACTTTGCCTGCATAGTAGCAATCATAACAGTAATTTGGAATGTAACTAGTTGTGATATACACACAGGTATGTACTTGACCTATCACCCCAAATGAGATGATGTACAGGTACATTCTACAGTTCCTATTTCTCTGCCCTGGGTCCCCTTCCATTCCTTGCATTAGGATATTATTAGTGCTCAGTAAATATTTGTCAAATCAATCAGAAATGAAATGAAAGAAATTAAAATTCCCATCTACAAATGGATAATGATAAACAGTTATGGCAGTGTTTTTCTTTCCCCTTCCCAAGCAAAACCGACCTTTGATATGTTCCTTAATGACTTGGCGATCAATGGTTCCCAGCTCAAAAAATAAAATAGGGTAAAACAAAAAATTATGTGTGCTGTTACAGATGCTATCAGAATAATTTGTTCATCTTAAACTCAATTATGATTCAATTGTCTTTTTACAAAACAATTGTGGATCTATTTCATTTTGCTCCCTGTTCTCAATTACATGTGTGGTAAGAGGGAATTCTCTTTCTTTCTCATTCCTTCTTCTCTACTCTGGCCATTTCCGTGAAATGGAGAACTGATTAAAAAAAAAAAAAAAAGACTGAGACTTGGTGAGGGTAATAACAAGAGGCAGTCAATTGTCAAGAGAAAGAACTCTTGTTTTGTCTTCTAAATACCATACTCTGAGGAATTTAAGAACCAAAATGCCTGCTCTGAAGATGCACAGTATCTATGTGATGTCATCCATCGAGGATGGAACCCGGATATTTGCTTTAAACCTTGATGCCTAGAGGGTTTCCAAAATGGATTCAGGTATGTGGGGATGGGCAGAAAAAGAAGAAAAAAAGGGGAGGAAGACCAGAGGGAGAGAGAAAGGATCTTGTATGTCTCGATCTGGGAGGCAGGATAATCTGGTGATTAGTGTTGAGATTCTCTGGAATCAAATGGCTCAAGTTGAATCTGCTACCTTGTTAAATGAGGAAGATAATAGTCCTGACTTCAAAGAGTTATTTTAAGAATTAAATGAGTTAGTCCATGTCAATTACTTAGAACAGTGGCTGACAAGTAAGCATTTATAAATGTTAGCCATTAATATCTAAGTTTGGGGATACCTGGGTGGCTCAGTCGGTTAAGCATCTGACTCTTGATTTTGGCTCAGGCCATGATCTCACAGTTCATGAGTTCGAGCCCTGCATCTGGCTCTGTGCTAATAGCTAGAAGCCTGCTTGGGATTCTCTGTCTCTGTCTCTGTCTCTCTGTCTCTCTTTCTCTGCCCTCCCCCATGTGCTCTCTCTCTCTCTCTCAAAAATAAATAAATATTTTTATAAAATATCTAAGTTGGTCTCTGTCGAATCAGTGGGGGATTCTGATGAGGAAAGTGTGCAAGTATTTTGGCCCCTTTTCTGGACCACATATGTATGTTGAAGCACCTGACAAAAATTTTGGTTATTACGGTCCTAAATGATGATCCATTTCATTTGGTTTCCAAATTCCCTACATAGCACAGTAATGCCTTTGGTTTTCCAGCTAACATAATACCATCACTGTTTCTGCTGATTCTATAACTCTTTTTGAGGAAATAGCTCAAGCTCCCTGCTTTTTTTCAAATTTACATGATTTGTTTGTTTCTTGAGCTAAGTCCACTAAGGGAACAGGTTATTTTCCTATTTTTAGTTTTCAGTCATATTTTTTTTTTTTACAGAAAATCTTGTGCTTCCCTTTTTATTCAAAGTGCTAAGAAAGGAAGTGCTCACAATATCCTTTTTTTTTTAAGGCAGGACAAAACTCTGTGGGCACAGTTAGCCCTAATTATTTATTATCGGTGCCTCCAGAGATCAGCTGATGGGCCAGTTTCGTGTACGTCTTTATATTCTTGCATATTTTCTGAACGACCTTAATATGCTCAAATCACTTGGACAAATAATGACATTATTTAAAATGTTTGGGTCCTCTCCAAAATGTTATTTGAGACAAAGGACAATTATCCAGGCTAAATTATAAATCGAGAAACCAAACCAAAAAGAAGTGCCTGATTTCCCTTGGAACATATTCTCCCAGATTCCAACGGCCAGTGATTTTACTGCCAACCTAGGATTAAACGGCAAAAATATATGATACCAATACTTTTAAGGTTCTTTATCAGAATAATGTGCCTGATGGCACCTGAACACACGGTACTTTCCTTAATACCATTTAGTCTGCACCACAAAGAATCGATGTATCAGTCCCACAAATAAGATGGCTATTAGACCTATTGACAATTCCAGATTTTTAGAAAAATGAGGAAGGAAGTAGAAAAGATTTTGTCTAACCCTAAATGTTGTCCAACCTTAAAATCATTTCCATTTGGGTTTTAAAAAGTAATTGTTTTGGAGCTCCTGGGTGGCTCAGTCAGTTAAGTGTCTGACTTCGGCTCAGGTCATATAGTCTCACAGCTCGAGAGTTTGAGTCCCGCATCGGGCTCTGTGCTGACAGCTCAGAACCTGGAGCCTGCTTCCGATTCTGTGTCTCCCTCTCTCTCCGACCCTCCCCTGCTCGCACTCTGTCTTTCTCTCTCAAAAATAAATAAACATTAAATGAAAAAAAATTTTTAAAGTGATTGTGTTGGCATATCTATGCCTTTTATCTTGGGAATTCACAACACATTAAATGAAACAATGAAGCTGTACCTAGAGATTTGACATGAGGTAGCTGAATCTTTTGATTCAACAGAGGACCCTACTTTTTTTAAAATGGCCTGGTTTCTCTTTCTCAAAATACAGTCTGCAGCACTGGGATCCATATGGTTCCAAAAGAAATGTTTTGATTCTTTTGGTTAAGTCAATATAGTCCAGGGGGTGAACAACAGAGTGTGACTCAACTCTTCTGTTATTTGAAATCATTAAATTCTGGTGGTTGCCACTTATAAACATAATTTGGGCCTTTTTCTCCCTACTACTAAGCCCAAAGAATTCTATTCAAGTGACATTTCTTATTTTAGCAGCCATGACTAAGACTGTATTTAATGGTTTTGTAAGTAAAAAAATTCAAATTGGGTTGATCTCACAGTATATCCTTCATCTGGTGAAGTTATGGAAAGAAGAATTGAATGGAAACACTTTTTATGATATTTAAAGGCTTACCTTTTTCTCTTCCAGCTATGGAGGCCCTAAAGTCTTGATCTATAAAAGCTCATGTATTTTTTTCTGTATGAGCTGCCGTATCTTCTGAACAAGATACTTGAATGTGGATTTTTTGCCATGAGAGAGATGAATATAATATTAAATATGGTAATATTAAATATGGTATTGATTACAAGAGAATCCATAAACTTCTGTTAGCAACAAAGACATAATTAGATTATCCTAAAGAGACAAATATATTCGGATGGCTTAGTAAATGATGAAGAAATTTTGCACAATAGCTCTGGCAAGGATTATATAGGAGGAGAGAACAGTCAAATATTGTTTGTGAGATCAAATATGAATTGGGGCATAGCTTCACTGAACCAGAAGGTAATAGAATTATATAATTAGAATTTTAGGTCAGGAAGAGACCAACTAACCAACTAATCCAACCTTAGAACTTTAAAGTATAAAAAATAATGTTTATAAAGGTGGACTTTTCCAAGGTCACAGTCACTATCACCATTAAGTTTAATGCAACGTAATTATATTAGGTACTTACTATGCATTGGTATTTGGATGCTCAGAGAACAAAGATTTCTTAAAAGATTAAAAAAAAAATCTTCCCATTTATCTGATTACCCTACTGATCGGAGAGCCATGCATTTCCTAGATTTAAAATTTGAGTATGGTAACATAAGTACTATGATAGAGGTGTACGAATTGCCTGACTTGAGTTTCTGAAAAGCTTTTCTGGGAAAGATGATACATGAGTTAGCCGAGCCAAGAACACGAGGAAAGGTATCCTAGGGAAATGCAAAGAAGGAGCAGAGGCATAGGGGTATTGTGCATACAGGAACTAACAAGAAGAAAAATGTGGAGGCCGAAGGTGGTGATAGTTTTCTGAGGTAGGAACAGGTCTTGCAGGGAATCATTGACAGACACTTGGACTTTATCCTTTAAAACAGAAATATGGGGCGTGCAAAGGGTTTTAAGCCTGGAAATATTATGCATTTGAATTTACTCGAACTTCTATTTGCATCATGGAGAAAAGGTGATCAGTTAGGAAGGGATCAGAGCAGCCCAGGCAAGACGTGATGGAGCCACAACCTAGAACAGTGATCAAACTGGAATATGCAACAACAATAAACAAAAAATGCTAAAAAGGAGCAGGTTCAAAACATATGAGGAGGCAGAACTTCATTCCTTTTTAATTATTTAATTTTTTCCCAGCCCGATTGAGGGAAAAAATGACAAAATTGTCTATCTTTAAAGGGTCCAACATGATGATCTGACCACACATACGTTATGAAATGATTACCAGAATCAAGGTAATTCACACACCCATCACCCCACATAGTTTTTTGCTGTCATGGTGAGAAAGCTTAAGATCTACTCTCTGGAAATACCGAGTATACAATACGGTATTATTCGCTACAGTCACCATGGTGCACATTAGATTTTGAAACGTATTCATCTTACAACAGGAAGTTTGTCCCCTTTGACCTACATCTCCGCATTTTCCCACCTCCCCCCCAAATCCCTGGCACCCACCGTTCTACTCTCTGTTTCTATAAAAGTCTGTTATATTCTACAATATGGATGGATCTTGAAAATCCTATGCCAAGGAAGAAGTAAGGTACAAAAGGCCACATATTATATGATTATACTTATATCGAATGTCCAGAATAGGAAAATCCAATCAATTGGATTCGGAATTGGAAAGTGACAGGTATCAACCTTCTGGCTCAGTGCGACTCGACCCTAATCCAAATCAAAAGTAGACTTAATCATTGAAAGAGACTGAGGGGAAGGGGAAGTAGGAAGTGACTGCCAGTGGGCAAGGAGGGTTTTGTCGGTGTGATGTAAATGTGCTGGGATTAGATTGTGGTGATCGATATATAACCTTGTCAGCAGACTAAAAACTACCATGCTGTGCCATTCAACATGGTGAACTTTGTGGAAAGTTAGCTATCTTCCAACAAAGCTGTAATTAGGAAGAAACCCATTAAAATAAAAAAGAAACACGAAAAGGTAGAATTGCCAGGGATGCGAAGACGATGCTTGCTTTCAGGTTTCTGCACAGATGATGGTGCCCAAGTACTGGCACGGGAGATGTTGTGTTTGGGATGAAAAATGAATTCAGATTTGAACACAGTGAGTTGGGGGTGCCTGTGGGACAACCAAGCTGACATGTCCAAAAGGTTATGAGTTTCTGGTTCAGGAGAAGTCAGACTGGGGTAGTATCTGAGAGTCATCACTCTATGAGTCTTAGTCAAAATGATGAACATGGATGAGATAACTGAAGAGATTACAGAAATAACCAAGACTATTGACCGAAAACCTGTAAACCACACGCGAACATAACTATCAAGAAATGATCAGAGAAGAAAAGGGGACAGTTGATACTGTTGTTGTTATAGATGCCAGAGGAGAGGGATGAATCTCAAGAAGTGAATGGTCAACAATGTCAAATGCAGCAGTGAGGTCTAGAAAGATAAGGCTTGAGAAGCATTACTAAAGTTGGGTCATGTTTGGTAAATCTTTGACAACCATGGTGTTGGGAATCATGTTGCACAATGGAACAACAAATGGCTGAAATGACTCCCATTCCAGGGCTCTTCCTACTATGCAATACCATTACAAAACTTAATGTCCTCTCTCACCTCCACTCTCTCCCAAGTACTCAAAAGCCATGGGCAGATTACTATTATTCATGCGTTGTTTAAATACAGTAGAGGACTGTGGAGTATAACTTCAGAGCCATTGGTTTGGTCAGACTTTTATTGGATCCAAATTTATAGGCTCTGATGTGTCTGTTACTAGAAAAGAAAGTGATAAGGATTAGTTAGGGTCAGAGACGGGTTTCTGGAAACTGTGTGCTTTTAAATGTATCCAGTTTCTAAAGGAAACACTTAATTTAGTTGCTGGCTTTATGGCTTAAAAGATGCTCAATTAGCAGGATGGTCAGAAAGGATTAAAAGTAGGTTTGGGACTTCAAGTTACAATGACAGGCCAGAGGTCTCCCTTCGAGGAAATGCCTTGAATATGACAAAAAATTTAGAATAAAACTTACACCTCAAAAAAGCTATATTTTAAAAAAAGGTCTTAAAAAATCAAGAGGAAGGGCAAAGACCAAGGTCTCTGGCCAAGTCTGGCTTTGTATATTTAGACAAAAACTGAGTTACACAATGATTATTTTTCTTTCTCATCGTCTGACTTGATTAACTCCGCTTTCAGTAGTAAAAGTTTATGGGAAATTTAAATGCTTAATTCCCTAGAGGACGTTTGGCTTTTTCTGTTGTCCTCAGAGGAAAAACATCCAAATAACAGATGCATGAATTTCATTAATGATGAAAACGGTAGAATTTTTTAAATTGTTTTTCAAGAAATATTGCCAGTAGCTCTGTTTATTTGCCTAATAATCTCCTTTCTAGACCAGTAAATTCCCTTTCTGAAGCCCCCGCAGATGAGACTAACTACAGAGCCATGTCTTAACCAGTTCAGGCTGCTTTCACACACCTTCTAGACTGGGTGACTTAAACAATGAACATCTACCTCTTGCTGTTCTGGAAACTGAGAAGTCCAGGATCAAGGTACCGGCCTATCAGTTCCTGGTAAGAGCCTTCTTCCTGGTTTGCAGATGGCCACCTTCTTATATCCTCATGTGGCAGACAGAGATTATCTCTCTGGCGTCTCTTCTTAGAAGGGCACTAATATCATTCATGGGGGCTCCTTCATGATCTACCTCCCAAAGACCCCATCTCCAGATACGATCACATTGGGAATTAGAGCTCCAACATATAAATTTGGGGGGAACACAAACATTCAGGATAGCAGGCTATTCCTTGCAAAGTCTTTAAGCAGAGCAAAGAAAAAAAAAAAACTCTGTCAAAAATTCAAATATCTCTGAGTAATTATGGAGAGTGACCCCAAGTAGATACATGCTAGCTTTGTGCATTCATAAAGTTGAAAATACTGTTAGCCCTCGAACAACACGGGTTTGACCTGTGTGGGTCCACTCATACGCAGATTTTTTTAATAGTACGCTGCTATGAATATATTTTCTCTTCCTTAGGATTTTCTTCATAACATTTTCTTTTCTCTAACTCACTTTACTGTAAGAATATAGTATATAATACATTTAACATACAACATGTGTGTTAATCAGCTGTTCATGTCATCAATGAGGCTTCCAGTCAACAATCGGCTATTAGTAGTCAATTCTGGGGGGAGTCAAGCATTATATGTGGATTTTTGACTATACAGGAGGTCAGTACTCCTATCTCCAGCTATAACAACTATAGTTCTACACTAGTAAAGAGTCACCCTTTCGAGTTTAATAATACAGATCTCCCATTTCTTTGCTACATTTGAATTTATGTCCCCTTTTCTGGTTAGACTTGGCAGGGTGCATAATGTCAAAATAAATGATTCATTCATTCCATTCAAGAGGGAAAAAGATCATTCTAGGGAAGTAAGAAAGTCAAGTCAGTTTTTGTATGCCTGCAGGTTGGTATTAAATAACCTTCTTATCTCCCCCCAAATACTTCAAAAACAACACAAAACACTTCGCATAGTACATCTTGGGTCCATCCATGTTGTTGCAAATGGCGAGATCTCATTCTTTTTTGTGACTGAGTAATATTCCATGTAGATATATATGCCACAACTTTATCCATTCGTCTATCAAATGGACTCTGGGTTGCTTCCATATCTTGGCTATTCTAAATTCTAAATTATTGTCAGAAAACTAAGGCTATTTTCTATTGTGTTACCAATGACTGATTTTAGACATTTTAAGTCTTCGATTTTCTTTTGTTCTCATATATTAAATGGAGTTAACAATAACTTAATACCTGTAGAGTGCTGCAACGAGAAATTAGAAAATTAATGGGTAACCTTAACCAGCATAATCCTAGCTCATTTCTAGCCCTAGAATATAGAAATGAGGTGAGGTTAGTATTAATAATTCAAACTTCCTTGCCTTAAAGTCCCACACTGGGAGTGCTTGGGTGGCCTGGTTGGTTGAGTGTCTGACTTTGGCTCAGGTCATGATCTCGGCGTTCATGAGTTCGAGCCCAACATTGGGCTTGCTTCTGTCAGTGCACAGCTCACTTTGGATCCTCTGGTCCCCCCTCTCTCTTGTCCTGCCTCACTCATGCCCTGTCTCTCTGTCTCTCTCCCTCAAAAATAAAATAAACATTAAGAAAGAAAGTCCCACCCATGCTGTACATGATCTCCCCATTACTTATTTATTCCATGGGGGTTAGGGCTTTAGCACGTGTGTTATATGTGAATACCAACATTCACTCCACAACGGCATGTGAAGGACACTTCCTGGCGTTATAAGGAGCACCATTGTCACAATAGTGTGTCTCTAAATATCCTTCAGCTGTTTGTCAAACATTGTTTTATGCCACTCATCTTCCAAAGTCCACTTACGGTTCCAACTGCCTCTCTTATTTCTTTAATTCTTTAATTCTTCTTAATTTCTTCTTAATGCTCATTAAGTAGATATTTTCGAGCACCATGGCAGGTATTGGGAAGGTATGAGTGAATATGATACATCCCTGCTTTCTTTTGCCTTGCCATCCAGAGAAAGAGGTAAATCTTACATGCAGTATAGTACCCAAGATGCAGAGTATTAAGTCCAGACAAAGAAATGAGTAGTAAGAAAGAGAAAATAACTCATTGTATCAGAAAAAGCTGAGAGAGCCTGCGTGGAGGGAATGGAGTAAGAATTCACAAAGAAAAAAGGAAGTTTTTTTAATTTTTAATTTCTAATGTTTATTTATTTTTGAGAGAGAGAGGGGGGGGGGAGGAGGAGGGAGCAAAGAGAGGGGAAGGCACAAAATCCAAAGCGGGCTCTGGGCTCCAGGCTCCGGGCTCTGAGCTGTCAGCACAGAGCCTGATGAGGGGCTCCATCTCACCAACCATGAGATTGTGACCTGAGTCAAAGTCAGATGATCATGACCTAAGCCGAAGTCAGATGCTTAACTGACTGAGCCACCCCAGTGCCCCAAGAAAAAAGGAAGTTTTGAGGGGAATCTTGGAAAATGAATATTTAATAGGGGTTGTGAAGTCTAAAATAACTGTGGACCAGCCCACGTGAGGGACGGAAAAGGGAGCTGAGCGGAGATGGGTAGAAGGTTTGTCAGGTGGTGCGGTGAGCACTTCTGAGTTGGAGTCCACCAACTCCTAGTGGCAACAGCACACACAGGTGTGTAATGTCCTGTATGGATGCTCAGAAGCCAAGGGTCTGAGTGGAGAAAGCACATGTCTGTTTGTCAATGGCTATGAGTTGACAGGGTGGATACAGAGGGGGAAGGGTCTCTGGACTTCAAAGTGCTTGCTGGTGAGAGTAATTTAAGAGATTCCCTATAGACTTAGACCGAAAAGAAGGAAAACCATCAGGAAAGTGATGAATTGAGAGAAAAGGGGGAAAAATTGAGGAACAAAGTCTCAAGGAGATTGGTGAGTAGGTCAACATAGGGGAATATAGTGGCTGTAGGCTAGGAGATGCTTGTCAGTTCTCTGGAATTTACCATTCCAGACGTGAGGGTAATCCAAGGTCCAGGATAAGCCATGTGATTGACTTCGGGGTCAAGCTTAAAATCAGTTTGTTAGGTGGCCATCCAAATACATGACGCAGTCGTAGGTGATCTTGGCGGGAATTGGGGCAAAAATGAAGATTGTAAGTCATACCAGCGGGTTTAGTGAGAGAGATGTAGGATGGAATATAGGGTAAATAATGAACAGGTGAGCTTCTATTCAACTCAGAATTTACAAAGTGTTATTCACAGGTATCATTGTACTTCATCTTCCCAACCTATGACACAGACATGATTATTAGTCTCACTTTATAGACAAAGAAACAGAGCTTGAAGTTGGGACTTGTGAAACAAAGATCACTCAGCTGGGAGGTGACAAAGCAGGAATCCAAGCTCACATTTTCTGACTGCAGATGTCGTATTCTTTCCAGGATAATAGGCTGAATTAGCCAAGATAAAATTTAACCCTTTAGGGCACACGTTTCACAGACATATTCTAAAGATGCAATGCCTTCATTCTAACAAAAGATGCCAAAGTATGCAATTTAAAGCCTGTTAGCTTGTAGGAGCTGGTTCTCCAGGAACTACTGGTTGGAGAGAAGAAACTGTTTCTCCCAGTTTGTGCCAAAGAAAACAAACGGTTTATGTACATGCGTCAGCCATAACCCCTCCTCAGCTGCCCCCCGGTAAAGAGTGGAAATGACCCTGTGCCACACCATACCTGCTGCTTGACTTTCAGCTTAACTCAACCACACCCAGATAAAAATGCCAGCTGAAGGGGTCAGGAGCTAAGGGATGGAGAGCCTCAGGCTCCTTAAAGTATTTCTACTTAAAAACAACAACATAAAGAAATGGTCTTACTGTCCACTTCTCTCCAATGACTCCCATTTCCTCTTACGCAAAATATTTCTGAAACACCAACCTTTCTGACAGCAAGAACCACAATGCCTGCTTTTAGACAACGCTGTGATCATTTATTTCTTCTGTTTGACACAGCGTGACTAATAAGGCAGGAAACCAAAAAAGAAAAAGAATTAATTCCTCTCTCCCACTTGCCTCTACTGTTTGCACCCAGAATTTATCCATGAAGGAATGAGGTCTTTGGAGTTACTGGGGCTCCTTCTCTACCCAACAGTAGTGCCTGGAATATGGCAGGGGCGCAAAAAATGGTAACTAAGTTACCCTTAGCCTAGTAGCTGGCTCCGGGGATACCCATCTGATGACGGGAGATACAAATACCCCAAACCATTTTTAGAGAGGTTCGACAAGGAAAAGAACGGATTTCCAGATTCTAAGGAAGCGATCTCCTTCCTCAATACAGAGAAGAGTGAACAGTTGGAGGATTCGGCAAAAAGCCCTCCTGGTAGGCAACACTAACGGGCAGATTGCCAAGAATGTGGACGGAGTGGGTCTACAAGGGAGCAAGCCAGGAGAAAATTGGGGTTAAAGACGTGGGAAGATGCAAGCATGTCAAGCAAGCTATATCCAGTCTAGGCTTCATGAAGGCGACTTGAGCTGTAAAATCCAGATAATGGACTTCCGGAAGTTCTTGAGCACATCATTGTGGGTTTGGGCAGGGGTGGGTGAGCCGACTTGAGAGGTGGCAGCAGTCAGATGCCACCCAGACCAGTCTGTGGGATTGAGTTCTCCCTGCCCAGCAGGGAATTCGCCTCTACGAAAAGAGACGCAGGGCTCTCCAGCCCAAGGAGATGTCCAGCAGGAGCAAGGACTTCGACGTCAGTAGTAGTGATGAAAAAGTCTCAATTATCTGTGTGACTCAGACAGGGGCTGTGGGTACAGTGGAAGCAATCTCTGTGGTACTGAATAAAGGGGAATCTCGAAACAATGGGGGGAACAGCGGAGGTAGTGCCCACACAGTAGAGGGTGTAGAAAATGAAGGCGACAACAGCGTAGAGGCGCCGTCCGACGACCATGCTTTACCAAGCCAGTCCCATGGCGTCTGAGGCACAGAGACAACTGCCTGACAAGGAAAGAGCCCTCGAACACTGGCCCTATGCAGACACCATCACCACTTCAACAGACACCGTCTTGGACTTTCTAACAAGGTGCCATCTAAGAGCAAGAATGGACACCGATGGGTACGCCGACCCTCAAGAACTCATGTCCTGTTACTAAAATACTGCCAAACAGCATGTGCTGAGTAAATGCCTTGAGAGGAAACCCGAGTGGGCTCGAATAAAATCTAATTCACCACGGAGCGTTCAGCTCTTGGCCCAGAACACGAAGTGGCTTTTTGATTCCCGCATGCAACGCGTCAGCCGCTTTGGCTGCTGACTCATGGTCTATGGATGGTTCGCACCATTCCACAGACCAGGTGATTTGCTTCCATGTGGATTGCTTTGATCAATGATATTATTGCCCTGGAAAGCCCAGTTTAGGGCAGGACAGGACCTGCCATTTGGGGACAAAGTGGAGATAAAACAACTGGAAAAGAAATACCTTTTTTTCCCCCTAGAAGAAAGAAAAGATTTACTAGAAGAATATAGTAAAAAAAAAATCTTGAGTATTAACTTTTTTTCCTCTGGTATTTCCCCATTTTCCTCCTTTCTATGTAAGATAATCGTTATCTGTGTTCCTCATTCCAGGGAAAGGCACAAAGCTTGTGAGTCTCTTGATCCTGGTTTTGTTTCCGAAAGCCCTGAGGGAAGGAATCAGAGGGCAGCAAGAATACTTGCTGGAAAATACTCTTCCAGGCTTGGGAAGGGAGGGGGTGATGCAGAGGAAGGGGGTACGACGTCCGCTGTGCTCTGAAAAGCAGAGAATGGACCCCATTGTGTAGGCTGAGCCTAGGAAGGGTGACAAGACCCCAGAGGGTGTGGATGGGTAGAGTATCCAGACAGGAAGTTCCAAAGACCACCCCTAAGAGATGGTGAAAAGGAGCTTAAGAATTCCTGTGCCTTTATGTGTAAGAAAGAAGCAGCAGAGAGAGCTGCCAGTCCTGGAGGAGCCACAGAGGGAGCACCAAACCTCATCCCCGTGATGACCGGTGGAGGCAGATGAAAAAAGAGCAGACAGCATCCCCCCCACCCCAGGCGCTTGGCCTACATAAGCTCTCATCAAATCTTGGACATATAAAGTTGCTGCCTCCATGGCAGAAAACAGGCTTGAAACTAATTTAAGTGGACCTAGAGAAGTTACATCTCTGATACGTGAATTTGAGGCCTCCGATTTATAACAGCTAACCTGCTGTACGTGCTATTTGGCAACTTCCAGCATTTGTCTCAAGTCCCCAGCTAGACAACACACAGTGAGACCCAAAACTGTCTTATGCATCCTTATATTTCGTTCCGTATTTAATGGTCGTTCAATCATTTCACGGAAACTCGTAGAGCACGTACCACTTCCCAGGGCTACGTAGTTCCTGAGGATATGTCTTTAAACAACACCGAGGATGTTCCAGGTATCACGGAGCAACCAGTCCAGGGCAGGAATACACGATATTCACATGAGCAAATATATGACATGCTACGTGGTAATATCCAGTGAGAATTTGGAGTCAGGGCAAGAGGGGCCTCCAGAGCATCACTACTCTTGAATTCATGATATCCGTTCAGTGAAAATGTTGAATTGGTTGGATTTCATGCTCTCTTTGAAGCACTGACAACAATTTCGATAAGCTAAGAACATTTTCTCAAGAAAGCCAAAAGAGGCAAATGAGAGGAGCAAATATTTATACGGCATTCATAAATAAAACAAACCAGCCACAGACCTCATTAATAGACTGTCAAGAAAAGGAGATACAAGAAAAAATCACACGAGACGAGAAAAAAACATTTATTTTTATTAACTGAAATCCAAATATGTCTGATTCCAGAGCCTGCAGTGTGTGATGACATCATGGAAGAAAAGGTATAGGCTTTGGATCTGAATTCCTGTTTCAGAAATTTCTAGTTATGTTACCTCAGGCAAGTGACTTAACATTTTTTTTTTAATCTTTTTGAGCTCCTTCTTGTGTGTAAAAGGGATTAGTACTTCCAATCTCACTGGGCTGTTGGGAAGATATATTTAATATACGACCATTTAACATATGATAATGCTATGATAAAAGTAGGATAATGTGAGTATCCAATAAATGACTATTAAAACATACTAACTCTCTTCCATGTATCCCCTTACAGGTGTGCAAAGATAATGTACAAAAGTGGGGATGGAAAGGATGTATAGTGAATATATCACTGTTTTCTTTTTCTTTTTTTCTTTGTTTATTTTTAGGAGAGTCAGAGAGAGAGAGAGAGAGAATCCTAAGCAGGCTCCGCGTTCAGCACGGAGCCCGACACAGGGCTCGACCCCACAAACTTTGAGATCACGACCAGAGCAGAAATCAAGAGGTCGTCGCTTAACTGACTGAGCCACCAGGTACCCCAAATGTATCAGTGCTTTCTGAGCAGAGTGGGACCTAGGGGCATTTTGAAGCAACTAGAGGCTGCTTTCTGTGTTTTCTTCTGGAATTTGTACTTGACCTCCTTTCCCCAGCATTTATCTGGGTATCCTCCCTTTCTGGCAGAGGACAGAACTCCCTGAGCACTGGGTGTTCCTACCCCTCCCTTCTCCTCCCCATCAAGCCACTGCACCCCCTCCTAGCCACTCTGGATTTTCTGATGCTGTGTCCTCTCCCCATTTCCAGCCCCTGGGATTTTTCTTTCCAAAACGTTCCTCTTTCAAATCACATGTTTGGCTTCTCAATAGACTCCTAGAAAATTATGTGATTTGAGGAATGATAAAAAAACTTCTACAGCTCCCAGGAACCATATGATGAAAACTCCTGCTGGCTTTCAGGAGTCAGATATCACCTGCCCCTTCCCTGTCTGACTCCAACTGCGTGATGCCCTCCCAACAAACTCAGAGTTCTCTCTGTTATAATTACTTGCCATCCTGTACTGCAGTCATCTGTTTCCAGATCTCTGTCTCCTCAGGAACTGTGAGCTCTTCGAAGGCTGGAATGACCTTACTTTATCTTTTCACTACCATGCTAGATGTCAACGGGGGGCTCGGGCATTTGATTCAGCAGATGAAGGAATAGATCATCATCATATAAATATACATGGAGCACGTTGGCTCTGTACCTAGCACTATGCCAGTGTTTTTACACATAGTGAGATGGGCATTTTAGTATTCTCCTTCTGAAGATAAGGCTGTGGGTTAGGGTTAAATAACTCAAGGTGCGTGCATCTAAACGAGAAACTTTTCAGGCCAAATCAGAGTGGGAGTCAAGGGAGAGAAACTTTTAGGAGACGAGGGCTTTGACTTTCTCAAATCACATATACATGTAGCCACATTTTGGCTTTAGGATCCTAAATAAGTCACTGAAGAAAGACAGATACAGAGGGGAAAGGGCTTTGCCACCACTAAGCCTTCTGTTCATTCCAGATTTATATCTAGCTCATACCCACCCACGGCTAAATTCTGTAAAGGGCATTAATTTGGATTTGTTTTTGTTTGGTTGGGGTTTTTTTTGACAGCAGGTGAAATATAATCTCCCTGAAGCTAAAAACTTCCCAGCAGGCTACCCTGAAAAACTAGTTGGGTTTCTTCTCTAATGACATTAAAAACCATCAATTAATTCTTCTCTGAACAGATTCAAACCACAAAGGTTGTAAATGGCATGGAAAGCAACCAAGGTGGCCACACACAGAAGTATTTTAAGTATTTTCCTCCACATGGATTACAAGCCCCTTGCATCTGAGCTCAGCTAAGAGGGCCAGGCTGGTGGGAATTCAGTAACTGGGGACGAACAACACAGAGCCATGAAGCTCCCTGGGGAGGACTGTCTTTTAAGGTGCCATAGGGATCAGTTAATGAGGCCAGCCTGAGGTCCTCGGGTCATGTCTGAAAGAGGAAACAACAAAATCTTCATGGGAAAAGTATGCAAAAATGAAAATAGCCAGAATATACAAGTATTATCTAGCACCCTAGGGAGGTATAAGTATAGCCCGAAAAAGAATAAAGGGCAGTGGGGGGGTGAGGGCAGGGTGGGGACAGAGCAGTAATGGAAAGAGAACTCAATTGGAAGTATAGTCCCAACTGTGTTAGAATGTTCCCGTGTATGGGTTGCTCTTTCTCTGGGCCTCAGTTTCCTCACATGAACTGTCACTTCCAGTTACCGTCTGTGAGATGCTTTCTAGAGCTGAAATTCTATGGAGCCGCTTTCAAGTTAAGTTCCCTGGCTAGAAAGCAACAAAGATACAAAAGAGATCATAGGACGAGATTAATTCTGCATGTGTGGGAAGTCATAACGCTGGAACAGAAGGAGGGCAACAGAAAGGTCAGGGGGCCACTGTGCGAATGTTGTAAAGCCCCCAAGGGCTTCAGTACAGGACGGCACAGAAGTCTCCTGGTTGCTTGTCTCTTGCTCTCCCCACAGGAAGAGGAAAGGCTACCTGACGACTTGGTTACTTGGTCAGGGCTCTCTGAGAAAGGCAGTTGCACATCACAAAGCCCTCAATGGCTGCATTCCCATTTCCAAAGTCGAGGATTACAAAGGAGGCTGGCAGAGGCCAGTACTGGGAGTCCTGTGACCCAGGCTGGACATCTGGCCTTGTAAGAGGGCACGGGGTTGCCTTTCTGTTGTAAAAAATGAAATACTTTCAAGTGAATTCTTTGCAAAAAGTACAAGCACAAAATCTCAAAGTTGGTAAGAAGGTATCTGGTAAAACACAATGACAACATCAACAATAACAAAAACCCTCTTCTCCAAACTTATTTCCACCTGCCCCCCTTCCCGGTTCCTAATCCTGAAGTCATCCACAGACAACCAGGCTTTTATGTGACCTTACAGAAATATTATTTGAAAAATGCGATGTGAAAACACAAAATCAAATGCATCCATGGGACAATTGTCAAGACAGGTAATCTTCCTCACTTTATAGATAGCTGGAGCTAGCTCTTTAAATTCTCTACATAGTTTAATTGGGAGGCTTAAAGGTCCAAATAATCCAGAGAAGACCTTTAGCTCTCCTTGTAGCTAGATTTCTAGATTCCAGTCTAGTGCATCAAATCCAATAATTCAGAAGTTTAACAATTGTGGCGGATTACTTTCCTTATAAAACAGTAATGTGATAAATGTCTTAGAAGACTGATATTGCAATTGCTGTCCTTTGCATCCGCCACTTAATGGAGCTGAAGAAAAGTTGTCACCTCCAACAACTCAGCTGACCAGGGGGAGGTGGGGGCGGGGGGGAAGACATCACTTAAAAAACAGGTCTGTCAATATTATTCTTGTGTTTTGCCACCTGCCTTCACTATTTGCCGTTTGATGGCAATCCAGGAGTCTGAGGATCCACTAGCTTCTCCCCATACCTCAGAGAGAACAAAGATGGTGTTGTTCCATCCCCAAGAGGAGTTCTGGATTGACATAATCCTCTGACCAAGAAGTCTTTTCCAATCTTGCCCTCTGGAACCACAAATCCCCTTCCGTTGGGTTTCCTGTCCACCTGCACAAATAGGCATGCTTCCTTTCATTTTCAATATCTTCCAGTAGATACCTCCAAAACACACATCATGTCCATTTGTAGCTATTTCTTTGGTTGTTCAAATGAGACTAGGCTGGACTAGAATGACAGCTCCTTGGTGAAAAAGATTATGTCTTAATCCGTTGGCTGTTCTCAGGATCTATGACAGTCCTTGGCCCATGGTAAGGCCTCAAAAACACATGTGTTGCCCAAAAAACAAATAATCCGGTGAAGAAATGGGCAAAAGACATGAATAGACACTTCTCCAAAGAAGACATCCAGATGCAAACTGACCCATGAAAAAATGCTCCACATCACTCATCATCAGGGAAATACAAATCAAAACCCAATGAGATACCACCTCACACCTGTCAGAATGGCTAACATTAACAACTCAGGCAACAACAGATGTTGGCAAGGATGCGGAGAAAGAGGATCTCTTTTGCACTGATGGTGGGGATGCAAGCTGGTGCAGCCACTCTGGAGAACAGTATGGAGGTTCCTCAAAAAATTAAAAATAGAACCACCCAACGACTCAGCGATAGCACTACTAAGTATTTATCCACGGGATACAGGTGTGCTGTTTCGAAGGGACACATGCACCCCAGTGTTTATAGCAGTGCTATCGACAATAGCCAAAGTATGGAAAGAGCCCAAACGTCCATCGATGGATGAATGGATAAAGAAGATGTGCTATGTATATACAATGGAGTATTACTTGGCAATCAAAAAGAATGAAATCTTGCCATTTGCAACTATGTGGATGAAACTAGAGGGTATTATACTAAGTGAAATTAGTCAGTCAGAGAAAGACAAAAATCATATGACTTCACTCATATGAGGACTTTAAGACACAGAACAGATGAACACAAGGGAAGGGAAGCAAAAATAGTATAAAAACAGGATAGGGACAAAACATAAGAGACTCTTAAATACGGAGAACAAAGAGAGGGTTACTGGAGAGTTTGTGGGAGGGGTGATGGGTTAAATGGGTAAGGGGCACTAAGGAATCTACTCCTGAAATCATTGTTGCACTATATGCTAACTAATTTGGATATAAATTAAAAAAATAAAATAAAGAAAAAAACCACATGTATTGTGGGCGCCTGGGTGGCTCAGTCGATTAAGTGCCCAACTCTTGGTTTTGGCTCAGATCATGGTCTCACATTTCACGGGTCCGAGCCCTGCATCGGGCTCTATGCTGACAGTGTGGAGCCTGCTTGGGATTCTCTCTCCCTCTCTCTGCCCCCTCCCCCTCCCAAATAAATAAATAAACTTTAAAAATAGAAAAGAAAAAAACAGAGGTGTTGAGTAAATGGCAGAATGAATGAATGACTATGTTGAAAAAGAAATTTGAGCACAGGAAAAGGGGAAAGGTGGCTGGCAATGGGACCTTCCAAAGCCTTTCAAACTGAGATTGTTAAAAATTTATTCATCCAGTTAACCAAGTAGTTTTCTCAATATCAACGTGAGTTTCTGACAATGCTCTTCCCCATCAACCCTCACTGTCTGTCTGCTTCCCCAGATTTCTACTTACCTGTTTCTTGCACTTACCTGTCTGTCTCTCTCTCCTCCAGCAACAGGATATCCACATTCTTGGGCTGACTATCACCTTCATCTTTCTCTTCCTTCTGTATGTAAACAGTTTTCTTTGTTCCCCTGTCCTGGGATGACAGATTGGGAGAAAATAATTTTTTTTGAGAGAGAGAGAAGGCACAGATGAGTAAGGGGCAGAGAGAGAGAGAGAGAGGAGAGAAAGAGAAGCAGGGCTCACCCGAAGTGGGGCTTGAGCTCACCTGATGGGGGACTTGAACTCACCAACCATGAGATCCTGATCTAAGCCAGTCAGATGCTTAACCGACTGAGCCACCCAGGCACCCAAAATCATTTTTTGAAACTAATTTCCAAATTGCTTGTGTGTTGGAATGTGTGTGTGTGTGTGTGTGTGTGTGTGTGTGTGCATGCATGTATGTGAAATTCCTTTTAATCAAGTCTACTGTTGCAATTAATTATAAACCAGTCTTAATGATATTCTTATTGGATGGATGGATGTCTGCCCACTGGCTAATTAATCACCCCAGGTCTCTTCATCACTTTCCTCCTCCTCCTCCTCGTTCCTGCTCCTTCCCCACCCCCACGCCCCATTTAACTTTAGAGAAGATGGTCTTATTCTGTCCTAATTTATTCCTGATCACTTATTTCCAATGTGGATTTAAATTAAAAAGAAAATAATCAGAGAATCGGAGTATAGATTTCAGAGTCTCCTGACACAGGAAACCCGTAGACGTGGAAGGTTTTGTCAACACTTTGATCCCAGAAGAAACACAGTGAAAACACCTTGGGTCTTATTGAGAAGGTGCTACAAAAGATTGGCTCACTCCAGAGGGATCTTGGGGGTCATTCAAACATAGCCAAAGCTCCAAGTGTCCCTGTCTAACTTAAGTGCTTCGACTCAGAATCAAGCAACAAGTTCATCACAGATTAAGTTCGTCTTTGCAACTGGCTGATGGATTGGTGTGCTTTACAATCAGAGAAAATTAAATTTGCTCCAGCCTTTCATTGCAACACGTGAGGAAACTCCGGCCCAGAATGAAGAGTCTTCTCCAAAGTCTCACAGACAATTAGCAGCAAACCTAAGATTAGATTCCAATACATTACCAACATGATGTCTTTTTCCAACAGCTTCCATGAAGACTTCAACCCCCACCATTTCCATCACTTCTTACCTTTCAGTTTGTCTCAAGAAAGCCCCTAACAGAATACCAGAGTACAACAGGGGAGCATGGAATATTCTCACAGCAACCGTGCTGCCCATTCTGTTGTCAGACCGGCTCCTGGCCCCCCTGAGAGAATTGGGCACAGCAGACAGGCACACTTGGATGTTGGAAGGAGAGGTAGGGAAATGGCGAGAGCCACATGTCCACGTGTGGGTCCTGCAGAACACTCATAACCTGGAAGATGTGAATTACCATAACCTGGAAGATGTGAATTACCATAATCTGGAAGATGTGAATTACGGGCAAAAAAGACAACATTGGTCAAGCCGAGAAACACTAGGATAAACACAGTCAAGTGGGATTTTTTTTTTTTACTTTTGCTCTACCCAAGACTCTGAGTGTTAGATCAATGGGATATTGCGTGATTTTTTTTTCTTTTTCATAGTTTCCTCATTGCAGTGTTAGCACTTTAAAGATGAAAAAAAAAAGGTGCAAATAAAACGTATTTTTCAATACATTTGTAAGCTCCTGGAAAAGAGTCAATCCTCTATTGCTTGCTCCCGGATCATTTTATGTACTCCAATGTCACTGAGAAACCAACATCCTTCACAAAGAAAGAGCTCGTTAATTCAAGGAATACAGTAGCTGGTGTGTTTAATAGGAGAATTGAGTGACGGAGAATTCAGTTCAGAATTGAGTTCATCATGTTGTCTTACATAAATGTGAGGAGGATAAAAGAAAACAAAATTAAATTGCATCGCCAGACAAACTTTTCGGGTGAAATTTTCCATCTTCTAGAATCTAAACTTCACGAGGTGAGAGAGAGCATCGAACTCTTTCTTTGCTTCCTGCCGTCCGCGTAGGGAACCTCCAGAGTATTTGAAACACTGTAGGTCTGTTCAAACCCAGAAACACCCCAAACCTTACATTTATGAAAAACTCCCTTGCTAATGACTAAGCCTTGGGCAGAACTTGTCTATAATTTTTATGTCCAAATTCTTCTCCCTTTTATGGAGGGAGCTTTATAGACCATAAATTCAAATGCTCAGAGAACCTTAGAAGCGATTTATTCTTAGCCTCTCTGCTGATTCTCTTTTGCTGCATTACTGACTCAACCGAGCTTGGCTGAAATTGGCACTTTTCTAACACTAATAGTATTTTCTATTTTCTCATGACCTTCCTGCCAAGAGCACAAGTAGGGAGGTGAGCAGAAAAAGGCATTTCCTCTCTGGACACCAAATCTTAAAAGCTCACCCTTGCATCAACCACAGGAAGGCTTTCAGCAGAATCACCACAGCTGACTTAAGCAGGGCTTGAAAGCAAAGGTGTAGGGAACCTGGGTTCTCTTAGTAACCCTGCGACGAACCAGCGGTGGGACCTTGGGTGATGCACCAGATCTTGAGGCTACAATGACTCAGTTCTAAAGCTGTCTCACCACCTCACCCTCGCCCCCTCTCAGGTTTGCTGCGGGAACACTGAGACAATATTCACGGTCGGTTCAAGGTCTATGGCGGAGGGCTGAAGGCTACAGACTCAGTATAGATGTTCTTCACATATTTGTCTGGCTTTCGTATTTTCTGTGCGGTCCCTTGCTACAATTTCATGGCTGCTGCGATTACCTCCCAGAGACTAAATCGGCAGCTCGTGTCTCCAGCCATGCCTTCCCTCTAGTGCATCAGGTCTAGATGACCAGCGGTTAGTTCCACAAGCCCACAGCCTAAGTCCGGTTTGTGGAGAGACTTAGGACTCGAAAACCCAATGGTCATTTTGGTGGCTTTGTGTCCCGCGCCAGCCGAGATCTATTGGGTGGTGTTCATTTTTTTTTTTTTTTAGCTTATTTATTTATTTTGAGAGAGACAGAGAGAACATGAGCGGGTCAGGGCCAGAGAGAGGGAGAATCCCGAGCAGGCTCCGTGCTCAGCGTGGAGCCCGATGCCGGGCCTGAACTCACAAAACTGTGAGACCGTGACCTGAGTCAAAATCGAGAGTCAGACACGTAACTGGCTGAGTCACCCAGGCACCCCTGGCTGGTGTGAAATTAATGAGCTAAGTACTTCCAGCCTCCAGCCCAGACTTCTCTAGGAACTGTGGCAGTATCGTACCTGGCCACGGCGATACTGTGTCCTGAGCCACGGTAGCTGGCAGAAGCAGAGAGGGATGACGATGATCAAGAAACTAGTAACACTGATTACTGGTTGCTGAGACAACCTCATTTAACCTTCACAAAAGCCTTGTGCAGCCATTGCCATCATACTCTACTTTACTGAAGAGGAAACTGAGGCACAAGAAGCCCCGATGACTTTTTTAAGGAACTACTGAAGGTTTGGTAGACAGTTGGTAGCCTGATTTCCTCTTCTGACAGGAAGATCGTCCTCCATGTTGTGAAAACCATAAAGGAGAAGAATGATGACAGACACATGGAGAGCGGCTTGTTTCTGTAGCACATGAGAGAACTGAAGACCTTTACTGAAGGTTCTAGGAGGAGGCACTGATCTTCCTCCCTTGCATTTCCATGAAAGAGACGTTTTGCTCTACTTCCTGTAAAGTAGAGGAAACTTGGAATGGCTGCTTCCTGTCTCTTTCTGCCCCTTTTTGTTCCAGCTCAGGGGGCAGGCATGGATGCTTTGAAATTTGAGAGCCTCATGCCCTGTGTGGTAACGTCACTTGCAGTGTGTTATTTTATTTTATTATTGTTATTTTAAAGTTTATTTACTTATCTTGAGAGAGAGATGGGGGGAGGAGGGGCAAGGAGGAAGAGGGGGAGAGAGAGAATCCCAAGCAGCCTTCATGCCGTCAGCACACAGCCCAATGTGGGGCTCGAAATCACAAACTGTGAGAACATGACCTGAGCCGAAGTCAAGAGTTGGACACTTAGCCGACTGAGCCACCCGGGCGCCCCATTTATTTTTAATGTTTATTTATGTTTGAGAGAGAGAGAGAGACAGAGCGAGAGCGGGGAAGGGGCAGAGAGAGAGGGAGACACAGAATCTCAAGCAAGTTCCAGGCCCTGAGCTGTCAGCACAGAGCCCAATGCAGGGCTCGAACCCATGAAGCGAGAGATCATGACCTGAGCTGAAGTCGGATGCTCAACCCAATGAGCCACCCAGATGCCCCTGCAGTATGTTTTTTAAATTGAATGTCAATACAAACACTTTTCTCATTCTCCTTCGCTCTTGTAGTTTCTGCCCTTGTCTTTTAAGGGCTTTTCTCTCTTCGTCCTGCCATCATGAACCCAACAAACAGGCAGATGTTCCCATAAGTGCTGTTAGTGGGCCATTTTCCAGCTCATTCCTTGCCATTCGAATGATAAATTGGACCCTATTCTTCCCACTGATGCTAATGCCCACATTTAGGGTGGTCCCAGATTGGCCCAAAATTTTAGCCACAATCTCAAACCCACCTTTACCAAGAAGATCTGTGTTTGTGTTTTACTGAACAGCCAACGATAAAGTTGTTTTTTTTTTTTTCTTTCTACCTTTTATCTCTCTATACCCGTTAGGATCCCAAGGGAAGGAAAGGTTATTAGCACCTAAGATTCTGGTAGGAGCACTTGTGGGGATGGAATTAAAAGATTTATGTTCACCAAACAGTGTTTTTCTGAAGAAATGTGTTTTCCTGATATTTTATGGAAACTCTGCTTCCCTGCCTGACCAGTGCCCATGACAAGGAAATCAGTTTGTCTCTCTGAGTCTTGAGTTCCTTATCTATGAAATAAGGATTAGAGGTGGCTCATTTTAAACAACGACAATGAGATTCCTCGCCCCCTCACCCTCTTAGGTTCATACTAGGACATCATAGAGCTTGGTGAGTTTTCTATCAGCTCATGCTTTATGGCAATCAAAGCTCCATCTGGTCTCCAGGCCACCCTGATGGAGTGTCAGAAGTCATTAAAGTAAAAGAGTAAAGATAAACCACAGAAGTCTTTGATCCCTGGGTCTGGTAATCAGTCCATTAGAAAATAGAGGCTGAGGTCCAGTAACGTTCTGTAACCATATTAAAGCCAAGGCAGATCTGACTGTCTGCTTGTGTCAGGGACTTGTTGGACTCACCAAGATCTAATATTGCTGTCTGTACTGGGAAAAATAATACAGGCGAGGGAAAAAGTGAGATCTGGAAAGCTGGGAACCAGGACTATCCTGCCTACGTCTCTGCGAGCACCCAGGGTCAACTCCATTGTATCTAATGTCTCTTTTCATTCTGCTTCTTTGTTTTTATAAAACGATAGAATTTCAGAGAAGAAACAGGACCCAGAGAGATTGATGACATGCTCAGAGCAAGTTAGCGATAGAGTAGGAACAAAATGAGAAAGTGTATTAATTGATCGAAAGAACGGACATTCATTGATCATCCACCATGGGCCAGCCTTGGGTTAGATGATACGAGTGGCTTTAAAGGATGAATAAATATTAGTTGTCACCTGCCCCCCTGAAGCAATAGGTTTGGTGGTGCTGTAAAAGAATTTTGTGTGTGTGTCGGGGGGTGTCTGGGTGGCTCAGTCGGTGAAGCGTCCGACTTCGGCTCAGGTCGTGATCTCACAGTCCATGAGTTTGAGCCCTGCCTCGGGTTCTGTGTTGACAGCTCAGAGCCTGGAGCCTGCTCTAAATTCCATGTCTTCCTCTCTCTCTACCCCTCCCCTGCTCTCACTCTGTCTCTTTCTCTCTCTCTCTCTCTCTCTTTCTCAAAAATAATGAATAAACATTCAAAAAAACAAAGAATTTTGTGTAACATACAAAGACATCACTCAAGAAGGAAGGAGTGTCCGTTTCTTCAGAAAGGAGATATATAGAGTATATATATCCTCTTTATACATATATAATAATCGACGTCTATCCAATCCAGTAGCAATATGCAATATAATTTCTGCAACTAAAGAGTTATATAGATCATTTCAGAATGTTTGGATAGAATTAAATGCAATGCAATTGTGTTTGCTTGGCTGATAGCCAGTCTTAACAGTTGCTGATCACATACTAAGTTGACCTGCAATCGAAGTCCACCCATGTTACAGATACTATGTTTAGGAAGACACGGCCTAAAATGGCACCATATCACAGAGCTGGAAAGGGCCCTGAAGGCTCACCAAGTCACTTGACTAAAACAAAGCTCACATTTTCCCATTTAACATGGTCTTTAAATTATCTAGATGCCTATTAAAAGCACCTTGGGAAAACTTCCCACTTTTTGGACATGTACCATTGCAGTAAACGCCAGAGGAACCAGCAGGTAATAACACCAGAGTCATTGCACTATAAATTGCTCACAGAGACAAGTGAATTCGGTAACAATATGTTAGCTTAAGAAGGGCCACTCTTCCTGTAGATTAGTCATTAAGGGTTTCAGTACTCTTTCTCACAAATGCCTTGCTTTTAATTGCGAGACCAAACTGAGTGCATAATCCAAATGAGTTACATCTAGAGAAGATAATTATTGCATCTCAAGTACACAGAACACAGAAGTTATTCACTCAGCACACCCAGTAGGTCAAGCGCCATTTTCAGTAGTCTACCTATAATGTTATTCATTCTTGCAACAACTCTTTGCAATTAACAGGCTACTCAATTTTACAGATAAGGAATCAAATCGGAGTTTCCAAGAGGTGAAATAGCACACCTAAATTTACACAGGTAGTACAATTTCCTTTTGCGTTCCCAACAGTGATGCAATAAACATTGCAGAAGACACGACAATATAAAAGTTCTGCTTCCCGATTTCTAAGATCTTATGGTATGCTTGGGGACTCCGATCTTTATGAAAGCAAAGTGATGTCGATGCTAACATGTCAGAAGCAGAGTCTTATAGTCATATTGACAGAGAGCATGAGGCATTTGGGAAAGCTCCATGAAAGAGTCGGGAGTTTTGTGAAACTTTGCAAGAATTGTTCCTGTAAGTTGTCGTGAACGAAAAGAGAATCCTGAGCAAGGGTGCTTAGACATCGACAGGTCGATGGGTGAATAGAGGGCACGGTACCTGAGGGATATGGGACATGAAAAGGGGGAGACAGTTGGGAGGCGGGATGCCAGGTGTCTACCGTGGAAAAAGGCCCTTCTCAACTACAGCGGAGTCTGGGACAGTGCTTTCTTCAACATCTAGGTCATTGGACCTGTTACAGATGAGCTGCTATGACGAAAACCTTCTGATTAATTAAACCCTCTGGATGATTCTGTGCTATGCCAACCTCTATGATTCTTCGTTCTTCAGTTTTGCTCTCACAGATTCCTGTTTTCAGTGAATCGGCAACCCGAGTTGAGGACAAACCACACTCCTCATCTTTCCTGTGCTCTTTTTGCTTTATTTTTTCCTTTGTGGTAAATGTTATTGTTTCCACGAAAGTTGTACTTTAAAATTCTGTTTTAAAAAAATTCAAACAGCGCACGTAATCTCTGCAGCTTACTTTTCCTGTGAGTCACAGATGTGGTTGGAGGCTAAGCCTCCAGTCAGGAACAATACGTTTGATGAACTTTGTGTGAAATGCCTTGAAGACCGTTGTCGCGCGAAGGCAGCAGAATGAATTAGCAAGTACACAGTGAGGCTGCAAGAGGGATAGAAAGTGTTTACTCACTGAGGCAGTTTCTGGGAATGAAACTTGGGAGCGACCGCAGGATTCTGTGTTCTGTGTGTGGGTCTTCTTTTGTTAAAACGGCGAAACCATCGTCACGGAGAGCACGGGCCTTACCCTCCTGACTCTGTAGACCTTGAGCTGCCCCTGATCAACGCGATTGCCAAATACTCATTAACCCGGGGTAGGTCTCAACTTGGCAACGACAGTAAAAACGGGACAGGAGGACTGTCGGCTCCCAGCTGTCGTGTGTTTGCAAGAGGCCAGAGCCCATGCCAAATCCTTCAAATGAGTTATTATATCACTGCTTCGCAAACTGTAAATACTTGCCTTTAACTCCATTTTATATTAGAGAGTTTAAGTATCTGAAGTGAAGTTATACAGCTCTTGAGGGAGCCAGGCTTTTGTCTGATTTAAAGGCCGTGTCCTTGAGCATGATAATATTCCCCCTCTCAGATTTGCGGATTCTCTGCCAAACCGACGTGGGGCTTGTGTGTACCTGCCTCCTCCAGTGTATAAAGACACTCGTGCAAATGTATCTGTGCCCTTTTAAGTATAGAATATTTGGGAACACACAGTAGAGCTATCACCTTTCATAGTATCTGCAGCTAGCCACAGAGGGCACCTTTTTGTCTCCTTCCCACACACCTTTACGGAGGCAACTTTTACCGCACAGGTCTGCCCGTGTCACCATTGCCCTCGGAAAAATCCCGGGGTTCTCTATGGGAAATGTGACAGAGTCTGAACTCCTCAGCCTCCATCCACTGTCCCTCCTTTTAAGTTTCCAGCCTTACGTCTCATTACGCTTTCCCTCCAATTCTAAATTCATCCCACGGTAGGGCTACCGCTGTCCCACCAAGGTACACACAGTTTCCTTCCCACGTGCCTTTTTTCAAGACCGTGTCCCTTCTGCCTGAAATTGCTTCATCTGGCTTAAGGCTTAAACATCTTTTAAGACTCAGATGAAGCCTTTAAGGTAGAATCTGCCTTTGCATTTTTCTGACTGTCGGCTACATGTGATGGGGGTGTGTTTCAAAGTTTGACTTCAAGCACAACAGTCATTTGCGTGCGTGTCTGTCTTATGTCACGTCTCTCTTCCACCTGTGTTCTTTTTAAGCGCGAGAACATCTGGTTCATTTTGAATCCATAACGTCTGGCCTAATGCTCAACACATGCTCAGAAAATGTCAGTCACGTCGAAGCAAACACTCACTAATGTCGTCCGTTACTGTAACTACTTCATCTGAGCAGAGCACAGAATGTACCCGTGCCATGATAGGACCAAAATGTAAATATCTTTCTGATACATTTAAACAATGTGCCATGTCTGATCCATGACCCGTCTGTCTTCATAGAGCCACCACCTTAGATGTTTAGGTCAAAACTTCTCTAGAACTCACCTACAGGTGATTGTTCAAGGAGGTTCTTTCTGTGTAATGAAGAGATGCAATCGAATGTCCCACTTCCTTGATCCCAGAGCTCACTGTGAAACGTAAAGGGGTTTGAGGCGCCTGGGATTAATAGGAATCTATCTAATTTCATCTTGAGTACACGATACTTGATGCAAGTACTGTGCTCATGCAGACATTCATTTTCCTAATAACGATGAATCGTATCCCTGGGTGGTCAACCAGAGTTCTCCATCAATTATAGCCACTGACCAGTTCCCCATCTCCAGCAAAAATATCAGGTCCTTTACTATTTTAAATATTTATAACTTATTTTTATACATGAATGTCTGTGTTGGTCTTTCTTTCTTTCTTTCTTTCTTTTAACATTTATTTATTTTTGAGAGACAGAGAGAGACAGAGCAGGGGAGGGGCAGAGAGAGAGAAAGACACAGAATCCGAAACAGGCTCCAGGCTCCGATGTGGGGCTTGAACCCACGAACCATGAGATCATGACCTGAGCCAAAGTCGGACGCTCAACTGACTGAGCCACCCAGGCGCCCCTCTGTGTTAGTCTTTCTATCTTAAACCGAACATGTAAGAGATGAGTGGCCATGTTAGAGCCTGGCCAGCCTAATCATTTTAATCATTTTATTTATTTATTGTTTTAAGATTTATTTTATTCTTAGAGAGAGAGCATGCGCGCTAGGGAGAGGGGCAGAGGGAGAAAGATAATCTTTTTCTCAATGTTTATTTCAGAGAGAGAGAGAGAGACAGAGCATGAGCGGGTGGAGGGGGTGGGGGGGCTGGGGAGCAGAGAGAAAGGGAGACACAGAATCCAAAGCAGGCTCCAGGCTCTGAGATGTCAGCACAAAGCCCAACGCAGGGCTCCAACCCATGAACCGTGAGATCATGACCTGAACTGAAGTCGGATGCTTAACCAGCTGAGCCACCCAGACGCCCCTGGAGAAAGAGAACCTTAAGCAGACTCCACACTCAGCACAGAGCCCACTGCAGGGCCTGATCCCATGACCCTGGGATCACGACCTGGGCCAAAACCAAGAGTCAGATGCTCAAGACACTCAGCCGCTTGAGCCACCCAGGGCCCCTGAGTCATTTTAATTTAGCAGATGAATTGGATCAGCAACTGAATGATCTGATTGAAGTTCGCCCTATCTGAATCCAGAAGAGAGAAGACATAACCCATGGTCCTGAGTTCTGTATGTGTGACCCATATGCGCCTGCCTGGAAGGCACAGGAAACCGACAAAACTATAGTCTGAAATGTGGGCTAGAGGAACAACTTTGGCACACAAAAAATAATTTAATCCTATATGCTACAGGCGGGGACACACTTGCAGAGGGAAAAGATGTAGTCTTGCAGAAAAGGATTTTAAAGTAAGGGAAGAGAGGCTCCTCAGAGACGTTTACACCAGACGATAATATATTTCCAAATAAAACCATGGAGGTATTCATTTATCCATTCATTCAGCAAGTATTTACTGAAAGCCTATTCTGTGCCAGACATCGTTTTAAGTACTAGGGATACAACCCCTAGCTGATGAATAACAACAAAAGTTCTTGCCATAATTAAACTTGCATTTTAGTCTGAGAAGAAAATACACAAGTTAGCGCACAATACAACATCTAGCCTTACAGAAGAAAAGCAAAGTAAAATCATACGGTACCTGGGATAAGGGGAGGAACAGATATTTTGGAGAGAGTGGTCAGGGGTCTCTCACCTGATGACAGGTGAGCTGAAACCTATAAAAAGCAACGAAGCAAGGCCTGAAGATATTTGGGAAGACAACAGCAGGTGCAAAGAACCGGTGGGGATGTGTGGTGGGCTTGAGGAACAAGAACATGGGGCCGGGGCACTGGGAGCTCAGAGCCAAAGGGTAGGATGTGAAACCAGAGAGGTGGCCAACAGAAAAATCACACTGAATCCAGGCACAGAGTCTTTTTTTACTGAGATACAATTTATGTACAGTGAAATGCACAGATCTTAGGTAGAGAATTAGATAAATGTTGATAAATATATTCACTCACGTAACCATCTCAGATAGGATAGAGAATGCTTCCTTTACACCTAAAAGTTCCTTCCTACCCACGTCCAGTCAATCTCCACCCTGCCTCATGAGGTACACAGTCTAATTTTTCTGTACCATGGATTAGTTTCACCCATTCTAGAACCTCATATGAGTGGAATCATGGAGTACATCTTCTTTCAGTAAGGCTTTGTTTGCTCAAAATGCGTTTGAAATTTCTCTGTTATTGCACATGTTATTAGCCTATTCTTTTTTTTTTTTGACTTCTAACGAATACATATTTCAACGTATGAACATAACTACAATTATTTATCTATTTTCATCGGCATTCATTTGAATTCTTTCCAGTTTCTGGTTATTATTGTGTACAAGCCATTGTGTTGATGTATCTTTTCATTTCTCTCAGGTAAATTCTTAAAAAAATTTTTTTTAATGTTTATTTATTTTTGAGAGACAGAGCACGAGTGGGGGAGGGGCAGAGAGCAAGGGAGACACAGAATCCGAAGCGGGCTCCAGGCTCCCAACTGTCAGCACAGAGCCTGATGAGGGACTTGAACCCACAGACCTCGAGATCATGACCTGAGCCGAAGTCGGACGCTTAACCAGCTGAGCCACCCAGGCACCCCTCTTGGGTGAATTCCTAAAAGTGGAATTGGCAGGTCATAGGGAAAGTGTATTTTTTCGTTTAAATGGAACAAAACTGCTAAAACAGTTCTCTAAAGTAGTTGTACCATCCTTTATTCACTTCACCAGCCTCTGGGGGTTCTGATTCTTCTGTGACATCCCCCACATTCGGTGTGGTCAGTGTGTTTTCATTTTAGCCATTACAGTGGGTGCCTAGAACCATCTCATTGGGTTTCTACGTGCATTTTCCTGACATCTAAAGACACTGAATACTTTTTCAGATACTTCTTGGCCATTTTCATATTGCTCTTTGTAGACAACCTCTCCAAGTGTTTTGCCAATTATGTTATTCGTTTGTGGGAGGGATTCCTATCTTCTGCATACAAGAAGGTAAGCACTTTTAGTTTTATTTAATTTTACTGCTTTCCAGCTGCGAAGGGAAGGCATTGGAGGATCTGAACCTGGAATACTGTAGAACCTCTTGTATCGTTATACATAACTTTTACGAGCAGCTATTCACACTTGTAGGCATTGTCGACATGTGTATTTGTTATAATTCCCCATCACATGTCAGCGTATGTTTTGAGGAAAAGATAGGTGGTTTTTTTTGTTGTTTGTTTGTTTGTTTGTTTGTTTGTTTTTTAACTCACTCTTAAGAGTTTGGAGAAGACAGGGGCGCCTGGGTGGCTCAGTTGGTTAAGCGCCGACTTCGGCTCAGGTCATGATCTTACGGTCTGTGAGATCGAGCCCCGAGTTGGACTCTGTGCTGACAGCTCAGAGCCAGGGGCCTGCTTCAGATTCTGTGTCTCCCTCCTTCTCTGACCCTCCCCCGTTCATGCTCTGTCTCTCTCTGTCTCAAAAATAAATAAACATTAAAGAAAAAATTTAAAAAAAAAAGAGTTTGGAGAAGACAATACCAGAAATAGGTCAGACATTGATTATTTTCCTCAGAAGGCACTGGAAGCTTTCACTGGGTATGAACAGTGAATGAATGGATACCAAGGGTGTGTGTCTGCTCAGAACAGACGGGAGACTCAGGGAACTGCTCCTACCCTACATTTTGGACAAACTGACAATCTCCAGCCCATAGGTTTTCCACAAAACAACCTATCATCGAAGTACAGTGGTACATCTTAAACCAGGCAACTACTGCGTTTACTGTCTCCTCACCCCCCATTTTCCAGGAAAACTAAACCAAACAAATGGTGCCTGGGAAAGTAACTTAATGACGCAAGGATGCACAGTGAGCAGGAAGGATGCGTCCAGAATCTAGGTTCCATAACTCATTTTTTAATGTTTATTTATGTTTGAGAGGGAGAGAGCATGAGCCAGGGAGGGGCAGGGAGACGGGGACAGAGGATCTGAAGGGGGGCTCCGCACTAACAGCAGAGTCCCACGAGAGGCTCAAGCTCACCAACTCTGAGATCATGACCTGAGATCGTGACCTGAGCCAAAGTCGGTCGATCAACCGACTGAGCCACCCGGGTGCCCCTCATTTTTAAAAGTTTTCTCTGCGCTTTAACCTCTCTGATGTCAGCCTGAAGTATGAAACCACACCTGGGGGGGGGCTGCAGCAACTACCATAGTTGAGGAAGGCTTCGACTTTGGCACGGGGCCAGAGCAAGGGCAGGTGGACATCCTGTGGACTCTCCAAGGGCTGTGAGGCACCCGTATGAACACCAAAGGGAAAAATTTCCCATTTAGCCTTTGTTTGATTTTCCCATCTGCTTCTTCCTTCCCGGTGCCCAGGACAACAGAGCCCTAATAAGCCTAAACGGTCTTAGGGACTCCAGGGCGAGGGTGTGGATATAAAAGAAATCAGTACCAAATAAGTTCAGTTTATTCTTCATCATACAAAACACATTCCTTCGGACTTACTGTGGCCTTACGGCATACCACTGGACTAAAAATAGACCCAACCTTTGTCCCGGGAACATTGTTTGCTTTACTATTGTTACATTCTCCAGGCAAAGTGGTTTTTCCCAAGAGGTTACACTGAGGGTCGCAAGCCCTGAGGTGCCCCTGGTGTTACTCCTCCAAAACATCCTTCCGTCCAACCCCCCAGAGCTTGACCACAGGCTCTGGCTTTCCTCAGGACACAAACTTCATCAACCCAACTCTCCTCCGCGCACCTGTCTTCTTGTCTGTCGGATGGGAAAAATAACAACTTTTAGCTACTGCACAGGGTTTGGAAAGGCATTTTATAGATTTTAAGACAAATGCATAGGATTATTATGGTTGTCAGGGCCCCTAAGAGGTAAATTTCTTCAGAACTACCTGTTATCATTTAATATGAGAGAGAAAGAGAGAGAGATGTTGGAAACATTTCTCTAAATGATATCTTTATACTTTTTGCCTGTCTCTCTGGTCAATCGCAGCGTGGGTTCTCTCACCCTGTCCACCCTGCTGTACTGGCCAGAAAAGCTTTCCTGACCGGATCTGCCCATGGAACAAATGCCAGTAACTTGTACAAAATCCGTACAAAGTGCAGTTGTCATCTTATAATCAATAATAGGAAAATTATTATAAATGGGGTTGAATTCCTCGTGATACGTGAGTCCCTGTGGATTTTTCCAGAGGGCTCGTGATGGACAGATCCTGTTATGACGGTTATGTGGCCCGGAGAAACCTATCTGGAAATAATCAAATTATCAGACTCTATTCTAATGAGTGCCTGGATTGTGCCCTTCTTTTTATATAATCCAATATAACAGGAACTCCCGGAGGTCAACAATAAGGTCTTATAAATAAGTCTTTTCTCTATTATAGAGATAATTAGTGGCAAAAGTAATTTAGTGACGGTTTAGTGTCACTGATTCAATCGCCATCAGAGCCTGAACTTTGGATTACTGTTAAAGTTAGTATAAGAAAGGTGGATGGACATTCATTGAGAGTCGTGTGGAGGCAGGGTGTGGGTGGAGACGAAAGTGAGTTCAGCTAATTAGTCCATGTGGAACTAACG
The DNA here is from genome assembly GCF_027475565.1 of Acinonyx jubatus. NCBI lineage: Eukaryota > Metazoa > Chordata > Mammalia > Carnivora > Felidae > Acinonyx > Acinonyx jubatus. The sequence goes on along the minus strand of NC_069395.1, from coordinate 7,195,225 downwards.
TCACCAAAATGTGGGTATTTTAAATTAAACTAACCACTCAGAGACAGTGTAAGAATAGCTTCTATTAATATTATCAGCATTAACATTATAACTTTCTTTCCTGATTTTGGCCTGACTCATAGGGCCATAAAGAAAAAGGAAATTAATGTTTATGGTGTATCTATTACGTTTCATGCTGTCCGTCAGGGTTCACAGCAATCCTATGCGGTAGAAAAGGAAGTCACGGTTAGGTTAATCCCAGGTACAAAGTGGTGGCTGAAATGACTCACCCATGCCTTAAATCCCCGTCTTCTGACCCCCAGACAAAAGCTGTTTTCAATTTTACCTCTAAAAACGAACGTCTCGGGACGCCTGGGTGGCTCAGTCGGTTGAGCATCTGACTTCGGCTCAGGTCATGATCTCAGGGTCTGTGAGTTCAAGACAGCTCAGAGCCTGGAACCTGTTGCGGATTCTGTGTCTCCCTCTCTCTCTGACCCTCCCCCGTTCGTGCTCTGTCTCTCTCTGTCTCAAAAAAATAAATAAAGGTTAAAAAAAAAATTTTTTTAAAGGAAAAAAAATAAAAACGAACATCTCATGTTTCAATGCTTTTTATTCAGACATTCAAAAGCCTTCGTAAACAGGAAAATTCCCTATCCATGGTAAAAGAACAGTGAGTTAGACAGGAATATCATGACCTTTATTTTATGGAGGAATGAGTTCAGGTACAAGGGCACAAAAGACTTCCTTCTAACCAGCCGATGATAAGATGAGAAGCCCAGGTTTATCACACATCCTTCATCCATCAAACTATTAATTTGATAAATATTTGTCAATGACCTCTGAGCCCAGTATCAGGAAGAGGCTGGGGATTCAGCAGTGAACGAAGAGAGAGAAATCTCTGCCTTCATGGAGCCCAGATCTTCCTGGGAAGCATCAGATGAGAACGCCAGTAAGGATCGGAGTTCTGTGCAGGTGTTGAATTTTAATAAGGATGTCAGAGACGTGGTGCCTCAGTGCCTCAGCTGGCTAAGCATCCGACTTCGGCTGAGGTCATGATTTTGTGGCTCCTGAGTTCGAGCCCCGCGTCAGGCTCTGTGCTGACAGCTCAGAGCCTAGAATCTGCCTTGGATTCTGTGTCTCTCTCTCTCTCTCTCTACCCCTCCCCTGCTTGTGCTCTGTCTCTTTCTCTCTCTCTCAAAAGTAAATAAACATTTTAAAAAATTAGAAAAAAAAAGAATGGCAGAGACAGTCTCACTAAGGTAACATTTCAGTAGAAGTCTGAGGAGGTTGTGGAGGAAAGCCATGTGGATGGAAAGAACATTCCAAGACAGACAGCTGCAAGGCCAGAGGCTCGCAGGTACAAGCCTGCCTGGCTTTGCGGACAGAGGAGGCTCTGTGGCTAGGACAGAGGGAGTGAGGACAGAAGAGCTGACAACGAGGGCACAAAGGTGGGATGGCAGGAAGACGCTAAGTCTCCCCTTGGCCTGAAGGCTATGACCCCAGCATTGCCTGCCCTTCAGAAAGACGGGAAGTCAGCAGGATGTTTTGCACAGAGAAGAGACCGTACTCTGACCTAGCTTTTAACACACGATCACTCGGGTGGCCGCGTTAACAACAGATTAAAATTCTACCCCGGAAGTGTGTGGAAATGGAGACCATTTAGCCTAAATCATCCATTCAAGCGAGACGCTGGTGGAGGCAGGGAGTGACATATTCTGGTTATGGCTTAGGACCGTCGTGCGGGCGACCCTACCACCCACATCAATTACATAAAGGCCCGGCGTTTATGATGAGGGTTTAAAAACACAAAAACAAAACAAAACACCTGAGTGGAGGCAGAAGGCAAAACAATGGCCTGGGAGGGCAGTTATGGGGAAGCGAGCGGTTTATTTCGTGTTCTCTCCCAGGAGCATCAAACGCGGATGACAACAATACAACCCTAATTGCTGGAAAGCCTGTCTTCAGCTGGGTGCATCGGCAACCATCCTCAGAGGGTGACCCAAGGCGTAGGGCTCCACGCCACCTGCAATCATTTTTCTGCTGTGGATTGGAAGACGGTAATTCTGCAGTTTAGCTGTTCTCCGGACACATGATTGGTGTTTGCTTCCCGGCAAAGTCAAGTCACAGAACATTCTGTGGCTGATACACCGCGTCTGTTTAGCCGGGTGCAAGCGGGGCTCCGAAAGCAGGATGCCCAGTCGAGCACCAGTCGAGCTTGCTCCTCAGGGGTCTCGATCGGAGCCCCAGGTGCCCCTCCCTGCAGCCCAGAGACACCAGCACCCAGGGGGCCGTGTCCCTCCTGAGGTATGGGCTGCAGCCCTTGGCACTGTTTACCCAAGCTTTTATGTTTAATCGTCCCCACCGTATTCCTTCCTTATCCCTCTCCTGGAGGAAGTAGCTGCTTCCTGCAGTTTCTACCTTGGTGGAAATTTTTTTTTTTTAAACGATGTTCCCTTATTTTGCCTTTAAATATACCCAGTAAACAATTTTGATATGAATAGTTCTTCACATTATAGTCATACTTTTAAATTTGCTTAATGTTTATTTTCATTTTTGAGAGAGATAGAGAGTGTGGGGGGGAAGGGTAGAGAGAGGGGGAGACACAGGATCCGAAGCAGGCTCCAGGCTCCGAGCTGTCAGCACAGAGCCCGACGTGGGGCTCGAACTCACAAGCGGTGAGATCAGAACTGAGTCCCTGTCGGATGCTTAACCGACTGAGCCATCCAGGCACCTTACAGTCATACTTTGAAAAGGACTTGTGGGGCTCCTGGGTGGCTCAGTAGGTTAAGCGTCTGACTTCGGCTCAGGTCATGATCTCCCGGTTTGTGAGTTCAAGCCTCGAGTTCTAGCCTCGTGTCAGGCTCTATGCTGACAGCTCAGAGCCTGAAGCCAGCTTTGGATTCTGTCTCCCTTTCTCTCTGCTCCTCCGCTGTTCACGCTCTGTCTCTCTCTCTCCTTCAGAGAGAGCTCAATAAACATTCAAAAAAACAATAAAATAAATACTTGTGATTGTTTTTCCTTCCTGGACCCTGATTACATCAGAAATTGAAACAAAGACAGTCGCCGGAAATGGTCCCTCAAAGATGGAATTTTGGGACTGATTTGGTCACGTCCTTGGGGTTGGACTCAGTGCTGAGCCTCTGGCCATGGTAAATGGGATATTAGTAATTTGTGGAATGTGGTGGTATCATGCTCCCTCAAATAACCCGTGATGGATTGCACCGATGTGCCTATTGAGGTAGGTGCCTCGGGGTACCAAGTGTCTGGACCCGTCTGCACATTCCCCTGTGGAGTTCCGTGTTCCCAGGTTCTGGGGATTGGGGTAAGGACGTCTTTGGGGGCACATGATTCAGGAAGCTACAAGAGCACCGCATCAACTCAGTGGGTTTTGCATAGAACTGGCCATGTAAACTATCAGCTAGACCAGGTTTGAAAGTCACCAGGTAGAATGAGAGAGCTGAACTCTTGGAAAGTGTCAAAGGTAGGAGGATGGGAATAAAGGAACTGTTGCAGACTGAAGGAGCTTGATAAGACAAGCTGACTGAATACAAGGCACACACACACATGCAGAGCGTTCTGGAACACAGGGGATTCTATTTGGAGAGATAGCAAAATCTGGATGGGGTTTGTCCAGAATTGGACTATCGTGCCATATTGATATTGATGTCCTGATTGGGAAGGTGGTGTGGGGGTAAAGTGGAAAGTGTCTTACTTTGGGTGGCCTCATACTGAAGTATTTTTACTAATGGGCGTCATTTCAGAGAAATGGGGTGTGTAAGTATATGTGTGTGTGTAGAGGGAGAGACTAGGGGGAGGACAAATGTGGACAAATAACAAGGAATCTGAGTGAAGAAGATAAGGGAATTCTTTCATTATTATTGTAACTCTTTGTAGGCTTGAAACATTTCAAACTGAAAATATATTAAGGTAAAAAAATCCAAATTATCAGTGTGAAATTATAAATAAAAAATATAAATTACCAATAAAAAGACAATATCACTACAGATCCCACAAACATCAAAAAGATGAAAAGGAGGATATTATGAAGAATTTTATACAAATACACTTGATAATGCTGATAAAGTAATTTCCTCAAAGAGACACTTTGCTAAAACAGACAGATGAAGAAATAGATTATGAGTAGCCTGATATCTACTAAAATATTGAATCTGTTATTTAAAATCTTCCCTTAAAGAAAACTACAGAATGGGGGAAAATATTTGTAGGTCAGATATAAAGAACTTGTATAATTGAAAACCAAAAATCCAATTTAAAAAATGGGCAGAGGCTCTGAGTAGATAATTTCCCAAAGAAGACATACACATGGCCAACAAGTACGTGAGAAGGTGCTCAATGTCACTCATCAGATGGGAAATGCAAATCAAAACCACAATGAGATGTCACCTCACACCTGTCATAATGGCTAAGACCAAAAAGACTAGCGATAACACGTGTTGGTGAGGATGTGAACAAAACGTAGGTCTTGTACACTGGGTGGGGGGGGGGTTAGTTATAAATTGGTGCAGCCATTATGGAAAACAGAATGGAGGTTCCTCAAAAAATTAACAAATAGTACTATAATGTGACCCAGCAATTCTATTTCTAGGTATATATCTGAAGGAAATGAAATCAATATCTTGAAGTGATATTTGCACCCCATGTTCATTGCAGCAATATTCACAACACCCAAGACATGGAAACAACCTAAGCGCCCAACAACAGATGACTGGATAAAGAAGATGTGGTACATATACACAATGGAATAGTATTCATCCATAAACAAGGAAATTCTGCTATTTGTGACCACATGGATGGACTTGGAAGGCATTATGGTAAGTGAAATGAGTCAGGCAAAGAAAGGCAAAGACTACATAATCTCACTTATATGTGGCATCTAAAAAACCAAACCCATAGGAGACAACAGACCGATGGTCGCCAGAGGTGAAAATGGGGGGTAGAGAACTGGGTGAAGGTGGTCAAAAGGTACAAACTTCCAGTTAGAAAATAAATAAGTTCCAGGAATATTATGTACAACGTGATAACCACAATTAACAATGTTTGCTGTGTGTTTGAAACGTGCTAAGAGAGGAGATCTTCAGTTTTCACTGTAAGGTACGCGTAACTATGTGAAGTTATGGATATTAATTAAATTCACTGTGGAAATTATTTTACAATATATACATAGGTCCAATTATTATGTTGTACATCTTAAATAATACAATATTACATGTTGATTATATCTCCATATAACTGGGGGGAAAAGAAAACCCTAATTTGGATGATTTAATGAGTAAATTCTTTCTGATGCTTAAGGAAGAAATAACACCAATGTTGCACAACATTTTCTGGAGAAGTGAAAAAAGGGAACATTTTACAAGTCATTTTAAGAAGCCAGCATAACCTTGATTGCAAAGAACATTACAAAAAAAAAAAAAAAAGGAAAATCTCTGTACTTCCTCTCTTCTCTCATGAACACAGATACAAAAGCCTTTTGAAGAATTAGCAAATCAAATCCAGCAATATATAAAAATGGATATATATTAGAAGCAAATAGAATAAATCCAGATTTTTCAAGGGTGGTTTAATTCTTAAAAATCAATTGATGTAATGCACATTGACAAAGAGAGAGAGAGAGAAACATATCATTTCACTAGATTTAGAAAACAAACATTTAAAAAGGAAAAGAACACCTATACATCAATATAGGTGATAGACAACCCAGTAGAAAAATACACAAGTGAACAATTTACAAAACAATTTTTAAATAGTTAACATACATACATAAAAGCATTCAACTTCATCTGTCATCCAAGAAATGCAAATTAAAACCTTGATATAATACAACTACGTGATCTATAGAAGAGCTGAAATGATAAACAGTACCTCCTGTTGGTGAGAATATAGACCAGCTGAAACTTAGCAATGGCTGGTGGGCTATAAATTGGTGCAGACATTCCAGAAAACTCTCTGGGGGCATCTACTAGGAACTAAACAGACACTGTGCTCCAGCAATCTCACTGCTAGGTATATATAGCCAACAGAAATGGGTCTATATGTTCGTCACAACACATGTCCATAGAGGTTCAGTATTCATAATTGCCCCCCAAACTGGAAAAGATGTAAATGCTCATCACTGCCCCAGAAAAATAAATCACCAGATGGTTCAACAATTACGGTCATGGTTCTCAAAGCTTTTTGCTCTCAGAATCTCTTTGCTTTCTAAAATATGATTGCAGAACCCAAAGAGGTTTTTGTTTTCTGTTCTGTTTTTTTAATGTTCATCCATTTTTTAAAGAGAGAGGACAGGGTGGGGAGGGGCAGAGAGAGGGGGACAGAGGATCCCAAGCTGGTTCTGTGCTGACAGTAGAGAGCCCGATGTGGGGCTCGAACTCACAAACCGTGAGATCATGACTTGAGCCGGAGTCCGAGGTTCCAACCGACTGACCACCCAAGGAGGTTTTATGTGGGTTATATTTATTAATAGTTACGATAGTGGAAATTAAAACTGAAAAAAAAAATTTTTTTAAACAGGAATGCATGAATCACATCACGTACCATGTAGCTTCCGGAAAACTCCACCGTACACGCATTCGAGAATGAGAGAGAAAAGGCAGATGAAGTGCTTTAGGCCTTGTGGACATCTTGCAAAGTTCCCAGGGACCTAGGAGTCCCTAGGTCACACTCTGAGAACCTCTGCTTACACAGCAGTGGAATCCAACAAACTACAGCTTGCAAAAACATGGATTAGTTTCCCAAACGTAATGAAGAAGACTGACACCAGGGCAGATACTGTATGATCCTATTTAGACAGAAATTACCACAGGAGGCAAAACCAAGCTCCCCTATTAGAAGTCAGAATGGAGGAACTTGACCAAAAGGGAGCCTGGGGCGGGGTGTGGGGGGGGGGGGTGGCTTCTGGGTGCTCTTAATTCTCCATTCCTTCCTTTGGGTGCTGCTTTTAGAGGTGTGCTGGGTTTGTGGAAACTTACAGATCGGTGCCTTTGTAACACTCCTCTGTATACATAGTAAATTTCAATAACAGTAAAACAAATGAGCAAAAATGTTGTAAAACTTCTACCCCTCCTCAGCTCATGCTCTCTCTGTCTCGAAATAAATAAATAAACTTAAAAAAAATTTTTTTTTAAGCTTGACAAGCTGTTAATCTATTTACCTCCACTCCGGAGCCATAAATTCTGTCCCCGTGGAGTCTCTGAGTCTGGAATTCTAGGCCTCCAGCAACAAGCTTTGACTCTAGCTCATCCCTCGGGACTTCACACCAAACCATTTCAGTTTAAGAAGATTATGAACAATAGTTTGGGGCGTGGAAGCACCACCACAATCCACTTCTTGGTCCCCAGCTGTTTCCCAGATGAACCTTCATGATAAATACCTTTGTCCCATCTGTAGGGCAGAGAATTTAGGGAGTGGCCGGAGGCAATGTTTGCCTTTCGCTACACAATCCTGTTCCTAAAACTCCTTTCTCCTCCTCTCTTGCTAAGCTATTTTTACTGCAGGTAAATGTTCTTAACCTTCTTTATGCCACAAATCCCTTTGGAATTTTGGTGAAGTTTATAGACACAGGGCAATGTCTTTAAGTGAATAAAATAAAATGCACAGGATTACAGGAAAAATTAGATGGAAATACAGTTGTGAAAATCATTAAAAGCACATTTCTGATATTATAGATTTCTATTAATCCTAGAAAATTAATGCTGAAGATATTAAAAATGAATTCCATATCTAGCTATGGGGTCTACTGAAATTTCAAAGTAGTTGTGAATTTAAATGATATTTGGAGACATCTGTAATAACTATAACGTGATCTGAAAATATCTGTGCATTCTATCACTGACAAATAGGCTCACAGATCCAACTACAGATTGCCTTGTTGATTTGGTCTATATTTATAATTAATGGAAATGCTGAATTTCACTTAGGGGTCAGTGAAAAGAAAGGTAATTTTGTTTTCCTGTCCAAGTACACACCAATGCTCTGAATTTTATTCATAGGCCTGCAAGGTGCCCCAAATAGATGGAAACCAGATTAAGAACTCGTGCCTCAGATTCAGCCTTTCTGACCTTGCATAGCTCCAAATTATCGGACTTTTAGTCCAGAGGGTTTGCAGATTATAGCTAAGCCTATTTCCCACCTCTCTTTTTAGGATGGCCACTTTTAGAGTAAGCTTGTCTCCACCTTGTGTAAGGCCACGACGCATGGTCGACGCAAACCAACATGGTAAATGGTGGGTTCCTCACTCCCCCTGTCCAACCTCCTACGTCCTATGTTGGGTTTTATTTTGCATGTTATTCATAGTAGCCTACGGGAGGGGTACCAATTTCTGTATCTGTTGGTTTGCATTGCAAATAACATAAGCCCTGATTCAAACACTTTTAAACACTAAGATTTAATTAATCACATATTGGGAGTCTTAATGTTAGCATTCAGGTTCAGGATTATTTCTTTTGAATTTTTTATTTGGGTACCGTTGACACGCAATGTTACATTAATTTCAGGTATACAACTTAGTGACTTGACAAGTTTATACATTATGCTATGTTCATCACAAGCGTAGCCACCCTCCGTCCTATTATGTCACTGTTAAAATATCATTGACTATATTTCTCACGCTTTGCTTTTTATTCCTGTGACTTACTCATTCTATAAATGGAGGCCTGTATCTCCCTGTCATCCATTTTGCCCAACCCCCAGCCTCCCCTCTGGCCAACATTAGTTTGTTCTCTATTTATAGTTCTGATTCTTTTTGTTTATTTATTAATTTTTTAGACTCCACTTATGAGTGGCATCATATGGCATTTGTCTTTCTTAGTCTGACTTATTTCACTTAGCATAATACCCTCTAGGTCCATCCATGTTGTCTCAAATGGCACAATCTCAACCTTTTCTATGACTGTGTAATATTCCACTGTGTATATATACATTTTCCTTATCCATTTGTCTATTGATGGACACTTAGGTTATTTCCAGGCCTTAGCTAGTGTAAATAATGCTGCAACAGGGGTGCCTGGGTGGCCCATCTGACTTCCGCTCAGGTCATGACCTCGCAGTTCAGGCCATAATCTTGTGGTTCATGGGTTCAAGCCCCTCATCAAGCTCTATGCTGACAGCTCAGAGCCTGGAGCCTGCTTCAGATTCTCTGTCTCCCTCTCTCTCTGTCCCTCTCCCACTCACGTTCTGTCTCTCTGTCTCAAAAATAAATAAACGTTAAAAAAAATTAAAAAAAAATAATACTGCAATACACATAAGAGCATATACCTTTTGAACTAGTGTTTTTTGTTTTCTCTGGGTAAATACTCAATAATGGAATTATTGTATCATATGGTATTTTTATTTTTAAATTTTTGAGGAACCTCCATACTGTTTTCCACAGTGGCTTAACCAACTTCCATTCCCACCAAAAGTGCACAAGCATTCTTTTTTCTCCATGTTCTCGCCAACACTTGCCGTTTCCGTGCCTTGTTGATTTTAGCTATTCTAAAAGGCATGGGGTGATATCTCATTTTGGTTTTGATTTGCATTTCCCTGATGATTAGTTATGTTGAGCATCTTTTCATGTGTCCGTTGGCCATCTGTATGTCTTCTTTGGAAAGATGTCTATTCAGGTCCTCTGCCCATTTTTTTAACCAATTTTTTTGTCTTTTTGGTGTCGAGTTGTACGAGTTTGTTATATATTTTGGATATTAACCCTTTATCCGATATATCATTTGCAAATATCTTCTCCCATTCAGTAGGTTGTCTTTTTGTTTTGTTGATGGTTTCCTTTACAGTGTAAAACCTTTTTATTTTGATTGTATGAAGTCCCAATAGTTTGTTTTTGTATTTGTTTCCCTTGCCTTAGGAGGTATATCTAGAAAAATGTTGCTATGGCCAATGTCAGAGAGATTACTGCCTGTACTCTCTTCTAAGATTGTTATGGTTTCAGGTATCATGTTTAGTGATAAACTCAAAGTCATTTTGAGTTTACTCTTGTGTATGGTGTTAGAAGTAATCCAGTTTAATTCCTTTATGTGTAGCTGTCCATTTTCCCAGCACCATTTATTGAAAAAACTGTCTTTTCTCCCATTGTATATTCTTGCCTCCCTTGTCATAGATTTATTGTCCATATGAATGTGGATTTATTTCTGGAGCCTCTATCCTGTTCTGTTGATCCGTGTATATCTTTGTGCCACTACCATACTGTTTTGATTACTACAGCTTTGTAGTATGTCTGAAAATATGGAATTGTGATACCTCCAACATTGTTTTTCTTTCTCAGAATTCCTTTGGCTATTGGGGGTCTGCTGTGGTTCCATAGAAATTGCAGCATTATTTGTTCTAGTTTTGGGAAAAATACTGTTGGTATTTTGGTAGGGAGCGCATTGAATCTATAGACTGCTTTGGGTAATATGAACATTTTGATAATATGAATTCTTCCAATCCATGATCGTGAAATATCTTCCCACTTGTTTGTGGCATCCTCAGTTTCTTTTATCAGTGTTTTATAGTTTTTAGAGTACAGGTATTTTACCTCCTTGGTTAAGTTTATTCCTAGGTATTTTATTCTCTTTCATGCAATCGTAAATGGTGTTGTTATTTTAATCTCTCTCTCTGTGACTTCGTTGTTGTGTTTAGACATGCTACTGATTTCTGGGTATTAATTTTGTATCCTGACACTTTACTGAATTCATTTATCACTTCTTGTAAAATTTTGGTGGAATCTACAATTTTCTAAGTGTAGTGTCATGTAATCTGTGAATAGTGACAGTTTAACTTCTTTACCAATATGAATGCCAATTATTTCTTTTTCTTGTCTGATTGCTGTGGCTAGGACTTCCAGGAACATGTTGAATAAAAGTGAGGGGCACCTGGCTGGCTCAGTCAGTTGAGCGTCTGACTCTTGGTGTCAGCTCAGGTCATGATCTCACAGTTCGTGAATTCAAACCCCGCATTGGATTCTACTCTAACAGTGCAGAGTCTGCTTGAGATTCTCTCTCTCTCCTTCTCTCTCTGCCTCTCCTCTGCTTGCCCTTTCTCTTTCAAAATAAATAAACTTAAAACAATTTTTAATTAAAAAAAAAAGTGGCATGAGTGAATATCCTTGTCTCCTTCCTGACCTTAAAGGGAAAGCTCTCAGTTTTTCACCATTGAGGATGATGTTAGCTGTGGGTTTTTCATATATGGCTGTGATTATGTTGAGGTACGTGCCCTCTAACTGCATTTTGTTGAGAGTTTTTTTTTATCATGAATAGATACTGAATCTTGTCGAATGCTTTTTCTGCTTCGATTGAGATGATCATGATTTTTACCTTTCATTTTGTAGGTGTGGTGTATCAATCACATTGATTGATTTGAGAATATTGAGCCATCCTTACCTCCCAGGAATAAATCCCACCTGATCATGGCAAATGATCTTTTTAGTGTATTGTTGTATACAGCTTGCTAATATTTTGTTAAGGATTTTTGCATCTATGTTCATCAGGGATATTGGCCTGTAGTTTTCTTTTTTTGTGGTGTCTTTGTCTCGTTTTGGTGTCAGGGTACTGCTGGCCTCATTGAATGAATTTGGCAGTTTTCCTTCCTCTTCTATTTTTTGGAATAGTTTGAAGAAAATAGATATTAACTCTTCTTTAAGTATCTGGTCGAAATCACTTGTGAATCCATCTGGTCTCGGACTTTTATTTTTCGGGAGTTTTTTGATTACAATCCCTTTGGTATGTAATTGGTCTATTCAGATTTTTTCTCTCTTCCTGGTTCAGTTAAGATTGTATGTTTCTAGGAATTTATCTGTTTCTTCTGGGTTGTTCAGTTTGTTGGCATACGATTTTTCATAGTGTTGTCTTATAATCCTTCATATTATATGTAACATGCATTATTGCCTTGAAGCCACACAAGAACCCTGTGAAGTGGAAATTATTATTATCCTAATTTTATAGTTTTGGAGATGGCGGGAGGGTCTGCACTCCTTACCCGCTGTGATATCTGGCCTCCTGTGACAAACACAGTAATTTCAGAAACTGCACTAGATCAATCCAGGCATCCTGCCTTTCTGAGAATGAACCTTTTTTACAGCTTGAATTATCTGTCACCTGGACAGAGATCCACCTGGCACGATTTCAGGGACATCCCTGTGAGAATGCAATGTTCCCAAATGACTTAAGAGAACTAAAGCAGGTTTGGGCTTTGAAACGCTCCTATGTTACAGTAAAACTAAGTTGTTTCCTCTGAACAGTTGTATGTTCTGACCCCAGTGGACCAGGTGGGAGACAGGGGTGTTGCTGAAGAGCTACTGGTGGGATCAGGGTAAAATCCAGTGATTTTCATTTAGAGAAATAGTTTCCCTCCTCTTTCACTCCCAGTGGCGACAGTGAAGAACTTGTCTGACATCCCATCAGTGACAAAGTGGCCCTACTCACGGTCTTCTAAGATCTCACACTATCGTCTCCAGAAAGCTTCTTACACGGTCCCTAATGCATGATTTCCTCCAGCGGGTGGGTTTAATATATAAATTTCTGAAAGAAGAAACTGGTACCAGTAGGAGGGTGTAAATGATTGGTATTTATCCATGTTGAAAATTGTGTGGGATTAAAGTGGGAATTTAGGGCTATTACGGTCAGAAGACCCAACGTTGCCTGAAAATACTCTAACACATGTTCCTATTCTGGCCAGGTTTTAAGCTTTGCTAGCAGAAAGGAAACCAAGAGTAGTTTTGTTGGTGTTGGTGCTGGTGTTGTTAACAACTTTGCAAGTGCTTGGTTCCTCAATGAAAACTTTGTTAAGGGTCTTGTGACAAACTTTTAAAATACCGGGGTTTTTACCATTCTTTGGCCGGCCACATGGAGAAAGTAAGTTAAGAAGAAAGAATTGGGGTTTTGAAAAGTTTATCCACAGGGATATATAGCAGAGAGGAAAGCACAGAAGAGAAGCAGCCAGCAGGGGGTCCCGAGGACACCGTCTGTCATGAGGTCACATGGAGGAAGAGGGAGGAAGACGGGAGGAAGAGGGAAGACTGCAGGGGAGAAGAAAAGTTCTCTACCTTCTTGGGACCCCTGGCTGGGTCTGAAAATTTAACTGACAAAAACAGATTAATGGGAGAAAAGCATGCACATTTATTTCATATACGTTTCATGTGACACAGGGGCCTTCCTAAGGAAATGAAGACTTGAAGATTTGGGGAGGCCCGAGTATTTTGATGCTGGGATTGCTGAAGAGTGGAAAGCCGTGGACAGATAGGATAAAACAAGGAGCAAAATGTGGCAAATGGGGGAACCTGGCAAGACCTGTTCCTTCCAATTCTTTCTGGGCGCCTTCATCTCGGAGAGACGGATGGTCCTTTCCTCCGGGTTTAGGAAGGGCACGTCTCATGTGAGGGTCTTATGGCTGCTTGAGGAGAACAGGCAAGGGGAAGGTCAGAGAGACTTTCCTGCCTCTGCCATTTTACTCTAATCCTTTAGTTTAAGGTATTCAATATGCCTACGTGCTATATTTTGGGGCAGTGTGTCCCAAATCCCACCAGGAAGGGGGGCTATGAGAGGGAACAAGAGGAGCACACACTAAAAGATCATGTCTTGCTTGAGTCAGCTTAGCACATGAAGGCAGGCCACACACGAAGCCCCCTGACCACAGCCACCCATACCGATCCACACCCCGGAGCCTCACCAATCGGATTAAAATCTTCTCCTCCAGTGAGAAATAAACTAAAGAAAAGAAGAGCTAAAATTTGGGCCTAAATATAGAAAGAAGGGCCCTTACTTTACGCCTTTTTAAAGGTTACTTACACGTCTTTTGGTTAGATGATACAAACAGTACAATCCATCAGTTGTTCCTCTTTCAAAATTTGTCTAAGAGTTTACAGGTCAAACGGACAGAGGAGGTGAGACGGCATTTTGAAGTGTGCACTTTCAAGTACAACTGACTCTTGGGCAACACACGTTTGAGCCGCACGGGTCTGCTCACACGCAGATTGTTTCCAGCCAATACGGTACAGTGCTGTGAGTGTATTTTCTTCCTCCTTACGATTTTCTTCGTAACGTTTTCTTCACCCTAGGCTACTTTGTTGTGAGAATACAGTTAGTAATCCACATGACGTACCAAATATGTGTTCATCAATTCTTTATGTTATTGGCAAGGCTTCCGTTCTACAGTAGGCTCTTAGGTGACGGGGGAATCAAAAGCTATACCTGAGTTTTCGACTGAGGCGCCCCAACCCCCACGTGGGCCTAGGAGTGGTAACAGCTTCCTCTATCCCCCGCTGCTACGGGTTACTGTCCTATTCCTTACGGTTTATCGAAACTCTGCCTACACTTTTGTAATTAGTCCTTTTGACAAGCAAGCCCTCTTCCAATGATCCCAATTTGAGTGTGCCATCTGCTTTCCTACTGACACACTAGTATTGCGTGCTTGATATAGGCCAGGAAGCTCCTAGGGACTTCGCATAAGTAAACTTGTGTAATCCTCATTGAATCCAAAAACTAGCTACAGTTATTTAACTCGATTTCCATAGACGAAGTAGCTGACGTCAGAGAGTTTAAATAACTTGCCTAAAGTCACATCACCAGTACATGACAGGTGCTTGGATTAAACCCAAGCAGCTCAGCTCCAGAGCCCCTGCTCTTAGTCACCATACAATACTGCCTCTCAAGTAAATGATTTTGGATCCATGTGATGGGATACAATACAGCATTTACAATGAACGACATAGACAAATGGGAATCATTATGAGAGATCTCAAAAGTCTATAGTTGAGGAAAAAAGAAAGGTTCAGAATCTTTCCTTCTTATGCGTGTTTTTAAAAAATGTACAGAACTAGATTTAGAGTGTTTACGGATATATGTGTATAGATACGCTTATATATAGTAAAGTATATGAAATAAAAATGATATATATTTATATGCAGCAAAGCATAAAAAATGATTTAGATATGGGACGCCTGGGTGGCTCAGTCGGTGAAGCGTCTGACTTTGGCTCAGGTCACGATCTCGTGGTTTGTGAGTTCGAGCCCCGCGTCGGGCTCTGTGCTGACAGCTCATGGCCTGGAGCCTGCTTCAGATTCTGTGTCTCCTCCTCTCTCTGCCCCTCCCCTGCTCATGCTCTGTCTCTGTCTCTCAATAATAAATAAATGTTTAACAAAATGATTTAGATACAAACTAAATGTATCATAATGATTTTCTTGGTAATGCAAGAGAATGTGTCTAAAGAAGAAAAGAAAGGAGATCTCAACTTCACCTGTGATGATTTATTTGTTTTAAAAAAAACAAAACATTAAAGAACTTGAAAAAATAAGGCAAAATGTTAGCAAGTTTTGATTCTAGGTCATGAGTAGATGACCCAGTAGATGAGCGTTGCTATGTTATCCATCACACTAAAACAAACCTTTATAAAAGCCCAATGTCAAAAAAGAAACAGCAATATACAAACGTTGTTGTATAGATACACAAATGTGAATAGCAAATAAGAGGCGAAGGTATGGAGATTGAATGTGGAAAAAATTCTTTAAAGAGTTTTGATCACAAGGGGAGGAGAGGTAGAGGGATCTCAGCACAGGGAGCTGAGATCAAGGGTGAGTCCTCGAAGATGAGGGACACTACGGCAGGTTGAATGGTAATGGAGAGTGAGCCAGAGAAAGGGGAAGACAGATGATGGAGAAAACAAGAGGCGGATTATCCAAGGGAGCAAGGCCCCTGGTAGCTTCAAGGAAGTAGGTATTTGGGGACGGGAATACCAAGGAGTTCATTTTTGAAAGTTTCAAGTTCTATTTTGTTCTCAAATAAAATATGATGCCGGACCTTGAGGAGAAGGGGTCAGATGGTTCTTTCAGCAAGTGGGAAAAGGAACTTACTAGCACAAGCGAGGAGGCTTGCTGGGGAGAGCTGAGTACCATTGGAAGGTGTGGATCACAAAATTGACATGAAACCTGTCTCCCCATGTGAAAACCTATACAATTCTCAAGGATGTGCGATTGCTCAGTGAAATTGGACTTGGGTTTTTCCATATGAACAAATAGGAGGGAGCAGGTGTCAACAGTGTGGGCAGTGTTTGCCAAAGAGCGATCATACTTTAGTTTCCTGAGGTCTCACCTGAGAGAGGAGGGGGGCAGGCTAGTGAGGAAGTAGAGAGTCCAATAGACTGGTGATTGGATGAGGTCAAAAGATTGTTTTAATGGGGTTGCTCCAATCAAAGAGAATGAAATCTGGCCATTTGCAACAACATGGATGGAGCTAGAGTGTATCATGCAAAGTGAAATAAGTCAGTCAGAGAAAGACAAATGCCACATGATTCCACTCATACGTGGAATTAAGAAACAAACCAGATGAACATATGGGATGGGGAGGGGAAGAGAGAGGGAAACAAGCCATGAGAAACTCTTAAAGGTAGAGAACAAACTGAGGGTTGATGGAGGGAGGTGGGTGGGGGATGGGCTAGATGGGTATTGAGTATTAAAAAGGGCACTTGTCGGGATGAGCACTGGGTGTTGTACGTAAGAGACGAATCCCTGAATTCTATTCCTGAAACCAACATTGCACTATACGTTAACTAACTAGAATGTAAATAAAAGATTGGAAGCAAAAAAATAAGGGGGTTACTCTGTTAATTAATCTTGTAGAAGAAGAGATGGTGGCATGCCAGGAAATTTTCATTTTCTTTCTTTCTTTCTTTTTTTTTTTTTTTTGGGGGGGGGGGCTGGGAATACTGCTGTTCCACACGAAATCCATTTTGTGTCCTGGAGAGACAAAGAGAATGAGTAGCACTCAGTGTCTGCCAATCTTAGAGGATGAGTTGGTCTTGTGAGAGCAGGGAGGTCTATGAAGCCACGGTGTATAAAGCAAGGGAGAAAATGAAATTACCTCCTAATCCTGAAATCCACTGAATGTGAAGGCAGACAAGATAAGACAAGACAAGAAGGAAGGGGAAGGGGAAGGGGAAGGGGAAGGGGAAGGGGAAGGAGAAAGGGAAGGGAGGGGAAGGGAAGGGAAGGGAAGGGAAGGGAAGGGAAGAAAAGAGAAAGGGAAGGGAAGGGAAGAAAAGAGAAAGGGAAGGGAAGGGAAGAAAAGAGAAAGGGAAGGGAAGGGAAGAAAAGAGAAAGGGAAGGGAAGAGAAGAGAAGAGAAGAGAAGAGAAGAGAAGAGAAGAGGAGAAGAGAAGAAAAAAGAAAAGAAAAGAAAAGAAGAAAAGAAAAGAAAATCCTCAAATTCGAGGAACAGCTCCATTTCAGTTAAGCCCAGGAAATGGCAGGAAGGGTAAGAGAGGAAGCTAAAGATAAGGCAAGCACGTGAATGGTCAAGTGCAACAGAAGAGCCAGCAATATGAACGGGAGAAAGGGTCAGAATGGCATGAGGTTAATAGCTGGCGAACAGGAAGGCTTTACTTCTGGACGTGCCTGAAGTCAAGAGGATGTGAAACATGGTGACGTCGAAGCCTGGTCGTATCTAAGAGGAGGGGGCGTGGGGTCTGTGGCTGAGTTCTGGTTGCTCAGGTTGGGTGGCATACCGGTTCCCAGGACAGGCATCCCCTCAGGTTACGTGCAGACCTTGGGGGGAGGGATGAGCACGTCGCTGTTCAGTCTTCACAGAGGGTCTGGCGATCTACGACAACAGCAGGGCCGCCTAGTACAGCTGTGGGGGTTGCCCTCTGCACAAGAGCACATGGCAAGAAAGGAGGCTGGGGGTGAGACTCTGCCAGATCCCCACCAACGAAGCTGTGCAGTTAGATGTTTCTCCCCCCCCCCCCCCCCAGAACGGCCTCTCTTTTCCAGTCCTCACGAAGGCGCTAGCCCTGGGCGATGCTATAACATTTGGAGGTATTGCCATTTATTTAATTGACTCACTTCGTATTTTCAGTCACAGATATTTACTGATACAAGTACTCCATTCTACATGCTTTGGGGGACTCGGAGACAAGACACGCTCACTAGCCTCAGGGAGCTGACATTCTGCTTCCGACCTAGGGCACAAATGGCTGTACCCTCCCAGATTCAGAAGCGCAGCATGCTAGAAACAGAAGAGCACTTGGAGGCCTTCTCTCCAAATCCCTCACTCAGATGTGGGAACCCAAACAAAGCAAACAAGTAAACAAACAAAAAACCCACAAAACCACGAAAACAAAACAAAAAAAAATACTTGCCAGGAAGACGGAGGTAAAAGATTGGAAGATACGCCCTTCACCCAAAAGCTCCTGTTTATTTAGTAGAAGAGGGAATTAAGTCCAGACATTTTGGCTCAGGAAGTTCAAGAAAGGCCTTGTTTTTAAAATGTCCTCCGGTGCTAATTTGGATAATATTTGTAGTGAGAACGTGGACTTACAGAACGTTCTCCCAACAGAAATGATTTGTCAGGGGAGGAAGCTGTTCTCCAGGGAAAGGACAGCCTTTTCAACAGCCACGGCTGACCTTGAGGATAAATACTACATCAGGGTAATGATAGCAGAAAAGCAGCTCTCACAGAATCATGTTGGCTGTCTGTGCCCTTTAGAGACAGAGCAAGGCTCCTCGTTTTCAGTGTCTTCTAGAAGCAAAAAAGCATGGAGTCGGGACCCAATTCCATCCTTCTTCTGATTTAATATATGTAGTGAGAGACCCCTGCAATTTCCATGGGAATTATCCTGTTCTGCCGCTGAGTGCTGCTCAGATACAGTGAGGCACTCCCGTATCTGAACAGAGAATTCTAGCCATCAAAATATTTAATAATTTAATAAAATACGGGGTTGCCAGTTCCAATTCTTCCATGAACCAAGTAGAAAGAGTGAATGGGACTATTTCCAAAGCTTCTGTGCTCCCACCTCCTCCTTAACTGAGAAGACTAGGGCTCCAAAGACACCTGCTCATCTTCTGTTCCTTTCATCACACATTTTCCTAGAATTCTTCTTTCATATTCCTTCCACTCTGTCTCAGCCGGATCTGCCTCCTTTCCCAACCTCAGCCGGCCCACCCCACTCACCCTGTAGACATACTCATACCTCATTCATCCTTTTAAAGATAATTCTTATCCTTAGTGCTGCTCAAGTTACAGACACTTTGCTCCTTCCAATCACCCCCAAACCTCTTGAAAGAATAGGCTTTACTCCTGGCTTCAACTCCCTCAACTCCCATTCATGAGCAAATTTCTTAAAAGTGGAGTTCTGCACACACAACTTCGCAGACATTGTGATCTTCGGGATCAGGCTACCAGCGGGGATAAAACGTGTGACAAAGTGCACCCCACTTCATCCCAGCTCAGGGGGAGGAGACTCTTCCTGTAGGCCTTCCATATGCACAATCCAGATTTAAACTATTTATTCCCCATCCCATCCCCCATGTTCCACCAGCACAAGACAAGACGTGCTTGAAGACTAGTGCATCTAGCATAGCCTGGCAGACAACATCCTACGGCCTCTGAAACCCAGGACACCTGGTTAAAAATTCCCACAGGGGGCACCTGGGTAGCTCAGTCGGTTAAGCATCTGACTTTGGCTCAGGTCATGATCTCGCACTTCATGGGTTTGAGCCCCACATCAGGCTCTGTGCTGACAGCTCAGAGCCTGGAGCCTGCTTTGGATTCTGTGTCTCCCCCCCGCCACCCATTCCCCACTCATGCTCGCTCGCTCTCTCTCAAAAATAAACATGAAAAAAATTTGTTGTAAGTTTCCACAGGAGGTTATTCTACAAAAGAACTAAATTCTATAACCAGCCCAACTTTTTTTTTTAAGAAATATAAAAATTTGTAAAATGTACTCCCATAGATCTTTGCTGAAAAAAACTACTAAAACAAGAAGGAAAATGAGCTGACAAAGAGTGGGAGACAAAAAGCAACATAAGCAACAAAAACAACAGAACATCAGTGTGATGTAAGAATGTACTGGAAGGGTAAACTTCCATTAACTTACTAATTCATGGATTTTTTTAGTATAATTTATTGTCGAGATAGCTAACATACAGTGTATCCAGTGTGCTCTTGGCTTCGGAAGTAGATCCCATGATTCATCACTTACATACAACACCCTGTGCTCATCCCAACAAGTGCCCTCCTCAATGCCCATCACCCATTTTCCCCTCCCCCACTGCCTCCCCCTATCAACCCTCAGTTTGTTCTCTATATTTCAGAGTCTCTTATGGTTTGACTCCTTCTCAGTTTGTAACTTTTTTTTCCTTCCCTTCCCCCATAGTCTTCTGTTAAGTTTCTCAAATTCCACACATGAGTGAGAACATATGGTATCTGTCTTTCTCTGCCTGACTTATTTCACGTAGCATCACACTCTCCAGTTCCATCCACGTTGCTACAAATGGCCAGATTTCATTCTTTCTCATTGCCACGTAGTACTCCATTGTGTATATAAACCACAATTTCTTTATCCATTCATCAGTCAATGGACATTTGGGCTCTTTCCATAATTTGGCTATTGTCCATAGCTCTACTATTAACATGGGGTACAAGTGCCCCTATGCATCAGCACTCCTGTATCCTTTGGATAAATTCCTAGTAGTGCTATTGCTGGGTCGTAGGGTAATTCTATTTTTAATGTTCTGAGGAACCTCCACACTGTTTTCCAGAGCGGCTGCACCAGTTTGCATTCCCACCAACAGTGCAAGAGGGTTCCCATTTCTCCACATCCTCGCCAGCATCTGTTGTTGCCTGAGTTGTTAATTTTAGCCACTCTGGCTGGTGTCAGGTGGTATCTCAATGTATTTTGATTTGTATTTCCCTGATGATGAGCGATGTTGAGCACCTTTTCATGATTTTTTTTTTCCTTTAGCTGGAAAATACCAACAGGTGAGAAGGAAGAATTATACCCAAGTAAGGTTTTTGTTTTATTTGGAGGGAGGATAGAGACAATGAGTAATGTTGAGACTGTTAAAATTAATTGACTGTGTATTAAAAATCTATGAGTGGCCATTAAATAATAAAATGTATAATTACCAAATGAGCAAAGCATAATAAAAGGAATAAAGAAACTCTGTCTCAAATAGAAGGTTAGAAAAAAGGAAAGTGTTAATGCAAAATAAGATTGTAAAAACACATTCAAATATATTATTGATCAAATGGAAAAAAACTATACTTAACCAATTATTAAGGGACATAGTTTATCAGATTTGAAACATAAAGAGATATGCTATTTAATTTTAAATAAAGTAATAAAGACCCAGAAACGGCAAACAAAGGCAAGTAGTAACCAAAACAAAGGTGAGGTAGAAATGTTAATATCAGACAATACAGATTTTAGAGCAAAATTAATTGGGAGAGACAGTGACAGATTTATAAACAGATTTTTTTTTCAAAGTTTATTTATTTTTGGGACAGAGAGAGACAGAGCATGAACGGGGGAGGGGCAGAGAGAGAGGGAGACACAGAATTGGAAACAGGCTCCAGGCTCCGAGCCATCAGCCCAGAGCCCGACACGGGGCTCGAACTCGCGAGATCGTGACCTGGCTGAAGTCGGACGCTTAACCGACTGCGCCACCCAGGCGCCCCAAAAACAGATTTTTTTTTAATTAAAAGGTATAGTGCTAATGATCTGGTGAGCATTTAACAATATAGTTTCATAACATACAAAGCAAATACTATCTTAGTCACTGGAAGAAATTGAAAAATCCATGTTCAATTGGGAAGTATTAAAATATCTCCATCAGGAACTAATAAAGAGACATAATGAGTAAGCATGGATAAGGTTTGAATAAAAGGGATAAGTATAAGAAAGATGTGTAGAACCTTGTACACCCAATAAAAAGAGCACATATATTTTTCTAAGCGTATGAGGAATATTTACTAAAACTTGACCTATACGCAACAGATTTTAACAGAATTAAAAATCAAAGACCATATTATCTCAACTGCCATGTCATCAAAGTCCATAATAAAAAATTTTACGTTAAAAATTGTACTTTTAGAAAGTAAAATGCAGTAGGGGGCACCTGGGTGGCTCAGTCGGTTGAGCATCTGACTCTTAATTTTGGCTCAGGCTATGATCTCACAGTCGTGAGATTGAGCCCTGTGTCAGGCTCTTTGCTGAGCAAGGAGCCTGCTTGGGATTCTCTCTCTCCCTCTCTCTGTACCCCTCCTCCAAACTCTCTCTTTCTCTCTCAAAATAAATAAATTTTTTGAAAAAAAGAAAAAAGAAAGAAAGTAGAATACAATAACTATAAGAACCCACACTTTTTTTTTAGTAATCCTGGTTAAAAGGATAGTATACTTAAAAATATAAAATACTTGAACTAAATAATATATCAACATTGCATAGTGCAACTAAAATAATATTAAAGATCAGACAATTAATGCCTTTGAGTAGAAAAAAAAAACCGAGTACAATCTAGCCAAGTGTTTAAATTATAAACTAATTTTTAAAACGTACACGATAGGGGTGCCCAGGTGGTCGGTCAAGCATCTGACTCCTGATTTCAGCTCAGGTCACGATCTTGAAGTTCGTGAGTTCAAGCCCTGCGTCAGGCTCTGTGCTGACAGTGCAGAGCCTGCTTGGGATTTTCTCTCTCCCCTCTCTCTCTGCCCCTACCCCACTCGCATGCTCTCTCTCTCTCTCTCAAAATAAATAAACTTAAAAAAATAAATAAAACATACTCAATAGAACAAACATTTAAAAAATAGAAGATAGGAAACAATAAAGATACAAACACCGAGTAATAAAATAGGAAACAAAAGACATAACAAAAAACATAACAAAAATTAGTTGCTTGAGAGGCTAACAGATAGAATAAACTTCTGGAAAGAAAGGAAGAGAGGAAAAACAAAGAAACAAAGAATACCAGGGTGGAGCGGCATAAAAACACAAAGTAGAGATTTTCTAAAAATTAAGACATGGTACAAATAAACTTGGACACCTAGATGAAATGGACAACTTTCCAGAAAAATGCCAGTTGCCAAAATTGACCCGAGAAGAAATAGAAGACTAAATGAAATTTGTTGCTGTTAGTAAAACTAAAATGGCAATGTAAAATATACTCTTTCAAGAAACCCGAAGTCCAAGTAGCTCTTCAAGTTTTATTTACTACATTTTTACAGAACAGATGTGGACCTCTATCTTTGTATTTATTTTTCTCTGTCTCCTGTGCTAAGAATGGTGTATTAGTCTCTGATGATTAAGGTGTTTCTATCAAACAGAAGGGTGGTTGCTGAGTTTGCTATTTGGTATAAAAAGTCTATAATTTTAGCATTTCCATCATGAATTGTGGCTGTTAAGCCTTAAAAAGTATTTTCCATTGCCACGTTTGATACTTTTTGGCTTGAATTCTTTGTATTAGATCAGAATCAGTTCTACGAAAACTTTCCTGTTTTCGTACCTCCCTTTAGGCCTTGGTCCTTCTCTTTGTTCTTAACTTTTCTCAATAACTTTGTGTGTTCCTCGACTACAGAATATAGTTGGGTTTTACTTTGTAAGTCTAATGAGAACTTTCCTTTTAATAGGAGATTGACACCCACTCACATTTACTGATACAACTGAAATTTTTGGTCTTAACTCTGTCATGATATTGTACGATGATGGGTGTTTTGTAGCATTTTCTAGTTTTCATTCTCTGTGAAATGTCTATTCTCTGTTCTTTAATCTATCATCTTTCTTTTCATTTTGGTATGTAGAAGGGTTTGTATTTTTGTCCTAATGGTTACCTTTGTATGTGTACTGTTCTTGGTGCTTTCATTCCGTTTCTTTATTTCACCTGTTCCTATCTGGCTTACCAGATTTTGTGGGGATCCTTTACCACTAACCTGTTGCCTCGCCAACAGTCAGTGACCCAATTCTACTTTTCTCTTTCGTCTCCTTTCTCCCATTTCCAGTTCCATCATTTGTATAAAGAAGTTTTGCATAGCAATATGGAAAAGCCAATCAGCGAAAGAACAGATTGTTTTAAAACCGAGAATAAACTACAGGAAGAAAACAAGTGTTGCAGCCACAAGTATGAACAGAAGCTCAAATCCACTAGGCATTAGAAAGGTACAAATTAGAATGGTACGGGGTTTTTGTTTGTTTTTTGGTTTTGCCTAGCCAAAAAAAAAAAGGGGGGGGCGCAAAAAACTAAAGCCTGGCAAATGTCGTATATTGGGGAAAGCGAGAGGAAAATGATGCTTCCGTGCATTCCCTGCTGGGGGTCCAAATTGGTCTGACCGCTTTATAGTTTTGTAGTAGAACATCTACCAATTACACTTTGTAGAATACATTGTAGAGCGACTCCTCCCTCCAGGAGACGTAGTCAGGAATATTAATTGAAGTCCTTTTGCCAGAAGCAAACACTTGGAAATGACCCGAGTGCTCAATAGTAGGTCTGCAGAGAAATGCAACTATGTACGCATATAATAAATTCTCTCCAGCGATTGTAAGAGATAAACTGGAGGTAGAGCGTGAGCTCCTACTTGCTGTGTTAGTATTGATGCTTTTTAACCCTCGACAACTTCATCTTCATTTAAAAGATCAGAGTGGGGGCACCTGGGGGGCTCAGTCGGTTGAGCGTCCGACTTCATCTAGGGTCACGATCTCTCAGTTTGTGGGGTCGAGGTCCGCGTCAGGCTCTGTGCTGACAGCTCAGAGCCTGGAGCCTGCTTCGGATTCTGTGTCTCCCTCTCTCTCTGCCCCTCCCCCGCTCATGCTCTGTCTCTCTCTCTCTGTCAAAAATAAATAAACATTAAAAAAAAATTAAAAAAAATAACAACCTGTTGACAGGGCGTACTTCTGGGTGGCAGATTTACAAATTGAGCCAGTATATCAATTAAAAAATTCATCAGAAAGAAAGAAATCAAGCAGCTATTATGGGCGCTCTTAGCTGCCCTTAGGGTGAAATTCAGAAGCCAGAAGAGGGGGATCAGTGGGTGGATGTCTGTTCACCGTCCACAGGAGCCCAGAGGTTTCCAGATCAGAGATCCTCCCCACCAAGCGCCATCATGGGTTACAAAAGGCATCTCGGGACAGGTGGGTGGGTCAGTCAGTGAAGCATGGAACTTCAGTTCAGGTCATGATGTCACAGTTCTTGAGTTCAAGCCCCACAACAGGCTCTGCGTTGTAAGAACAGAGCCTGCTTCGGATCCTCTGGCTCCCTCTCTTCTCTGCCTCTCCCCTGCACATTCTCTGTCTCTCAAAAATAAATAAATGTTTTTTAAAAATTAAAAAAAAAGGCATCTCAATAAATGTGTTATCAATAATAGTTACACAGGAGCACCTGGGTGGCTCAAACCATTGAGTGTCAGACTCTTGATTTTGGCTCAAGTCAGGATCCCGGGGTCACGGAATCCAGCCCTGAAGAGGGCTCTGTGCTGAGTGTGGAGTCTGCTTAAGATGCTCTCTCTCTCTCTTTTTCCCTCCACCCCTCTCCTTCATTCACCCACTCTCTTTCGAAAATAAAAAAAAGATGCGTCTCTAAAAAATAATAATCATAATAGTTCAATAGCCAGAAGCATGATTTAGTTAAGAAAATGAATCACGGCCGTTCTGTGGGGTGGGCGGGAAAACTTTCCATTATCCCCACTACTTCCGGTTCCGTAGCCAATTCCTGCCTCTGAAGTACCTAGCGCTTTGCGGTCTGTACCTCTGTGGCATCCTGCAAAACACACGGATACCTTTTGGAGTTGTTCTCTGAATTCTATTCCCTGCTTCTTTAGTAACCACTCCTAACCGCCCCTCTCGGCCTTTTACAAAGACATCGAAACCGCTCCGAATGTGACCCCCTGTTTCCCTTTCCCTGTGGTATTATATAGCTTTATATATTTTTCATACGTTTACTATCATTTTGAGGGATGTTCAGGCGGGAGAGGAGAAAAACATTGTTTTATTTGTTTTACAAAGAATTCCAAACTTATTTTACGAGTGTAATGGTTAATTTTATGTGTCAACTTGACCTGGTCACAGGGCACCCAGATATTTGAGGAAACATGATTCTAGGTGTCTCTGCAGGGTGGTTTTGGAAGAGATTAACATCTGTTTTTTGTTTTTTTAATTTTTTTTAATCTTTATTTTTGAGAGAGAGACAGCGCGTGAGCAGGGGAGGAGCAAAGAGAGGGAGACACAGCATCGGAAGCAGGCTCCAGGCTCCGAGCTGGCAGCACAGAGCCCGACACGGGGCTCGAACCCACGAACTGTGAGATCGTGACCTGAGCCGAAGTTGGATGCTTAACCGACTGAGCCACCCAGTCGCCCCGAAGAGATTAACATTTGAACCAGCCAACCTGTTTGGCCTCCCCAGTGTGGGTGGGTCTCATCCCTAAGGACACGAGAATTCATTCTCTCTGCCTATCTTCGCTGGGCCCTGGGTCTTCTCCACGTCTTCAGATTTGGACTCAGACTGGAAGTCTACCACAGGTTCTCCTTCTCAGGCCTTTGCACTAGGACTGTATGTCACTGGGTCTCCTGGGCCTAAAGCTTGAGGAGGGCAGGTCTTGGGACGTCTCAGCCTTCGTAATCACATAAGCCAATTCCTTGCAATAACATACGTGTATATTTATATATGTGTATATATGCCCATGTTTCTCTGCAGAACCCTGAGTAATACAATGAGCAGGCTCAGTTGCACGCACTCAGGCTATGCCATCCT
The DNA here is from genome assembly GCF_027475565.1 of Acinonyx jubatus. Lineage (NCBI taxonomy): Eukaryota > Metazoa > Chordata > Mammalia > Carnivora > Felidae > Acinonyx > Acinonyx jubatus. The sequence continues at coordinate 7,168,759 of NC_069395.1, read as the reverse complement.
TACGGAGTTTTAGAAACAAAAAGGGACTGACTTCTTATTTATTTCTATTGCGTTTTGCATCTTTTTGTGTTTTGGGTTCCGGCCCACCTTTTAGTATGACTGAGACCATTTTGATTCTTGAATACCCCACCCGTTCGTCACATGAGTTCCGGATCGGCCAGAAACCTGCTTTGATCTTCAGCCCTGGAGACATCACCCTCCATTGCTCTACATCGCTTGTTTTTCGTATTATGCTCTCGTCGAGGATCCTTAAATAGCAAGCGGTAACTTAAGCTCTTGCCCCAAAGAGTCTCCTCTGCTAGTCTAGATACGCCCAACCTGAGACTCAAGGTCAACAACACTGTTCGTAATCTCTACAAACACTGTGTTCCATCGCGCACACGAGTTGACCTGCAGGTGTTTGCGCAGCCAGGAAATGGCAGAATCTGGACAGTTGCATTTAGCGGAAGCAATATCTGTAAATGTCGACATGCCTGATGTTGTGCTAAGTGCTGGGGTTACAAAGGTGAAGGTGACAGGGTTCCTCGCTAATAAATATATGGTGTAGAGCTGTGGTCCTCAAGCCTTTTTGATTACAAAGTATAGTCAGAAACACAGCTCATCTAACGACCTTGTTCATACACCCACATTGATAATTAAAGCAAAAATTTCAGGAAACAATGTTTAAGTTTCTTCATGCAATGTACTTGCCTATGTGTCTGCTATAATCTATTTAATTTAGAACGTTAGATCACAATACGCTTATGTTGATTTTACAAGCCAACAATGGGCCCTGACCAACAGTGTAAAACAAATGATTTCAGACAACAGGGAACACTGTGAGAATCATCTTGAGCTCTAAATGTAGAGCTTTTCTTCCAGATGCTAATGGTGATGTTTATTTTTAGCTTGGACGCCTGCCCACCCCTCAGGGCATTGTGTTCATGTATCAACCCCCTGGGTCCTGACAGGACGAAACACAAGTAAGGTAACTTTTAGTGGAAATAATCCTGGAGTGAAAGGAGGCAGGGAAAGGTTGAAGGGCAAGGGAAGGCAGCCGGGCTCCGGACGGGTAGTGGGGGCTGGGTCCACGGAATTACCTGAAGACGTTATCAAAGTAAAGAACAATCAGAAGACCAACTACAGAATCAGGGGGACTTGGGGGTAACATCTGGCGGATAGAACGGCGTGGGGTGTTTTATCTCTTATGTCACTAAGCTCGAGGCTCATTTCCTCCCCCACATCTTGTCTGGCTGCCCTGGAGAGCTTGCACATTTTGGTCGTTCCTCCATGGCTCGCTTACGTTGCATTGATGTGATGTTTTGGGGTCTCGAGAGCAGGGGGGTGCCTTTCTTTGAACCCCTAGCATCCCGCTAAGCGCCTGGCAGCCTGGCACACGGAGATACTCAGGACGCGTCCCCTGGGCTTTTCGAAGTCTCACCTTCTGCACCGTGACGCGGAGTTGGGCGAACTGCTCTCCAGGGCCCTTGCAGTCCGAACAGGCTATGATTTGGGCAGATCTGGGGTGGCCCCTGGCACTCTGCTCCTCGGTGGGCTCACATTCACGTGTTAAAACCTGAATGACCAGTGCACAGGGGAGGTCCCTGCTGGAGCAGCCGGAGGCTAATGCTGCAGAGACGGGATTCCAGCCTCCTCCTCCAACGGCTGTGCCCCAGCCAGCGATTTCCTCTAAGGTCTGGATTGGTCCAGGGAGCAGCAGAGGGCTGGCAAAGAGCCTCTATATATCCCTCGGAGGGAAAGGCAGTCCCAGACAGTTAAGGAGTTCTCAAAGACTCGCTCTGCTGTGCAGAATCTCGTGTTCAAAACAGAGACGCTGAGCCGCTTGCCACAATGTGCAAAGGACTCGCGGCTTTGCCCCATTCGTGCCTGGAAAGGTGAGAACCAAGTTATTTTGGCTTAAGAGATGGAGATACGGAGAATCTTTGCGCAGGGGTGGATATCCAGAGGCGATAGAGAGCTGTTGTTTGTGCGGAAACAGGTGTGGGATTAGAGATTGGGGCTCACCTCCTCTCTGGTAACAGCACAGAGGCTTGTAAGATCTGAGCAATAGGAGACAGATAGATGCCCCATGGGGTATTTCGTGCATCATTTAAGATCTCGAACTTCATTTCCTCCAAGGAGATGCCTCGTCCATAGGGTGCTTGCTCAGAGTCAGAAGTGTATGGTTAAGAGCAAGAAATACAATATCGAATCGCCTGTGTTTGAATCCCGGTCCTACTGTTTTGTGGGGTCGGGCAATTTATTTACTCTCCGTATCTCAGTTTCCTTCTCTGAAACAGAGATGCCAGTAACCTACCTCGGGGGCTGCTTATGAGGACTGAATGAGTTACTGTATATTAAACCCTCAGCCCACTCCCTGGCACCTAGGAGAATTGTGTAAATGTTAACCTTCATTGATTAATGTGCGTGGACAGAGAGAGAGGCAGGTTTGCCAGGAGGAAGAGGGGATTTCTCATTGTGCTGTGTATCTTGATCCCACTGGATAAAATTAGCTGGAATCCTGGCGAGAAGAAGGCATTTGGGACACAGGTTATTTATTAGCTAGCCTTCCTTTTTAGATAAATGGGAAAATACCTTTGAGGTTCTCTGGTTATCCTTAAGGTAGACAATATTCTGGAGGGAACCCTAAGCATCTGGGCCAAGTAAATAGAAGAAAACAAATATCGGACTTGTTAGAAAAGTTAACCCAACAACCCTACCTGACGCACAGAAGTAGGGATGTGTATTTTCCTCTTATTTCTTAAGCATGGATTTGATCACATTTGGTGTGAGGCTTCATTATTTAAAGGAAATAAAGTGATCTGTGTGCAACCTAACTCCATCTCTAAAGGCTCTGGCAGTGTTTGCCTAAGAAGGTTGTGTTCCATGGGCTATTTATGATTTCTCTCGTCTCTTACAAGCTCAGATCTGACCCCTATTACTGTTTTATATCTGATTCATGATCAACCTTAATATTGAATCCCTTTTTGTATCTTTGAGTGCACAGTGACATCCTATGCTCCAGGATATAACTAATGTGCAGGTGGGATACTTGAGGGTGGCCAAGGAGCAAGCATGTTTTCCTGGATTGCCTGAACCTTCTCATTCACTGGCATGTGGTAGAATCTTCGAATTGTGTCCTACTCATTCTTGTTTTTTGTGGTCCATTTCCATTGCAAATAGAGTCTGATTTCCAAGGACAATGCTGAGAGGAGTTTTTAGAGGAATGGGATTGTGCAACTGTTAGCACACGTTCGTGGAAAGAGTCTGAGACTATTGGGGCTCCTGGGTGGCTCAGCCGGTTAAGCGTCCGACTTCAGCTAAGGTCATGATCTTGCGGTCCGTGGGTTCGAGCCCCGTGTCGGGCTCTGTGCTGACAGCTCAGAGCCTGGAGCCTGTTTCAGATTCTGTGTGTGTGTCTCTCTCTCTCTGACCCACCCCGGCTCATGCTCTGTCTCTCTCTCTCTCTCTCTCTCTCAAAAATAAATAAATGTCAAAAAAAAAAAAAAAAAAAGAGCCTGAGACTATCTATTCTAAGGGAAGCATGTTGCTTGAATGAATGCATCCAAACCCATCATCTTTGTTCTCCTCTCTGTCTCTCACCTCCCTCTTCACCAGATGCCCACCCCGCCCCCCCCCCCCCCATTTCTCTCCACACTACAAGAGGAACATTGGTAGGTCTCAATGCTTAGGTAAAGTTATCTGAAGACTCATACATAAGAAATTAGGACAACATACATGCATACAAAACTAATCTGTTTATAACGCAAAGCTCTGCTGAAGAGTGAAATTGCACCTTTCAGTTGCTTTGGAAATAAAATTCAGTTTACCAAAATCAGATTAGCGTGTTGTGATTTATCCTGGTGGAAAGAGGACCGGTGAAGGAGTTAGGAGCAGATTCAGTCTTGTCATTATCTACATTTGCACCCATGAGCAAGTTCTTTCACTGCCCCGGGGATTCTATCTTCTTATTGGAATCAAGGAGACTTGGATTTGCCATTCTCCAACATCCTTTTCCATTCTAACATAGTTTCAATATGTTCAAAGCACAGTTGAATTCTGTGGCTAGCAAGAGATGCAATTAAAGGGAAATTTATCAAATTGATTTCTCTCTAAACATTTGGCAGCCAAAAAGACTCAATTAATGAAAAATCATCAAGAACCGAACCCTGTGCTGAAATCATGGCTGTGGCAGAAGCAACCTGCTCATAAGAAAGCAAACTTTACTTCGTGTACCGGGAGATTTAATCCCAGAACATACTTCTTTTTTCAACGTGGAGGGAAGCATTAAACCAGAGTCAACTTTTACATAATGATAGAAGCTATTCTTTCTTTCTTTAGATCTTTAAGATCACTGCTTATTAAAACTCAAAGTTGACCTCACGTATTTTTATATATTTAACGAGACCAGTGGGGCGCCTGGGTGGCTCAGCAGGTTAAGCGTCCGACTTCGGCTCAGGTCATGATCTCACAGTTCGTGAGTTTGAGCCCCGCATCAGGCTCCATGCTGGCCATGCACACGTTGTTTCTGTCTCTCCCTCCCCGTCCCCTGCTCCCACTCTCTTTCTCTGTCAAAATAAATAAACTTAAAAAAAAAATTAAAAAATAAATATGGCTCTTTGGAAGAAGACAAAAATATACTAAAATGAAAAGTGTTATGATGATTCCCAAAAAGTTGTTAGTGTAATATAAGCAGCCGGTGTGATTATTATAATTGTTCTCCCTCAGTGCTGAGTAGTCCTGTCACCATGTTCACGGTTCACACCAACCCAAGAGGGGAGGAAACAAATAATGAAGACTTGGCTTCTGACAGAGAGTTTTCCCTGGGATATTAATGAAGTGTCATGAACTCCTTACCTCCGCCAGCGTCTGCTGTAGATCTGATTTCTTTTTTTATTTCTTTTTTTATTTTTTTAATGTTTATATTTGAGAGAGAGACAGAGAGACTGAGAGAATGAGTGCAAGCAGGGGAGGGGCAGAGAGAGAGAGGGAGACACAGAATCCAAAGCAGGCACTAGGCTCCGAGCCATCAGCACAGAGGCCGACGCGGGGCTCAAACTCACGAAACGGGAGATCATGACCTGAGCTGAAGTTAGACGCTTGACCAACTGAGCCACCTGGGCACCCCTGATTTCTGTTTGAGGTAGTGAAAATATTTTCAATCCACAGTTCACAGGGAAGCTTCTGGTCATCTCCAGTTTGTGGGAATTTCAGGAGCTGTGCAGGGTTAATAACAAAGGTGATATTTTGGTACTTTTCGTTTATATTTATTTTTACTACACATTCCATTTTTTCCTCCTCTTTGATTTATATGGGTCTAGGTGTGGATAATTTAGAATAGAAAGGCATCTAATAAGCAGGGCCATTAATCAACTAATCTTTTAAGGTTGTTAAGCCACGTGGAAACACCTTGCTGAGTGGGCCAAGGCTCCTGGGTCTGCAGGATTAAGTAAACCCAGCTTTTTCAAAGGCATGAACACACCCTTGGGCCAACCGTGGAAAGAACACTGTAGCAGTGAAATTGAACAAGTCATAGAACCAGTAAGAGATCACCAAAGAAGCCTACAGAGATAGGGGTGGAGCCTCCAGTTAACGTTAGGATCATGCTTTCTGCAAATAAGTATGAATTTGAACCCTGTTGTAGCTCATCGTCTTGTGATATAATCGCCAATATCAATCGCCAATTGAAACACTATAATGTTAAGGAAGTAAATGAACTAAATTGTTCATAAATTTCAATAAACTAAATAGTTCAATAAAGTTGAGGGGTGGGGAATCACTAAGAATAACTTTGTTTTGATTCTTATTGATGCCACAGTATTGATCAGTTCTCTGGATTGCCTTTCAAACCTCCATACTTGCCTTAGGCGTAAGGACAGAGGACCCAGACCCTGCTCTCAAGGAAACTGCAGCCCAGTTAGGGAAAGAAACAAGAAAGTGTATGGAAATTAGCTGAGATCCACTATGAAGGAGTAACTGCACGGAGTTTCCCTGACCACCAAAAGCTCTCTGAGCGCCCCCCTCCCCCTTCCCCCCCAACCCCACAACAGCTTTCGGTGGTCAGGGAAAATTTGCAGGAAGTTGCCAGAAACGATACTTAGGCCAGGCTCATGAACTGAGTCTCAGGAAGGAGTTAGCCAGGCCTATATGGGAAGAGCCCAGAGGAAGAAGGTGTTCCAAGGCCATCTGCGGAACCTACCTGGGCAAAGTCAAGGAGGGGAGAGGGCCCAGGGAGCGTGACTGCTGTTCGGACTCCTTTGTACTCTTGGTGTTATCCTCCCGAGACAAGCACAGAGGGAACTTTGAATTTCTAATCAGTTACCCTCCTGTGCAGCATGTCCTTTTTTACTGTCTCCTGGGGACCTGTCAATTTCCCATCCCCTCCTGTCTGTGAAGATTGAAGAGATCTGCTCAGGAGGAAAGATATCCCCACCCCTTTGCCTAAAGAGTTTATTTACTAAAAAAGACAATCTGCCCTTGGCATATAGTAGGTACTTAATAAATATTTTTGTCTAGAGAGCGCATGAATAAATTTACAAGTGGAGACAGACTTGCTCCCAGGGTGGCCTGGTGCTTCCTCTGCTTCCAAAGGGATCGGGAAGAACAACAGTGATATTCGGGGGCTTCCAGGGGACAGAGTGTGCATGTTCCAAAACAAAGAGGGATTTCCGGGGTGGCGGGGATGGCGGGGAGCGGGAGGGGAGGAGTAGGAGAGGGAGGAGGGTGGGGAGGAGACTCCCTCCAGCATTTCTGCAACTTCCATAGGAAAACTGTGTTAAAGAGGTGAGTGTTCTTGTTTCTAGTGAGGGTAGGTGCAGCTGTTGGTGAAGCTTCTAACACCCTATGACTTCAGCTCTTTCTCGAGCAGTTACTACACCAGCTTTTCTGATGAAAAGCTTCCTTCCCTAAAGGAGGCACCTCTTCCTCGTCTTTCAGTCAGCCTGGCCTATGTTGAAACACCAGATGTCAACTCAAAACACGCTTGGATCCCAGAACCTTCAGTGTGGAAGGATCCTTGAAAGGTCATCTAATTTTTCCGGGGCACCTGGGTGGCTCAGCTGGTTAAGCATCCAACATCAGCTCAGGTCATGATCTCACAGTTTGTGGGTTCGAGCCCCATATTGGGGTCTCTGCTGACAGCTCGGAGCCTGGAGCCTGCTTCGGATTCTGTGTCTCCCTGTCTCTCTGCCCCTCTCCTGCTCATGTTCTGTCTCTCTTTCTTAAAAGTAAAGAAACATTAAAAAATTTTTAAAAATTATCTAATTTTTCCTTCTTTCGCAAACACCACCCACTGTTATGGGATAGCTGATATCTAGGGATGGGGTTAATGTTTCTCCGGCTCTCTGTTCATGGCTTTTGTCTGTCCTGCTGGCCAGAAAGCAAAGGAACTAAACTTTAATTAGTTCCGTCAGAATCAATCCTTAGTAACAGGAACCAGACTCTGGCTGGAGGCCAGAAGATAGCAGGTTCCTATCTCTTTCTTTAAAGTTCCAATCAGTTCTCAGATAACATTGAGCCTGCACTGTATTTTAAAGGCTGAGTCACCCAGAGGATAAAGACAGCGAAAGCCTGTTTTTGACTGCCTGAGATTACACATTTTAGGAATGCTGAAAAAAACCCAGTCAAGTAAACCCAGAGAAGGACACAAGCTCACAGTCTGTTCCCTGCCTCCACATTAGTGGTGAGGTGGAGTAAAAAGAACACCACGCTCGTAACTCTACCTCTGTTATTTCCTAGCTGTGTGAACTCGAGAAAGTCGCTAAACCTCTCCGAGCTTCATTTCCTCATCTGTAAATGAGGATACTTTTCTTGTTGGGGAGAGATGCTATAACCCCTATGAAAGACTTCATTGCCTTCCATCCTTCTTCCCCTCTTCGTGGGTGATCGGGAGTTAAGTCTCAGTTATGGGCCAAGGCCTTTGACAAAACTTATTGACTTTCATCCTTCCTCATCGTAATCTCATCTCTTTTTTGTTTTAATAGTAAAGACGAATTTGTCAGTTAGTACGGTATTTTTACCATTTCATCTACAATTCCTTCAGCGGGTGTCTCCTTTAAGAACAGACCGGCTCTCCACAGAACATTAAAAGACATTAAAAACCAGGACCATACTTAAACATGAACAACTCTTGAATATCTGTAAATATCCAGTAAACATCCAAATATCCTCAACGGTCTTTGCAGTTGGGTTGTGTGAATCGGGATCAAACAAAGATCATACTTTTGTATCGCTATTACTGAATTATATTATTAGGTGGATAAGCACTAGCCATGGATCTAGTGTTCTTTCTACAATTAACCAGGCTCAGTTATGTAAAAGCACTTCTCACAGAAGCACCTAGAGACTGAGAGGCCAGCGCTTTTATCTGGTGGAGAGACATTAGCAATTGTGGGGGGGGCTGGTGGGAATTAATGTTTTATTTTTGAGAGAGAGAGAGAGAGAGAGCATGAGCATGAGCAGGGGAGGGGCAGAGAGAGGGGAGGGACAGAGGATCCAAAATGGGATCCGTGCTAAAGGCAGTGAGCCCGATGTGGGGCTCGAACTCACAAACCATGAGATCATGTCCTGAGCTGAAGTCCGACGTCAACCGACTGAGCCACCGAGGCGCCCCAGAAATCCTATTTTGAAGCGATCTGACAGAGCAGGTGTGGTGAGGTGGGGTGCACGGTTCACAAACAACGTTGACGTGAGGGGTTTGTGTCCGGCGCCCTTTCGCCCACCCTTCCTGTCCCTTCACGGACTGCAGAAACCTTGTCACAGAGCCTGCCGGGCTCAGATCTCGTTAACTAAGCGCCTACTGCACGCAGCACACCATGCCAAGACCTGGAAGCTAGATCTTTTTTCTACTCTTTTACTTGTCAGTTGCAGGGGGTGGGGGGCGGGGTGAGGAGCCCTCTCCCCCATGGGCTGCTCCAGTAGCTCGCGTGCAGTTGCCCCAAGACGGAACAGATACCCCTAAATCTCCCCCCAGGCACGGATGACACATAAACCCCAGGCTCACACGTTGGGATGGATTGAGAGACCCTTACCTCACTCCTTAGTCATAGGAGTCATAGGAATAGGCTTCCTGTCTTTTACTTCTCTTTTTCTTGCAATTATTTGTGGAACACAAGAATTTTTAGATGCACGTGCAAAAGGCTCTACACCTCACGGAGAGGGTACTGGGTGGGGAATACAGGGGTCCTGAGCTGTAACCTTCACTTCTAATAAGTAGCAGAGGGTGAGTTGTGAGTCAGGTGCCTCTTGGAATGGTGATGAGGCAATTAACATGACCCTCTTCCTTTCTTCCAGCTTTATCACTTTGTTGTGCTTAATTTGGACACCATGTATTTTGAGGAAAGAGTGTACTTTTATTCTAATTTTGCATCTCCTCCCAAGTCCTGCAGGAAGGCCAGGGAAGTAACTTCGGGATGTAGCTTGAAAGCAGCAATCAATTAAAATGTACAGTTTTCTTCCACCCACTTTGGATCTCAATGGACTAAATTAAGAACCCCATATTTCTTAAAAATACTCGTGACACATCCAGAATAAACTTTCGGTTTGTGAAAAATCTGTATTTATGTGCGGTGGAATGTGATTCTTTTATTTTGGTGAATTCCATGAAAGGAAAAGATGGTTTCAGTCTCTTGTCAGATCCAGGGGTAATGTAGGTTCAAAGGTCATGGATTCTAACAGTCTGTGATTTTGGTACTTTGTTTACAGCTAACCTAAGGCGTGTAAGCTCCCGGAGGGCAGGGAGGGGAATGTGATATGAAGTCACAGACCCACCTGGCCTCGGGGGTGTGGTTCCGTCGATTGCTTTCACACGGTGTCATGTTTTTCTCCAGTCAGTGGAAAGAGTGGCCCTACCCATGCCCTTCCAAATGCCGCCCAGAGCAAGACTCATCCTTTGCCTTAACGGTGAAATAGTTTCCATCCTTGAGGCTAGAACGAGAAGGGTTGAATCGGGATTTCTAGGCCTTTGTATCTGTAACCAGTTCTCATCTACCAGCCGAGTAGATCCTGGAGTCCTCACAGTTCTTGGGGACTGCTTCGGACCCCAAGAATCCATGCCAGGCATACAGTGCACGATGGCTGCAATTTCTGCCTCCATGAGGACATACAGCTTGCCTCTACCCCAGGCATTAGAAATTGGGTCTTTCCTGGAAAATCTGAAGGTGCAGTCAACCTAATCATAGGATGCCTGTGTCATCAGCACAGCTGATGCACATGGGACTGGGTTTATTGGCTCTGACCAGAGGGCTCCTGGAAAGCTCAGACAGGCTGTTTCTTTGCAAAGCATTCTATCCAGTTCCCGGGTCAGGATAAAAGAACTTGGCCTGAGATTCTTTTTTTTCTCCTTCAACAAGGAAATAGGGCAGGGTTGAAAGGATTCAGCCAAGCAGTCTCTAAATGCTTTGGGCAGTCAACATCTGACCATCCCAATGGTTCCCTGAATAGTAAAAGAGGCCAAGGCCATCGGTCTATATTCTACCCGTTCTTCTCTCTCCTATCGGACTGCTTCCCGGGACACTTCTCAAATGACACCTAGCCCGTCTGGACAGAATCTCACTCAGATCCTCAAACTGCCTTCCAGAAAGATGTTGGAACCACCACACTCAAGTCAGATGAGGAGACGCAGCATGAAGTAAAATACTTGAAAAATGTAAAGTGCTCTCTCCTCTGTAAGTGCTTATTATTGGTAGCAAAGTGGAGCTGTTTTGGTCAAGCTGCTACTTTTTGACATCTTCTTGTGCAGAACATCTGTTTCAGGAGGAGGCCCTTGTCTGTGGGGATTCGGGAAGGTTGGAAAGGATCAAGATGTTCCACTAACAAAGTCATTTGTTGTGTTTGGCAACGTATTTGAAGTGACAGTTAACAAGAGATACCTGAGTCAAGACCGTGGGACCGAATGACCTATGCACTTTGGGACAAGGTCAACAGTGCAGGTCACACTGAAGACTTTCTCCAAAGAGCCCACCGTCTAAGATCTGGTGCTGGTGCTTTCGGAATGACAAGCTTCCAGAAGGTTAGACTTCGTTTCCCAATCCCCCTAATCTAAAAACACGTACGTCAACTTGAACATGCACATTTATACATGTGCACCTGTGCGTGCACACACACACACACACACACACACACACCCCTCTGATATTTTCTACAACTTGACAAAGAGACGGATTGTTTGTTGAAATCAGAGATCCACGCAGACAAATCGAAAGCATAGCTGTTGGCCGAGATGGGTGTAGATTGATGGGGATTTTTTCCTTTTCCAGCAAACATGTCTCCTACCTTCATAGTTAGCGTTTACACTTCCTCCTTTAGCTGGCAGTATTGAAGGGAAAACCTCTGTAAGTTGGGATTTTCTCCAAATTCTCAACCGAGGGTTCGAAAGCCTTTAGATTTTTTTTTTTTAATTGCCCCCTAACTTTTATTTTCCAGATTCACTGAGAATAGCTTAACCTTTGTCTCTCTTCCTGGGCCACACAGGGCCCTTCGTAATTAAGCCAGAATGAGTACCAAAGGCTGGAAGGGTAGGGAGGGAAGGAATATGTGACTTTCGTCGGCCACTCATAGAACACGTTTTTTTATTAAATGCATACTGGCTTAAGAGCAAGAAAAAGGCAAGAATAGCAGAGACTACAGATGGTTATGACCGTCTAGAAATGAGTGCCTTGTACAATCTTCCTTGCTCAGATGCACACAGTAAAGCCAAGTGCCCAGAATTGATGGATTCTGCTTCTTGAGGGGAGTGTGGTATGTTTTTCTCTCTCCTCTATTACCACCAACTCAGAATCAGAGACTGAGAATAGGAGCAGAGTCACAGACAAACCCCTTCTTTTATAGATGAGAAGACAGGTCCAGACCTTTTGACGACTTGTCCAAGATCACAGAGCTGGTTGGAGTTGGAGCTAATTCAAGGTCTGCAGCTTGACTTTTCACCTTTGTTTTATCTGATGGACTTTAATTTATGAGTTTTGTACGCCTCCACTTTTAAAATACTTTTTTTTCCCTAGACACCATCCTTCAAAAGATTTTGGCTACCAAATAAACTGTCGTCTTTAAGAAAAAAAAAAATGTGTCTCCCCATGTCAACTTGCCAGATGCATATAGCTGCCAGTGAGAATAACCGAACAGGACAAGTCAGGCTTATCACATAGTGATTAAGGGCCCAGGGGCTGAAAGGAGATTGAGTTTGACTCCTGCCATTGTCATTGATCGGGTGATTTTGGACAAGCTTCTCTGTAACTCAGTTTTCTCATCTGTAAGGTGGGGATAATATCGATACTTCCTTCACGGGGTTGTTATAAGCACTAGGCAAGGTTATGCATTAGATGCGTTGAGTCAAACCATTTAATTAGTGGACATACACGTGCTTTGTCTTAGTGCGCAATTTTTCTTAGTCACCTTCACGTTGGGAAAGCTTTGCCGCCAAGTATCAGGATGGGGCTACAACAGGGAACCACGAAGCATCCAAAGTTAAATGAGACAACTCCCCGTGCCAGTTCCCCTTCTCCGTCTGTGCCTCTTTCGTTGCATTGCAGAATGTTCTGCCATCTTCAGTGAACATTTCTCAGGCCATATCTCAAGGGTTTAACTAGATACTCGACCATTTAGAAGACACTGTCCTTCCCATCTACTTTCTGTGGCATGGCCCTAGCCCCTCTCTGGCCCTGCTTCCTCGGGTCTTTTGTCCCTTGTTGTGTTTTATATCCGACGGTCTCCTATCAGCCGTGACTTGCATTTGCGATACATGAAATGACAGGTGCATTTGTCTAAGATCCCTTGTGCCTTCTGTCTAGAGGAGGGTGCTCAGCCCAGGGATGCCCGCTTTGCCTCTCGCTGGTGACCATCTGCTCGGTTCCTGGACCTTGTGTCTATCCTGAGCCCAGATCTCTAACTTAGTCACTCCCATCCAGTCCCAGCAACCACACAATGTGGGGCAGCCCATTCTTTGGTTCCCGGTGTATGGGCACCACAAGGCAGACTGCGTGGCTCCCTGAAGGAAAATGAAGGAGCTCCATAAGCACGCTGGAGAGAAGTTTCCAGGATCACGACCCCACAACACACCCTATACGCTTCGAAAGCTTCTTTGGAATTTTTGGAAAATGTCTTAGGAAGACGAGGACGTCTGTAGTAAACTTGGGGAAGGATCCCTGGGGAGCTGGAGGAAGCACAGGAAGTGAATATCTGTTTGGGGACGCAAAGCAATACTGTCACAGGGTCTATCACAGACCCCCTATCACACAGGGTCACAGCCAAATCATACACCTCTGCCCCCCCCAACCATCAACCCCTTGGGGAGACTTTCTCTGTTTCTCCCTGAGGGGGAAGGTAGCCCTCCAGCCTCTGAGCTCTCACGGAACTTTCGCATCTTCCTTGTGGCTCATGCCACTTTTTCCCCCACTTTTGGGTATTTAACAGCACCTACTTTAATTCTTATCCCAGCCCTGCAAGGGAGGTGTTATCAACATCACTGTTTTACCAATGAAGAGGCATGGCAATTTAGGTGTCGGGCCCAAGGGCAGACAACACACTCTGCATGCGTGAGTCCCAACATGCTAATTTCACATCTAGAGCTTATCCCAGCTTACCACAGCCGCATCCTATAGACACATCTGCTCCATCAGATGGAAGGTGAGGAACAATCTCTTAGCAATTGCGTGGAACATTCCCCTGTGCTCTAGTACAGTGCCCGACAGACTGGGGTTAATTCTATTAGAGTCTGAGAAGTGAATGAATATAGAAACGAATGTGGGAATCCATGAGCAGACCGTTCCTGAAAACAGAAGTCTTGAGAAGATTAAGGGGCTGTTAGCAGGATGTTGGCAGCAGGAGAGAAGAAATGGCGTGAAATCAAATTCCGGGCCTCAGACAAAGAAATAGTCCTGTTCCTCACAGTTATGTTATTATTTTGCTCAACGAACCCTCCTAATAATTTGCCAAAGATAAATATTAACCAACTGGTTTTGATTATTTGAGGTAATGCATTTGGATCCAATACATAAATTCACGGGGAGAAGACACGTTACATTGTGGGAACCATAATTTTATTAAGTGATGTGACACATGTTACTGTTGAGTAAGGTCTCAATAAATAGAATTTCACTCTGTTTCCTTTCTTCCTTCTTCAATATTCTTTATGACTCATCTTATGTCCTTCTTTTGTAATATATAAAACAAGTTAAATAAGGCAGGGGCCATGTGCAACTAGAAACGTTCAGTCTGTAAAGTCCCTTAAATTATAAAAGTTTAAAGCAGAATGGCACGGAGATGTTCGAAGGCTACGGCTCACACTAGTGTTCAGAGAAGCTCTCGTGGGAAGGTCGCTGGCCCCTCTACTTGGGGAATTAAAATAAACCATAAATTTTTGTCGTCCTCAACTTGAAGACAATGTTCCCACTACTTATTATCTGGCTTCCCAACTGAATTACCAAAAGTCCAGAAATCCTGCCAACAATATTTCGAATAAGACAGGGAATTGAAGGTCAAAGGGAAATAATCTTGCTTCTATCTTGTCTGTCTCGTCCCCCCACGGCCTCTTTCATCACCCCCAATAACCTGCTCCGCATGATGGATGTGTCAGGCACAGGCCACGAAAGCATGGGAAATGTCTCAATTTCCACGGGAACCCTTGGTACGGAATAGCCAGTGCTTGGGAAAAACAATATATTTTTTTTGATGCTTATTTATTTTTGAGAGACAGAGACACAGACTGCGAGCAGGGGAGGGGCAGAGAGAGAGAGAGGGAGACACAGAATCCAAAGCAGGCTCCGGGCTCTGAGCTATCAGCACAGAGCCCAGTGCAGGGCTCGAACCCACGAACCGTGAGATCATGACCTGAGCTGAAGTTGGACGCTTAACCGACTGAGACACCCAGGCGCCCCTCTTCCATTTTTAAATAGCACAAGGGAGGTGATATTGCCACGTAGCTCTGAGCCTCACCAGGCAGCAGCAGACGTCTCTGGATTGTCTTTTCTTGTTACCCCATAGAAGTGTCCTCCAGCTGTGTGCCTTTGCTGTACCCTCAGAATTAGCTGCACTATTCCAAGGTAGAAGCCTTCTGAAAGGGGCTCATCTGGCATGTTAGTCACCCAGATCTTTGTTGAACATATTTTATTCTGTTCCATTCCATTCCATTCATCCATTCAATAAACATTTAGTAACATGTGCAAGATGCTGTGATAGAGATAGGAGGGCAAATATAATTAGGCAGCAATAAGAATAGGTAACACTTACAGAATATTTGCTATGCTCCAAGTGCTATTCTAAACATTTCAATGCATTAATTTATTTAGCTTCGTATCATAGATATGAGATTGAGTGAGATATATTATCACCATTTTACATAAAAAAATGGAGGCTCAGAAATTAAGCAACTTGCCCAAGGTCACCCAGCTGGTGAGAAAGAGTTGGAACATAAACCCAAGCAACGTGGGCTTGTGCGCTTAGGAGGTAAAGCAACTTTAAAGTACTTAGTTAATTTCAAGGTGCTCTAGGAGACCAAGGACGCAAGATTCGGTACTCACCCGCAAGAAACCGGCTATCTCGCCGGAAGTACATACATATGGAGCTGAGACGTACATTCGTGAGGGACTAGAGTAATTGAGTGAAAATGGGCCGCCTGCAACTTTGCAGAAAACAATGTGTTCTGGGGTGCCTGGGTGGCTCAGGTCAAGATCTCATGGTTTGTGAGTTTGAGCCCTGTATCTGGCTCTGTGCTGACAGCTCAGAGCCTGGAGCTTGCTTCAGATTCTGTGTCTCCCTCTCTCTCTGCCCCTTCCCCACTCTCTCTCTCTTTCTTTCTCTCTCTCTCTCTCTCTCTCAAAAATAAATAAAACATTTAAAAAATTTAAAAAACAAAACAAAACTACAATGTGTTCTATCCCTTGCTCCAGAACTTCTTAGAGATCTTGGGATAAGATCTCCTGAGATCTTATAAAAAACCTTTTAATTTCCATAAGCCTTGGTGTTTTGTGTTTTCTTTTAAAATAAGAGGAGGGTGGGGTGCCTGGTGGCTTAGTCAGTTAAGCAACCAACTCTTGATTTCGACTCAGGTCACGATCTGCTGGTTCATGAAGTTGAGCCCCACATCGAACTCTGCACTGACCGCTCAGAGCCTGCTTTGCTCTCTCTCTGTGTGTCTCTCTCTGCCCCTCCCACCCTCTCTTAAAATAAATAAACAAACAAAAAAGTAAGGGGAGGGTAAATTAAAAGCCCTCTAAGGCCCCTTAACTATGCCTCGATTTTGTGACTTGTTACCAGAGAAGGCAGAAAGAAGTGTAGGCTGGGGTAGTTACTTTTCAGGAAAGGAGTGAGATTCGTTTGGCTCTTCAAGTAGTAGAACAGCTGTAAATTGCCATTTCGACAGTGGGAGAGCAAGACCATGTGCGTGGGAGATAATGGGGAGACCAGCAGGAATAAGATAGACATTTTCCGTCACTGGCATAGGAGTGTTAGCAAATCATCATCATGGTCACTGTCCTCATCCCTGCCATGTGCAGCGTGCGTGGTAAATATTTCAGGCATTAATCCAAGTGCTTCATATGGAGTAACTCAGTTTATCAGCATAAGAACCTTTTGAGGTAGGTGCCATTATTGTCTCCATTTTCCATCTTACAGATGAGAAAACAGAGGAGAAGTAAGGTTTAAAAACTTGCCAAAAGTCACAGAGGTAGTTGGGTAAATCTGGATGGTTTGGCTCCAACATCCATGCCCCTAACCACCATGCTATTCTGTCTCCTGCCTTTTAGTTCTGGTATTAATTTGATTCTATGGGTAAGAGCTCAACGTTCCGCTTTGCTCTGCAAACTCTTGGCAGTTATATAACCTGAGACGGGCTTTTACCACAGCTGGGAGGCGGACATTTTCTTTGCCAAGGGCAGAGAAGAGATTTAACACAATTCAACATGCTATTTGTCACTGTAATCATGGAATTGAGATCTGGAAAGTGTCTTCTGAGAGCCTCTGGACAGACCCAGGTGGTTATATATGACTTAAGTTATCCAAAACAACTGGTTGCTTTTCTTTTCTTGATGATTCTTATTTTTTTTTTTTTCAGCAATGGAAACTTTGCCACATATAGTTCACTTTTCCCATGGTTTCATCACCATATGGTTACTGAGTTCTCCCGAACGTTTACTGTTTTAATTTAAGCAATCCTGTGTTTGTGGGGGGGGGTACTTTTTCACACTTACAGGTGACTGGTTTTGAACAATTTTAAAATGGATACATCATTATTTATATTTCTTATTTGAAGCTTCACAATGCTGTGGGGCCCTTGCTTGGGTCTGGATACCATTTTGGGTAAGCTAGGAGCTCTGGTGCTAAGGGCAAGTCTCATGGGCACCTTATTTCTTTGCCCTCCTATGGTCCTACCAACCCCCCTGGAGTCCTGCGGTGTGGGCTGGACAAGGGTGGTGGTTTGATGAGTTGGAGAACACTGGACAACCGTCCTCTGACTTGCTTCAGGAATGCCCACTTGTCCCTCTGTTTTTCGGTCTCTTCCTTTACCATTCATTAAAAGCAATTCTCTTCTCTGAGAAGAAGCCACCCTATTTCCCTGGTGAGTTTAGGGTCTTGGAAAACAAAGGCCAGAAATGGAGTACTGCCTTCAATTAATATCTGCTTTTGGCCTTACAGCACAGCTTTGTCAGAGGTAAGAATGCACAAATGCCTGAGTACCTCAAGCATTGTCTCAGAACTATGATTGAGGGAATACAGATTCTTAAAAGTAAGAGGAAAAACTCTATGGAGAGGAAAACACGAACTAACACCTCGGTAAATTGATATTTTGTGTAAATCTCTGTTATTATCTTTTTTTTAAAATTTTTTTAACGTTTTATTTATTTTTGAGACAGAGAGAGACAGAGCATGAACGGGGGAGGGGCAGAGAGAGAGGGAGACACAGAATAGGAAGCAGGCTCCAGGCTCTGAGCCATCAGCCCAGAGCCCGACGCGGGGCTCGAACTCACGGACCGCGAGATCGTGACCTGAGCTGAAGTCGGCCGCTTAACCGACTGAGCCACCCAGGCGCCCCTAAATCACTGTTATTATCTTTAAGAGTTGCTACAGATCACTTGCTTTCTGCCCGTTTGCTGTGGGGAGGAGTGAGCTCTCGGCCAGGTAGAGCGCTTACACCTAGATTGTGTGATTGTAAGGAAAGTCCGGTGACCTCGCGTGGTCTTCCACACTCACATGTATCAGGGATCTGGGGGGACAGAGTGTCTCTCCCCCATGTGACTGAGGAAGAAGATGCATCACCAGATAGGGCCGGACTCTATCAACCTGCCCACGTCCAGTCTGCTTTTGATCAGTAGGAAGCAAACAAGGGTGCCACAAAGATAGAGCTTTCCACACCACCTGTAGGTGAGTCAGGCCCTCCCTTCTGTTTTTGGTCACTGCTAAGACCCTCCTGTCTTCCCCAGAGTAGGGCCACCAGAAATTGCTTCTGACTTTTCCTAATTCTCTCAGTTCGGTATCTTTGTCATCTCGCCAAGAAAGTCATGTTGAAGGTACCAAGAAAAGAGGCAGAGCTAAAATAAAACGAAAGCATTTATTTGGGGTCTCAGAATTGCAACTCAGAAGGTAAAGATTCGGGTAGCAACTCAGATTGTCATTTCCTCCTCCCCCCCCCCCCCCCATCTTCTGCCAGGGAACAAAAGTCAGGGGTTTTTAAAGACAAAAGGGAAGGCAATGCTTGTATATGTTGTTTACAAAGAATTTCGATTGGAGTTGGTGGCAGGAAACAAATCTTGGCCAAATGTAATTAGTTGCTAAGGCAATCACTAAGCAAAACCTCTTACTATCGAAGTAGCAGGTGTTCAGGCTGAGTCCTTGGAATATTTGCAGCTAGTTCAAGGTTTATGATTTCATCCTGTGTGAACGTGCATAAGGCCCAATACTTTAATGGCGTCCACCGCTCCATTTTAAAAGCCCTGGACAGAAGTAACTCCTTTGCATTTCACCTTTCACGGCATGAGGTTCATTCATCCGACCAAGAGAAAATGAGCTTAATGTGATCAAATACTAATATCCCCAAAGTTAAAGGAAACTGCTACAAACCATAATCCTAGGTGGAAAAGGTGAAGTTTCCTGAGTAGAGGTAATGAAGGCCGTGGTGATGATGGTGGCGACAGTGAAGGTAATCGTTGCAGGAGGGTGGGAGAGACACTGGTCCTTGTCTCACGGAGTCCAAGAAGGAAGCTCGTGGACAACAGAGGGTGAGCCAAGTGAGAGAGTTTGTCGAGGGCAAGTACAAAGCTCTCGAGCATGAGAGGGATCCCGACTGGGTTGCCGCCAAAGATTTTTGTCTCTGACTTTTTATCCGGACCTTACCAGAAGGGCTGTGAGACTCCACTCACGGCGCTTAGCCCAGGCAGGTCTGGGATGTATCTCTCCTTTTTTTCTCCCCAAACCCCTGCCAGCAGCTTCAGCCTCCCACTTGCAGCTGCAGCCTGCCTCCCCGAGGTCCCTTATCTATCCCTGCCTAATGTTAACCCTTTCCCTACTCAGGATGGTGGTGATGATGGTGATGATGATGGTGATGGTGATGGTGGTGATGATGGTTGTAGTGGTGATGAGGAGAAGGACGACCACCACCACCATGTATTCCATGACATTTATGTTCCAGGCACTATGCTAACTTTCACATACATTATCTCATGCACTCTTCGCAGAAGGCTTTGCACGGGCAGCACTAATGTTGTCCTTTTTTAACAGACGATGGAACCGAGGCCAGGAGATGTTACGGAACTTGTATAAGGTCACACAGAGAGTAAGTGACTGTTGAAAACTAGCCTAAATCAATTTATTCATATCCAACTCTCAGGTTCGTTTTGGTAGCTAAACATAGCCATTAATGGTGAGCCATGGGTGACGGCTACCTGCTTCCCTACGACTTTGCTACCAGCTTATGAAAACAAGACCACCATTCGTAACGTGAAACCCAAACGGGCCATACTTATTTGTGCGAATAAATATTAACGAGCTGGTGTGAAAAGGTTTCTATAACTTGTTCTCCAGTCTCAGTAAAGTCCTCATTCTTTGTGCTCTGACCACAACTGGCGGGAAAGATTCAGCCAGGCAATATCCTGAGGCCCTTGTGGGTGATATCAGGCAGCAAGAAATCTCCAAACCAAGGCTTGAACGCAAGACTATTTTAGGGACCAAGCTATGGGTGCCGTCTCTAAGGGTGAAGAGATCATTACATTTGTATAACCTTTCTATGAAATGGGTGCGGGTTCCCACAATAAGTCACCTGTCCAAATGACTTGAACGCCATTATTGTGCCCGGGAGAGCCAATTATCTACTGAACGAACCTGCATGTAAAAACTCATTGCTAACATATTCTGCTAACTGGCAAAGCAGCTGATGTTGATCTCAGGAAGGACAGCTGAAACACTTACAGAGGTCACTTCTGCAGCACGGTCTTGGTAAAAAGCTTGCTGACCGCCAGGATAATGTGAGTTCCTTATTGGGGCATGTAGCTGAGGCGAAAGCCTACACACACAATGTCACATCGTAGCAATTACAACCGGCTGGGATCTTTAATTTCATTGTTTTGATTCCTTGTTTTGTGTTTGTCCTATTCAACTAAAATACAGACTCCATGAGAGGACCTTGTCTTTTTGTTTCACTGGGGATTTCAAAACCGGTAATAGTGTATGGCCTGGGACAAGCATTTAATAATCTGTTGAATAAATAAGTGAGCAAAAGGCGAATTCTACGGAGGCCTGTCTTTTCTATCTCAACATGATCCTCGGAAATAAGGTCAGCTTATTTGAATACGCACCCGCGTCGACTCCCTAGCCTTTACTGTGCGCTGCCTGTGCAGGACCTGAAAGTAACAAGTCAGTCCGGGGTAGTTGAGGTAGGAGCTTGAACACAAGCAAGGCATGAACTGTCTGTAGTTCATATCGAAGTAGGTTAATTCAGGAAAATGGTAGATTCCAAACTGATACATTTTCTCTCTACTGGAACGACCCGGCACCGTGGGTCTTGATTTTAAGAGGCCATGTTCCGAGCATCCTGGGGAGTTCAGAATTTTAGTTCCTGCACTGGCCTGATTTTCCCCTGTATTTCTTTCTATTCCGCTAAGGGTTTTCAAGGTCATTTACTAACCCCTGCCTCTCATGAGCCATCGATGAGTAACAAACTCCATTCATCTCAAGCTCTACAAGAGCCGCCAACTGGAAGGCTTTTGCAGCCAGATGAGGCTTTCCAGATGGGTCTTGCCTCGTGAACACACACCCTCCGGGCTCCCTTTTCTCTGTCAGCCTCGGCTTGGGTTCTGTCTGTGTGATTCCCACCTTGACCACAGGAGCTCAGAGGACCCCACTTCTTCCCCTGCATCTCAGATTAGCTGATGGCTCTGGATGGCTCTCAGGCTGTGGAGACTGGCTGCGAACAAGTGTTTTCGAAACTGTTGTTTATCTTTTCTGGGTATTTATGACACTTTCAGGAGCCAAGAAAACGCATGTCCTTTTTACTTCTGTGCCACCAAGCTCTGTGGTGTTTCTTCCGCAAGCAGCAGGCTGGAACACTGCCTTCTGATCTTCCGATCATCTACAGGTCTGCTCTCTAGAGGATTCTCCACTGACGCGCACACTTTCCCACAGCCAGCAGGGGGCATCTACGACACAGATTTAAACTGAATTGACTTTACATTGGATTGTCCCTGAGAGGGGACGGTTTGGGGACACCTCTTTGGGAAATGTAAAATCCCTGTTCTATGCTTCCCCATCTTGGCGTTCCTCTTGACCGTTCCCAACATACGTCTGGAGTCTGGAATGAAAGCTGTGGTTACCACATGTCTTCCAACCGCAAGACTGGTCTTTGCCTCCGGGCTACTTCTGTTTTTAAGTCCTGATAAATTACGGCCTCACAATAGATTCTGATCAGACCCTTAGGGGTTGTGATTGCCTCCCCCACCTCTTCTCCCAGGAGTAGGCCCTACCTGGCTTAAGAACCGACTGAGCATGCTTAGTTTGAGCCTTACTTGCCTTTCATCCTCTTTAACAGCTAGAAACGGAATTTCGTTCCTTTAGAGTCCTTGTAGTAGTCATTCAGTGGCTTTTCACCTCTCCCCGTTAACCAAATTAAAAAACACCCGAGTCTTGGGCACCTGAGGTGGTTTAGTTGGTTAAGCGACCACCCCTGGATTTTGGCTCAGGTCATGATCTCACGGTTTTGTGGGCTCGAGCCCCAGGCCAGGCTCTGTGTGCTGACCACACGGAGCCCGCTTAGGATTCTCCCTGTCTCTCTGCCCCGCCCCCGCTCGTAGTCTCTCTTTCTCTAAATAAATAAATAAGCAAATTTAAAAAAAATTCTAGTTTCAGGGATATATTCTACGCCACACCCCGGTATTTCACTCGCCCCACCCCAAAATGCAGTTTTACTCTAAGTGAGCAATTCATGAATTCATTTACTGGGTCTTCAATTTTCATAGCAGATTTTTTTTTTTTTTGAGCACCTATTTTTTTCAATTTTATTTTTAATTTTACTTTAATTTAATTTGTTTGAATTTTGTTTACTTTTGAGAGAGAGACAGACAGAGAGAGAGAGGGAGAGAGAGAGGGAGACCTGGAATCTGAAGCAGGCTCCAGGCTCTGAGCTGTCAGCACAGAGCCCAGAGTGGGGGCTTGAACTTGGGAACCACGAGGTCGTGGCCAGAGCCAGAGTCTGACGCTTAACCGTCTGAGCCACCGAGGCACGTCTTTTTTGAGCACCTATTAAGTGTCAGGCCCTGAGCAATGACGTGCTGACATTGGAATCGTGAACAAAACAGATATTGACCCTGCTCTTGGAGACCTGTCACTCCAGGGGGAGACGGAGACAAGACCCAAATAAACATACAGAGATGCATGTGCAAATTGATAAGGGCCGAGAAGGAAAAATACAGAAGGCTCTACAAATACAATAGGGGCAACTGTTAGAGTTTCGTCTCCCTTTGCACTGTCTTCATGTTGTCACATGAGTACCCATTTGAGCTCCTTGAAGTTAGGGCCTGTGTCCATTAATTGGTATATCCCAAGCACTGTGGTCAGTGACTAGAAAATTATCGACCATATAATTTACACGTATGTGCCCTACATTCACCTATTCCAAGTGTCTCCAAAGCAAAGAACCATCTCTGTAACCCTTGAAACACCTCGCACAGGACTTTATATATAGTTGGCTATTCTATATCCTATATTCTACTTGAATATAATTGCATTTTTATTTCATTTTATTATTTTTGATTAAAAAGATTTTTTTAATGTTTATTTTTGAAAGAGAAAGAGAGAGAGTGTGAGCGAGTAGGGGAAGGGCAGAGAGAGAGGGAGACATAGAATCCGAAGCGGGATCCAGGCTCCGAGCTGTCAGCACAGAGCCCGACGTGGGGCTCGAACCCACGAACTGCGAGATCATGGCCTGAGTCAAAGTTGGACACTTAACCGACTAAACCACCCTGGCACCCCTATAATTGTATTTTTAAAAATCCAGCTATAGTTCTGTTTTGATTGATTGCTTCAACTGTTTTTCATACGTGTGCACCTTAAGGTAGTATCTCTGACTCAATTCACGCATAAGAAGGAAGGACTTAGGTGGCCCAGGGCCTTTGGAAATTTGATTTCCTGGCCAGTATACCCACAGAAGGCACAGATTTAAAACCACAAACCCTACAACTATTCCAACCCTTTTCAGTTTGAAATCGCTAACATGAGTCATCTACAAAAAGAATTATCTCCCTCTGAGCCTTTAATTAAAATCTCACCCAGGCATTTCCAATTGATTTTACTTCAAAACAAGGTTTTCTTTGTAAAACAAAAGCGTACCGAGACGGGGGTGAGATGGGAGGAGATAAAAACTGCTTCCTGTTCACCAGCATTAATGTAATGTAGCCAGGGCGGTCAAACCGAGAGGAGAATGAGTAGAAATCATAAATGTGTTAGAATGTCTTCTTCTCTAGATGGAGTTGTTTTTGACATTGAGTTAATGTCAGATACATTCAAGTTGATTTTTAAGAGGGGGAGTAAAATGATAGGGTTGAGCTTTTGTTTTGTTTGATTTTCCACTTGGTTTATGTTGATCACAGACGTGTGTGTAGCTATGGTGGGGAGGAAGAGGCAAGGGGGAATGCGTCCAGTCTGTTCCAGGAACTCCTGGGGAGAAAAACAAACGTAGTAACATTGTTTATTCTTGCAAAAAAACATAGAAGGTTTCAAATAGCTTCGTCTGCAGCATCTGCCAACGGCTTCATCCTTAAACTCTTAGTGTTTTGTAAGAGATGCAATCGTGTTATTCATTCTCCATATTCCTGCAAACTCCTAATTAAACCAAATGGACTTCCTGACTTAAGGACCCTCTTTAACATCTGATATTTGAACACACATTACGCCAAGATTTGAAGCTATGGGAAGAAGTATTTCCCAAAGCCCTGCATTTCCTTTCTCCTTTACATCCCCAGGGCAAATATGAGGAAAAGAGTAACCTGACGTTCTGGTATATGTTTATCAACTCTGAGGAAATGGAATGTAATTTTCTATAGACAATGTTATAAATGGCCATTGATTTCTAGAACATCCCGTGAAAAGCTTATTTAAGCAGTGATGCAGATGAAATTGTACTAGGGTTCTGATTGATTCTGGTTTTTAAATTTATTTTTTATTTTATTTTATCTTTACATTTATTTATTTTTGAGAGAGAGAGAGAGAGAAACAGAGTGCAAGCGGGGGAAGGACAGAGAGAGAGGGAGACACAGAATTCAAAGCAGGCTCCAGGCTCTGAGCTGTCAGCACAGAGCCTGACTTGTGCTCGAACCCACGAACCGTGAGATCATGACGTGGGCCGAAGTCGGATGCCCAACTGACTGAGCCACCCAGCACCCCCCTCCCCCTGCCCCGGATTGATTCTGGTTTTAAAAGGCTTTTGTGGGACATCTTAAAAATTTGACCACCTTTATAAAAAACCATGTATTTTTGTGGGAAAGTACATCTTGAAAGAGTTAACAAAAGAAAAACCCAAGACAGATTGAGTTTGTAAGATGGGATGCCACCTGTCTACACCCAGTCTTTGAAGGCACCTTTCAATCACATCACCTCTTTTTGTTTTCCTACCCAAACTGCGGCAGGCTGAGCGCCGTCCAGAGGCTCCTCTGCTATCCCTGTCTTCATCAGAAGGGGAGGCAGAGCGAGCCGGCTTCGTCTAACCCGCCTGTCTGCTCTCCCTACTCACCCTTGACACTCGGCAGCGCAGACCCACTTGGGCCTCCCTCCGAAGGACGGGGCACACCCCCCTCATTTTGCCTGGAAGGGCCCATCTTTGCTGCTCCGCTTTGCCTCCTCGGAGAAGCCCCCCCTCGCCCCGACTTGGCCCTTGTGGGCCAGAGATCTGCTGCCCTCTGGAGCCTCTCCTTGAAAAGCTGCTTGTGATCGCTTACAAGTTTGGGGCTTCAGTGGGCTAGAAGCACCTTGAAGGCAAGGACCAAACTCTGTATGTGTGCGGCGAGCTGCTGACACAGTCAACATGACCAAGGAGGAAATTAACGGGGTGCCGGTGGCTCAGTCGGTTAAGCGTCCGGCTCTTGACTTCGGCTCAGGTCATGATCTCCCAGTTCGTGGGCTCGAGCCCCGCGTCGGGCTCTGTGCTGACAGCCCAGAGCGTGGAGCCTGCTTCGGATTCTGTGTCTCCCCCTCTGTCTACCCCTCCCCAACTCATGCTCTGTCTGTGTCTCTCTCAAAAATAAATACGCGTTAAATTTTTTTTTTTAAAGGAGGAAATTAAAAAATGAAATTTAACAGAACTCCACTCCTTGTAACTTACCCCTTCGTGTCCAACCTGCTCTTTGGCCAGCAATCACATACAAATATCTCTCTTCCTTTTACAAAAAGCAATGGCTCAAACGGAGCAAAAGACACAGGGAGAAGAAAAAGAAACAGAAACTGAAAGGGGGAAAAAAAACAACCCCCAAACTTCAAGAACCTTCCAAACAAAAAAACCAAGCATATGAGAAACGTTCTAAATGTTGGTGTGTGAACTACTGAGTCAAGGTTGGAACTGAAAACAGCTGCTTCATGCACCAGTTTACTTAAGGGTGGGGAGTCAGGGGATATGGGGCCAGAAGGAGAGCATATTATGGGTGAAGTTCTTCAAGAACTGAGTGGGAGGGATATTATGACCTGACCCCAAAAATGGACCTGGTGTTTCTGGCACACCAGCCAGCAGAGGGTAGCTACAAATACAGCATGCATCGCCCCTGCCCCTACCTTCGTAATATTTTCTTTCTTTTCCAGATAAATATTAAATTGGTGACTCTTGTCTCCAGAGCTAGAATATGGCAGGTGGTGGGTGTAGTAATTCTTAGTAACTGGTGGGAATCTTTTTGGATGTTTTAATTTGGTACTTGAAGCTAGGGAACATGGATGAGCTTAGTTGGAAAAATGATTATGCAGTTAGAACTAACTTTGAAGAAGCAGTATTATATGCCAAACACTGTGCTGACTCACATGCATTAGCATATTTAATCATCACGAAAAAGAGGATGTACTATTTTATCGGTCCCATTTTCTGGGCAAAAAATCCAAAACATTGGTTAATTTAAGCAACGTGAAGAGCTTGGAATCGAAATGACACTTATTCTCATGGTTTATATAAGCTCCCCCCGTGGAACTTTCCGGTTTCAACCAAAGTGCTGTTCTGGGTGCTGGGCTGTGGGATCTGAGCTGGCTTCAGCCAGAGGAAGGGTCCTAGGGAAAGAATGGAAGCAGAAAGAAATGAAAAGGAAAGGACATTGAAGTGACTAAATCTAAACCACAGTTTCAAAATTGTATTTATGATACTAAAGGAAACTATGATATGATTCAATATTTATAGGTTTTTTTGGTAATGGTTACAGATTTCCTTAATTTTTTCTATCTAATATCCGTGATTGTTAATCTCACACATTTTCTTTTTTTTTTCCAAAACAAATTTAAGTTTATTTATTTATTTTGAGAGAGAGGAAGGAAGCACACACACCAGCATGAGCAGCAGAGAGAGAGGGAAAGATAGAATCCCAAGCAGGCTCTGTACCATCAGCACAGAGCCAGATGCAGGGCTCAAACTCACGAACCCCAAGATCATGACCTGACCCGAAATCAAGAGTCGGTTGCTTAATCAACTGAGCCACCCAGGTGGCTCACACGTTTTCTTTACTTAAATTGTCTCATCACTGTCTCCACGTGAATGGATGAGGAAAGTTTAGAGCAGCCAAAGCCCATCTGGCCACAAGATGAATCCCATCATAGCTCTTGAAGACTTAGGTTAGGACCAGCATTGGTGGGGAGAGAAATGTTAGCAGATTTGTCGGGAACAAAGTCAAGATCTCTTCAGTTCACTCTGGCTAATGTTTTTGAGTGTTGACTGGGTGGCCGGGCAATAAGCTCCCACAGGACTGACAGGTATTCAGGACTCAGAGCTTACCTTCACCTTCCAGCTGGGACAACAGACACATGAATCAATAACCATAATGCAATGTGATCAATCCTATCTTCAGAGCCTGTGCAAAGCACCAAGACGGCAGTGAAAGAACAGTTTTTTGGGTCTATCAATATACAACAGCTTGCCTTACGGATTAATGCTTACAATTTGCTGGTGCTCTTGGAGTTCACACTTGCCATGATAATCGATAACTTAGAAGGTTAGTTTTGAAACTCGGCATGAAAACAATTGCGTCCTATGGTCGTGGAATGCCCAGAATTCTGACTTCATCAACTCACTGAAATGTTGAGGATAGAAAGCAATGGTATGGTGCTGCTGTGGTTGGCCCATTGGCAATTAATAGTCATCTACTGAAGGCTTACTGCATGTAAGATACTCCAGTAGCCATTATAGAACAATGGGCAAGTGGCTGGGGAAAAACCAAATCCATCTAAATAAAGAACACTTTATAGAGAATACATCTTCAGGCAGAATCATTTAATTATATAGCTCAAGATAGCTGAAGAAAACATCTAGGTTAACTCTGTCATTTTGCAGATGAGGGAACTGAGGCCTGGTGGTAAAAAATGATAAGTTTTTCAAATATTCTACATCTAATTAATGACGGATCTGGGACCGGGGTCCTCAGAGAACAGATAGGCAATGCAGTGAGTAGCTCACCTGTGAACTCTAGAGCCAGACTGTGTGGGCTCCTGTCCCATCTCCAGACTGGCTGGGTTATCTTAAGTTTTTATAAACACTCTGACTTTCAGTGTCTTCATCTGTAAAAAAGAATAATACCATGTATCTGTCTTATATGAAAATGAAAGGATACATATAAACCAGTAATTA
The DNA here is from genome assembly GCF_027475565.1 of Acinonyx jubatus. NCBI lineage: Eukaryota > Metazoa > Chordata > Mammalia > Carnivora > Felidae > Acinonyx > Acinonyx jubatus. Next base: position 7,140,507 of record NC_069395.1, on the reverse strand, counting down.
AGAATAAAATGAGGGGGTGCCTGGGTGGCTCAGTTGGTTGAGCGTCAGGTGTTGATTTCGGCTCGGGTCATGATCTCACTGTCACTTGGAGCCCCATGTCAAGCTCCACGTTAGGCATGGAGCTGCTTGAGATTCCCTCTCTCCCTCTTCCTCTGTCCGTGCCCTGCTTAAGCTCTCTCTCTCTCTCTCTCTCTCTCAAAATTAGATTATGCGTATTAACCAGGAACATAATAAGAGCTTGAGAAATGTTAATTATTAGAACTCACGTGTCCCGGTTTCTTCACCAGTACTCTTTCTGCCACAACAGGACAATGGGCTTTCGTTCATTTTTGTTTCTCTGACACAGAAAGAAATCTATGTGCCAGATCTGTGTGCTCATATGGTGTTTCCATTGCCCCTTATATCTTTTCTAGGGCCAAGGAGATTAAGACCAGGTTGGGAATCCTCCTCCAAAAGCCAGACTCAGCGGCTGACCTTGTCATCCCATACAATGAGAAGCCGGAGAAACCAGCCAAGACCCAGAAGTGAGTCACAAACATGGGTTCCGCTCCTTTTCCTCCAGAGGATGGCTATTTCTCAGGTGTCCAGGACCCGCCCTCCCGTGTACAGCTCCCCGCCTTCGATCACTCGCCGAAGGTCATAAGATCCCTCAGAGAAGAGGTGGTTTATAAATAAGCGTAGTTTTACCCTTCCATGTCTGGAGCATCATATTGGGTGTTGGCAGGTGACTTAAAAAAATAAAGATAAGGCCCTGCCTTGGGACCCTGTTGGAGAGGCGGACAACACCAAGGCAGCCGATTTAAGCCAACTAGCTCCTTCTCTAAAATACTATTCCTTCAGGGTCCAACAGAGGAACAGAAGACTCTGTTCCTCTGCCAGAGGAAGGAAGGAACACTCGACCAGCCGACTCTAATGTACATTAAGAGTTTTTAACCCCGATCCGTAAATTAATATTCTTGACTGGACTTCTCTCTCCTTTTCCCCCACCTCCCCACTTCCATCGATTCAGGCATGGAGAGAAACTAGAATTCTCAAGATTCAAGCTGTCATGGCAGAGTCCAGCTGACCACTGGAGGAACTGTCCTCATAGCACCCACGTCATTTTCATCTCCATCCACCCCCTCGAACATTTTCACGGGCATGAAAATCAAGAAGGGCAAGTGGGTAGGAGAGAAAACAGATGCAGTCGAATTCCTTCACTCTGCCATCTAAAAGCTTTGAGGAGATCACAGAAGCGTGGTGGAAACACAGGCACCCCTTCATACCTGAATTTCTTCTTAAACGTAACATACATATAAATTGGCCAGTCATTTCTTTGTCCAAATGCCCTTCGAGCTAAGATAGCCGGGTGGGTTGGGAGAGGAAGAGACGGGTTATTCCTCTTAAATCTTTTTCCTTCAACCTAAGTGGATATCTCCATTCTCCTCTTATTACTTCAAAGTGATTCCACACCGGAAGTGAGGCGTAATTGGGTTTTCTGCATTTAGAAAGGGGAAGCTAATTCAGGGTGGAGTGGCTCGCACCAGGCACTGGCAGGGAATGAGAAACACATTTCATAGCAGCGACAGATCAAAAAAGCCATCTATTTTGAAGAAAACAATGTAGTGGTTATGGATCTGTAGGAATTCACTTTCGGAAATAAATATAGTACTACATTTCCTGCTTCGATTCTCTGTTTTAATCTTGCACACAGACACTCGAGCTATTTGGCTTAACAGGTATTCAGAGAGAAGCAGTTTTGGAAGAAAACCTGGGGTCGGTATTTATTGGATGATTTTCCTCTCTTGTCTTCTGTCGCCTTTCTTCTTCCAGGAGTTTAAATTGCTGTTGGGGGGGGGGGGGGCGGGAATCCTTCATATCCCTAGAGACTATTGTGTCTCTCTTGCATTTTTCACGGTGACCATTGCAAGGCTTTCTCACCCTCTGTCAAACCCCTCAACGCCTTCCACCTCTTCATGTTTGGCCAATTTCCTTGCCTTTTAATTATCATGAAAAGACTGTGTTCTGCATGAGCTCGGTCGATCTCTCTTCTCGCCACTTGAAATTTCTCTGCCTTTTTGTACCCATGTTCCTCTCTCAGAGAAGAAAATAAACCTTCTCCAGACTGAAGATATTTTTAACCCCCTCATCTTTAAAAAAAAGCAATCCCTTTTTTAAAAAGCATTTCTACTTTTTCAATGTTTTTCCTTTTCTTTTTCAATTTTTTTTTTTTTTAACTTTTATTCATTTTTGAGAGAGGGAGACAGAGCACGAGGGGAGGCAGGGCAGAGAGAGAGGGAGACACAGAATCTGAAGCAGGCTCCAGGCCCTGAGCTGTCAGCACAGAGCCCGACTCGGGGCTCAAACTCAAGAGCTGTGAGATCATGACCTGAGCCTAAGCCAGACGCTTAACCGACTGCGCCACCCAGGCGCCCCACAAGGTTTTTATTTTTCTCATTAAGAAAACAGAAATCGAGGGGCGCCTGGGTGGCGCAGTCGGTTAAGCGTCCGACTTCAGCCAGGTCACGATCTCGCGGTCCGGGAGTTCGAGCCCCGCGTCGGGCTCTGGGCGGATGGCTCGGAGCCTGGAGCCTGTTTCCGATTCTGTGTCTCCCTCTCTCTCTGCCCCTCCCCCGTTCATGCTCTGTCTCTCTCTGTCTCAAAAAATAAATAAACGTTGAAAAAAAAATTAAAAAAAAAAAAAGAAAACAGAAATCGAAAAAAATAGAAACGAAAAATAGACAAGAGCTGCCCACATCCCTACCGCCCATAGCTGGCGTCTGTTACCATTTTCGTGTTCTTAGTTGCTCTTTTCCTTCTGGGGCCGTGTTCCACTCTGAAAAAACTCTCTCAGTCCCCCACTCCCACTCCTATCCCTTTCAATGCTTTCATGGGGGTAATTCTAGAAACAGAAAGGGTTAATCATGAAGCCCGTAAAACAACCAAAGCATTTATTTGGGGTCTTAGGGATGGCAATCTAGGAGATACAGAGCCTACCCAAATTGAAAATGTGCTCCCGATCGCCAACGTGAAGTGCAAGCTTATGAAGTCAAAAACCACAAGGTTACGTAATTTGTTTTGAAAGAATGGTGATTGGCGCTGGCACAGTTTTAACTAATACACAAGTGGCTGATCAGCTAACAGGTGTTACCTTAGCTCTATTTCGGTCCAAAGTAGAAGGATGTGTCCTGGGAGGTGGTCCAGGTGCGCTGACCAAAGTCACACATTTATGGTGTCGGGAGATGTACCTGCTTCCTCAACGTCTTCTCGACTCCATTCTGGGTCACTCCTTACAATGCTTACTTGGTTTTGAATCTTCTTTCGCAAAAGTCGCCACTTCCAGGATCTTCTCTTCACTCTTTCTGGTCAGGTTGAAACCTTACTACCCACAGGAACCCTCTCGAAGGCTTCGCCTTTGACTCATCACCAGGGGTTGACTCTGCTCAACGGTCTTCTCTCTCTCTGAGGACTCCCACTTTTGTTCATCCTGTCCATACGCGAGCATCTCCCCAGGCTGTGCCGTAGGTCCTCCTAATGAATAGTAAACAAATTAGCACAACACATAAATTTAGTTTGCAATAACTGTTATCATGGCTTGTCATATAATCCATTGTAAAATGCTTAGCAGCTGCTACAGATAATCTTCTTTTTAAATTTAATTTAAATCCAAGTTAGTTAACATGTAGTGTAATAATGATTTCAGAAATAGAATTTAGTGATTCATCATTGACATACGACATCCAGTGCTCATCCCAACAAATGCCCTCCTTAATGCCTACCGCCCCTTTAGCCCATCCCCCCATCCAACACCCCGCAAAGCAACCTTCAGTTTGTTCCCTGTATTTAAGGGTCTCTTAGGGTTTGCCTCCCTCTCTGTTCTTATCTTATTTTTGCTTCCCTTCCCTTATGTGATACAGACATTTTATAGTTCATTTTATACTCTAGATGTTCCTTTTCTCCTTCCCTCTGCCACTAATTTTAAACTACACTTTGCTGTTGTTGTTTGACCACTTTATAACTCTAGAATGACCACACAGAAGCAGGCTCTAGCTGTGAACAGTTACCAAGTGTTCCCATATGCAGACTCTGACCTGGTGAGCTGCTGAGTGAACATCATGGCCAGGATTACGGCCGTATGCACGATGTTTGGGCCAAAGCTAGACAACGAAAGAGCATGAGCAGGGGAGGGGCGGAGGGAGAGAGAGGGAGACACAGAATCCAAAGCAGGCGCCAGGCTCCGAGCTGTCAGCAGAGCCTGACGTGGGGCTGGAACTCGTGAACCGTGAGATCATGACCTGAGCCGAAGTCGGAGGCTCAACCGACTGAGCCACCCAGGCGCCCCCAGATGTTTTCATCTACATCCCCATCATAGGCGCCCAGGTCACTGTTGGCCATGGGGTAAGGGCTCAACAAATGTCCATGAAAGGACCTGAGCTGAGTCGTGAGCACAATGCCCTGCGGGGAAGGAAGGGAGAACAGAGCAGGCACATCAGGGCCGATAAATAACTGGGATTTCATGTCCCTTGTCAAGAAGAAGAGGATGTGAGAACATTGCCAGGAGTGTTCCAATACGGGCCAGGGACCGTGTGGATTAAAAAACGAGGAAAGAGGAACCCACAGTGTTTAGAGAGGTCAAAATACTTTCCCATGGTTACAGCTAGGACGTGTCAGAGTTGCCAACACTCGTAGCAATGGTTCACGGGGCTAACATTTTTGAAATCGAAGGTTCAGTGTTATTTACGGCTTTCATCAACCAGACTGACTATGGGCACGCTGAATCATTGCTAATGTTTGCATTCATTTGATGCACACTTATTGCAGGGTAGATTAATGCTGTAGGGGATGCACCATCGGACAGGTGGAATGGGAAAAGTTCTCCATGACTCACCGACTCTACGTTTAGGCAGTGAGTTGCCACATAAGCAACTCAACGAGTAAGTGGCTAAGAGGACAGTAAAAGAGAGAAAACGCTTCCGGTCGAGATGGTCACTTCCTGGACCAGGTGGCATTTACACTGGGCATTAGAAAACACACAGTTCATCATCTCTGTAAATGTTTGTTTTGCCTTTCATGTGAACTGGCTCCCTCCCTTTCCCCCACACCCACACTCCGAGACCATGCCCACTCTCTGTGGTCAGCTATGGCCTTGCAAACCGGGGCACTTATTGGCCATTTAGATCTGCATCTATCTTGTTTCCAAAGAAGTCAGACTTAATGAGGGCTGGCAAATTCTGAGAATAGGGACAGGATGAACCTCCGTTACCTCCTAGGCTGGTAATCAGAACACTGGGCTGAATGCTGTGGGGTATGTGTCCTGCTCAACTGTGTCCTTGAATCAATTTGGACTAATTTAACCCCCAGGCGGACTCTGCACATGTCCTTTTCAGGAATTTAATCTTGGCTGTGATGTACCGCTCATATTGGTCATTAGCCTGGTTCTAACAAGACCATTTGGGACAAATTGGATCAGGCAGCACGCTTAAGTCAGGTGCACCTGCTTATGTGATTTCTTCTGCCTGTGTTCCTCTATGCTAACCAGAGGAAAAGCGGGGAGAGGAAGGTGATTTCATTTTAGGAGAATATTTATGAAGTGAGAAAGAGGTTCAGTGAGGGAACCAGGCCTTTCCCTTGCTCTCTTTCTTTTGTCCAATTATTGAATGTCCTGCTCTTTCTGTCAACAATCAGTAGAGACTTGAAGGGGAGTCTTTTATTTTCAGCACATCACACCTACTGTAGTGAATTAAGATGCAGAAAGCCTTATGGTAAAAATGTAGGTATGAAATAACATACACGTAGGAAAAGTTCTCAGTAGGGGGGTAATAGAGAAGAGCCAAAAGGAGTTACGACCTCTAGAAAGCAGGTCCTTTTCTGGTTAGAAATAAAACGAGGCAGCAAAACATAGGGACATACTTGCAATCCCTTTTTCATGATTTCTCGTTCCTGAGCTCCTTTACACTAACCAGAAGAAAATGGGAGGAAGGAAGGCTGTTGACATCTTAAAAATAAATTTCCGAGGGATTAGTGTGGTGTTCTTGATCTGTGACACCTGTGTTCTTAGCCAGGAACAAAAGAAACCACCTAAGATCGTTTCACCAGGTTTGTTATTCTTATTTTTGGCATGTTTAATCTTCAAATAGTAAAAACAGAAAACATTATGGAGAATTGAATAATTAAGACCCCAAATCTGCCCATATTCCATGATGAACAGTAAAGAAGTGAAGGAGGGGCACTTGTGGGGCTCCGTCGGTTAAGCATCTGACTCTCGGTTTCGACTTAGGTCGTGGTCTTGCGGTTCGTGAGTTCAAGCCTCACGTCGGGCTCTGTGCTGACAGTGCAGAGCCTGCTTGGGATTCTCTCCCTCTCCCTCTCTCTCTCTGCCCTTCCCCCATTCGCTCTCTACGTCTCTCTCCAAATGAATAAATAAACTTGAAAAAAAAATGAAGTGAAGGAAATACAGCACGTTAGCCAAAAAAATCTACTGCCATATTGGACTCCCTATGTAAATAAAGTGTATCTATATAGCAAAGCCTGGGCAGCAAAATGAAGAGTGGAATTAGCAAGTGTCTTATCAAGCTCAGCTGCTAATCTTAATACTTGAAACCCCAAGATAATATTAAAAAAAAAAAAAAAACAGAAGCAGGATCAGTCCTGGACTGTCTGAACAGTAGATAAAAATAGTGAAGAGCTAAGGAAGTTCCAATTTGGGAAAAATACCTTCACTGGCCTTGCTATTCTAAAAAATGCCTTGTTACTTTCTTTTGATTTGACGGGGAAGGACTCCCATCACAGTGCAGGAGCGAGAGCAGGGGAGCCCCGGGGAGAGCACAGTCAGCCATATTTCCCAGACTGCACCAGCGGGACTTGACACAATCCTGCGGGGAGAGGGGAATTAGCGGTTATAATGAAATAGCTGCAGGGTTGCTGCATATATAAATGTTAAAATAAAAACAGCCCAAGGGGAAATTATATGTTAGCTATCACCTTCTCCTTTTGAGTCAGCATCTGGAGCGTTTATGGACAACATTCCTAGTCACGATGTAGACCACTTTTCTTCTCAGGAGGAAATCTTGCAAAAATCACTATCTGTCCTAACAGGGCAGGAAAAATGCACCCAGGTTTTTAAAAACGTAGACATACTCTGATCCCATTTCCCGTGTGAGGCAGCATTACACCTTTCATCTTCCAGCCTTAATGATGGCAATGGGATGTGGATGTGGAATCAAATGCCCTTTGCTGATTAAATTATGTAGTTAAAGTGAAGCATCGGGGAGGCAGAGAACACGAGTTCAATCCCTATAACGGGGCCACTGGATTTCGTTCTGTTGCATTCGGGCCACAAAGGGCACAATTGGAGGTACTGTCATCGGATATACGAGAATATCAAGACACAGCTTCATGATGAATGGACTTTACTTCCAAAAAGAGGCAGACCTAAACAAATTGCTCAAAAAGAGATGAAAATACACTATACAGATGAGGGACAGCAAACCCAGCCCACCAAACCCAATTGCTAGAAAGAAAATAACTCACACTCCCTTGTCCTGAGGATGGGTCACTGGTTGTAGCTTTTCTGCGAAAAGCAGATCCAGGACATGGTCAGTGGATGTGGTTAGTACCCTTCTCATGGCGGTCACCTTTTTTTTTTTTTTCTCCCCCTTAATTCTTGATGAAGACCCCCGCTGGATGAGGCTCTGCAATGGCGTGACTCCCTGGACAAGATCCTGCAAAACAACTGTAAGTTGGAATTGTCTTTTATCAAAGGTCAGGGGAGGGAACAGAGGCAAAAATCGCCTTTGTGTTGCTGGTGTCCTTCTCCAATTTTGACACTTCTTCAATTTTTCGTTTTTTCTTTTATTTATTTATTTTGTTTATTCTTGAGAGAGAGAGAGAGAGAGAGAGAGAGAGAGACAGAGCACAAGCTGGGGAGGGGCAGAGACAGAGGGAGAGAAAGAATCCGAAGCAGGCTCTGGGCTCTGAGCTGTCAGCACGGAGCCCGATGTGGGGCTGGAACCCAGGTACTGACAGATCATGACCTGAGCCAATGTCAGATGCCTAACCAACAGAGCCACCCAGGTGCCCGCTTCAATTTTTCCATGTGGACTCAACAAGGGAAGGATGCCCAAGGAGTGTGGTTACCCAGATCACAAGAAGACAAAGTTCTACTGTACTGTGAGAGAACATGAAAAGAAAGTGGCTTGAGGACTCATGATCGCAGATTATTTTCCCATCTATCCTACTTATTCTTATGAGCCAGAGCAGGTGGCTTGACCTGTGTGTTTCTCAATAATTTTTTAAAGTTTTTTAAACGTTTATTTATTTTTGAGAGACACAGACAGAGCACGAGTGGGGGGAGGGGCAGAGAGAGAGGGAGACACAGAATCGGAAGCAGGCTCCAGGCTCCGAGCTGTCAGCACAGCCCGACACGGGGCTCGAACCCACGAACCATGAGATCATGACCTGAGCCAAAGTTGGACCCTTAACCGACGGAGCCGCCCAGGCGCCCCTCAATATTTTCATCAGTAAAAGAGAGACACTGCCCTTTCCACCTTAGCCTCATCATGGCTTGGTAAGGACTGGTTACAACAGCATGAAGAACAGTGGATTAGGAACCAAGATCGGGTAGATACGTCCTAGTCCAAGCTGCTATTGACGGCTCTGGTGGCCTGACATGCGTTGTTATCTCCCCCAGCCTTGGTTTCCTCTTCTGGTGCTTGCCTTCCTTCAAGACACGACAGAAGTGCCAGCAAGAACCCGTTCCCACGCTAATACCAACAGAGCACTGCTTGCCTCTCCCCTAATCCAAATCCTTACTAATCCTCAAGGCCTGCGGTATCGAGGTTAAGGTTCCCCATGATAACAAGATGGCTGGTCTGCAGTCAAACTGAGGTCTTCTTCCCCCCCTTATGGGATTTCCACATGTAATCCCTGTGGCCGGAATACTTTGTATTCCCATCTCTGTCTGTTGAAATACTTCCTCTCCTATGAAAGCAGATCTGAATGCTGACTGCCTAGTCTTCCTTGGCCATCCAGGATGATTTATCCTCCCTCTGAGCTTCCAGAGAACCTGTCTGCACATCTTTTCTGCTGCTTGATACTACCTACCGAGTACTTCTTCGCCGCTGTCTCCCTCCGATAACAGATTATAAACTCAGGGACAGCCAAGGCTTAGCCTTTTGATCTGAACAACTTCCCAATAAGAAGTGCACGATATGGGGAGAATAAGTATTTGTGGAATAGTTCATTTTGAGAATATGATTCAATTTAACGTATCCAACCTGTATTTCTTCATCTGTGCCCCAAGAATGGCATATGAAACTGTTGGATGCTTTGCAAAAATAAGGATTTAAAAAATGCTTCTTGCAGGTGCATCATTATTAATAAGCACAGCATAGATAACAAAAAACATATGTTGAATCGTATATGAAAAATTTTTTATGGCTCAGTTGGCTAAGCTTCTGACTCTTCGTTTTGGCTCAGGTCACGCTCTCACGTTTCATGGATTCGAGCCCCGCGTGGGGCTCTGCACTGACAGTGGGGCCCTGCTGGGGATTCTCTCTCTCCTTCTCCCTCTGCCCCTTCCCCACTCGCACATGCGCGCACTCTCTCTCTCTCAAAGTAAATAAATAAACCTAAAAAAAATTATGTCTTGTTTTGAGTAGGGCAAGCTTCCGCTTACCTGATGTAGAATCATTACCTCTTTGTAACTTTCTTAATTTTATCCACTTTGATTCTCTTTTTAACTCTTCGGCTAAACAGAATACCATGCCCTGACACATATAAAGTGTTCAGTAAATGTTTGTTAACCTAACGGGTGAATGAGTTAATTCATTTTGCTTCTTGGATCCAGAAATTCCACGAGGTTGATTAAGAGAAAAATATTTATGTTTCTCAATTGACTTATTTATTGTCTTACACAATGGTTTTGGGGCCAATTGCAACCAGACAGATGATATATTGCTACATTAAGAATACTAAGTACCCTGGGTCCAGGTATTTATTGCTAATGTCAAGAAACCTGAGAATTAGCAGACCTATTTTCATGTTTACAAAACCATGAAGGAGAAGGATATATATTTGTGTGCCCATATCCAATCCTTTTCAGTCCTGCTAATCCTTAGGGGCACGTGTTCATATATTTCAGGCTTTTAGGGACGGGGAGCTATTTGGTATAAGAAAGATAGGGGCAGAAGTTAAATCAGAGGCAATTAGTGTTAACACCTTAGCATTTGTTGAGGGTCTGAAGCCTTTCAGCTTGAGGCCTGAGACTCACAGTAATATTTGCTACTTCTCAGTGGAGAAAATATACATTCACGTCAGTGTTGTGTACATATGTATATATAATATTCACATTTCATTTAATTATATACGTTTCAAAATTACATATGCATATAGATGTGTTACACAGTATGTATCTGTGTATACGTGTGTGTACGTATAATCTTAAGTTCTACGTAATTATCCTCCTAAGTAATTAACGTTTTTCTTTAAATGTGTTTTGTCACTTCTGTTTTTTCGTTTTTTTAATGTGTGTGTAAGAGAGAGAGAGCAAGCGAGCAGGGGAGGGGGGCAGAGGGAGAGAGAGAAAGAAGCTTGAGCAGGCTCTATGCTTAGTGCAGAGCCCATCTCGGGGCTCGATCCCACAACCCTGAGATCATGACCAGAGCCGAAACCAAGAGTCGGAGGCTCAACCAACTGAGCCACCCAGGCGCCCCAGGAATTAACATTTGAAGACTGGGGAAATTAATTTCCCCTAGTGATAAATGGAAAAGCACTTGATAACCATTCAGGTCAAAATTCTTCCTTTGAAAGGGTCTTTCTTTATATTCAAAGAAGCTCAGGTGAAAAAGAGAGGTTCTGGTATGAATATAGAGATCTCGCAGAAAGAGTGGAGACCCATGCCCTAAAGGGAGGGGGGGTGCCATTAGTAAATAAGACTGCCTCTCTCTCGAAGTTTATTCCTCTGCCCTTACTCTCCGTGTCTCTCTCTTCCTCTTTATTTTTCCATTCCACCCTCTCCCCCGGCTTCTATGGCTCCCCTTTTTGCTCTGTGTGTCCCTCTTGCCATGTTGTCTCTGCTCTCCACTTCTCGCTGTCTCGTTCTCCCCAGAGAAGGACTAACAGAACACCAGGCACCAGAAACCTGAAGAGACATTTGACCTATTCTCCCGAACACCCGCTGTTGTGCCTCGTGAATAACTTTAAGCCAAACTTTAGCAACTCAGCTCTCAGGAAATGTTATTTGAATCTGCTAAAACTCATGGTCTGGGATCAGAAATAGCTAACATTAGCTGTGAATGATGCAAAATAGGTAACCAAGAAAGATACGTTTGAGAAATCTATGCGTTTGAAACGCCACAATCTCTGCTTGCATGTTTGGATAAACTAAACCATTTCACCTCGAGGAGTGGCATCTTCGTTGATTTACAGAGAACATTTGGCATTCTGTTCTGCTCATGGCAGGAGGTTGCCTCACAATTGATATAGTTCCCCAGTATTCCTTAAATCCACATTTTTCTTGAGCAGAAATGAAGTCAATTGGTACCTAACCTCTTAAAAATTAGACAATTAAGGTGCTATTCAATCTTTCCCAACTAACAAGCTTTCTCTTGCTTTTCCTCATTTAAGAAATCATTTTTAAGCCTCCAGTGTATTTAACTCTGTTTTGACAGTACGTCAATTTCTTACCTGTTTTATGTTCAACTCTGCAGGTGATGACACCTGTATTCATTAGGTCTGTGGGACAAATGACCAGTGTGCTGCTCATTAAACACAAACACGGATTGCACGCGGAAGTCTAAATAAAACAGTGACATTAGGGGCGCCTGGGTGGCTCAGTCCGTTAAGCGTCTGATTCTTGGTTTCGGCTCAGGTCGTGATCTCACGGTTCATGCGTTCGAGCTCTGCATCGGGCTCCATGCTGACAGTGCAGAGCCTGCTTGGGATTCTCTCTCTCTCTCTCTCTCTCTCTCTCTGTCCCTCCTCTGCTCACTCTTTTATCTCTCTCTCTCTCTCTCTCTCTCTGAAAATAAATAAACTTAAAATGAAATAAAAAAAAAAGACCGTGACATTAAATTCCTCCACTTGACTGTCTTTAAGAGCCAAGGAAGGGGGCGCCTGGGTGGCTCAGTTGGTTAAGCCTTGACTTCGGCTCAGGTCATGATCTCGCGGCTCGTGAGTTCGAGCCCTGTGTTCTGTGCTGACAGCTCAGAGCCTGGACCCTGCTTTGGATTCTGTGTCTCCCTCTCTCTCTCTGCCCCTCTCATACTCTGTCTCTCTCTCTCTCTCTCTCTCTCAAATAAAAAACACACATTAAAAAAAATTCTTTTAAAAAAGAGCCAAGGAAGAATGAAACACAATCCAGTAGCAGCGGGAAAGTTTATATGCGAATTCTTTTTTTCCCAGGAGCTCCAAAAGGTCAGAGCATTTCCTGAGACACCCTTGAGATTTGGACTCGTCTGTGGGGAATGGAACAGCCCAGATCTAGCCTTCTCTCTCTCTGTGTCTCTTTTCCCTATCTTTGCCTTCTCCTCCTGCTTCTCTCTCTTTGGTTTCCAATATTCTCTCTCCTTTTTTGTCTGGCTCATCTATGCCCTCCTCTGACTCACTGGCAGCCACAAATTCCTTCAAAGCAATAATAATGACAGTATCAGCAATAGGTTACTTGTACTGTTTGTTCACGTGCCGGGCGTTGCCCAACGCGCTTTGCATGTAGTGCTTTATTTAAGGAGCATAATAATTTTAGGGCTTCGGTACGATAACAATCTCTACTTTTCAGAAAAGGAAAGTGAGGTTAGGTAACGTGCTCATGAAATAAAACACTACCGTGGTAGATTTATTTTTCTTTTAGCTCTCCGTCCTTCGGCTCTGCGATGTGGGAGGAAAGGCGTCCCTTAGTGGGTCTTATTTGGCTCAGCGTCTGTCTATTCGATGTGAGGCACAGATGTGAGGTGGGTGGGAAGGAGAGGCGAAGGTACGTGAAACTCAGACCTTGAACGCGAAGCCTGAACGGCCTCCTGGAGAAGACAGGCATGTCAGGGAACAGCAGCAACAAAAGGATAAAGAAAGCTCTTCTCCCATCACCATCCAAAAATCTTCAAGAGCAAGGAGAAGGCAGTGTACCTCCCATCTGAGGCAACCTGGGAGCTGGCTTTTGAATGATGGCAAACACTGATTTTAAATTAGGCATGAATACAAATGATGAAAGACAGTACTTCCTGAGCTCTCATTATGTTCGACACCAGGTAAGAGCTTGACGTGAATTGCTGAGTCCTTACAACAACCTTATCACGTGGGTTCACGTGGGTTCCATGATTATATCCGTGTAACAGAGGAGGCAGTTGAGGCTCAGAGAGGGTGGGTCACTTGCCCCAGTTACCGAATAGTGACATTTCTGAGTGGTGATGTGGTGAAACAGGACCCACCCGAGGGTACCTTGACTCCAGAGCCCGTGCTCGGAACGGGCAAGCTATGTAATGATACCTGTCACCTATCCACTCATGACATTCCACCATTTTTCCTCTAGGAGGGGAGATTTATTCTAATCTCCCCCCGTTAATATTTTTTTAATGTTTATTTATTTTTGAGAGACAGAGAGACAGAGCATGAGTGGGGGAAGGGCAGAGAGAGAGGGAGCCACAGAATCCAAAGCAGGCTCCAGGCTCTGAGCTGTCAGCACAGAGCCCAACATGGGGCTCAAACCCCTAAACCGTAAGACCCTGACCTGAGCTGAAGTCGGACGCTTAACCGACTGAGCCACCCAGGCGCCCCTCGCCCTTAATAGTTTTCCTTTATATACCCAACTGACTTGGATTTGTCTCACACTCCTTTTATTTTCCAAGTGGTTTTAGAGCTGGCTTCATTTCGTCCTTTGGTAGGGCTGCTACGTTCTTCTGCTTAGATGTCAAAAGTGACAGCATTCCTTAGGGCCAGCTCTGGGGCCGTAATGTGGGTCAAAACCCAGACTGTTCCCACAAGACCGGCGATCAGGATTCATCTGCTTCCTAGTAGGGGATGCCCGAAGAGGTGTGTTGAGAAGTATCCTGGGGTTCTGTGCAGGCTCAGCAGGGGAGGACGCAGGGATTTCTCAGGGATGTGTGCTGAGGGCCCCGTGCGGTGGGTGTGGAGTGCAAGGGCAGTGGTGTGGGCCAGAGATGATGTGTGCGTTACTTGAAGACTAGACAAGTTTCTCCTGGAGTCTCTTTGGCTCTGACCCAAGAGGACTTCCTCAGGGCTGATGGGAATTGAACAGAGAGTCAAGGAATGGCCCACTGGAAAACCAGAGGCGAAGGAGGAGAAGGTATCTGGGGAATGATTTGAAGGTCCTACTAAGGGGCCATCCAGAGAATTCTCAAAAGCCAGGTGAGAGAAAGAATAGCTTTAAGCATCTCCCCGGACAATAGAGTGAGTTTAAAGCCAGTTATGAGTCTCTGATCAAAGTGTGTGCATTGATAAAAAGCCCTGAAATAGTGTTGTAGAATTCAGTGAGAGTGATAAAACCAGTGCCCAGGAAATGGACTGACTTCACTGGAAAGTTATTTTCCGAGCTCAGCCCCCGGATGTCTGGTAAATGTTAATATTGTTCTGGAGTCCTGGCGTGCGTCCTCAGGTCATAAATACCAATGCTTGGGAGGACTGGGATTTTATCTGTATCTTTTATAAAGACTTGGAATGGGTGATTCAGAGAGACAGATAGGTTGTGGGGACAGGGGCCTGATGAGAATACAATGGCCACAGACTTAATTCTGTGAAGTTATAGTTTCCTCCAAAGTCTTGCATGGGTGTTCATAAGACTTCACTCCTGCTATCATTTCCCGGCCCCTAGAAAGTCCTGGGCGTTTTTCCATTTCAACAGAGGCTACCTGACACATTTTGTTTAAGAAGCAGTGAAAACTTTATGACAGAGAGAGAGAGCTCTAGGCTTTATTTCTTCTTTCAGCATATGTGGTGACTCCTGTGTCACTAAATTATAACAAATGGTGCTAGAAATAGAGTGCAAAATATGGAAAGGGAGAGAAGGAAAACACACCCGATTTTATCTAGATATGTGTTACCAAATGGTTTTACAGTAACTCTCCTAGTGAGGTCTCCAGAGCAAATTGTTCATCATGCCTACCATTGCTCCCAGCTTATTTTTAGATGTCGATCAATAAAAAAGGAAAAAGTCTGGGGCACCTGGGTGGCTCAGTCGCTTAAGCATCCAGCTCTTGGTTTTGGCTCGTGTCATGATCTCCCGGTTCGGGAGTTCGAGCTTCGTGTCGGGCTCCGCGCTGACAGTGTGGAGCCTGCTTGGGATTCTCTTTCCCCCTCTCTCTTTTCCCCTCCCCTGCTCATGTTCTCTCTTTCTCTCTCTGTGTCTCAGAATAAGTAAATAAATTACAAAAAAAATCTTAGGTGAAGTATAAAAAGAGAGGACTAAAATGCAAAGTGTTTTTGTTTGCATCCAGAAATTGCTGAGGACTCTAATCCAAGTTACTTATCACCTAACCACTCTGTTTCTTTAGAATTGAATGTGGCTGCAGGGGATGGTAAGGGGCGTGCGGACAATAAAAATGTATTGAAGGTAAATTGACAAAAATAGACAACTATGTATCCTGGTTTAATCGCACCCGTGCTGGGTGCGTGTTCTATGAAATCAGTGAATTCCCACGTATCACCCCCTATGGAGGGTAGGGAGGAAAAAGAAACACAGCATCAGGCCTAAGAGCTTCTCATATACACATTTGTAACAGACGAATGTATGCATATATATTACATGGATGGATACCTATTTTGAAACAAGTTGGAGTCCACGTGAGCAACAGCACACCGAAAACACAGTAGTTGTAATTATATTAAAGCTAACGTGTTTTAAAAAACTGACGTATTGGGGCACCTGGGTGGCTCAGGAGGTTGAGTGTTGACTCTTGATTTCAGCTCAGGTCATGATCCTCAGGGTCATGGGATCGAGCCCTGCATCGGGCTCTGCACTGAGTGTGGAATCTGCTTAGGATTCTCTCTCTCTCTTTCCCTCTGCCCCTGCCCCCCTCAAAAATAAGTACAATGAAAAAAAAAAAACCACTGACGTATGATTGACAGGCATGGTAACTCCTCGGCGGGTGGTAACTTCATTCAGTCCCTTCCTGCCTGTCTTCAGGTCTCAAACAGAACGTCCCTTTCTCATGGGGCTTTTCTGCCAACTTAAAATAAAGTTAAGTCCCTCCTGTTACTCCATTACTGTCTTTCATATGGTTTTTCCTTTTTTGTGTGTCAATGTTTCTTGCGTCTCTTCACTTTCTTCCTACTTCCCCCAGAATCTGGAAGCTCCATTAGGGCAGGAACCTTGACAGCTTTACCTACTGTTGTGACTTATCGTACTGCCTGGAGTCTAATAACGGCCCAAAAATCATCGATAGAAAGAAAAAAAAAAGAATTGTCATGCACACGATAATCAATGTCGGTATTACAGTGCCAAATCAGGTTCCAAATGTATCTTTTTCCTTTTCGTGATTGAAGAGTATCCAGAGTGGCGTTAGTGTTCCTAATATTCCTAGATGGTCTTACAGGTAAACCTTTGTCACCAAATGCAGGTTCCTGGATTTGAATCCTGCCTCTGCCACCGACCAGCTGGTTACCTAAGAGCAAGTTACTTGATCTCTCTTTTATTTTTTTTTTCATTTTTTAAATGTTTATTTATTCTTGTGTGGGTGGGTGGGAGACGGGCAGAGAGAGAGGCAGACACAGACTCCGAAGCAGGCTCCAGGCTCTGAGCCGTCAGCACGGAGCCCGACCAGGGTCTCGAACTCACGAGCTTGAGACCACGACCGGAGCCGAAGTCGGACACTCAACCGACTGAGCCACCCAGGTGCCCCTTGATCTCTCTCATGTCATTTTGTAAACACAGGACACAAATAGCACCTGCCTCATGGTTCATAAGGGGAGTAAATGAGAGTTAATACGTGTAAGGTTCTTACACGAGTGACAGAAATATGTAGTAAATAAATCCAGGCGATACAACAGGATACAGTGTTGGTAAGCAAGCGGGCAGATTTATAATTTATAGTTTACAATTTTATAGTTTACAAATTTATAATTTACAATCTATTTTGGATAAACTTCTAAAAAATGTATGGATAATATGAAGGACGCATGTATTTATCCATCCAACCAAACTTTCCCCTGGCTAGATGGGCTTGCCAGCTTCAAAAGTTTCCTGAAGTCTGAATTCAGTGAGGAAAACCTCGAGTTCTGGCTGGCCTGTGAGGACTACAAGAAGATCAAGTCCCCTGCCAAGATGGCCGAGAAGGCGAAGAAAATTTATGAAGAATTCATCCAAACGGAGGCACCTAAAGAGGTAGGTCTTGATGGGTGAGTGAGGGTGGTCACCGTGGGCTGAGCTGCACGTCAGGGAGGATGGGAACCCTGCCCCGGGCTCATCGGCGGTGGTCGGCAAACATTTGTGAGGCGAATGGATGCGGACATTCTAATCCCAGGCTTTCCTCCACGTGTGACTTCGGACGGGTTCTCCTATCCTCGGTACCCTTCGCTGTAAACACCTCACGTATGTGTATGTGTGTGTGTACCTAGAGCATGCTTCAATGTTTATTTATTTGGGGGGGGGGGCGGGGGAGGGGCAGAGAGAAAGGGAGACAGAGAGAATCCCAAGCAGGCTCCGTGCTGTCAGCGCAGAGCCCGACTCGGGGCTCCATCCCACAAACTGTGAGATCAGGACGTGAGCCAAAACCAAGAGTCGGACGCTTAGCTGACTGAGCCACCCAGGTGCCCCTGGCACTAAGATTTTAAAAAGAGAAATGGCCACACATAGTTGAATGCGTGGATGATGTGGACATTGCCGATCGTCAGGCGATCATACCTGGTTACCGTAATCGTATTTTCCTGGCTCAGCAAACATGTGAATCTGTATCAGAACGATTCATTAGAGGGGGCCTGCTCACATAAAAGTAATAAAACCAGTAGAGGCTGCACGTCGCTGGATACAATGTGTTAGAGAGAAGTAAAGGCATCCCTTCTTTTAAACATTAAGACTAGGAGAGCGTTTTATACTTTTTTGAAATTCAACCATTCTGTGTAGGGTTGCCTACCTAGCTCAGTATATATTCACGATGAGAGAGGAAGAAGCATTACTTTAGTGTGGCAAGAGGAATAAAACGAGGGGCGCCTGGGTGTCCCAGTTAGTTAAGCCTCTGACTTCGGCTCAGGTCATGATCTCGCAGTTTGGGAGTTTGAGCCCTGGTGTTAGGCTCTGTGCTGAGAGCTCAGAGCCTGGAGCCTGCTGCGGGTTCTGTGTCTCCCTCTCTCTTTGCCACTCCCCTGCTCATTCTCTCTCTCTCTCTCTGAATACAAATAAACACTAAAAAAAACACCAAAAACATCGGACTCTCAATTTTGACTCCGGTCATGATCTCACAGTTTGTGGGTTCGAGCTCCGCATCGGGCTCCATGCTCACAGTGTAGAGCCTGCTTGGGATTCTCTCTCTCTCTCTCTCTCTCTCTGCCCCTCTCCTGATCGCACTCCCTCTCTCAAAATAAGTAAACATTTTTTTAATTAAAAAAAAGAAGAAGAAAAGCCTGGGAACAGAGAGGTATACATTACAGCGTCGCCTCCATCCTGTCCCTCCTGAGCGTTAGCGGGCATGTAACTTGACCTCACCGGGCTGGGGTCCCCACATGCAGAGTCAGGCCCTGGACCTCAGCTCTGAGGCTGTGCTGCATCGTTTCCTCCTGCAGAAAGCACTCCGGCCCCTCTCACCATGGAAAATCTTACCACAGTCTCAACTCCTTTTATCTTGGAGCTTGGGGCCCAGCTCACGCCCGCTGTCCGGCCCATCCTGGCCTGACACTCTCCGCCAGGCTTTTGTCCCTGACTCTGCCTGCAGCCACACCCACATCCTCTGAGCGCAGAGAGCTTTTCCGGTGTCGAGGACCTCTAGCAGCCCAGGAGCGATCTAGGACGTTTTGTGACGCTCCAATTCAGAACCACTGGCCAATTTGGATTCTGTTTCTTTCTCTTACAGCCAGGTAGCTTAAGGGTCCTTAAAGCCCACGAGATGATGAGCAGCGAATCCTCCCAAGTCACACTCAGGCAGGCCCGTGCAGGGCTGTGCCCTGCACAGTCCGGAGGACCATCCACCTGGCCCCTAATACGAACGGTGTCCCCCCGGGGACTTGGGCGATGTGTCGCTAACTGCACGCAGGACATCAAGCCGCGACGCCTTCCAAGGCTGCAGTCTATTAGTGAAGGGCAACACTGCCTGGCTTTTTAATCTTGTCTCTCCCACTCGTGACCTGGAGCGAATGCCTCGCATTCTGCCCCTTGGTCGTAAGATGGACATGTGGGCGTCCCGCTCAGAGCGGCGAGGTTCAACGGGAGCCTCGACCCAGAGCCCGTAAGACTAACGTTCCCGGCAAAGAGCCTGTGTAGACGAAGCGCCCGATGAACACTAGCCGCTATTCTTATCATTTGTCTGTCAAAAACACTGTTGCCTGGTTTGTTCCGGGAAAGACCCCATTTCCTCGCTCTTCCAGATCCGTAAAAAAAGCTTCTGGATCGGGTCAGAATTCCCTTCTCTTCTTCCCTGTCTCCATCAGGCGTGAAAGCACACGCGGCCGGAGGAAGGTTGAGGGATGAGGTGTCAGGACACGCGGATTCAAACTCTGAGTCTCTGACTCATATGCATGCCTTAGCTCGGTGCCCTGGAGAAAGCCACTTAAGCTTTGCCTACACATGTTCTTGGGGTTCTTGTGAGGATCAAAAGCCGTAAGCACGGTAGCTGCCGGTGGAATTCCGACACGTGCGTTATTTGGACCTTAATCCTACTCGTGCATTTTTTAGAGTATCTGTTGCTTCACCCCACTGCCTATAAAACAGAAATGACATTTCTTCTCACTTCTTAGGAGCCCCTTCCCCTCATGAGTTTATTGGTGACCAATTCCTGTCCCTCCCCACCCCCCCCAACCCCCCATCAAATCCTGCCACCTGGGCTGACTTGTGACCCTGTTTCCCGGCCCGCAGGTGAATATCGATCACTTCACGAAGGACATCACAACAAAGAACCTGGTGGAACCGTCCCCGAGCAGCTTCGATGTGGCCCAGAAAAGAATCTATGCCCTGATGGAAAAGGATTCACTGCCTCGCTTTGTGCGCTCGGAGTTTTATCAGGAATTAATCAAGTAGTAATTTAGTCGGGCTGTGTGGATCATCCAGTGAGTTATTTCCTCTGTAATAACCCTGCATTTTCCAGCAATCTAATCTACATTAGCTTCCCATGGCTGCTTCATTTGAAGATACCCAAACAGGGGAAAATCCCGGGTGGCGTTGTTGACTCTTTTTGTGCACATTGTTTTGGATGTTTATCTAGTGACTGAATGCCTTCCTCTCCCATTTTCTTCTTCCTGCCCCATTCTTAAGGATGTTGTTGTCAACGCTAATCACAGTCACAGGACAATTCTGCTTATGGCAAGGAAACATAAGAAAAGAATATGATACCGTAGATATGGTTTAGGTAATGGATCTCTATCCACCCAGATTGGTACGAAAAATAATGTGGATGTGGAAAGACCGATTTCAAATGAGATCCATTGATCTCATTTGTTGTTTTCATTCTGACCCAGGGGGAATTATCCCTCCATTTCTGACCTTGGTTACTAAAAGGTGGTAAGAATTTTATGAGGCAGCCATTATTTGATTTCTAAGCAAATACATTATTTAAAATATCAATCTTCCCTTTAGAGCCTCTTTGCATTGGCTGGAGATCACTAGCCAGAGATATAACCATAAATATGTTATGTTTATACAAAGTCAAGCTGAACACAATCCATATTGGTTCTTTCCTTGTACCTCTCTCATACCCCCCACCAAGTTACCAAATCTTGTATTAAATCAACAACCTGACAATGGAGTGTTTAATAAATGTGTGTATATATATATATATATATATATATGCATCTAAGTACGTAGGCCCAAAGTTTCCATTTTCAAATTATTTTAAGTCCCTGTGAGTATAAAATTCCAAACTTTGCAACTCCACTCACGTAAAATACAACAGATGCCGTCCAGCGCGATTTCTCTTACCGCCACATCAGGAGAGCTATCCACTAAAATGGGAAAACTTTGTCAGGCCTACAAATGGCTAATTACCCTATGATGCCATCTGTTTATTTAGGGAATGGCGATTATCTTCAAAAGATCAAATTATCTTTAGAAAAATTAATTCGACTGGGGACGCCTTCTGAGATAGCATTCCGAAGGACCCCACATTTTGCGAAATAATGTGATTTTTTACCAACTCCATCTCTCCCTGCCCTGTTTTGCTGCCCATGTTAGTGGGTTGTACTCGTCTTCAAAGTGCACATTTATATCCTAACGTGACTTGCACACAGCTGATCGATAGGCCGTGGTATTTTTTTAGTAGTTTTAAACTTTTAATTCCGTCTTTCGTTATTATAAGTCTCACTAGATTTTTTTCTTATCTCTAGTAGATTTAAGTAATGATTTACATAATTTAGTAATAAGGAGAA
Organism: Acinonyx jubatus; assembly: GCF_027475565.1. Lineage (NCBI taxonomy): Eukaryota > Metazoa > Chordata > Mammalia > Carnivora > Felidae > Acinonyx > Acinonyx jubatus. Next base: position 7,119,015 of record NC_069395.1, on the reverse strand, counting down.
TCAAGCTAAACTATATTTGAAGCTAACCAGGAAGAGGATATTGAGTTAATTTGAAAAGAACTTGTTAAGGATTAATAAAATTCTGAAGTGTTTAAGGAGAAGATTACATTTAGTCTTGTATTTACTCCTTTTATTTCCCTTTCTCTTCCACACACTCCTAGTTTTCCATGTTTGTAGCCTGTTTATTCAATTACTTCCTGAGAATATCGTTACCATATCCTTCAGGCAAACACTGGCTGTTTTTGTTGGCTTTTCTCTAATTTTG